>NC_063010.1:1803713-2403713 GCF_017499595.1 Psilocybe cubensis | reverse complement strand
TTCTTGAAAACGTGCTCCATCCCCGTTACAGGCAAATGACCCCGCTAAACCTTCGACACTCTGTGGTTCCCATTGGGCGCCACCGCAGTTCGGTACTTCTCCAGCGCGGCAACGTTCTTGGCGACTGGGGGGGACGGTTACATGACCGTGGCCTATAACTGGGGATACCAAGTACAATGCTGCCAAAGCGAGCGAAGCGAGACTGACAAAGTTCAACATCGAATTTGCGTGCTGTGGTAAGATATAAATTTGAAGATGAATCTCGGGAAATCTTCCAATGCGATGGTGGAGGCTTACTAGGATTTTGAAGTACAAATGTTGGGCTGGTATGTATACAGAAACGACGTTTGGATTTTATACGTTCGTTCAGCTATAAAAATGTGTGAAATTATTCACTTGTTCGTTTTAGATGTTCATATTACTTGCAGTAAAGTTGAAAATAAAATTTCCCGAACCGAACAAGGCAGAATTATGACCACAAACCCTTGAAATAGACCCGTTATCGATACCCAGGGTCCTACTACACCCTTGACGTATTCATTTGAACTGGGATTAACCTAGAAGACTTTCGTTTGTACCGCAATACCTGTCCCATTTACTCACACGTAGTCGTAGCAGATAGCTTTATAGTAACTCATTATATAAGATTGACCTACTATCAAGCAATGCCACTGTACCACGAGCGTGACTACAAAAACATAAAAGTTTGATTTCCACAGTTATCAACAAATCATTACATTGCAGCTTGATGTTTCCAAATATACAGCGCGGGCGTAATCACCCTCCGATCCTTTGCGAGTGCTACAAAGCTTCTTTGTAACACGGTTAACATCTTTACATGCTTTGTGGGGTTATACCCAAAATACTTGCTATCAAAAGGAAGAAAATCTTCGGATCGATTGCATCATGATTACTGGTTGCAGCACTGAGAGCTTCTGTGGCAATGCTTTCCTGGGGTAGAAGTATTCCTACTCATTCTGCCGGTCAGGATAATCATATTAATCAGGTTTGAAGCGACTTTGGAGCTGTCCCTCCAGGATCCTGGAATATGGCCCAGTCCTGGCCTTCAATATTATGGGAAAAGATCACAAGTGGTGTTGTCGGACATTGGTAAAATTCCGTGTCCTCTTCCAGGGTCCTAGAGCTTCTGATTTTTATTTGCTTCGATGGAACAAGGCCGTAGAGATTCCTTCCGTCCCTCGTGACACATGATCTTCATGTTCGATTTGTTCTAACACTCATGTAACTGAAGCGTGGATCCCTACACAAGAATGACCCTGCCAGTGATGCGTGATGATTTATCGTACGTGTCATGTCAATGAGGGATGTTAGTTGGGAAACCAACCAATATATGTCACCTTATCCTACACAACGATATATTATTGTTCAAGGTTTTACGTTCAACCCTTGAACCGGCATGGTTGTTAATATTAAATCTTAACTCGTGTTAGTCGAGATGTTTTACGGTCGTGAGATTCCGGATCAATTATTTTAATCGGAGATTTAGTTGCTATTTTTGGCATCTCCAACAGCCCGCATCCATTTTCTAACGTTTTGTCAACGCTTAGTAGATCAAGCATCGCCGCTGGCGATAGGGCCTTGCTGTGGAAAAGTTTATCATCACGCAATGCCAACTTTTCGTTACTGAAAATGATTTAACAGCCAAAGGGTTCATTTGATTTCCCCAACCAATAACATAACTAATCTCAACTACTGTATTTAATGTCTTCTTGCGCTCTTAGTCGGGCTGCCTTTTATAATATCAGATTGGTCTCTGGAAATTTAAGTTAGTAGCGGTGTGAGCATATTAATATTGATGACAAAATGACAAAAGTTCATCTTGAGTTATTGCCCCTCGGTTTACTGAAGTAGCAATCTCCTCATTAACGGTTTCTGGCAAGTATTGTAATCTGAACATTGTACTGTCAAAATAAATTGTGAATGAGTACTCACATACCAAATCAGATTGCTCTGGAGGGTAAACTCCAGGGATGAAAGGATGGTGTTACCTAGTTTACAAGAATGTGTGTCTTAGGCGATCATTTGAAAGGATTGGGAGTCTTTAGTGGGGGCGGTTTTAGAATGGTGACCTTCTTGAACTTAGGATAAGTGGAACAAAACTTGTTGATGCACCCAAAATAATTATATTGCGAATCAAGCATCATAGACTGGGCTAATGCCACTCGAAATAATAGAGAAAGAAATGGAAGAAGTGAATATATTAAATTAGAGTAGAGCTGTGAAGATAAGATAATATGGGAACGGATTCTTACATCAGATCTGCATGTACCTATATTTAGTTGAAGCATTATAAAGGTAAGCATGTCAAAAGACATAACTTTCATCGAAAGTCGAACCTCTCAAAAGACTTTCGAGAGGTTCAATTTTAGCAGAACGGTATATGCATCTATTTGGCCGAAGCAGTGATAGCAAATATGTCAAAAGACTCAACTTTCGAGAGTTTCATTACAGCAGAACTGTATGTGCTTTTATTTGGCTCCTTCCTAAAACGGTGAATTTCGACAGTGGGGAACCTTACTGTTTCACAGCAAGGCCACAAAACCTTTCCATCCTCTTGTTTCCTACCATCGACACACCCTGATATTCTAGCTGGTTATCAATAACTACACTCATTAAATACCCTGTCTTTCACCCCCTAATATTGCTTTGCCATCGATCTTCAACGCATGTGTATCTGGCTTGGACTGTGAAGCTTGAAGTTGGAAAGGGAAGTCCGGAAGCTGAGCGCTGAATGCTACGTAAATGAAGATACGAAATTGAGTGTGAGTTCTACTATATATATGGTCCTGTCTGACCGTTAAACAGCTTCAAGCGTATGCACTCCTCATCAGGCTCAATGTATTTGGGCATAGCCGACGTCGGAAACAAGACACTATCACTCATAGTACCCGTGCGTCAGTATCTTGACCTCTCAATAACCGCCATTTATGGGGTTAAACGCTCTGCCTGCGCGTCCCTCTTCAATATTTCCCGCTAACTTCCACATATTTCGCACATGGTGGTATTATTTTGCATCCGCGTTGGACAGGTGCATGGTATGTTTTGTTTCCTATCCGCTTTGAGCCTGTTCCCGGTCTATAGGTTTCGTCTAAGGCCATGTGTCTTCCCAAATTTTGTTGGCCATCGTTTTCACCTCTTGCAATTGGTTTCAACGACTCAAACTGCCGAAAATGATGCACACACCGCTATTGATTATAGTGTTCGGATATGCACTCATTTCTCCCCGCATACTAACCTTTGACATTTTGGCTGATGCGCTGTGCCTCCGTGTATGCATAAATCGGTGTACACCAACTTTGAACATGTTCTGGGTGTAGTATATTTGTAAAGGAAACAAACACCTCTCGCTTTTCAACGAGTCATTCAATGTTCCTACTATTGTTTACCTGCTGTATGTGCAATGTCCAAATCGCTTTCGTATAAATTTTCTGTTCTAGGAGAACTGATCATGGTAATTGTTGTACAATAGCGAAATCGAAGAAAGTCTGACAGCACTATATACACTTACGCCAGCAGGACCCATGGAAAAAGTGGGACCTGTGCTCGAGCTTGTCTGCTAAATTAGTTTAAATGACATAGAATCAAGAAGTTCACTCGTTGTTATACCTTTTCGTGAGAATTTGTAACTGCTTCCATAGGTAGATGGCTTAGGTTCACTCCACATCACCTTGCTGAGGTACCAGATAATGCGATAGCAACAATATACCTTGAACATATACTACGAGAGAAGACATTGATATCATTTAAGCTCCACTTCTCTACAATAGATTACGTTGGAGTGATGCTAGCGTCCCAAATCACACTATCGTGCTCTTGAGTACGCTATCTTGTCTTTTAGACCGAAACCAATTAGTTTTTACAGGTTCTAAAGGCAAAAGACTACCGCTCCCGCGGTGCTCTGACATCATACTGAGGATTTTCTATTTGCTTCCGCAAATAATAAAACAACAAATCTCGAGTATAAAAAGTGGACTGAGTTACCCACTCTCATCATTCGTACACAAGAACATCACTTCCACTGACTTTTCTACTTCAACATGGCGGACAAAGATTCCGGAAATATTTCTGCTTCTAACTCCCCAACGTCAGTGCATGATTCTACACATACTGTATGCAGAAGTGTATCTCTGACAGAAATCACTAGAGATATCGTTGAAAAATTTGCTTACAAGAGTGCATCCAGCACCCTTAATTCATTTGTTACCACTGGCGGAAACACTAGAGAACTCGAATTTTTATCAAATGACCTCGGCAAGGAGTTAGACCTGCTCCTCATGTTTGAGCCTCCGCAGGTGGGAAAATTATATGTTGACCTGTTCCCAGTTTGTTGGAGTAAGTAGCACCAAGATTATTCCTAAGTAAGATTTGACATTAATTATCAGAGGTCATCTCGTTTGGCGCTACCGGACTCGGCTCAGCAAGTGTGCAGTACACAGCGGACACTGGGTTCTTCGTTCCGCAAGTATGTTCAGCAACTTTCTATTCGTTACGTGATTTCAAGCTATGGGATTGTAGAACAGGTCGGGAAACCGTGTCTCGGCATCAAATGCTCAGCGTTGCCAGGTCAGTTAACGGATCTCATGCAATAACTGGCGCTCTCTTACAATGTGACAATAGTCTGGAGAGAAATGCGCTCTTCGCACAAATGCGAACAAGAATGGGAGTTACATCACCAAAGCTGTCCCCAGTAAAGCTCCTAAAGCCTTACAATGCGTCAATGAAACGGAGCGTCCCGCAAGTATCGGGATTGTGCGTTGCTTAAACTTCACATCAAAAAAGCGTTTTAATTCATGTCGTTGCTTAGGGATTCATGAATGAAGCAGGAACAAAAATGGAACCAGCGCTTGTTTGGAACAATATTGCGTATTTTCTTCCCATCATCATCCCTTATCTACTGCTCTCTGATATCGATACAGAAAGGACAGCACTCTCTCCACGGAGCTTACACCAAAGCTGAAGATATATGCCGTCAGTGATTACAAAGGTGATAATTGTAATATATCGACGCGGTCCTCGACAATTGATTTATTCTCCATATCCACATAGAAACCCAACTAATCAGGGGTGACATCGAGTCGCCACTTCTTTTCGAAAAGAATCTTATTTCCCTTCCCAATTCGACAGAATGGAAGGTGTCGATTGATGAAGGGACTGGAAAAGTCGTCATTGAGGAAGCCTAGAGAGTACCCACAAACCCGATGCAAGCTGTAAACATCGTTAAATACCTATAGCAAAGACATTACCTGGAATTGAACACATTAAATCCATTGTTCAGAAGCGTATTGGGTATTCTTAGCTGAATATCTGCAGCCGTAATTTTATCAATTCGATTCTGTTATAGAACAATGAATAACCAAAACTCCTGAATGGAAACTTCATGCACCTGACGGATTATGCGCTTGGCCCGTGCGCACATTACCACCCCGCAACCCAAGCATTTTGGCTGTCATTAAGTTGTCAATGTTGAACCTATACATAATCCATAGCGGACTATGATTGGCCACTATGTGAACATGTGCCGGTAGTGTAATATGCCTGAATTGAATCCCTATATAAAGGACTTAGGTTGACCGCTGGGTCCCCCCTATCCACCTTCCCTCGCTGGGGCTATATTTAGGATACTATCTGTAACGCCGCAGATGAGGTCGCCGACGTAAACGGGTACAACTCTTAATCATTGAGCAACATGCTGACCTTGAGTGATTTAGACCCATAAATGTTTTTGTAGATCCAAAATCCGCTATTGGAGACTCCAGGACTCTAGAATTCTTAAGCAAGGACCTCGGAGTCGATATTGATCTTTTATTGGTATTCGAGCTTCCCAAGAAGCCAGGGGAGGCTTATGTTGATTTATTTCCTATATACTGGAGTATTTGTGCCAAAATACATTTTCCTTGATCCCCATTGACAATTTTTTGCACAGAAATAATTACATTTTTCGGAACTGGGATATGTAATGCGACCATTGAATACTCTGGAAAAACGGCTTGGATTGCTCCCCAGGTTTGCTCAATCCACCTCTTATTCCAGAATCCGTACTGAAGGACGTGAATCGTAACTACAGGTAGACGATAACGATCTAGTTGAAGGTCATCGATTCCAACAATGTGATGTATGTTTGTTTCCCAACGATGAGTGAAACGGTACGACGTTTTTCGTTTAGATCGGTCAGCGTTGTTCGCTCAAAGTGAACCCAAATTTTGAGTACTACATTTCTGAGCCTATTCTCGGTAAAAAGGGGGTTATCCAATGCCTTAACGATACCGGAGACATGGGTCAAGTTGCACTGGTAGGAGTCTAACATTGCTGCTACAACCTTAAGATCGTTCATTATGTTGCTATAGGGACTGTGTAGTGATGATGGATCTAGCGCAGATCCCTTGTTCTGCTGGAAAGACATTGAGTACTTATTTTTCCATTGACTCAATCTTGCTTTTGATGACCGTATGGCCGTGAAGTCATGGCAGTATAATAACAACTATATTCAATCCGGTGCTAAAGATTTATGCCCAGCGCCGATATCGACGTATGTGACTGTTACTCGAAGTACAGCCTATTGTTTGATGAATAATCCACAGAGAAACAGTTAATCAGAACCGCAGTGGAAGCTGAGATTGTATGGGAAGGGAATATTTCGGAATTGCGACAATGTACGACATGGAATGTATCAACAAATCCGGAGAATAGGAAGGTCACCCTGGAGAAAGTATGACTTGGACGTGTAGAGATAAACAATATATCAATGTGATTTGTTGAAGGAACGAACGTACATTCAGACCTGAAGGATATTATTTGTTCTCAACACAATCTAATCAGCTGACCCTCAGTTGGAAAATTGGACGTCTGCAGGTCCTGAGGTAGGACCGTGATACACGGTGGTGATTGAACGTTTTTAGTGATGTGGTATGGCTGACGCACCGAAAAAAGAACAAGTAAAAAAGTGGTTGGAAGACATTTGTATATTAAGTAGCCATGAATATACATTTTAGGAAGGCAGGAATACACAACTGCAATTGACGCCGATTCTACTTATAACTTCAATAGAAAAACCCGGGTTTACATCCGCAACCTGGGGAGTGCACCTTCTCGTATGTTGAGGAAGCGTAAAATAAAGACCCGCATACATCTACATTTGTCTTTCTTATGATGGAAGTCTATTTGTAGAGCCGCAAAGCATTCAGTGGGTAACAAACAGTACACATTAATCCCAAGATAAAATCTCAAAAATATGATTGCTTGAAAGCAACACTAGGGTAGAACACTATAAAAGCAGGCCTTTTGTGCGTAGATTATTTATCCTCATTGGAAGATATTCAAGGCCCTCAGCATGGCTGCTACTGCTACACCCCATGAGCATTCTGACGCTGCAAGGTTAGCACATAATTTCACGATTAGCTGGTGGTACAAAGATACTGACCATTGTTTGTTACGGCCAGCATTTCCGTCAATAAATTCGTTGACGGTGCTGTGGCTGGGAATAACAGAGCCCTCTCCTTCTTCTCCAGAGATCTTGGCCAAGATATTGACCTTCTCCTTATGTTTGAGCCTCCGGCTGCTGGACGTTTATACGTAGACCTTTTCCCTGTATGCTGGAGTGAGTCTTTTGGGATCAATATTCAATTTTATGGAATGCTAACAGGTTACCAGAGGTCCTCTCTTTGAGCGCTGGTGGCTTAAGCACAGCAAGTGTCGAGTACACTGCTGCAAGTGGATTCTTTGTTCCGCAGGTTGTCTCTAACAATCGATGTCGGTATATATATTGAACCGGAAAAATTTAGGTCGAATCAGGAAATCGTGTTTTCGCTTCAAACTCGCAACCTTGTGAGGTAATTAATACTCTTAATATTTTGGGCTTGTATGAATTCTCAGCACACAATCAAAATCAAGACTGGGCAGCGGTGCACTCTCAGAATCAATGATAACGGTAATGGAAACTCTATTACTGCCCCTGTCCCAGGCGTCGGTGGATCCATGCAATGTCTTAACACAACTGGTCGCCCGGCCAGTATTGGGATGGTGTGTAGCAACTATGGTGTACAATTCAGAGATCCCAGTCTTATCCGCTTTATTAGGGATTTTTCAACACTACAGGTACGAAAATGGAACCTGCACTCTTGTGGGACAACGTTGCGTGCGTCTGTGGATATCGTATTTTCGCTCTATTTTATTCACATTTACGCTTTACGTGATTAGGAACAATTCGATTCTTTCTATCCAGCTTACCCCCAGGCTAAAAATATATGCTGTCAGAGATTATAAAGGTACTGACAGTCTTACTCAAAACTTCAGCAAGATGTACTAAGCTGACGACGCATGACTCAGCGACCGAATTGATTAGGGGAGACATCGAATCTCCTCTGCTCTTTGAGAGGAACCTTATCGCTCTTCCTGCCAGTACCACATGGAAAGTATTCATTGATGAAGGAACTGGTGAAATCAAGATTGAGGCATCTAACTAATTCACAAACTTCTTCGACGCGGGTTATAAACGTCGTTAAACCTTTAACCAAAGATTACCTTGTGCAAATATGATTGTCTATCTAAATAGTGTGTGCATAGTTGGTTGCCAATTCCATCTGTTTACTTTACGCTACTCTCTGGTGTGTAATTTTTGAATTTGCCTTGAGGCTTGAGCAAGCTAATAGGTCGGTGGATAATTGGACACTGGTTATATATTTTGACTTTGTCTCTAAGACTAATCAGCGGCTTCTTCGCATCATCGAATAGTCACTCTATGTTAAACTTTGGTTACATCCAAACCTTCCAAATCCGTGATGTTCCTTCCATCTCGTTTCCCCTGAAACATGTTGATGTATTGTGTACAAGCAATGTGATTTGAGCGTCTAACGTACTTAGATTTCCGCACCGGCACTCCTATATCCCGATGCCAGTCCTTCGGGTTTCGGTACCTGAATTTGTTCGCAACATCTTTATTTGAACCCAGCTGATTTCCTCCTGACATTCAAGTTTATATAGGCTCAGACGGCTAGGTACATGCTAGCTAGTGGCTGTCAAAGTTGATGATGTTGGACAAGTTCCATTTCTAATATGCTTGGGTATCATGCCACTGTGTGCACATACTGTGTACAAATAGGAAATTTTAGGGGACCTTTGCATAGTAGCCACGGCGTGAGAATTGATGCGGTGGTACAACGACATACGTCAAACGTCTCAATGCAGGCGTTAAAAAATCTCCGTGTCACCGCCACACAATAACGGAATCGCTTATATAATGTTAAAGCACAAGAACCAAATGTGTTCGTTTCGTTGAAACCTCCCCCATTGATTCAGAGCGAGCTTAGCGGAAGTCACTTTTATTGTCATGTCTGAAAATCGTGTCAAACATGGAGATTCCAGGACAATGAACTTTGCTGCAAAGGACTTGCCGAAAGATGTTTCCTTGTGTTTGATGTTCACTCCAATAGCAGAAGGAGAGTTGTCAAAAGATATGTTACCTAACTGTTGGAGTAAGGCCCGTAATCCACCCTCAGCTTTTTTTTTTTGCTCACTATCCGTCATAGAAGTGTTGAAATTAAAAGCTGGGATAACAGCCGGGGAAAACCAGAACGCAAAAGTTGTGTACACTGCAGATACTGGACTATTGGTACCACAGGTGAGTAGTATGAGAATGCTTAGCGAAATCAGCCTTGTAAATATTACAATCTCAACCTGGGTAGGTCGATAGTGGGAGCGTGATATCTTCTGGAATCGCCCGTCGGTGTCAGGTATGAGAAAACTTACATTAGTGTCATAATGTAACAAATTGGTGAATAGACAGGAGAGCGCTGCGAGCTAAAGACTGACGAACACGGCGATAACTACCTTGAAGCTGCTGGAAAAGGAACGAAGGATGTGATACAGTGTAAAGTGGACACTGAATACCCTGCATCGGTTGCATTTGTATGTACACTCATTACCAATCTAATCATCGCTGATTCATGTGCACAGGGTATCTTTAACACGGAGGGAACGAAGCTCGACCCATTCTGCACATGGAAAGATGTCGCGTATGTCGAATTGAGTAGAACTCTCGACATTAATATTGCTAATATCATGGTGTCAGTAAAGGGAATAATCTATCCATTAAGGTCGATCCAACTCTCAAGATATATGCATTGAGTGACTACAAAAGTATGTGCAGATGCAACATTAGATAGGGCAGCTTCTGAATTGAATTCACAGGTACGCGGGTGGTAACGTCTGACCTCCAAAATGACGCATTGATCGAGCAAAATATTTTCCATCTTCCTCCGCAATCAGAGTTTAAGGTCTCTGTGGACCATAACAGCCATGCCATAAAGGTCGAAAAGGTGAACAAGTGGTAGTGAAGGTGCAATCGTATCCCTACGCTGTAGAATACTTTAACTACCCGATCCATTCACCGAATTTAGTAAACACAGAATCGCCCCTCAGTCTTTCCATATCCTCCACACGCAGACATGCACCAACAAGCACTTCTCCATCTGTCTCACGTGGCATAAAATATAGAAGAGACTCGACAGGCGTAAACGAGGGTCTTCGAATAGCCTCCAACCGAGTGCCCTGCGGGAGTCCAAAGGTGAGATCATGTAATGATCCCTGATTAGCCCATGAACTTAGCATTAGATCGTATCCGGCCAGGTCGAGGGAAGACGTCACGGACGGAACTGTGCTCTTGTCTTGCGCAAATGCTATCCGAGTCGCAAATGCTTTCGTCGAGTGTGATATGTCGAGTTCGGAAGAAAATGGGCTGACAGTCTTCGTTAGCCCTCCGCGGAGGTCTGAGGCCACGACTCCTAATGGTAAATCCACAAGCTCGCTTGCGGAAAATGAATGGTAGGACATATTCTGGACAACGCCTGGGTAAGTCTCGGATAAGCCAATGAAGCGACGGGGATCTATTGCCCTGCCGATAGTACTGACGGATGTGGTGCGGGAGAGGCGAGAAAGTCGAGCATGAGTAATGCGCTGCCAGACGAAAGCAGTAAGCACATCGTCTGTCGACACAAATCCGCGAGTCGCAGGTAAAGTTGATTGTGCAAGCTTTTTCAGGGAGGAAAGTGATTCACCAGAGAAAGAAAAGTATTCCCAAGTACACGTTGGCGTAAACGCCTCGGGAGAGGGGTTGAATGGAATAGGCCCTGGTACCTGTTCATCCAATAGAGGAATTGCACATGTTCGGTCTACGCTTCCACCTTTGATATCTCCATCGTCGATGTCTTTGCCTCTGCATACTTTGTCAAATATCCTGATGAAATGAGCCTGGGAAGTCATATCCATGACATTATGTTGCGCCACAAAGGTCAACAGCATCCCACCCTTGACAAAAGTGGCCTGTAGTACTAGCACTGGGGAAGACTCAGGGGAGGATGTCGATAAATGGAGCGTCGTTCGAGGGCATATGGCGGATTCGTGAAGGAGAGAAAATGGGAATCTGGCTGTTCGAAGGGCATCAATATCCATATTGGGGTTTCCTTGTAGGTCAGCAACTACAAGTTCTGGATTTGGATATCGTGGAACAATGGAATAAACACCTGTACTGGAGTCCTTCACAACCTCTCCTGCGAGCCATGGGAAAGCGATTGACAGATACTGGAGGCCTCTGCTCAGGTTGCCTATGATCTGATCATGTTGGATTTGGGTGTCTAATGAGAATATAAAAGCGAGCTGTGTGTACAGATTGCTCAAGCCAGGTACCTGTCCAAAGACATCAAGAACCAGGGGTGGAAAGGATTTGATGCTATCGTCGGCCATTGGTATCCTATCCGTATGTATAAGGCTGTTGAATCTTATAAGTACTATCCCTTGGATGCAAAATTGGCGGGGATGATCGGAGTCAATATCGGCACACGGTACCTATAAATTCATATTAGTAATCATGATGACTAGTTTTGCATTGGTAACGGGCAATGAACACTATCTTGGCCAAACCCTGGCAGAACTTTGCCAACCCTAACGACAGAAATTGTGGTGGAAGGGAACTCTCATTTCATAATAAATAAATGCAAGCTAGGTACAAGCATCATGACTCAACTTATCTCCTGAAATACATGAGTAAATTAGCATAGAATAGTAGACATTCGTATCATTTCTTCGTACGACTCTGTGACTGGCTATAGATTACAACTTTTCATATAAGTTGAACGCCTCATAAGGTTTCAACTCCAACGGTATCTTAAAGAAAGGTACCCGAAAAACGTGTTTCGATTTGATAGATGCCAGAAACTAAGGAGAACTAAGGTGCTTCAATGACAGGTCACTGACACAATTCTCCCGATTATGATGTTTGACTGGAGTTTGTGCTGTATATGAGCCACATATCGGAATCCCACCGTGCAAACTCGTGTGATTTTCTACGATCAGGCTCTCTAATATTGCTCAATCACCTGTCGTGTTGAGTATGATAGTTTGACAAGGGTCGAAAGCTTCTGCTATGAGAGTTCATCAAAACGTTAAATGATGTATATTTTCATCTCTGTATGTACAGTGTATTATCCTCGCCTATTCTCTGGTGTATATAAGGGACCACTAATTGTGACTCACCATAGCGTCTAAGAATGTCAGATTCTAGCGCCGCATTTCCAACAAGCATCGAAGAGCATGTCATCCGCGGAAACCTCAACAGTTCATTACTTCTCAACTTCCTAATGGGTAAATAAATACTGTTAAATTGCTGGAAATATCTAACATATTGTTCCAGGGGTTTATTCATTGACTTATGGAGTCACTTTGCATCTTTATTGTCCGCACTTTGTCATTGGTGATGCTGTATAATATTTACTCTGTTCACAGTGCGTAGGAGACCAATTGTGTTGTTCTTTTAGCTGTTTCAGCGCTATATCTTCTCTCGCTTTCCAATTTTATGGTGACTTGGTACTTCACGGACTGGGCATTTGTTCTACACGGACAGACAAGGGAATCCATTTTCGTGAACACCTTGGAAAACGTTCCGACATGGATTGTCGTGGTGGAAGATTTGTTCACCAACTCTTTGCTGGTTATATCTGACGGATTACTGGTAAATATCTTTTTTTCTAAAGGTGAAACTTCGTGCTAACCCCACTTCAGATCTGGAGGTGCTATCACGTTTGGGGGAGGTCGCGGAGGATGATCATAATTCCATTTATTCTTTGGGCCGGGGAATTTGGTGAATGCCACCTATTCAGATACTTATTCGTCAGCATTAATTGACATGCATTATAGGGTTTGGAATAGCATCGGTGACAATCAACGGTCTATTTGGCCCAATAGCATCCGCTTCTCAGGCTGCATTAGCAAATAACATTACAAGTACTGTGATTTTTCTTTCTCTGGGGTCTACACTCATCTCGACATCACTTATTGCCTACAAAATCCACATTTCGTTTCAACTAAGCCAATCGCCTCGTAAAAGGTTATTCAACCGTGTTTCTATAATGATAATCGAGTCTGCTGCACCATATTCAATTGTCCTGCTTTTTTATGCTATTCTCGACATTCTACCATCACAAACCATATTGGCATCTCCCCTTATCGAGGCTGGTTTTTACCTGGAGCAAGTATTGAACGTCACTGCGGTAATCTCAAGAGGAAAAGTTGACACCTAATTGACAGAACATATTTAGCAGGGGTTGGCACCTACTGTACTTGTTGCGCGACTAGCGTGGACAAACACTGAAAAACCCATGCTATCCGAGGGCCAAATGATGGGCATCTCCAACTTGCATTTCAATTCTAGTCGGAAAACCCACGATATGGATATTGCAGGTTTAGTCGCCACAAACTTGAACCAGTTGAACAGCTCCATGGCGGCAGACATTGATCATCATCTGAAAGACGATGTTGAGCGTATTGGAAGTCAGATCCAAGATGTTGATGTGTAGAGAGGGTATAATTTATACTATGATGAGAATTTTGCCCAGCAAGTAATGTAAACAGTCAGGTTACTCAGTGATGCGAGGGAGCGTGGATTCCAACGCAGTTCTCCCTCACAAAAATATGTTGTTCAGCTCGATAGTTTAGTGCAGTACAGACCCAGAGAAAACACAAGTAGCCTTGGGGTCACAGAAGTCAAAGTCCTAATCACGTCTAAATGGCCGGCCTAAGAATGGCCATCCGTCGATCATTCGTGATTTGCAGTCGAAGATATCTTTAACCCTTCTTTGTTCCAAGGTAAGGTGATACTCGCCGTAATATTCTATTACACTAGAATGTTGATGCAAAGGCAGGACTAGATCATGGCGCAGGGAAGGAGAAAGTCACCCAGCACCACACCAGCTAAGGGGCCGGCTGGAACCGGGAGCGAGTCATAGTATGAAACCCCGCCTCATATGCGTTATGCACACATCCCGATGGATCACAGCCATAAACACATAGCTGAGAGCAAATTTGCTAGGCACATGGGCGAAAGGACAGGCGCCTATCGAAAGGGCACTGTAAGTCCCTTCAAGACGATCGTGACAGGTAAACCGGGAATTTAGAGCGACTGTGATCAAAATGTTTTCGTCCGCGGTAAAAGTGGTTATCCAGTGTCGAACAAAATGAAGAGCTGAGGGTACGCACCAGGGAGTCCAAATTGTGTGTGAACTATGGCAATCAGCAAATCCGAAGGAGCATTGAAAGAGGGTGAAACAAACCAACAGCATTGTCATGCATGCAGATGAATGTCTAATCAGAGTTAGCAGCACAGTAATTTATGAGCATGAGGGTGTATGCAGCGTGCGTAGAGCTGGAAGAGTTGCAATAACCATAACGACAGAAAAACAGTATTAGGGAATGCACGGTTGATAAAAAAAACATACAGTAAAACAGGCGAATACTTTTCAAAATCCGAATCACTCCTTCACCTCTTTCACCCTTCCAAATGTCAGCTTTGTCCAGTCTCCCTTGATAATATCTTCATCGGTTACTGCGTCAAGCCTGGAAAGTTCCCGCCGGATATAGCCCACAACATCGAGCATGACCTGCGGGTAGGTAAGGTACTTATCCATCTCGGCCGGTGTGAAATCATGTACGCCCGATCCATCGTCTTTTGTCTCCTCTTTCTCCAAGTCAATTTTCGCAACGTTCACGACCTCCCCACCTACAAGGTTCACCGCACGCCTAAACGTGGGCTTGGAAGTGGAAGGTTGCTCGTAAGCGATCCCCTGGGCACCGCGCCCACCAAGGATATTCCGCCACACCGCCCCCGCGAGCTCCATGTCAGACCGCACAAGCCCAAGATCAAGCGACAGACCCATTCCCGTCCACTGTTCCTTGAAAATCTTCATCTGAGTTTTCAATATGCGATCTGGGGCGCGAGTTCGCGGCTTTTTCTTGCCATCTTTGCCTACGGCGTTCGGATCGGGCGCATTTGGGTTGGTGTAGAATGATGTGGCGAATGTGTATGGCTTGGTTGGCTCGGGTGGTGGCTGAAGCACGGTTCGGATGCGATCTTCAGTATCGAGGAAGAAGTGATCTACGAGCGCTTGCTGGTAGGCTTTTCCAAACTCGGGTGGTAGTGCACGGAAGCGAACGGTAAGCATCCAAATGTGAAGGTTTGTGATGGTGAACCATGACTGGAACGTCGGGGGCAGGTAGCACTCTATATACCACGCGTTTCAGCGGTAGAAAAGAGACCAAAACCGCAATACTCGCCGTTTTGCCAGAATTCCCTATCCTCGTCCGGTCTGACCGCGCATACATCCCTATACATGAACATTGCCCGCCTCCCAGCTACCTGTGTCGGACTTCCATAACCCAATATCTTTGATATTGTCATGAACATGTTCCTCGCCGCTGGCGACGTTTCAACTTTTCGTGTCAACCAGCTCTTGTTGGCGACTTCATTTTCAGGTATCGGAGTTGTCGGAAGCGCTTTTAGACTGGGTTTGGAGGTGCTTAGGTACCTTAAGGTTGCAGTAGTGGGTAAATTATTGGTTCTAAGGTGCCGAAGGAGAATAGAACGTGCAACCATGTTGCAGAACAGCGTGCAAAAGCGAGGAGAACGATGCCAACGACGAGCAAGACGCGAAACATTCCGCTCACGTGAATGATGAGATTAAACTCCGATTCATCTCCGCGTTTTAAATCTTAAAATTCAATTTTGACGGCGCGTACCCAGAATGATCCGACTCGAGGCAACGAGGCCGAACGAAGCCCCCGGTCGGTTTTGTATCGTCATATTTTCCCGAATGCAGCGCTTATCTACTTTCTAGTATTGAATACTAGAAATAATGGGTAAAAGTAAAGTATCTAAAGGTTCCAAGATTTTTACGCATAGTGATACTGTTCATAATGGTCCTGTTCTTGTAGCCCCCAAACCGAAGAAAATGATTATATAACATGCGGACTTTGAAACGTGTCACGATAATATAGGCCCACTGGACTCTTCTTGACACTTTTTAACATTTGGAATCTACTTTATTCCCATAATTTAACAAATTATAAGCCATGTCAATCGCAGATAATTTTACGGAATATTAGGGAATATATTTTATATAGTGTTGGTACAAAAAACAAGAATCAACCCATTCTGAGCATCAATTTTTTGATACCGCACCTTTGGAAAGAATGTCAGGTACACAGACGCTCCCGATCTCCGAGTCACTTCGCAACACAGATAATAATAAGGACTCCTGAGTCCATAGGAAGAGGCATTCGTGAGAGCTTCGCATTCCAATGCAAAGGCTTAATACCAATGACTTATAATTTAATGTCGGGCAATGATTACTTATAAGTGTTCAACGTTCAACGCCAGTAAACGCTAGAGGGACGCTTCGCGTTTGAGACGGTGTTTAAACTCATTAGGAATCATTATCTTCATTGTTTGGCATCTGGAAGCCCAGAAAACTAATTTTACGGGATGAGACTTTGTATACAGGCATCTAACAGTTTGATAAAATTGTTTGGCAAATCACGTTAGTAGTAACGATCACCCAAAAATATAAATGAATTAATGGCTATAGACTTTTGTAGAAGAAGTGCGCAAGGTATTAGGCCCTAGTAGTAACGACTGGGTAACGACTGCATTCGAATGAAAAAGTCCAAGTCCAATTTAATCCACTCCTACAATCTAAACGAGGACAAAGCCGAGAGCAGCAGCACCGAGAGCAAGGAGCGAGTTTGCTGCAACGTTAGTTGCTCCACTCTTTCCACCGGCACTCCCAGATGGGGCAGGCGCAGTCTGAGTGCCGGCGGGGGCAGATCCGGCAATTGTGGTCGAGAGAGCGATGACGGTCACACCACTCGCCACGGGGCCAACATCGGCAGAGGCAGATGCACCGACTCCAACGAGGCCATTTATGCCTTGCTGTATACACAATACACAATGAGCTACATATAATGGATAGGCAATTAAAATATACGTACACCAACAGAAGCAGCATTTTGGCCAGCACTCTGTGCAGCTTTCTGGAACGCAGCAAAGGTGTTCCCAGTAGTTGGTGCGTTAATCGCTCCAACCATACCTGTACACATAAGTAATTTGACAAGTTTAAACGAGTGGACAACTCACCGGCACCACAGTGGGGGCTAGGAAGCAGCTGCTTGCAGAAGAACCAGATGGCTATCGGGTCGGACAATCAACACACGCACGCAATGTGCCAGAGATATACTCACGCTTCGAGGCATCGGTGATAGTCAGGTTCCACTGGGGCACGGGGGAGGGTGCGCTGGGGACGAAAACCCAACCAGAGTCAAAGCCGCCCTTGAGAGGGTTGCATGGATCATTAAAGGCCGCCTGGGTCACAGAGTGGTTTCCAGGACTATATCCACGATGAGGAATGAATATTGAAGACAGCACAACCACTCACGCGCCAGTAAACTGGAAGTTGATGACGGTGCCGTTGGTGGCGTTGAAGTTGTTGGGCTTGAACTGGAAAATCCCTCCAGGGTCCGACGCAGTGAAGCCAACAGTTACGTTCACCACCGTCTGTGCGACAGCGGCAGCAGCGAGAGACAAGAAGCTGGCCGTGAATAACATGATTATTGTAAGCTAGGTTTCGTTAGTATCTTTGTTTTTGTGGACAAGACAAGTCTGCCAAGGTCGCTGGGGTGACTGGAGAGAAATTCCAAGGAGGTGGGTGAACGACGATCGAACCACACGCGCTATTTGACCCAAATTTTGTTGGTGTCGTCAAGGTGCGATGTGAGAATCGAGATCCAGTTGACATCCATTCATTCCCGTCCACAAAAACCCCGCTGGTAAGCAAAAAGCAACATTTTGATGGCGCTTTTCATTAGAGAGTCTTGACAAAGAAGGGAAGACGTATCCAAACTTATCCATCAATGTAAAATTATCCTCGCGACAGACCATAACCGGGTCTTCTGTACCCACTGCACTCCTCCTCGCCTAATCACTGATAACGTGGATGATCGATTTGGAGATATGAATATCCAGGCTATGAGAACGGTCCCACGGTTCTGTGTAAGAATATGAAAAGTTGTCTGATATTATTATCCAGTTGAGTGAGTAACAAGGCGTGTGGCAAAGGTTGCCGTTGAACGCACGCTTACTTCGATCCCTTCGTAGTTGGTCAACGTTTGATGGTGATTTCATGAGCGACTGCGGGCCTGTCATGTCAATCCACCCGAGGTATAATTTGCGCAACGATGCTTTAAATGCGAGATGCCAATAAAGTTGCGGTCAGTTCACGACCGCTACTCAAATCATAAGGCTGTCCTCGAGGGATCAGTGAACGAGCCCTGTGCAACGTTTTCAGAGTGCTTCAAGTCTGATCTTACATCGATTCATTCGCTCTGGGAAATCATCATGCTTCGTGGGAACATGGTTGGGATTGGATCCGGCGGCGTATCTCCTGTCACAAGCATCGCACTATTGTCCTTGTCAATGGGTCTAGCTCACGTTTACCTTCATCCATGTCCAAGTCGCGTGATGGGATGAAGGGAAGAGATGAATGCGTACAAAAGGCGTGTATTGGTATGTTCTGGGATTGGATGGTAGGAAGTTCGCCATGTCGACACTCTCATTCGCATATCTGTCTCCAACATACCTCGATTCTATTCAGTCCTTCAAGTGTATCTATGACTTACAAGTGATATTATTGGACCGTCGTGACATACGACATACGACAGTCGTTGTGAGATGGATGAATCGTCGCATTTGAGGTAATGTCATGGAGCAAGTTCAGTGCCAGAAGAATGTCTATTTTCATCACAGATCAAACTTCAGCATGGCCGCCAGTCTAAAATCCTACATCCGGAGTAGGGTGTGGACACTAAAATAACCATAAGAAGGGGAATCAACTCCGGAGAGCGCTGCGTATTAGCTCAATTTTGGTATCCCGCCGCCACTAGATGCCTATGTGCATATTTTCAAAGGCTCAGGGCTCCAAGACGACACCGTCGTTACCACCACCTGGCTACGGCATGCGCAGGTGGCCGGTGCAATGCAGCCGTGCGTGAGAAGGACAGATGCGATAGTATGCCATGTGAACAGGTTTATTCAAATTCTGCTCGTTGTTTTACGTACGTCTGACTAGAGCGTCGTAAGCATGCTCTTGTCGGTTAAGCCAATGCTGACCATGATTGGTGCGGCAGGCCTTGGTCGGACGCCGACAGCGATTTGATTCTATTGAGAGTGGCCACTATCCAAGTTTGAAGAGACTTTCTTCTAATATGTCACCAAAGAAGGACTTACTTGCCGTTGTGGCCTCGTATGTTTACTTGCAGCATTGATCTACCTGCCCGTCGTGCGAAATAACGGGCATACCTGACCCTTGTAGTCGCGCAACTCAAAAATAAGCGCCGCCAAATGGATTTTACTTGCCGTTGTGGACTCATATGTCTACTTGCAGTATTCATCTACTGGCCCGTCGTGTGTAAAATCTCGGAATTCGGCGCTATTCAGTGAAATGGACATGCTATCATTATCAGCGCGCTCGACTTTGAAGGGTTAATGACATCGATTGCGATCTCTTGATTGGTTTGTGGTGTTAGGTCATCAAAATTGCCAAGCGCTATCACCTATCTAATCTAATTCTCTCTCGATATTTCTACCAGACCAGTGGCATGGTTGAAAGATACAGTGTACTCAATTTCCCTGGAGTCCAAGTCCAATATGTTTTGCTTGTAAATAACTGGCAATTCGATGGGAAGCTTGATCATCTCCCTTTCTGCGAAAGCTTGGTGTCAGCTACTGAGAATCAAGGACGCTCAAAATCAAGTCTTACCTCCGTAGTCTCTGGTTGCATATATACTGAGTATAGGGGTAAACTCGACAGAAACGGTTGTGCGGACTCTTGTCAAGGTCAGTAATATGTTCGGGAAAGGAATACTGTGATATAACCCACTGTATATCCCTCCAAAGGTATATAGGCTGAACATGACGACTCCCCCCGTCCGAAAACAATCCCTGCATAGCTCCAGTCAGCGCTCTACTAGAGTGCATACTAAACCAATATTTACAACGCCTATGTGGATGGGAGCATCTGTTTGGTTAACGCACTGAATGACTCCTGGGACGCCGCTGCCGACAACTATGTCATGTTCATTGGTTATGATGACGCGTTGTCCAGGCTATCGATGCACATTAAATATGAAAGAATATAATGATATAAAAATGGTGTACCTCGCATGAGGCTGCTCTCTGAGGAATGACGTGTCTGTCAGATATCTAGAGGATAGGGTTGAAGTGATTGATCACGTTGGAGTGCGGTTGAGCACACCTCTGCCTCAAAAAAGCCAGTGCGACCCTCGTATTCAAAGGCTGCAGAGGAAATACCATGGGCCGCAAATGTAAGAACCTCTAATAAAAATGTGAGTAACTGACTGCGCAACCTGATAGTGTAGCCATACGTACTCCAGCAAACAGGGAAGAACTTTTGGTCCAAGGAACCTCCTGCTGGAGAATCGAACATAAGTGCAAGAGTGACGTCTCGACCAAGATTGTTGGAAGTGAAGCGGAACCGTCTTGGATACATTTCTGACGTATGAGAGGCTGCTTAGCAAGGTCTAATGGCAACTCTATGATGCGAAATAATACCTGGAGTGTATAAGAATGCAATGTCAGAGAATATACAAGCTATGAGGGACGCTATGAATGCCTGGAGTTATTTGAAAAGTTGTTATAAGTCTGTCCTTTATAGATTTCGGTCTTGGTGGAAGTTTTAAGCGCAAATGAATATCTCCTCAAAGTTGTTTGTCGTTTGGTCCGTTCCAATTTTTGACCCTGAGAATGATAGAGATCGAATACAAATTCATACACCACACTTTCCGAGTAGAAGTGAACTGGAGGCTAGCGCAGGAGCTATACGGCTTCCATCCACACGTTGTTCGTTTGCCTTGTTCTATAACTGTCAGATTCAATGTTTCCATTTTGCCTCGAGGTTGAGTTTTACCTCAATGTGTCTTCCAAAAATTGTTACTCCAGCTTTTGTGGGGTGGCGAAAATGCTACTCGCCATTTCTGACTAATCACTTTTTCCACACTGCATTTGGAGGTCCGATTAAAGTCCGCGTGATATTTGCCGACCAAACACAACCACAACAATGCGCAAACAAAGGCATCAGTAGCTCAGACCGACTGGCTAGCGAGTCTAGTGTATCTCGTCTCTTTTCTAGATAAGGCAGGTACCGAGTGATATGTTTGTACAAATGTTGTCTTTATTTATGTCGTCAAACATTGATCGTAAGATTTTCCTCCATGTTGATTTCTAGTTAATCTGTAGGAATTTCTTCAACTTTTTTTTTTATTTTACCTGTAAATATCCATGTATGATAAACTTTTTGCCCAAATGAAAAATTATTTTGCAGCGATTCTGCCACTCGACATAGACAAATAGATAAAAGTTAATCTTACATGTTGGTCAAGCATTTCTTGCATATTTTCTTACAGTTTGATCCCGTATGTGGCATAAGAAATATTCATACACATTTATTCACAGTTTAAGGAAAAGAAATTCATCCATCTTTGTACGGTATTCAATATTCACGACTAACATTGGGTTTCTACATAAAAGTGCGTCTTATATTCGGAAATCCCCGACGTGTTAGTTCTGATCGTACGTGTGCCGTTTGAGCTTGAAATGGGTGTGACGAAATATTTGAATCTCTGTGACTTTGGCTTGCTGCTGATAAGATCTACAGATTTAAATTACTAAACTTCAGTTTGGGTCCTCGCTGCTGATAAGAGCTACAGATTTAAATTACTAAGCTTCACTGTCATTTCGAGATATGGTACTGGGAAAGGTTGGTGCGAAATTAAAAGACGCCACATTAGGGGACCGGACTTCTGTTGGCTGCCGAAGTGCAGAACTCGCTCTCTTACGAGAATTTAATGTGGCTAGAAGAGAATTGCTGTAAACTGGCCATGATTCAGACCATCAGATGCAGCACGTTTGAGAAATAATTACAGCATCAAACACACCTGTTGCTAGAACTTGAGATACGGCAAAGAAAAGAAGGTCATTTGGGTGTGTAAACACCTAGGGGTAGCAAATAAGACATTCAGTGTATTTGATTTATATTTGATACTGAAATAGTTAAGAACGCACCAATATCAATGTGACGATATCAAGAAGACTGAGTTAAGTTTAGCGAGAATTTCCTTCTGCATATGGAAAGCGATAGGCACACCTTGTTAGCATTCCATTGTTAATTGTAATAACCATTAAGCGGTTTATCAATTTGTCAGTCCTAATGCAATGAGAACCAGAGAGATACGTCATGGAAAAAATATTCCTACTGGACCAATCCAGATCGACCAGCGTTGAGGTAGTAGCTCAGAGTGAAAGCTATCACCAGGTCAATAGCAACGGCTGAAGATAGAACTGCCTTCGCAATGGACTACCAATAAAAATGTTCAAGAAAGTAAGTATGCATCAACATAATAAATTAACTTTCACCTCTGGCAGCCCTGGTAGCTGAGATACAAGTGGCTGTCGGAATCTAAAACAAGGTTATCAAATATATCTCAACTGGTTTAAAAAGATCAGTACAGGACGGCAACGAGGACTTGAGTGTTGAATTTAAGTAAACAGCGTGTCCCAGTATAAACACAACGACGTACACCACCCAAGGACTATGAAAGGTTTAAGAATTTTTCACATGTATATATACTTTAAATACCTACCGCAGTGAGCAGAGGACACCACAACCTAAGAGGAAGAGTGTATGAATATTACCGTAGATCATATCATCACATTCTAGACTCACGATAGCAAAAGGGATTAGTTTCTTCCTCCCGCTCACTAATTTGGGCGTCAATATGCATTAGCTTCGTCTAATATAGCTTTTTTATAACAGGCAATACTACCATGGTATATTCTCATCGCATAATTCAGATGTACGAGCAAGACGCTTACACCCTAGAAATATTTATGTCAGCCACAAGAAGTTGCTTTCAAATGCGACATACAATAATACCAAAGATAACCTAATCAAAGAAACTTGTTATCAAGCTGTAGGTTCCGTTCAGCTGTCCAAATCTTACATTAATCGACCTAATAAATCCACAACAGTTTTAGTGATCTCAGGCCTTGAATATTCAAGAGAGAATGACTCACCAGACACTCTTAAGCAGGGCCACCGGATTCAGGTAGTTTATTACCAAGTAAAAGTACAGAGCATGAATGCTGACAGCGACATGCAGCATCTCACATACTCTAGGCATATAAAACGGGTAAACAGGACGCTTAATTGATGAAAATTGTGATACTAACACGAGGGCTCCAACCTAACGGTATGCATTCGCGTAATTGGTTAGATAGAAAACAAACATATTCAACATGCTTACAGTGTATCGAACAATCGGGGGGTCGGTGTATGTGTTAAAGTAGTACCATGCCTTTCCCCGAAGTCATCAGGTAATTATTCAATGCTTTCAGGAGAAAATGAATATGAGCTGTACCTGGGAGCAAGTAACTCCAAGGAGTCTATAGAAATTAAATCAGACAAGGGTGACCTGCACAAACATAGCACTTACATTGCAGAAACAAAAGTCCCAACGGTGTAAGCGCCGACGGTGTGTGTCAAGATCGATGTGATAATAGACATGGTGGCAGATAATACTAAAGTTGGTCGAGCAAATATTCAGAGGCGTTCCTTAAGATATAGGAATAGTCTAACTTGTTAAGAGCTATCTTATATGAGCTAATGCACCGGCACTTTTGATATGCTCATCAGAAATCAGGTTTTGAGGCGGTGCGTTATCATTGAAGTTTCCTGGGATAGTATCTTAAAATAGATTCACGTATTCTTAAACTCATTAAAATGTCGTCTCTCTATTAACCGTATGTACTTTCAGCGTGTGTACCTGAGCGAACAAGGTGTGCAGAAGTAGCAAATCTCGTTTAATGGCTAGTATATGAGCCTTCCCCAAGCCGTACAACGTATATATGAAAATATGCCTTGATAGGACCACTTTCGCTCAAAGGCCGCATTGGAGATGGAAATATGGTTCGATCATATTTTCCTATTATCTCAGCGAGAACCATCATGACGAGGAGGAAACTTTATGATTTATCGACCTCGGTAGACTATTTTGGGTTTCACCTGATTGATCCCCCCTTCTTTATGACGAGTCGGAGCAAGTGCACATGCTACTCATCTGGTACACACGTACGGCAAAGACATCTCACCTCTTAACGGAGGCTAAGGAGACATACGCGAATGCTGGAGGACGCGCAAGGTACTACCACGGCTCGAACCACCGACCTAGTAAGTCGGTGTGATGGAGCGCGGAAATAACGAACTTCATCAATTTTCTTGGACTTTAGAACGTTATTTTCTGATGGGGATTGTAAATTTATAATATGTAACTTTGAGTAAAGCGACCAATCGTGACGACCACATCCCGCACATCCACTCACATCATTCGCTTCCCTCGTCCACACGGCAAGGTAAATTGTATGTGCGTTCAACCGCAGTGCAATGCTAATTCTCCAGTGAGTACTAATACTTAGACTATCACGATCATGGAGATTCAAATATGTGTAAAACTCATAAATTCCAATATGCACACTCACTCGACTGTCTTCAAATCTTCTACATTGTTAGTACAGTGTATACACTCCTCAAAACACAAATTTTGAATCCATAGCGCAAACGGTTGAGGAATAGCAAGGACTCTACGTTTGGGATAAGCAAACTTAAACCTAACCTTAACCTAACCTGAATTTTGCACATATCACGTGGTCGAAAGAGGCCGGGAAATGTCGGTGCTACTTTTTTTCGCCAACAAACTTGAATTATCCTATCGTCCTGGAGTGCACTTTGCGAGAGATATGTTATTCTGGGAGCAGTCTGGAGAAACCTGATTAACGTTGCTCGACTCGAGTCGGATTAGTGTGTTGACAGATCATACTAGGTGAGTACAATTCCATAATAATAATGCATAGCAGCGACGCTGTGTATCCGTCCTGAGGCTCATCTGCATCTCAGAGACCCGGGAACGCGTCGGGATAACGAACATGAAAGGAGAGGCTCGTGCTGAGTCGAAAGGTATTCATATACGTGTCGATCTACCCTCATGGGACAACGTAGGGTGGTTGTAGAGATTTTGTACGGTATAGGTGAGTGGCTATGAATGACTGCTAGTAGTGCTTACCATTTCTTCAAGCACAGTCGATCCTGTAACTTGTAGACATCGATTTGATCATAATGAAGCCATCTAAGATATACATTGTCCTCTCGACCTCTGCACGTGTCGTCAATTATTTCTGCGTTGACCTTGGTACGACGTCACTCAAACAAGTCTTACAACAGTGGTCGACAAATATGTCAGGCACGCCTTTCTCCCTGCCATTTACCGTACCCTGCGGAAAGCTAAACCAGGGACGAAGGGAGAGCGTGTATGATTTCGACCGGCGAGCCACACTTATCATCCATGAAATTGTCAGTCCACTATTCTCTTATTTATAACTCGCTACCTATCCGACTTGACCAAACCTCTCCAGTACCCAATCGTCCTGGATAAAGTACATCTTCTCCTATAAGTAGTAGCCTACACGTTTGGCCAACCTCGCTCAACAAATTCATTGATCCTCTGTCCAGACGATCATTAGCAGATACTGGCCTATTCAGAAATGCATCGTCATCTTGGCTAGTCCTAAAATTAGGACGACATATATAAAACATAGGATTGGTCATGGGGTAAGGTCTATTCTCCCATCCTTGCGTCCTATGACTACATACCTTTCTTCCTCCATCTCAGGAGCTCTTTCTTCACTCTCATACCCACGAGGAAAGCCATAAAGGCCTCTGCAAACGCCAAACTTCATCCACTTCCAACCATGAACACGAAACATCTATACAATTCCGCTGAAGGCCTCGTCCTCAAGTCTCTGCGCGGTGCTGTAGCTCTGAACCCAAACGTAATCCTGTAAGTACATAACGATACCGTGCCTGTGTGTGTGTGCCGTTCCCCGACGCAATAACCAGAATGTGATTTAATACTCATTTAATCCAGTCACGAACCTTCGAAAACAGTGTATACCCCTATCCATTCTCCTCACAAGCAAGTTGCAGTTATATCAGGTGGTGGATCCGGTCATGAGCCTGCACATGCTGGCTACACCGGCAAGGGCATGCTGGCTGCATGCATCGCAGGCGACATCTTTGCCAGTCCCAGTGCAAAGCAGATTTTGAAAGGAATTGGACTCGCGTCTTCTCCAAACTCTTTCCCCCAATCCCAAAAGCCTCCCGCCAAAGATCTATCAGATAGTTCCGCCCCTGAAGGGAGCTTGAAACCTCAGCTGGACGTCCTCGCAATCATCAACAATTATACTGGAGATATTCTCAATTTCGGACTGGCAATCGAAAAGGCCCGCGGCACCATGCCGGGAACGAGAATTGAAAGCGTCGTTGTGGCAGATGACGTCTCCCTTCTCCCTCAAAACCGTCAACACGCCCTTCAGGATAGTGGTTCTGGCACAACGAACAAGCTTGTCGGGCCTCGCGGACTCGGTGCTAATATCCTCGTCTGCAAGATTCTCGGTGCTTTAGCTGAGCGTGGTGCGTCTCTTGATGTTGTGAAAGCCATGGGGGATGCAGTGGTTGGAAATTTATACAGTATCGGAGTCGGACTGGAGCATTGTCATGTCCCAGGACATTTAACCGAGAAAAATCGCGCCCTGGGAAAGGGGGAATGCGAAGTCGGATTAGGGCTACACAATGAACCCGGAGTACGTAGGAGGGAGATAGGGTCACCGGCAGAATTGATAGGGGAGATGTTCGAGATGCTGTTCCGGTCGGGAGCACGGGGAAAGGAGGGTGGAATCATGAAAGGAACTGACGAAATGAAGTTACAGGCAGAGTGTAAAGAAGGAACTGTGCTTTTCATCAACAACCTTGGTGGGATGTCGCAGTTAGAGATGGGTGCTGTGGTGGATGATGTCCTCCAAAGACTTGGTGAGCACGTCAGCCCCTTTCTCTAGTTACCTTGTACTGAACTTTATAGCACTATATTCAATTCGACCGAAAAGACTGTACTGTTCGTCGTATATGACTTCGCTTAACGCTCCCGGGTTTTCTATCTCCATCCTCAACCTTCCCGGTACTTCAAACGCCTTTCGATCGAATCTTGGCGGTCGGATTTCGTCAGAGGAGAGCGAAATTACCGTCGAAGAACTACTTGACATGCCAACCGATGCATACGCGTGGGTGGGGGCTCGTAACAGTTGGCCAGCGCATGGGACTGACGGTTTGGGGACCTCCCATTCTGATCATTTGGGATCTACGACAAATTTATCGAGCACTAATGACTCTAGTATACCCATTCGCCCTACAGATGTCGTCGATATCGAGGAGAGTCCTGCTGGAAGAAATGATAGGATTCAGAATGCGATACGGGGCGCTTGTTTGAGGGTCATAGAGATCCACGAACAGCTGACGGAATTCGATACCGTTGTCGGTGATGGTGACTGTGGGGACACGTTCAAGGCTGGTGCACTCGGTGAGTACGGTATCATATATTTCTCCGAGTACCCCTACCTTTGAAAGTCGGCCTGCTCATATGTTTATGTTATCACCAATCAAGCTATCATGAACGCTCTCGACAATGGTTCACTCAAGATCCAGAAATATATGGATTCGGTCATCTATGGAATTGCTGAAATTATAGAAGATGTGATGGGAGGGACCATTGGTGCTTGTGAGTTTTTCTCATTCACCTCGGGAACAAATAAGTATGCACGTTTACCTGTCCTCTGGCGTAACATCGCAGTGCTTGCTATTTTTCTCCAGGCTCTTGCTGTGTCAGTGACGCAAGACCGTGTAGAACATCCAAACTCGGAGGTTCGATGGGGGTACGCGTTGCAATACGCCAAGGACACTTTATCACGATACACACCAGCTGAGGTAGGAGATCGCACAATCGTCGATGCTTTGGGCCCGTTCTGTGCGACCATGGCACATACCATCGTTGCTGGAGCAAATGACTCCAGTGCGACCGTGGAAGATACTAACAGCAAGGACAACACATGGAAAAGCTTGATAGCTATGCTAGTGGAAGCAACAAAGCAGGCGCGTATAGGAGCTGAGAAGACTAGGGGGATGGCTGCTCATTTGGGACGAGCAGCATACGTTGCTTCTGCAAGTTCTTCAACATCTACCTCAGCTGGTGCTGTGGAATTGCCTCCAGATCCTGGCGCATGGGGTGTCTGTGCGATCTTGGAGGGTTTTCTAGATGGACTTAGGACGTAAAGGGCCCTCATCGACAAGGTATGGACAGTGTGCATCAAGTTGTTGTGACATCGTGGTGTCTATGGAATAAGAGCCTATGAACTTCTATGGCCTCCAATCTTTTCAATTCTAACTTCCGCTTAATTGAAACGGTGAGCTCGCGGATGAATAGACTCTTATATTATTTGCATGACTGGACTGTGAATCACCCCATAACAAGCCTGTTCTCGCTACAATCGCCTACAGCTGACCATCATTGACTGTATTGTGTTTCTACAATTAGAGATTAAGATTGATGGGTGTGCATCCCAATGCTATAACACCGTTCTGGTAGACGTTGATATGTCAGTATTAACGAACATTTATTCATTCTCATTTGACTAACATGCGAATTATCCGTGCAGCATACGGGTTGGGCAGAACAACTGTTACCACCGACCCCAGGGTTTGATATTGGTGTACATGTCACTTCGTTTGCAGGCGGGTCAGACTATCTGGTCAAGCGGGAGAATGATAGCTCACTCACATCCGATTGATCCAGTGACGGAGCCTGGAACAATGTGAAAGATCGTCAGGATTGAGGCACCGATGCTACTGTTTGCCTGTTGTATCATTTCTCGGGATCAAACATATCAGGAAGATGGATGCTGGCACAACTAACGTCTACAACTTGATTACAACAAAGCGGAATGCCGGTGTTACATTGATTTGCCTGGCGGGGTATCCCACTGGCGGCAGCAAGAATAGGGATGGTTAAGATCAGCGAGACAGCAGAAAGCATAGTGTTGAATAAAAAGTTCGTCTAGAATGAACACTAATTCTGAGCTGTCGATACAGAGGAATAGAAAGAGGAACCAAACAGAACCGCACTTTTTATAATCCTCAAGGCTCGAGAACCACCGTAAACCCGGTTTTCCTGTACAATACCAATGTATTGTCCCTGGAATGTTCCCGTAGAGATATCTGGGGTTCAGGTGTCCTACCGCGAGTTTAGCATCGGGCTCGTGTCAGATGGGCAATGTGCCTCGGTACAGTCACACATATAGAGTGATAATGATAAAAGTTAACACATTTGTCATGCTATGAGAGGCTCTTTGACGTTGAAGCTCCTTGGCAATTCATGGAAGAGTGTATCGTTATGCTGGCAAGAAATTCCCAAAGAATTTTTAAACAAAATGAACTTCGACCCTCGGGAGGTATTTAATATGAAATTTTCCTATTCTCATTGTTTTCTATTACTTTGGGTTTCCTTTGAAATTCCTCGCAAGCAGTCAGGAAGTGTGTCCGACGGTTTGATAAACATCTGACGTGATAGAGCTGTTGTTAATTAAATACAGCTGTCTGCTCATGTCCAACCACGTCATGGTCAACATATCAAATACCACAGTCCATGGATCCGAGAACAAGGTCAGAAGCCGAAATTCGTTGATTACATTGATGTTGGACTAATTCTTCAATCTCCTAATGCAATAGCAAACCTCATTTGACAAATTACAAGCTCTTAAACACTCTAACACCCTCATAAACGTTTGCCTCAGCTCGTAAGCACCGCTTAAAAGCCTCCTTTTCCCCTACAAAGTGTAATTAGTGTATAATCATCCGATGAATGTGGCTACCAAACGGCTTACTGGACTCGTTTAACGGCGTCTACCAGACCTTTAGCTACAGCGCCTATCGATCCACCCTTCGTAGTTCCCATGTCTTCAAGAACGCTACCATCTTTAGGATCTCTCCATATACCATCTTTATCAACACGACCGTATATGTGCGTGTTCTGGTTAGCTGCATAAGCACGTCAGTATAATTTCTTTTGTCAATAAGTGAATTCAAATCTACCTCTGATGCCATCTGCCCACTCTTTGCACACATCAGCGGAATCAATAAGGATATTTGCTTCTTGTGAGTGGTACCAAGACTGAGAATCTTCAAGACGTTCTCAGCAATTAATTTTCAAAAAATATAGCGACAACGCACCCTGGTTCCCGTTTCCCATGATCCCGACATGGTCGTCCACAATCATAAGCTTTATATGGCAGTTTCTCTGCTTTTTCCTAGCGTTGACGGGTCGACACATGTCTTTCGCTAGTATAAATTGTACTGTAAGAGGTTATAGTCTACTATTCATTAAGGCTAGAACCGACCTGTGTACCAGTACACTTTCAGTAAGTCTTTTTCTTTCTCTTCCAATTCCGTGTACATCTTCGCTACGACGACCTCGTTAGTTCCACCTTGAAATGGTAAGGATTCGCCCTGGTGGTTCCGAAACCGGTAAGTGTTAGCTGCCCTTGCCAATATAATACTCACACCGTCGTTATATCCCAGGTTGATATACAAAATGACTTCGATACCTCTTCGGACGGCAGCGAGAGTAGCCTCTACTACTGCTGCGGCATTGAATGTAGGCGTTTGACTTGGAATTCGGAGGCAACATCAGCGTGATGCTTGTTCGCCTACCAATAACGTTCAAAAACTCACATAAAAACCTTTTGTTTAGCATAATGGAATCCTGCCAACCAGGCTATATCCTGGGGGTTATTCACGTCAGTGTATTCGATTGCACCCCGAGGCCTTCGGTTGACCATAGCAATTGGAAAGGGGTCGTGTGGAGCATGGATGATATGAGGCGTGAAATCTTCCAAGTCAACTCCTTCAGGTAAGGTAGCCTGGGTGTCAGGCTGGAGGGTTGTATCTGACAATAAGTCAATGCCCTGATTTCTTTGTCGGAAAAAGTTGTCAAATGACACCCACTCAAATGTTTCGTTATTTTAGACAACCTCGTACGCCACGCCCCTTCATGTAACCCTTCTTCGTTATGCTGCTTCTCGGCGGCGTCGTCAGCATCATACAAGTCCTGTTGACTGATATGCTTCATGGAGTCGGGAAACTCATGCGTTCTGAGCGTATCTCGGGCATTCAGCTTTGCCACTTCGGTGTCCTTGGCTGCGACATGAGGATGATCGTTCCGGAATTTGTACACATTGGGTTTCACAGGGGGGATAGTAAGGAGCGGCAATGGCGGTTTCATAACGGTGCTCCAGGACATTAAGGCCATGTCATAGAATGCTTCGACAATGGGCCCCTGAGTTGAACTTTGATCGACGTCTAGTGCCTTCATGGCAACGTATAGCTTACCTCAATATGTGACATCATCTCCATGTTGACCCTTCTCTGGATCAGTATGTAGATTTAACGCGATGCAAAGCAGCATACCTGTCCTGTGTGTTATTACTGTTTATTATTGCTATTTTCCGATCGACCTGTGTCAATAGCTGTGGGTAGTTTCTATCAGCGAGAATCCAGAGACATACCACCATATATTTAGCGTGAAATGTGCCTTGAGTCCAAAGGCTGTATGAATATATTACTCAGCGACCTGGAGGAACACAAAATACTCACCGAGAAGAGGTTGATGGTAATTACATACTTCTAAATCTATGTGAGGAATCTCATCGGGATGGGGGAGCTTCACAGCGTCGCCTGAAGTTGTTAAAAAAAAGTGCAAGAGGAATCAGAATTTTTGATGGCAGTTAGAAAGGCAAAAAGAACTCACCAGTGTATTCTGCTACAGGTACAATTTGATGAGGGTTATAGATCTATCATTCCGCAATTCCAATGAAAGGCCCATTTTCTGGTGTATAAATTTTTATCGTACCTGTTTCACGTTACCCCTATCATACATGATTTTTACAACTGAAAAATCAATTAATATACTGCTGAGCTTAAATATTTAGACACGCACCAACTCGATTCCCTCGAGCACCTGCACGGTGAGATAGTTCCCGCAGTGCATCTGTGACGACAGTTGCTGCTGTTGAGGCCTCCCAACTGGAATATCAACTAAAGATGCAGGCCATTAAGAGGACACAGAAATTCTCACTAATCTGGTAATTTTCAGTAATTTGCATTGTCCGTAGTAAAATGTAATACATACTTGTTGCGAAAAAAACCTCCTTTTCTGCCCGGACGATGCAGTCTGCGTAATGGCGCATAATGTCTGGTATACTGGAGGCATATTACAAAGGATAAGGACATGCTGATAAAAAAACCTTACACGCTTATTATGGATAGAGGCATCACCCCAGTGGAGGCGCTAAGGGACGGAGAGACCAAATTGGCCAACGGATCGTACTCGTATGTTCGCAATACCTCGCCGTATATCTTGTTCACATGAAAGTTAAAGTATATCGGCAACTTTTAGGACGATGCTTACCTGGAGAAAAAGGTCACTTGGTCTACTAATAAAGGTTCCACACTCTGCCACGCGATCGAGGTCCTTCGGTGTAGGGTGGTGTTGCCCCACCTTGATGTTTGCAGCTCTCTTTGGGTGCTTCGCGAACAGTTTCCAGGCGATGGTGTCGACAGAACTTGTGGGGTCTTTGGCCAAGGCGGCTGTGACTGTTTCGTTTCCATGAACGAGATTGTACACGGTATCTGGAATGAAAGACATGTGAGTGAAGGTGAAGTGATGTCTTTGACTCTGGTTTTATAAAGCGAGGCGATTCACACACCACAGTCCAATTTTGGATATGTTCCAAATTTAACTAACAATATTACATCATGAGCCTTGAATCAATAGAAGGATGGGTGCGTCATTTGGAAACTATAGCTTGTTACATAGCGTTATTTAGAGATTTCAAATACGTATATAACACCGTATCCACTATGTTACAAAATTTCTACAATTGTCCAGCGGTACCGAATGAAATTGCCAGAACAGCGCCTCCGACATCTGTGTTATTTCCTCCAAGGGTAACTGGAATGTTGGGATTCGCAGAGCCATAGCAATCATTTAGGATTTGGTTGAAGGTATTTTCACAAGATATGAGGCTGCTAAAGTTACCAATCCATAATGCTGATTGAAACCCGAAGACAATAGACCCTGCCGGTACGAGTGCCAAAGGGGGAGTTGTGACCTTGCTACAGAGGTCGATTGCATCGAATTGCCTAGCCAGTGTACGAGATTAATATTAAGTTTAATATATAATTAAACGTTGATCAGACTCACAGATCAGTTAGGTGGCCCCAACTTGCATTGACACCAAGGGAGGATCCCCAACATGTAGATGGTTTCTCTGACAAAGATGCAAAATGATTGTCGAATCGGTAAAGATACGTCTACGAAGAAAATACCTGAAGCAAAGCTTGCTGAGGACAAGAGTAACATTAAGGCTGCTGGAAAACGCATTATTAACCGAAGAAATTGGTGGATGAGTTACAATGTAAATAGAGGAACTTTTCACACCTTTATATTTAAAAAAATCAATTACGAAACATGGTGTCCATAACCGCCGTCGCTTGCTAACATCTGCATGTAACGTTCGAAATTGGAAATGTTAACAGACATAATTTGTATAGGACTACTATATATTCTGGTCATACGACCCGTTTTATGGTATGCATCTCACCATGGGAATAGGTCATGTCTGCAAATCGTTAAAAATAACAACATGTGAGAGGTTATTTGACTTTAAAGACGAGACAACTATACACAATATAAGCTTATTACGTTCTTCTATGGGTTTACGCATTCATGCACATTTCTAGTCGGGAAATAATTGGACTGATGTTCTTGCTCACAGCTTAGTAATAGTCATCAATGAATAGATATGCCGCTGCGTGCTTTGGGTTTGGGTTCTTTTCCCCAAGGCTGAATACAGCAAGAAACTCGGAGATGCATGAAAACATTATTTTTGATTGATATCGGTTGATGGAAATGGTGCCTGTTTGAGCACCATGCGGTCGGCCTATTGGTGAACTGTTTAGATCTTGCCAAATAAGAGCTTTTTGTATATATATTGAGGAGGTGATGATCATTGGTGTAAAGGCAAGGTACTACATGACTTGCACCCGAAATCAGAGTGAGATTTGGCTAACGCATCGTGAGTACATATCACTTGATTATAATGGTTCAGAACGCACTCCACGAAAAGGTTCTGGCCACCAGAAGTTGCTTTGCAATCAGCCTGCTGGGTACCACACACCGCAAAAAGCTCGGTCGCCGCCACGCCCTGTCAATTGTGGTGTAAAATGAAAATTTCCGAGCAGCTTTTTCGCAACTTACCATATCATCAAAGCAATACTGTGTATTTTCAGTCTCGGAGCCAAAAGCCGTGTATTCACAGCTTTGAAGGATAAATCCAACTCCTTCGTTGGCTGGGATAGCAATTGTTCCCTCTAAAAAATGCAGTTTGCCTGATTGATCCTTGGATGAAGGAATGACTCACGTGTATTCGAGAGTTGTGCAGCCAATTGGGTACAATGAGCGCTTTGTATAGGCTGGGTCACTGCTCGGCATGCTTGGAAGAAGCCTAAGTAGACTTCGTCAACCTTTGGCTTGGTGGGACAATGTGAGGTGACTGACAAGGTACACCACAGAAGCAATTAGGCTGAGTACATTCAGATGCTGCACGAATGTTCAAATCGAATGTATCTCGCTTGGCCACATTCTTTGAGTGAACCGGGGGCGAAAGCCCATCCGAAGAACAGTTGAATCTTTGTATTTGGATTACATCCCCGGACCCCAGGGTAAAAGGTTTAGTATCAATAATTTGCTTGTTGTTGCACACTCGCCCTTTAGATTATTTGATAAGCCATATGTTCAAAGGTATGATACGAGAATGCTCACCAGTGGTAAAGGCAAAAGCACAACTAGCAATCAGGATGGGAAATCGAAAATGCATGACTAATTTTCAAAGTATGTATCGGTAGTAAATGGGCATGAGTCTCAAAGGATAGTAGTTTTATACGAAAACCTGTAACCGCTTGACGTTTAAACTAACATGTCTTCTCGTATGACTTGCACGAGAAATGCTCATGCGCAGCAAGATTAATCCCCTTGCAGAAGAAAAAATCCATGATGTCAGACAACAATCATTCGTTTATTATCTTTTCTTCACTTCACGAATGGTGGTAGTGACAGCTCTTCTGGTTGACTTAATATACACATGTCCTGAGCCGTGAGTAGTCTCACGATAAAATTATACGTATTAGTCGATCGATTTCGCAACGACCAAACCTTGGTCTACTAGTTGATAGCCCAAAATCATGGAAGTATCAAAGATGTCTAAACGTCGTGCTTCCTAAAGATTTGTGCGATGAGATGGATTATGAAAACTTATGATGCTGCTGGTGGGCTGTGCAGAACTTGCAGGGAATTGATGGAGGGAGTCGCTTCTAAATATACTGAAATTTCGTAGAGAAATATATTTATCTACTCTGGTCAGCGGCGTGTCCACACTCCAATATCCATCAGGCTTTGTAGAGCAATTCTACAATAAGGTAACGACTGAATTACTTTACCGGTTATTTCGCCAACGCTTACTTCCAACGACTCTACAAACACTGAAGTTACAACGAATACAGAGATCGATTATAAGCAAAGTTCAAAGGCTTGTAATTCGGGGTTGATGTTGAGATATTAATCTTCTAGGCCATCCTCCCAGTCGTTGAAAGTTTCAGTCCAGTTATTTCTGTAGTATTGTGTAGAATATATAGGAGCATAGTTGCAGATCACTTGAAATACCCTGAAACCTGCTAATTAAGCGACGATCCAACGGCATACGTCCATAATTGAGGCTCGGATATAAATAGATTCACTGCAGCAGGAACTCGCGTACAACGTCATGAAGCGTGCTCCAAAACCTTTGAATAAGCCCTGGCTGAAATCCATTCTCGTCCCAACAGAGATGAAGCCAGAGTTTGTTTGCAAATGTATGCTCTAAAAGAAGTATACCACCGGCTTTTTGTCTGCTTGCGGTTGTCACGGTATGGAGATGGAAGGAGGGATATGATGAGCGGATATAAGTAGCGTCAAGATTTCCAATAAGAGATAGGCCAAGGAGCGCAGCGCTCGGGGCAGGTGGGAGTGATTGTGTCGTTACCTCTGTGCCTTTCACAATATCAGAGAAAGAGGGTAAATGAGTTGTCTGTCCCCGGGAGCGTGCCACACGGATTTTTCCCATTTCCAGAGCTCTGGATCTCAAAAACGGTGACTGAACCATTTGACGAATTTGAGACTTCACCATACGCGCCCGGTGCCAGAACACCTTCTCATTCTCCGGCAGGAATGCGGGAAGAACGATGTTGAAGTAAGTCAAAGCCACAAACCAATAGGTACTGGTTGCGCTTATGACAGATAGGTACGGTCGTAGAGTCACAGCTGTATACATCATTCTGATGGATAGCAAACCGGATTAGTATTAAGAGTGTATCAGATAAGTACATAATGCACTCACAACGGGTTCCGCATAAGACTTGCATCGCTGACGTTCCTCGCCCAGGCGATGTTGCACAAAGCTACAATGACATGATTGACAGTTACATTATTGGCCTTGCATTTGCGAAGAATTTCCGATGTCTCTGCCTCAGAAAAGGCTGTTTCTTGGACAACTGTTTTCTGTGGTCCGTGCTGCTGTCGAGGTAAAGTATGTCCCCCCTTTTCCGATTGTAACCATAAATTAGTCGATAACGACATTTATCGCTTTGAAAGGTGAAATGAAAGATGTGACTTACAATTTCCCTGTCAAGGCTTTTGGCAAAATCAACTTTAGATACTGCCCTTGCCAACGCAGCCTTTGGGACATCTATCCGAGCTTCATAAGCCGGGGGAAGTGCCATTATCTTAAACCAAATTAAATACTATTAAGTTTTCTTAGAGGCAACGTACCCAATTGACATCCAGGTTTAATTCATACTTCAGCTGGTCATCAGTGCTCGTTGATGCCAGAATCTCGAGTAAATCATGGGTGGCCAGATGGAGAGATGTACCGTCACCGAGAAAATGTGGAGCACACATGAATAAGTCATACTCGGCATGTCCAGGAGGCGCCGCTGCCGTAGGTATTGCCGTAGATAGGACAAGATGGCATAGATGTTCATCGGAAAGGACCCGAGGGCCGTTCATGTAGTCATGGATAAGATCTGTTTAATGAAGCGTGATAAATAAATCCCTCAATTTGAGGGGAAACCAATTTACCAGATTTACTTCGGTGATTGAATGATATAGTAGTCTTTGAAGCCTCGAGCGACTCGGCAACCGATAATGGTGGCGTAAACCTAGACAAACACTTCGATTATGCGTATCTAATACCTGTGATACAAATAACCCACGAAAAAAATGGAGTTCCGATAGCTTCATTGTATTTCACTTCACACATAAGCAGTGGATGTCTTCTGCGAATTACTGCCCATGCGATAGAGACTCGTTCTTCAAGTAAAATATTCACCGGGGCGCGGAATGAGAGGTGCAGGAACCTGTGAATTTATTTGCTGGACTGTCCTCCTCGTTGTAAATTTAGTATAAAGTGCACTCACATGTCTCCGAGTCCTGCTTTGGATGCAGGATAGAAGGCAGCCTCACTGTCCCCGAAAGGACGCTCGTAGCCTGTCCCGACTGCAACCCAATGAGGAGAGATAGTATGAGAGTTCATCGTCATCAGCTGTAAGAGTTGGTACTTGGTAGTAACGACGAAATGAAAACTCGATGGGGTTTTGAACAAATTTCGAATGATTGGATTCCGATACCCCGTGGCCGATTTAAGTCAGGGAACTTTTCCACGATTTAACGTGCCGAAGCTCCGTCGGCGACAATGCGTTTGATTTCGCACTCCTATCTTTTCCGGATCAGCGGCATTGTGGAATGACATGCCTTCTCGTGATGCACCCTTGAGGTTTCCGATTTCAATGTTTGGACAATTCTGGGGTCGGCATCATCTGATGGCTACATTGAATAGATCTTAGAAGTGCGAGTGAATTCATTATAATTATAGTGACAGGATAATATATGAAGTCCAACTATTGAACAAATGCGAAGCGAAGCGCACTCAAATCTGGCGTATATTATTGCAATGTCGATAAGGAGATCTATAATAAGTTGTGGAGCCTTGCTGACGGACGTACATAAATACATATGAGTTGACATGATGCTTAGAGGGCGGAAGACATATCTGATTTATTATGCTTACGTTGAGGCCGAAGTCGGTTGTGACGCAGTTACTGATTCTCATCAAGTGCAGTGTTATACAGACAGATCGTCGTCAATGTGCTCATGGTCTTGACAATGTACTGCACTGTTTAGATACAGAAATTTTGGACTTTCTCCATCTTCATTGGATTGCGGTATGATGTTCTTTGACGTCAATAAATTACTTATTTAGTAACTGACTATTCTGGCCGTATATTAGAACCTTAGTAAAGGTGAATAAATGATTTTCAACCTACTAAAATTCAAGACATCGAATTAGTACAGAAATTTCGTCCATTCCTTGTCACAAGTGCGCGTTTTGAATAGATCCCATCCGGAATCTAACCGAGTGCAACCAAATTTGGGTTTGACTCTCGTTAATATCGTGGGAATATTTTTCCTCCTCACGCTCCTGATCTGGTTTATTAATATCTCTGCACAATGTTGTACCTGATGGAAAGCACCTTCTGTTACCTATTCGAACATCACATAAGATCACCCTAGATCCATTTACCCACATAAATATGATTTGCGGCTCGGACGCCTTGCTTGATGGCCTCCCTCTCTCCCTTGTCAAGACTGTCGCCGGTTGACCAGTCACTTTTCTATTCGTACGGTGTTGGTCGTCCCCGCTCCACTATCATACCTATAATTCACCATGCAATTGAGAAGCATGCTCGTCAGCAACCGGATGCCATCGCTGTCGAACACCTTTCTTGCAAAGAGACCCTCACATTCCGAGAATTGGAGGCACACTCTAATCGACTAGCACATGCCTTGCGCTCTCAGGGAGTAGGGCCAGGGAGACGCGTATGTATATTAGCAAGAAGGTCTTTAGAGCTGATCGTTGGGATTGTTGGAATTTTGAAAAGCGGCGCACAGTACGTTCCGCTCGATGCACAAACCATTACGGACGAAACCTTGAGATTCGTTCTTGAGGACTCCAAGCCCAGCATTGTGCTGGTTATGGCAGACTATTCTCACCGCGTCCATGGCACATCATCAATCATCCTGGAATCCATTTTTCGACCTTACCGTTTGTTGTACGAAGAAGTGGACCCGGTCGAAGATTTATCCTCACCAGACGATGGAGCGTATATAATATACACCTCAGGAACAACAGGTAGACGCTGCTTCGAAAACATCTATTTGATTTCACTAACGAGCTTCGCTGTCAGGACGTCCAAAAGGTGTTGATGTGAGGCATAGAGGGGTAACGAATGGTGCGTTGAATATCATCTCGTCTATTTGTATAAACTAACATTGTCCCAGTCATTAGTGGACCCCCGGGAAACGTAGGCATGGAGCCCGGGATGCGAGTTGCTCAGCTGCTCAATATCGCATTCGATATGGGTGCCTGGGAAATTCTTGGCTCACTTTACAATGGATGCACCCTATGTTTACGAGGAAATACATCGAAAGAATGGGCGGCTCTTTTGAAAACTGTTCATGTCGTAATTGCTACTCCAAGCATGCTTGCTCCTCACGAGCCAGAGAATTACCCTACTATCCGTCACGTTATTGTTGGCGGAGAGCCATGTCCTCAAGGTACGCCTTTTATATAGCACAGAATCTTGTTCAATTAAGAAATATTACATTTGTTTAGCGCTGGCTGATAAATGGGCTCAATACACCAATTTTAACAACTGCTGCGGCCCAACGGAAATTTCGATCTGTAACACAGTACAGCGTCATACTCCAGGATACCCACTTTCCATTGGAACCCCCATTCCAAACACCAATGTATACATCCTCTCACGGGATCCGACTAGCACGACCCCTGTTCCAATCGGAGATGTTGGATGCATGTGGGTTGGGGGAATCGGCGTCTCTAAAGGCTATCTCAATCTTCCCGATAAAACCGCTGAGCGCTGGCGTATAGATCCATTTGTGGGAGGTGGAACAGGGATGATGTTCAACACGGGTGACCTGGGACGCTGGAGGCGGGACGGTCAATTGGACCATATGGGACGTCAAGATGACCAGGTGAAAGTTAAGGGCTTTCGAGTCGAACTTGATGGCGTCTCTGCGTCAATGCGTGTACGTGTCAATATTTTACATTGAAATTAATCCATATTGATGGTCGCATAGACGCTCCCCACTGTCAAAAGTGCGGTTACGCTTCTTATCGAATCAGAGCTCTGGGGGTTCGTTACGCCTGCCACTGTTGACCTTGATCTTCTTCGAGCGGCAGTTGCACGAAGTCAGCCTTCATATGCGGTGCCAAAACATTACTATGCACTTGAAGACTTTCCTTTGACATCTAACGGAAAAGTGGATAAAAGGATCCTTCGTTCCCTGGTGCAAGGCCAAGCACAGCAGATCACCAGACCAACTCTTCACCACTATTCCTCATGGTCCTCCGATGTTGGTGCGACACAGCTCAGTGAGAAGACACGGTATTGGTACAAAGAATCAGCTTGGTGGAGGTGGCTGGGTGTGGCCATGATGTTACTAATTATGTGGTTTTTATTGACTGGAGCTGGTTCGCCTTCTGGTTTCTGATTGGCGTTCAGATATACTCGCGATGCCTTTCTACTGGACTTTTTAATGGGACTTTTGTATTTTCATACGTAACTTAAGTGTTTAACGAGTAATGGTAGTTTCTGGTCCAGGACGTCTTTATGTACCAAGTTGATTAACACAGAGCCTGAAAACCATCATGGAACATGGCTTTAATGATCTAAATCCTTCGCCCGGATATTCCGCCTTCCATTCGGTTCGTCTATCCCTTGTGATCCCCAAGGGCCTCTATGAATACTTGTCATTTTATACTTACTTCAAACTAGTGTGGGTAAGCATTGCTCTTGAAGGTCCGATTGAAGCTATTTATCATCAGCCGGTGCCTCACTGAGTGATAGTATAAATAGAGAAAACGAGGAACAGTGAGAAGACACGGCAAGAAGTCGATCCCGAGTATGTTGTTAATTGTTTAGTGAATGAAAGATATCACATGCAATGTATTGTAAGCTATAGAATAGTCCAGATATTATAACTTATGTAAATATTGAAGTCCTTTGTCTTACAAACTCAATCATTCATATTTTTTCTCGAGGCGCCGCTTGTGACTCTACATCTTTTACTTTCGGTATTGCCATTACCTCACCCACTTGTGGTTTCGGCTCATTTGCCTTGACATAGGTATAGAGTAATGTTCCGAGTAGTATCATTGACGCAGACATGATGCGCCGCCTGGACGTCAAAAAAAGTCAGTTTGAATAAGACGTATTGATCCCAGATCCAAACGCTTGACTAACGTCGTCAGGATATCTCCGAATATTTTGACACCCAAAGCCATTTGCAGAACTGTTCGAGAAGCCTGTATGTTCCAGTTGTCAGTTTAATAGTGTGTAAGGTTTTATACGATACGTAAAAAATATAGCTTACACTTGAAAACATGTGTGTGATGGGACTCGTAATTTTGACGCTCAGTATGCCTGCAATACTGATGAGAAAACCAAAGACTCCGGTAACTATGTTTCCCCATGCAAACGTAGTCCAGTCCCAGTTACTGTCCTGTGTCATCTGCAAGAAAGACAGGACTTCTCCGTTGATCAGGGCGGTGAAACTGAGAAGTACTGCTGTGCCTAGATTAGACCAATAGGACAATTTTGTAGCGCTTCCGTTCACGTGGGGGAGAGATGACTTGATCAGTACGGCGTGCATAGCGATAGATAGCGATGATAGAAACCCGTAGAACAGGGCCAATGGTCCGGGGACGGCTTGAGATGGGAGACCCTTTTCGAATGATACACCAACGAGGAATCCTCCGGTGACAATACAGGCACATCCAACTACCGATAATGACGGCCTAGTGAAACTGTGCATGGAAACTACGAGGATTGTGAGAGGGAGAACGAGGCCCCGTGCGATGTTGTAATAGGCAGCTTCGACATCGCGCAAGCATAGAGTATTGAAAAGAAATCCAGAAGCATCTATCAACATGAGGGGGGCCAGCCTTCGGGCGGTAGTGTAATCCAATGTCGGAAGCTGCACTTGCGATGTAAAGAGCGAAGTAATGCTCAGAAGAAGGACGGTGGCGATAGACTGAAAAGCACACAAAATGGTGGGTAGATTCGGTGCGGTTCTGAGCACGACCTTGTTCACGAATACCATCTAACAATCCCCGTCTCTAGTCAGTCACTCATGGCGTTGTAAAGGATAGGTATAATGCAACGCACCACCAACGCTGCCACCATATAAAACGTAATAACCGCAACAACCTGTATAGACACTGCCATTTTCTGAGTCGCACCGAGAGCAATGCCTAGAGCTACAATCGAACTCGGAGAGAAGAAGCGTGGGATCGAGCTCCGTCGTGGTGGGTTGGGTGATATATATCTTCATTTAATCATGTAAACTTCTCTCATCTGAGCAAATCATGTTTAATTTGCCAAACGAACTAACCCCGAGCTGTGTGAATCGCTCCCAGCAACCATTTGTCATTTCGACAGTGCTACTTTTAGAACCGGAGGCTTAGCCAATCTTGGCCCGTAACCCGTTGATCGAAGCAGCCAAATTACCCCTGCCATCTTTAACCCCCCTCTTTCTTCGATTATCATTCAAGGTGCCTTTGACAAGGCCGTGCTACTTTCAAAGAGCAATGAACAAAGCCTGAATTGGTTACCGTCAGTTTGTGTTGTCAACCACCACACAGATTCCATGCCTTCCTTTCTGTCGTCTCCCCGCGCTCGTCTCCTGCTCGGTGGTGCTCTCTTAGTTGTACTGTTGTCGTTTTGGAAGCTTTCAGAAAGTTCAGGAAGCTCATATCTTCCGATTTTAAAATCCTCAAAACCAAACGCTGCAATTTTCATCTTATTGGCGCCCAACCGCATCACACAAGCCCTAGTTGCCCTACAAAACGTCGAGGACAGATTCAACAGACGACTCAAGTATCCCATTATCCTCTTCACGGCAGAGGACGAGGCACACTTTATAACTGAAGACATCAAAGCGAAAGCCAGCCATATAACAAATGGGCGTGCATCTTTCGGTGGGTCATCTTGCTGCAGCCTGTCCAATGATTGACTAACAGTTAGATAGCCACAGCGACGAAGGAATCCTGGGATATACCGGCATGGATGGATGAGAAGCGTGTCAATAGTTCTTTGGAAACCATAGGGTGCGTTCACATGCATACTTAAGAATTATGGTCTGAGGCGTTTACAGGTTCTCTACTGGTTATCGGGCAATGTGCCGATACTACTCAGGTAAGCGTTCCACCGAGTACCTCATGGTCGAGGCTAATAAAGCATGTGAAGGATTCTTTTGGAAGAATCCAGCGCTCGTCTCTTACGAGTGGTTATGGCGCCTTGATACAGATATACAGTTCCATTGTGATGTGGTTCGTGTCTTCTCATGCACAATGTGGGAAGTGCTAGACCTCTCATAATCAACAGCCCTATGACCCCATAGAAGTTCTAATATCCAAGAAAGCGTTATATGGTCTGTGTAGCACCCCAGATCTATGCTTGGCTCAACTTGACAATATTTTCAGGGTTTGTGCAAGTTAATTATGATGTTTCATGGGTCCAGCCGAGTCTTGCCTCGAACGTATCGCAGTTCTTGAGCAACAATAGACATCTGATTCCTGCGGATGCGAATCAGCATTTTGTATGGAAGGGTGATGCCGGAGTAGCCAAAGCTATGGCCGGCACTGCAGGGAACGACGACTGGACCGGGGCCTGCATGTATGTGAGTAGGTTGTAAAACTGACCAACACTTTACTCTTCTGACTATTTTGTAGAACAACTTTGAAATATCGCATCGCAGTGTATGGGAGAGTAGCCTATATACGAAGTTCTTCGATCATCTAGAGAAGGCTGGAGGTACGCGGGCTATCTGATTTAATGAATTTCATGTGACCTTCTTGTGCTAGGATTTTTTTATGAGAGATGGGGCGACTCTCCTGTACACTCGTACGGGCTGGCAATGTCCCTAAGGAAAGATCAAATAGTTCAATTTGACGATCTAGGGTATGGCCTCTCAAGCTCCGAGCATATTGTCAAATTTACTTTTGGCAGGTATCAGCATCAAGGGTGGGCCTACGAGTGCCCCAAATTGGATAGATGTGCCTGTATCGAAGACGATGACACACGAGGTGACCTATCCTATTGTATTTCTCTAGTAATCAACGTTAATTGAAATCTTACAGATTTTAATAACAACGGCGATGCGTAAGTGTGTTTTAGATCCTGCAAGCTAGCCGCATTAATATGTTCAATGCATCCAACGCATCAGATGGTTCAAACCCACTATGTAGCAATTTATTCGTTCCTCGACAATTATTTACTTTCAAGGGTTAATGGGGTATTCTCAGTATCATAAGTCCATAGTGCTAGTTTTATGTCGAAAGTCGTTATCAAATCAATATCCCTTCTAAACAATTAATTACAACTAAATTTTTTTTTAACTTATCTTTATGAGTCTTTCAGACTACTTAGATGTCCCCTACGATGATTCTGCAAGAATTGTTATCAGTACCAATGGTTTGATTGAAACGTTGATAAAACTCAATTTATTTTTTAAGTGGAGTTCTTGGCACGCGTCAAATGATGCTCGGCGATCACCGGAAGTCCATCACGGTATCATTCGGCTAACCATGCCGTAGGACGCCGCCTACACGCAAGTGATTGAAATATAAACTCCGCCTGATAATGACCAACAGCCAAGTAATCACTTTGCGGTTGCTGGCGGTATTGAATCAACAATGATATGGATCTCTTCAGAATCAGCATGTACCGGTGTCAGTGGCCTACGTATTAGATCTATGTGCATATCAATACCTAATATCAGAACGAAGGGCTAGAATGGCGACAAAACATTGATGAAAACTCACGCGCTCAGTGTCAGGAAATCTGTCTAGACGGAATGGAAGATGCACTGATAATATCACTGTCATGGCTGTAAAGAGCCTCTTCTACAGGTTTCATCATATGTTAATTTCTGTGTGGGCAACCTAAAGGCAGTGTGTCTTTGCCCTGGCTACGTTGGTGAGTACGCATTGGAGGAATGCCCGGCAAGGGCTTGGTCAATCGGTTATACCTACGACTGAGAGGTTGACGCCCTGTTCACTCAAAATAACAACTGATACCGGGTTCTAAATCGGATAAGTACAAAGTTGAAATGTAACTAATATTTCCAGTGTAAGAAAGTCATTTCTTTGGAACGCCGTTCATGCACATAGATTGATTGTTTACAAAGTTCCGCTTTCAACTGACATGACGAAAGAAGTACCTATCTCGTACCTCATAAATCCTGCCCAACAAAACATTAGGATAGAGTAATACACACGGTGTGAATCCCTTGTTTCCCCAAGTGCGTATCCTATCTATCTATCTCACACGCATGCCTTAAGTCAAGTCAGTGTCAAACTTGTATTTTGCGCGCAAAGATGAACCATCTAATTTAATCTTGTACTTCTCACCATCCAGAGCTCTTTCATTATATAAGTTTCTTTCCTCGACATCTGTGCAAACGTGCTTTCCATCGCGTAAAGTCGACATCCGGTATGTCGCTCCCCTCCGCCTCCGTTCAATTGTCTGAGATACGCTCCTCTACCAACTCTTCCATAATATTCACCTTTTTGATGGGTATGTAAAGTTATACTTCCCTAAAACTAAAAAAACACGTTGCTTAACTAATATATAGGAAGCTATGCTGTTGTATACATACATACGTTTCACCTTTATTGTAAGTCATACATTCAGCCTTTAGCAAAAATCATTTGTCAATTCTCTGTCTTATCCAGTAATACGGAAACAGGCTCCACAGCGGTTAATTGTTCTGGGAGCAATCACCGTCCTTTTTTTAATAGCGGCTGTTCAGTTCGTTGTTCAGTTGTACATTGGCAATGTCAGCCTTCCTCAAACTAACAGCAATCTTCGCACCGCGTATGTTGAGCTGTTTCAAATCCCCATATGGACCCACGTCGCCCTTAATGTAACGTCGTATGCAATGTATATAGTGGCAGACGGGTTGCTGGTAAGTGACTGTCAAAAATCAATGTTCCATTTCGAGCTCATAAGTCGGCTAGATATGGAGATGCTTTCATGTATATGGTGGACGCTGGCGGGTCATTGCATTGCCATTATTATTACTGAGTCTTGAAATTGGTAAGGAGTGCAGCAAAGTGATCTTTTCTCAGTATAACTCGGTGTTATTATTAGGTTTGGTTACTGCTTCAATAGTTTACTTTTTGGTCGTCGACTCGGATGCAACTCAAAACAAAATTAACATCTCAAACGATATTCAGTCCGCTACGTTTTTTATGTCATTTGCGACGAGTGTATCAACGACAGGTCTCATCGCATACCAAATATACGCATCCTCGCGAAATATCAATGGTACTCGAAAGCGATTCTTGCACATCCTCGAAATCATAATTCAGTCAGCAGCGGTATACTCAGCAGTTCTCCTGGTGGCTGCAGTTTCCGGTGCCATTCCTGACGGAGACAGCTGGCCAACTACTGCGGTATTTGCATTGGCAAATTATTCGTCTGCCTTATTGGCCCCGGCTGCGGTTAGTTATTTCCTACATTTTCCATTCGTGACATTTTTATCCTAAATCATACCAAGGGTATAGCTCCCACAGTTATGGCAGCCCGTGTGGCTGAGGCATCATCTCAGGAAGAGCATTCCCGATCCATATTGCCCAAGTTGTCACAACTAGAGTTCCACAAATCTAACGGTTCTACAATGGGGGAGCGGAACTTCAACTCCGAGCTTTACCTGACATTCAGTAATCGTGACTCTAGTGGTGAAAACGGAGATAATGATAAACAGGACCTGGCGTAGCCAAATATTGCGAGGAAGTGTAGACCTGTTTGCATGATATCCGGTCTCGATGATTTCTAGTAATAGGGGTTTTTAAATGGTTTATAAGCTAAATTGATTACCACCACCATCACGAGTGGTTCCTAAGCGCCTCCGCTTTGTTCAATTTATGTTTGTTGATGTATGCTGCGCAGCCCAGTTGGCAGTCATGAATTCAAGCTCCGAATTTAATGCTCGCTTGGGGAAAGCCATGGACTCGCTAGGCCCTCTGTGACGGTGTGTCTAAGCCACTCTCTTAGTCCTACTGATGCAGTTTTGGTGGTCGTATTTGGACGGCAAACATCACGCGGATTCTAACCGGACCTCCAAATGACTGAGTGACTTTTCCAACGAAACCTTATTCGGACTTCGAAAAAGTGATGAGTCAGAAACGGCTGGGTCCAAGCCTACCAATAGGGCGAGGCCCAGACATCAACAAATATTTAGCCTCATGGAAGCGCAATTCCGTTCCGATACAAGACTTCCAATGTCAAGTTATAAACTGGGACGTCGAAGTGCGAAGTGCGTAGATATAAGCCAAACCAATCAAATGAAAATAACTTGAAACAGGCAGCCATGGGGCACGTATTTGCCATACGCTGGCTGTGCCCACTTACAGTTACAAGAACTGCGTTCTCAAGCGCACAGTAGACACCTATGACCAGGCCACTTCCATGATGGTGTTCGGTTTGTTGTACAGAACTTTGCGTCCGAAAGCTCTCAAAACGAGTAAAAGGAATCTCTTATATTGTGATCTCTAATGAACAGGTTTACATTTTCAGGGCAAAAAGTCCCAGCTTTGAAAAATCACTCTGCATTGTTCATACTCTTTACCTCAAAACATTAACCAGACCCTTCCAACGGGTACATAGAAAATGTTTTGGACCGAAATATACTTAAAATTTCTTTCAAATTCGTAGGCGCAGCAGCCATGTAAGCTATATTTATGTATCATACCCCGGCAGTTCCCCAAGTGCCATGATACATCCTGGTGGGGAGAGTCCCAACTGCCCAAGGTGATGTATCAGAGGGTCTGTGGGCGGTATAATCACTGCCGAAGCCTTGCCGGTTGATCCCAACCAAACAATGCACCAGGCGGCCCCGCCGGGGAAATTTTGGGGATTTTGCACTGTTCTGTAGGCGTTTTGGCGAGAAAAGGACGCCGAAATAATCTATTAATATGTCTACATCTAAAACCGCCGTTTGCGCACATCAATGTGGGGGTGGCGGGGTGGATGCATTTGAGGCTGGTTGGATGACGATTTAAAAATAGGCTCACTGACATCATAACGAGATTAGGCGATGCATTGATGGCGCCGGCTCGGTGAATGAAGGTATAAGATTGACCTGTACCCTCCTTATGATCTGTGTATCCAGTCCAGTATAGTGTGGTTGGAATGTGTCTACTTCTGTATAAGCGTACACCCCGCGTTCGAGACAGCGCCGGGACGGTCGTTTTTTGCCTGATTAATTTCTGTATCAGCGTACACCCCGCGTTCGAGACAGCGCCGGGACGTTCAATTTTTAACTGATTAATACTGGATCCTGAAAACCTCTTGGGTACTCGCAAGAATCACATATTGTACAGTCGTTTAGTCGAGTGGGTATCGTGTCATGTATCGTTGTATGAAGTTGGCAAGGTGAGAGATCGACTCCCCAACGTTCATATTTTTCTGCCGCGTGGGTTTAGTTTCGACGCTAACTTGATGTTTCGGAGTCCGTATTGTAAATTCTTATGATACTGTCCTTCATGTAAATTCAAAGAACCTTAAATAGAATTTGTATGATTGTATTATAAAGATGACATTTGTAAAATAGAGCAGCTAATAGAAGTATACTACCCGGCCGCTATATGATTTTGGCTGCGCAGCATTTTAGCTATCATCTTCCGCATATACCCAGAACTTCGAACTCTTGACAGGTTTACCGTTTCGGGTGAGGACAACCGAAGTTGTTGGCATCGGCGGCAATCTTTTTCGAAAGGTGATAAACAAATATAAGCAAAAGTCTAAAAATTTCAATGTAAAGACTTACTTTGCTTGCGCAGGAGCAGCAGTAGGAGCGGTGCTTCGTGTCAGTCGTTGGGTTTGAGGAGGTGCAGATGTCGGTGGTGGTGCAGATGTTGGTTGAGGTGCAGATGTCGGTGGAGGTGCAGATGTTTGAGTCGTACTTCTATCAGTAGTTGAACTTGATTGAGTACAACCGTAGCAGTAATATGGTCAGTTAGAAATTCAAGTTGGTTTTTAATAATGTGTACTCACCTAGTATTGGCCTTTCGCTTTTTGGAGGAAATCTTTGATTTTGAATCCCTTTTACGCTTTGAAGACGTTTTCGAGACAGCCTCAATCGCTGTGGTTACTCCCATTGTGTTTCTCGAAATTGTATTTGGCGTGTTTGTTACCAACGTAGGTGTAGAGGCGGCGTTTGTTGGGTTTGTTACTGCGACAGATGGGTGGTTGGTACGAGGCGGCAAACCAACAGGTGGACTTATCGATGTCGGGGTAGAGGTATTCTCCAATGGGGATACCACTTTTTCAACCATAGGGCGGTTAGTCCTGTGTTCCAGATTTGCTTTAGGAGACTGTGTTGCGGAAACACAAGCAGAAGGAGATGGTGGCACAGAACGAGGAATGGACGGAGATGGTGGCACTGAGGGAGGAGCAGCTGGAGACGGTGGTGGTGAAGGTTGTGGTGAGTTTTCTCCATTACTGCCTTCATTTCCGGAAACATTGTCGTCGTCGGCTTCCAACGTATACGGCCAGTCTTCCGGAAAGGGATTATGCCCCTTCAAATGGCTTTGTGAGTCCACGTCAACCAAATCTTCATTTTCAGCTGTAGGAGACAGTTGGGCTGGAGAAACCTGACGTAAAGTAGGAACCGCATTCCTTCGTTTTCTAGATTTCTTTTTTTGGGTGCGAGCTACTGATTCAGACACAGGCATGTTTTCAGATCCAATAATTGGAATGGCCTGAATTGATTCGTCTTCATTTCTGAAGGCTTCGGATCTAGCCATCGGAAGGTGCTCTTGATCTTGTGGCAATGCCCACTCTTTACATTGAGTTTTTGCTTTAAAATACTTCAGCAGTGTTGAAAATAAAATACAACATATAACTTACAGTAGCATTTGCGAAGAAAATCACCGAAGATCGGAATAATAATGGTCTTGTACCTGAATCGCTCTGCACGACCAAAATTCATCTGAATATCTCCACAAGTAACTCCTGAATGAACGCTATTCACGTTGAATGGAAGAAATAAGAACACGGACTAGTATAACAAAAATCACGAACCTGATAGTGCCCAACATCCCCCCATTTGCAGGTTCAGGCCCACCGGCCACAAATGTGCACTTCCACCCTGTAATATGGCAGAGCGAATCAAGGATAGTGGTCATAAAAGGTCCAATTCCTTCAATAGCACTAATTAAGAATTAGTATACCGTTAGAAACCATAGGAATTCAAAAAAGAAAAACAAAATAGCCGCACCGTTGACGTTGTTCCGGAGTCAATGATTCCCCACTAATATCTATGTCGGCGTTGTATTTTGCCATTGCATCACTATGCTCATCTGATGCTATCTTTGTCCATTTTCTCTTCTCTTCGGAAGTCAACTCCTGGAAAAGTCGCCTTGCAATCTCGTCCCGGGTCTTGGCTAGCAACTTCACTGGAACAGGTGGGTCCATCGATTCAATTTCTGCCTCAATGGCATCGCGATTGGCCTTTTCCTTTCTCCACGTGTTCACCGGGGTCTTCAACCGTGGGCGATTAGGTTCTTTTCCCACTAGTTGTTGGAGGAGAAGTGTGAAGAGATTTTGGGCATCGTTGTTTGCCGATGACGCTTTGGGAGTCTTGTGATCATGTTTATATTGATATTTAAACCAACGCTTAATTTTCTGTAAATGAAAAGACGTGTTGTGACGTCAGCCTGTCAATCCCAAAATGGCCAGGCACTCACGCCACGAAAGGTCTGGAGACGATGTTGTCTCTCTTTCTTCTGCTTGCCTAAGATCACCTGTTCTTCCGGTGAAAGGGTTTCAGGATCGCATTCCGGAATTTCTTCCTCTGCTTCATCGTCTTTAACAGCAGCTAACTCATCTTCAGTAGGTTCCCAGCTCTCTGGCTTATCCAGAGGAAATCTCTTCAAAAATCGTCGACTTATATCAGCTAGTGTTTCGGAAACTAGCTGTTGTTCGACAGCCCTTGCATATAGCGGCTTTTGTTCTAGTAGAAAAGCCTTTCGAAGGCCTTGAAAACCACCAGGATTGGGCATTGAAGTCTACAATGGTAATCTGGTGAGTTCTTTATGCAGGTTGAATGAATTTTTAAGTCTCTTACCTGCTGTCGAATCGTCAGAAAGTATGATAGTGTTACGCCGGTGTAACCTTATAATTTCAATCTCAAATGTATGTTCATTATTATCTTGGCCTTTGCAGCGGCAAAAGTATGAAGCACAATACCCGCTATTACCAGCCTATCAGCGACAAGAACTCTTCCGATGTCCATCCTTTTTTAACCCCCGACTCCGGAAGTCAACGTGTTCTGGACAGTCATTGTGTCCTTTCCTTGTTCATCCACCTTCGCTTCTAGAATGAATCCAGAACTGGCCTTTCACAGGCAGTCTCACAATCCTGGATATCTTCAGTTTCTCAATGACCTGCCAAATGTCTTTATTTTCATTGTAAGAGCTCCGCTGCATGTCATTATCAACGAATATCGGTAAGTTTTATTGTTTGTTATTGTTGTATGTAGCTAAATTTTCTGTTGGAATACAGTTCCATTGGCGTTGACAGCCTTCTACCTCTTGCGGAAAGAGACCTTGAAGAGTTCTTGCTATCCCGCCAAGATTCGGGGGATGTGCATTTCATTCACCCCCCTCATCCTGATCTTCCTGGGCCTCCAAGGCGCATTACTCCTGTTCTAGTGGTTGTTCGAGGCCCAATTGATAATATGTTGAGGAGGTCTACGTGAGTCTCAGACATTTTCATGCCCTGTATCTTTTTCTTATGCTTGCTTTCTTAGTGATTTCATGGTTGAACACGTCCTCAGTGTGCCAAAGGATGTTCTCAACAATTTTCTTGATGAACATCGAAAGACAGGTGCACTGCAGCTTGTGCCCGCACAGTCTTGGTCTGCAGACTATGAATCTGCGCCTTCAACCCGCCTTCGACGCCTTCCCGACACCGTTTACGTCCGATGGCCTTATTTTGGGAGGCTTTCAGCTGCATCAACAAGAATTCGTGTAGGACGAAATCCACGGCAACAAGCTGCAGGGAGCATTGACGCTGACGGTGTTGCCATTGTCCGCTCATCTACCCATGGACAACACGCCAACGCTGCTCTCAACTCCGACAACGACAACGACATTGGCAACACTAGCAGTGATTCCTCAGATCTGCGTGAATCAATCAGTGTTCAGCCTCGCCGAGCTTCTGCACGTCTCAAAGCGTCTACGACAGCATCTACGACAGCATCTACGTCAGCTACCTCAGACACCCGAAGATCCCAACGCCTTGAAAATCTAAGGTTGGTTTCATCGTGCCCTAATTGCAAGGGGAAGAAGGCCCATCGGCATTAAATATCTACGTATTTAGCTACAATGTGGTAGTACAGTTTCTTAAAATTTAACTTCTCTCTTTTGCTCATTATAAGATTATGTGCAGTTAGTTTAAAAGGTGTAATAAAATTGAAAAATGTTGCAACTACTATATTAAACAAGCTACATGTTGAGCTTCTAGATACCATCGTGGAAGTTCAGTTGGTAGAGAACAACTTGAATAAGTGTCGTTCAAATACCTTTATTCTTTCCTCTAATTTTTTATCTTTCTCTAATTTATTCTTGCGAAAGAAGCTATAAAGTCGGAGGTTAAGCATAATCTCAAGGTATCCACAAAGTATTGCCTACCGGAGGAATCGAGCCCTATTATTGATTCTGTTTCGATGTTTTTCACGATAACGCTTCTGAGCTTCACGGTGTTTCTCTCTAGCCACGGAAAGTTCTTCTTTAGACATCCGATCTCTTGAATCATTGATTAGATTGACTTTTAACATATATTTTTAGACGCTTACCTCTGTCGTCTCTTCCTTTCACGCCCTTTTCTCTTTTCTTCTTCGTGGTTTCTGTTGTCGAGAACGGTGAAGTTTAGTAGCGGTCAAGTGAGGTGAATACATACAGATAATAAAGATTTTTGCGTCTATTTAACTGATAGTCACGGTCAGGATTGGATTTGAAGTAAAGATGTTTTCGGGGTGCCATGATGAGGTGAAGGATAGAACCAGTAATGATCGACAAAGGCTGATTGAAAATTTGCCAAGGTAGAAAATGCGGAATATTATTGGTTTCTAAATATAGACGGGAAGACAAGAATGGAAATAGGCATTGGGACTCGAGTTTTCGAATTTTGAGGTTGCAATATATAGTGCAACAGAGGGTACCATCTATATATAAATGTAGATACATGACCTAGAAGGTCTATAGAGCTGAAATGTCATTGAAATTAGTACCAGAGGTCTCTGGTTAAAAGTGGGATTGTTGCACGTTTTTGGGCGGAAGACCAACACAGTATTGATGCATATTGATGGGTCAGTTTATGGCGACATTTGAGTACATCAACTTAACACATATGAGCAGTCCAAAAAGTTTGACAATATATCATTCAGGCTAATTATACCTTCAAATATATGTCTTTATTATGCCGACAGGTTTCAAATTGGTCTTTCTATCGACTAATCTTTGTTGCATGAGTGGCACGGGCTTTTCCGAGAATCACCGCACAATATCAGACCTTTTCATGTAACACTCGCAAAATACGGGCATCGATACAAAATTTTTGTGATATACATATAGTAGATGACCAGCTCTATCTATTTGTCAAGTTATTGTATAGAAAAACACAATTTTCAGTGTCCTATTAGCTTTGCATCATGGCATGATTGGCGAGAATCACTGCAATTGAAATCAAGAACATGAATATTGTACATATTTTAAACAGCATATCAAATAACTACCAAGACATTGTATCGACTACTCCCGGAGAACAACTGGTATCAAGTTCACACCTTTAATCCACCTTAAAGACTCTTCTTGAGCATACGCAGCTAAGCCGTCAGGACTGAGGGTTGCGAGGTATTTTGCCTTTGTCTGGCATTTGTGGGCAACCCAACGAAAAATCCCGCCCGCAGTGTATTGAGTAAACGAATATCGTCTCTCGTTGGAAGAAATGGGGACGTTGGAGTGGGAAATGAGGACGGAGGGAAGCAGAATGGTAGAGCCGGGGGGGAACTCGATGACTAGTCCTAATTCCCAGAGAATGAGATGCCCCCCTTGTGTTGGATCGAAATTGCCAAGCGCGGTGACAGCACAGTATCCGTAGGGAAGATTAGAGAAGTCCTTGTGTCTATGGCAGACTGTACAAGGTCCCAGGTTGTAGGTGGCGGCTGAAAAAATGCTGGAAGGGAAGACATGTTTCAAGCCGGGGTCTTTGTGAAGTTCCTTCAAGTTGGATGCGTAGGCGTCAAATAAATCTTTAGCCCAGGTGTGCATAGCACCTGTGGAATCATGATAATTGGTTAGCAGTGTTTTTACTGTAGAGGACGGATACGCACCTGAGGCAAAGCCGGCCAACCTTTTGAACGGCTCCAAGCCATTGAGCCAGTCCAGCAACACCTGGTTCACCTTGTTGTTGCGAAGATTTGATGGCGAGGTTTGTCCACCGCCAAAAGAAACACCGCAGTGAAGGGAATCGAAAGATCCACGACGATTTGGTTTCTTCGGCGGGATAAAGCGCGTTCGTGCTATTTCAAGGGCATCTACAGCAAGACCCATCAGATTATGCCATTGTCCGTCGTCTGGGTGTCCTGCAAGAATAAGAATGGCGCGGCCAGATGAGTCGGAGACAAACATTGGCTTCCTATGATACGAAACGCGAGTTTAGTGCATGAAAAAGTGAGATTGTACATGTACATACTTTCCATCCCACTTCACAAGTTTGAACTTATGCTCTGAAGTAGGACCCGTAAGCTCCTCCAGAGTATACATCCTCGACGACTTGGAACGGTCGTTAATGCCAATAAACCCGGTACGAGCAGCACGTCCTTTCTCCGTAACAAATGTGCTGCTGATTCGTTGCGCACTTTTGACATACTTCCGATGGGAAGATTCGCGAGGCACTGAGTCAACGACTGAGCCTTTAGTTTGCTCACGTCGATGAGCTCGTGCTGCATTTGCGGAGGCATGTTGTCGGGCAGCTCGATAAGGCGGCTTTGCTTTTTTGCGGGGCTTCAGCTTCGGGTCCGCCGTTGTGGTGACCATGTGGAGAGATGGGGCCAACACCATCTCTTCAGAAGGAATGGTGCACTGCGAAAACGGCGGGCTTGATGAATACGATGTCGAGATATGCAGGGGAAAAATTGGAGGTGGAAGCAGCATGTCGTGTGCATGATCGTGAGTAGGAGACGGATCCTGACACTTGAGCGAGGGGGTACCGTGTTCTGGGAGTGAGATCTTGGCTGAAATGACAGGAGATGCAGGAGGAGATGGCTCTGGGGATGTGAGCGGTGATAAACTGAACAGACCATCAGTCTGACCACACAGATCAGTCCATTCTTCCAAAGCTACGTCGATGGAGAAATCGGTGCGCAACGTGGGCGGCATTTCGAGAAAGAAAGTCGTTCTTTTTGAAGACAAAGCAATGATATTAGCAATGGGCAGGCAAACGGGCAATAGATGGGATGGCGAGTTACCACTGGTGGCTCAGTGTATGTCCGGGCTCGAATATTCCTAAGCCACCGAGTGGTGAATATTGAATAGTGATAGGATGGTGGGGGTTAGGAAGCGGAGTGCGTACTTAGTTGAGTTTTATAGCTTGTGTTTGGTTGACAGGTAAGTTGAAGTGCCATTGATTTAGGGTCCATATTCAAATTGTTGATTTGGGGCACGCGTTTACGCGTTCAACCACGTGACTTATTCGTCTTTCTGCGAATGTCCTGCTTGGCCCATTTGATTTGCTTAATTACTTCGAAGTCAAAAAGCTTAAAGGTGCTTTTAATCGTCTCGTTGACAAAATCACGCAAATCGCCCAGCTTCTCGACAACTCTCATTAATACTTATACATGACAAATGCACTGAAAAGACGCCGAATTGGGGCCTCAAGCTCAACAGAGACATATAGGGATGCTATTCCTTTGCCCGACAGTTTTGCAACAATCCGTTCCAGTGAAGGCACGGCGGAGGGTAGAGTCAATTATTCTACTATTCTTTCCGCTGGAGCGTGGGACGAGGCTACATCTTGGATACCTCAAGACGACAATATGTATTCCTTGATGCCGGATAGTACTGGTTTCGACCTTGCTGTAGAAGGCGACTTTATGGATGGAGAGGACGATGACATTGTGGTGCCTAATGCAGAGGGCGAACAACAACAAGACGAAATCCAGTCCATACCAATAACACCCGCTGTGCCCGGTGTCAAGGCAAAACGAAGTTTGGTATCAGTGAGTCGAACAATACATTATAATTTTTTTGGATTATTACTTACCGTTTCACGCTACTTTAGAAACGCCCGAATGTTGTCTGGTGCTCATTGTATCGACAGACATACCTAGAGGAACTTATTCGGTGGTCTGGCCGGGGCGATTTTCGACATCTTCAATCTTGTCCCGATTGCGTTGCTCGAGGGGTGGAAACTTTAGGCCGAGCAGAGTATAGGTGTAGGGAATGCTTCTCTCCAGACCTGACGTGTAACAGTTGTTGTGTTAAAAGACATAGACTTCACCCGTTTCATCGTATTGAGGTATGTACTCAGGTTTAACGGCCCAATTTCTGATTTTGACTTAAATTGTTTTAGCAATGGAACGGCTCAAGTTTTGTAGACGTTACGCTGAAGGAGCTAGGTCTGATCATCCAGTTGAACCATGCTGGTGCTTACTGCGATAACCCAATTCCGTGTCATTCAAAAATGTTGATTCTGCATACGAACGGCATCCATTCGTGCAACATTCAGTACTGCGGCTGCTCAAGGGCTATTCCTCCACACCTCCAGCTTCTTCGTCGGCGTATATACCCAGCAACCCAGCTAGCTATGAAGAGTTGTGCAACATTTGAACTCCTTCGACATTTACATCGACTTGCCCTCACAACAAAGGCCTCTACCTACGACTTCTATCGATGTCTTGAAAAGTCGACTACAAACCTTGGTATTGATGTACCAAAGTCACGATACCGGGCTCTCATGAGGATGGTTCTCCAGTGGCGGCATTTACAGATGCTGAAGTGGGCAGGCCGAGGACACGATGAACGGGGAGCGGCAGGTACTTTACCTGGAGAATTAATGGTCAAATGTCCATCTTGTCCGCACCCTGGCATCAATCTGCCAGATAACTGGCGGGATGCTCCTGATAATATGAAGTAAGCGGACTAGTCTATAATCAATGCTATTACTGACTTCAGATAGGTTTTTGTATGCGGTCATGATTTGCCTAGATGCAAACTTCAGATTAAAAAATCAAATGGTTTCAAATTACTCCCAGGATCCAGGGCTGGGCTTGGGTCTGGCGTACATGATCCACCGAACAAAGTATGAGGCGTACGTCAAAAGTAAAGCAAACGAAAACGATGTATGTGAAATTTGTTTGTTACCCCTTTTCAAGTCAAAACTGATAGGTGGAGGTAGATAAGCACCTGCGTAGGTTTTCAGGCACTTGCTAAGGCAAACAGCAAGTTTTCGAAGGGCCTGAGATATACCGGAGTGGGAATGGGTGTGTGCGGCAGATCAGAAATGATTTTAGGAGTTGGAAATCTTCATAAGGGTGAACGGTGAGTTAAAACCTTTAACGACTACAGATTACCTGACTTATCTATAATGATAGCTATGCCAACATGGACTATATTTTTGGGACGATTTTAAAGGCCCTCGCTGTCGTCTCCGTTCTTGCCAGTTATGACATTGCCTGCCAATGGTTCCTCAACCTTCTTAGGAGAATGCAGGAAGACTGGCCGCCTGAAATCAAACCATCGTCGGACATGAGGTTTACTCCCGCAATCCCGAAACTTCATGCTTCTATGCACAAACAGTCTCATGCTAACCACGATGTCTACTCGTTGAACCTCATTCCTGGGGCTGGTCAATCTGATGGAGAATGCCCTGAACGTGTGTGGGGCCCGCACAACCCTGTTGGAAATGCCACAAAAACCATGGGCCCTGGTGCCAGACAAGACACTCTCGACGACCATTTTGGCTTCTGGAATTGGTTAAAGTACACGTCTATGGGTATCACTCTACTTAAGAGATATCGACAGGCAGTCGCGGATCGAAATGCTCAGGTTGAAGGACATCGTGGTCTGACCGAATCTGTCAAAAAGGAAAATCCGCAGCTGATCGATGTTTGGGAGAAAATGTGCATTGAGTGGGAATTGGACAAGTTTCCGAAGGACAAGAAGAAAAACCCTTACTATATGCCAAGTATAAGTGAGTTCTCCACATTTTCAAAGCTCAATGACTTCACAGTAATCATGACTGGCTCAGCGTTAAGCGAAGCTCAGGTGAAGAAAGACCTTGCAGAGAAGGAAGCCAAATTTCTGGCACAGGGTGGCTCATTCCAGCATGCCACAACATCTTCGATGTTTATATCCCTTGGATTGGAGCTTGAAGAAGCCCAGTAAGTTTTTATACAGACTCCTAATAGCATAGACTTACAATATTGGATAGACGACGTGTCAGACGTCTGGCAAAGGGGGTAGGACCTCATTCAACAATCCGGCAGGCAGGGTCTTTGACCGAACAACGAAACATTCTCTCAACTCGTATTCGGGCATGGGAGCAGCTCTTGCCGGTCTACATACCAGGAATTGTCCAGTATCAAAAAGACCATCCGATTACGACCAAGACTAGCTACGCTGAAGACGCCGTTCTCTATCTGCCCTCATCAATTCCAGAACCCTGTCGATCACGAATCTGTACCCCCGGACTTGCCAATATTGAGAAGGAGCTGCGGTTTGCCCAGATGTCAGACTCGCTGGCGTCGATTCGGCAAATTCTCATCATCAAATCGAGAATGATTGATTTCAAAAATAAAAACATTCGAGGACAGCGAGACGGTACACGATCGACTACAGTAATCGATCGCGTCCACGAGCGAGCACGTTTTGCGGCCTCAAAGTATCGGTCTGCACGAGCTGCACATTTGGCGTTAGCAGGAGATGGTGATTGGGAAAACACGTACCGGGTGTTGGAGGATAAGGATGTGAGGGGTTATCAGGATCCAGACCGATTACGACCTCGTGTAGGACGTCAAGGCATATACGAAGACGGGCATGAGCCATCTTTGAATGTTGAGGTTGATGAAGATGACGGTATAAACCTTGTGAATCAGCTGAGAAATAGGAGAGATGGAACAGGACAGACCAGAAGAACCCTATCATGGATATGGACAGTCACAATGGGCGTTCGAACGGAGGAGGACCACGACGACATTCTGCGAGTGGAGTGGGCGAAGAGTCGTGCTCGGGTTATGCGTGCCAAGGAGGAGGTGTTGCTTTTAAAAGAGGAAATGCGGAGAACATTAGCGTTTCTGAAGTACAAATCAGACTGGTGGGTAGAGCGACAGTCGGCACTTCCAGGTGCTCCAAAGGATTTGGTGGAAGGAATATCTGCATTTGCAATATCCCAGGCTGAGATCCAAACATCCCTCGCGAACCACTTTCGAAAGCTATGGGCGGCACCTTTCAGTGAGAATGTTGAGGAGGATGTCGACGAAGATGAGGACGAGGTAGAGGAGGTAGAGGATGTACCTCTAGATGAAGACGAGGAAGATGAATTTGAGAACGAGACAGAAGAGCCCCTGTAGTTTTACCCATGTAATTTCACTTTAGTCATCCAATAATAGTCGTTAATTATTTATAGGACATCGACAGATGCGATCATAATTGATGGTATCAGAATGACATCATGTTGGCACCCATCTATTTTAAAACTCGTCATCCGAGCGACCCCAGAGCCATCCACCCCGTCCTCCCCACATATTTGTGCGCAAACGGTGGCATTAGATAGTAGCTTTATTTATAGATAAAATTATCAGTTTTTCGTGGCCAAAACACCCATGAGAGAGTGTAAAACTGAAAAATTCTCCCTGCGGGGCCATTTGCTGCGTTGTTTGGCTTTTTGATGGCCCGGCACCCATCACTATGCCCGGCACCCATTCTGTAGCCCACAGGCCCTCTGATACATCATCTTGGGCAGTTGGGACACTCCCCACCAGGATATATCATGGCACTTGGGAAACTGCCAGGGTATGATACATAATAGTAGTCACTACAGGTGGGCGCAGAAAATGTTGGCATTGTATCGAAATTGTTTGTGTACTAAAACGGTATATATATTGAAATTTCGCCCCAGTTTCACTGACTAGCAGACAGGAGAGGGCTTGTTGGTACGGCTAGGTTGGCGGAATTTACGGGTGCGCATAGTTTCCATATACATTCTTTCACTTCTGTTAGAGCGTCGAGCTGGTAAAGCTGTTCCTATACCTCTGGTGTTTGGAACCTTTCTTGATCTGAGCCAGTAATAGGACGTCGCTTGCAAAGCTGCGATGGGACTTTCATGACCATGAAGTGCTGTCGAAAAGCGCTCGTCTCTAACCTTCTTTCTGGGAGCAGGGGGGCATATGAAATTGGTACCGGTCGGTGGCGGCGGCGTCTGGAATCTCTTGACAGGTGTGAAATGAAATTCGGGAATATCACGAACCATGTCTGGGGTGAGCACTGGGCGCTTTCGGGGCTTACGCGGAGCTGGGGGACAGATCAATTCTGAGCGCTGTGTGCGAGGCGGAGTCGTATAACGGTATTCCGCACGACGGAGAGCATACGGCGAGTTTGGAATGACAGACATGTTCGTATCTAGGAGTAGTGGCGAGACATTGCTTCAGATTCTTGGTTATTTTATACCGCATGGTATGGAGTGGCGAAAGATGTTACGCATGGACCTGGTTGCACTTGTGATCGAATAAACACAATAAGCGCTCATGGTGGTCCATGCACACATTTGAGTGGCGTGCCGATTTTGGAAAAGTAAACATGGGCCGATACGTTGTCTTTTTCTCCTTTTGGAGTCATGGCATGATATCGTCACATCCAGTATCACCCAAATAGCACATAATTTACAATATTACGATTGCGGTGCCGGACCTGCTTTACTAATGTACAAGCTTAACAGATACAAATATTGCACTCTAGAGAAATGTATGTTCAAACATGTCCATTGTCCAATCAAAGCCTCCGCGTTCACGATCCCTTCACGACTACGCTGCTGCCTTGATACTCCCAAGGACAATATCTTTCGCCGCCGCCTGTCGTTTCTTCTTTTGCTTCAGAAACAGGACCATCCCAATGTACATTATACATCCAGTTGTTGCCATTACCTGCAGATAAAAGCTTGAGTAAAGGTTACCAGTGTGTCATAAAAAAACCTACTCCGCTAAATACGGTTGGTCTCCACCAGATGTAGCGTGAGGTAAGCAAAGCTCCTTCAATAGGTGTGCCGACTAGGCCTCCAAAACCTGGAAAAAGCTCTCATGTACCGATATCCACTGTGATACTTTGAGAAGACGAACCAGCCAGTGTAAAACCTATTCCCATGCGCAGTCCAATTTCGGAAAAGTCATCCGCAAGATTGGCCACCATAGGTGCCATCAGAGCGACATCTGAGTTGCACGGTCAACGGACTGATAATGAGATCTTTTAATGAATCATAAAATCATCTTACATGCACCCGACGAAAAGCCGTAGATAATGGCGATGATAACGACACTCGCCACACTGGAGATGAAGATCATACAGAAGATCAAAATACTGCAGATTGCTGTGGATATAACAACAAGATTTCCGATGCCGATTGCACCGCCAGTAAAGCCGGCAAAAATTCTGCCCATAAAGGACGATCCATTCATTACCACAAGCTAAAAACCGATTAAGTCTCGCATTGGAGAGTGTGAGGATATTTCTCACTGAATAGAACGCGAAGTTGGGGCTTAAATGATGCGTTATTGAATCCAACTGCAGATAGAATATTGGGTAATAGAATCCAATTATGAAGAAAAAGAACCTGTGGTAGGATAGGTAAGTTGTTCGCACATTTGCCAAGCATACGGACGTACCCTAAAGTACAGCATATATATGCTTTGTCCTTCGAAAATTTGATGAGAGATTTTCGTAGATCTGGGGTGCTTGACGGAGGAGGAAGCCTTGTCCTCATGATCAAGCACGCCACGAAAAGTAGTCCAGAGACTAAGCCAGCATTTGCGCGGGTCGCTTTGGCGAATCCAATTTTGGGGATTGTGTTATTAAGCATAATAGGATGCACAACAGCTCCAAGTGATGATCCAGCGGCAACAACAGTCATTACCAAATTCCGTCTCCGTCGAAAGTAATGCGAGAGTATGGCCACGGAGGGAACGTATATCATTCCGATTCCAATACCAACTCCGAATCCTTGGGATAACAAAATCTGATAGTAGTGGTTCTCTTTGGTAAGAGACAGCATGAACAAGGAAAACGAGATCAATGTAGATCCTCCCCACAGGAGCGCATAACTGTCGATCACGATATTTAGAAAATATACATCGAGTATCGGCAGTGTAAGCTTACAAGTGCCCTCTGTCGTAAATTCGACCGGCCAGCAGTCCACCAGAGATAACGAGGAATGCATTGATGCTTCCAATCCATCTACACACGAGGAATGAGAGGAATCGATATCCTGTATTTTTCCGAGCACTTACGCAATAGCAGATGAGCTTTCCTTTGTAAGATATTCACGGACGTAGAAATCTGTTCGAGTTCACGTTGATCAGTACTTAATAATCATATTGTGACAATTGCTAGACCTTGAAACACGCCGTAAGAAGTCGAGTATCTGCGAGTCCATAAATAACCAATACATTTCGGGGAAGGCTCGGAAAGAAAACACATACCCAAAGCCACAGAACTGAATAAGAAATCTAATGATGTTGATGATGAGACATTATGAAGTTTTGCTTCGAATAAATCGCACTTACGCCCCAAGAGCTGTCGCCCAACCAGCAAGCCCTCCCTCAGGAAAGGGGAGTTCGGTGACAGGTTTAGGTGGCAGAGGTACCGCAGGTTCAACCTCAACTTTGAAACCACTTCCCGGGAACGGACTCCCCACCGTTGATGCGTTCGATAACGCAAACTTTGGTTGTTGCAGAATCTTGAAACCACCCTCGGGTATTGGTAGACCCTGTGGTAAGGGGATCTCCCCTTGCGGTATATCTCCCACTGTAGACGCATTTGACAGTGCGTATTTCGGCTCTTTAAAGACCGCTTCCGAGTCCCGCATCGCAAGCTTCAGGCTTGGGAGATTAGGTGAATTTAAGGTCTCTATCAAAAGACCAAAGCTTCAGCAGACGAATGTAGGAGCTGGAGGGTGGTTTTACATTCAAATACGCCGAGACTGTCTTTATACAAAACAGTCTGCATTTAGTGGGTGGTTTAAAAATATCTCTTACTTGATCCTTACCCGGTTCTAGGGATAAAGTGAGCCTGCAGCTACGTAAGTAACGTAAGTTGGGTTTATAATTAAACTGTGATCTTCAGTCGAGGGCGTTGCTTTGGTCTGTGTCAGTGTGTATGTAGCTTTGTTGAAGTTCGTTTTTGATATTCGGACGCACATATGTATAAAAGTCTTAGGTTAATGGTTAAATAGCAGTGCAGCTCTTAATACTTTTTTATTATCCACATAAAAGTCAGTAAAGTTACGCCGAAGAGGAGTCACTGAGGTGCTCGTTTGACATGCCGGCCTCGGCGCAGCAAGAAGATTGTCCCGCCTTTGCTAACTGACGTCTATCTGCCCGTCTCAAGCGGGCATGCCATTCGGGCACACCCTTGTATCCTGGTAATGAAGCAAGCTCGGTCATCACGAACTAGACAATTTGGAGCATATGCACAGACACCAATCAGCTAATGATCGTGCTAATCATCTACTCATCCCATAGTATCAAGCGATGACACCTGCACGTTGTGCAGACGCAAAACCTATACGTTGAGTTGGTCATGATACCCGTGACATGACCTTTGCTTATACAGTAATACTATCGCTGTGGATTGATGAACATTGATACTGAATACAAGACTCAAGTACCTGGCAACTTTGTTGTGCATTTGATATCGTTTGGCGGTTTGATTTGCGCACGGACCATGTCCTCGTGACCTGGAAAGACTCAGATGCAACACGAAGTCCTGAAGCTTGAAGCTTGAAGCTTGGAATAATCTTCGACTTATAGGTTGCTCACAGGTCGATGCACCATTCGGTACGGCTTCAGATTGTTCATATACTTGAAAAGTGTCACCATCATATTTCCATTATGTTGCACAGTTGGTGTGCAATTTATTTCCTATCCAGCTTGACCAATGGCGCACCAACGTAACAGCTTGAAATTGAGACAGTCTGCCATTGCCTGGGATAACCTGTAAAATGATACGAGAAGTTTAGAGTAGCGCAGGCTCCAGATAACTTGAACATCTTTTATAAAGATAATTGGAGTGTCACCAATGGGCCTATGGGCACAGTTTCTTCTGTGCGGAATGATTTCAAGATCAATTATCTCCTGAAACCTGCTATGGATGCAGCGAAAGCACCGTTACTATGACAGAGGAGAGAAAATTACTTGATTCTGCCTCTGGGAGAGAAACTGACAGGGTGAGATAAAAACAAAAGAGAAGGAGGAACGAGGGAGCATAATATAAAGGTAAAGAGTGTAAGAGTTAGTGGTCGTGCTTACAATATCCTATTATACAACATGTAAGAAGCCTAAACATAGAGCGCTCACCTCGAACACTACCATTTGTTCGGCCGAGTCGGCGTCCTAAACATCCATAATTTACCCACACCTTGTAGCGAGAGCACACACTGTGGGTGCGTGGGCGCGTACTGCGGGCGCGTATCATGTGTGAATGCGTTATTGGTACGGCGTATTGTGTCGACATATCCGATATGATAATTAATCCGAGCTTCAGCTCGTGCGACTCCGTACTATGCTATGCATGCAACACTACTGACTCAAGCAAAATTCATAAAGAAAGGGAAACTAATATCACTAATGAATTACATTCTGACTGCATAGTAATTAGCAGTGCGTCAATTCGGTTAAAAGGATACGGAATCTTCAGAAATTTTCACTACTTGTTGTTATTTTTGGTTTAAGCGTCCCACTATCTGTTACATCCGCAGGAAATCATTGATGGTTATCCTTCGGAAAATCAGTCATTTTTGACAGGAAGTCGAGGTTGGCTTCTTGTACCCCGAAAAATTAGAAAATCTGGATGGGCGATTCATACATCGGCCATTTAAGTCTATTCATATTAGTAATTATGTACCTTTCTGCAGAGATGTATGCAGAGATGTACTCTGTGAAGAAAACTTGTAAAAATACACGCAGATATGGTTGAAAGGAACGACAAGGGCTTTTCGGTCGCGCCGTGACCTCACCATGTTCCGCTTGATATGTTTGTGAACAAAATTATTTCCAAGAATCCTCTCAAAGCGCTTACGTTAAGAGCAAAGGTACCACGGAGTGTCTGAGTACTAGTAGTAAGAAAATTGATTTTGTCCATACAAACCCTCGACGATGTTTTGGATTTAACTTCCAGTCAGCGGAGTAGGACATACTGTTAAATACATGTCGCTCGGAGGGAAATATCATAGGATAGAAGGCTCTTTTAAGGCAAGAAACTATCGTGTAGGGCATGAAAATACAAAAAAATGCCATGTCGATCTCACGGGAGAATCACACATGCAAATTATACAACGAGTTGAAGGGATCTCATCATGATTCCTAGTCCGCAATTCCTACGTAAACTCCACGGCTTAATGTTCTTCAGTGGCACTTTAAGTTTATTTGAGATTATGGATCTCGTGGGATCACGGTCAACATATCATAGATAAGAAAAAACTACAAATAAGAACCCAAATGTCACTCGATCTCCATCTCATAGGCTTCCTTTTCTGAAATATTCAGGTCATCAGAACTCAGACGGCAGTCGTATTAGACTTCCAGCACACGGGCGCATAATGGATCACAACACCCCTCACAAAGTCCATGAAACACCAGGAACTTTGGACGTTTGTCCCTTGAGAGTAAACAGCGAGCAGCTAACTCCTCCATCACCTTCGTCTCATTCAATTTCCCCTGAAACCCCAGTAATAGCCATCAAAGCTTATTCGGCGAATGTTACCATCGATGAAGTCCAAGAGGGGCTCCCAGAATATTCAGATGGCTGCAACTCAAATACGAATGAAAGCCTCCAAGTCCCGAATACGACAAAAGAAACACAGTCATGGAATCGAATAGCTACTATACAATTTATCTCGCTTTGCTGGTGTGTTTGGATGGGGGGTTGGAATGATGGAACTGCGGGTCCATTGCTACCTAGGCTTCAAGAGCATTACAAGGTGCACTTGGCTTTCTCCCATCTATATGATACATAATTCAACATTTCTACTCAAATTAGATTGGATACTCGGTTGTATCTACAATTTTCGTTGGGAGCTGTGTGGTGATTAGTTTCCAGAGGTATTGAAAACTCCCAGATATATCTCACTGACTACATGGTAGGGATTTATAGGGGGTGCAGTTCTGAATATTTGGTTGTCTGATCGGCTAGGATTTGGCAAGGTGCAACATTTACCAATGCATATTGACACGAATAACTCAAAATAACCCTGAAACCAGGTTCTTGTCTTAGGCGCATTCTGTCAATTATGCGGATATATTATTATCATCCCAACACCACCCTTTCCTGTTATGGTCTGTGCGTATGTAGTCCTTGGTTTTGGGATATCACTACAGGTCAGCTCATTATATAATTACCCAACAAATCGAACTCATATTTGTATTTGTATAGAACGCACAGGCAAATGGATTTGTCGCGACCTTGCGTGGAAATATGAAACTCAAACTAGGGATTATACAAGGATCATATGGTGACCTTCTTCAAATCTCATTCTCTAACTAAAAGATCTAAACATAACCGTAGGACTTGGAGCGTTCAGTTCTCCGTTATCTTCGACACATTTTGCCAAGTTGTCAGGTCATCGGTGGTCGTACCACTTCATACTTTCTGCATCATTTTGTTTCCTCAACGTCATTTTTTTGATATACATTTTCCGATTCAAACACCAGGACGGTAAGGTTTTCACATTCTTAGAAGCTAGAGGGTTAATCTTAATCTTATCTATACTTGAAAGAGGTGCTCCGCGACTCTGGTGTTGAAAGTACAACCATCAAATCTAGCTCAGGGTCGTTTCCAGCGCAACACGAAAGCAAGTAGGGCACCAGGAAATCAGCGTGGTTAGCCCGCGTGCGACCTATTTTTGCGTGCCACGCATAAATGCGAATCAGCAAATTTGCGTGTCTTTCACATGACTTTGCGTGCGAAATGCTATGTCTTGCGTGTACATGATGTTGAAACGCGTGCAGCGTTGTTGAAGTACCGTGCTATTTGCGTGCAAAGTTCTGTATAATATTCGCATGAAAATCAATGTATATTACACTATTTTCTGCAAGGAATGTAGTATGCTACGCATTCAGTTGTACTAAACAACTAATTGTCATCCAGGGAATGATGGTTTTGAAGACGTCCTTATTCTTGCTTTCCAGCCAAGCTTTTGCAGGAACAAGGTTTGAATCAACCTTTTCGCAAAGAAGGTCCTACAGTATCTTCTTTGCCGGTGTGAGAGCCTCGTCTACTTCACATGAATAAGGAGTTGATTATGGATCGGACAGTATATCATCGTCCGTGGGGACTCATCTGACATGCTTGTTCCCATTTTCCGAGCAAAATATCTATGAGTATATGTAGGATTGTTTCAGCCACATAGATGAACTGACCTGGATCTGACGATGTCCGTATCTATCACCCCACAAAGAGTCAACGATATCTAATTGACCCACAAAGCTCACAGTATCAGGTTTTACTCCAGGATCCTGAAATTGGCAACCTCGCCACCAGCGTACGCCAAATAAACCTTCGTTGTTCTTCAGATGAATTAAACGAGCGGGATACCAGAATGATCCGTGCTTTGCCAAAACTCCTCTTCCTCGTCGAAGTCGTTCGTGTAAGGGCTTCTTTGAGAGAGTGCGATCTTCCATCTCCCTGAAACAAAAAGAATTGACATTTAATAGTGTAAAACAAACTTAGAGTGGAGTTAATACCTGCACTCAGAGACTTGTCTGCAATCAAACTTCTCCAAAACATTGAGATTGCAATGATGGCATGTGAATGTATCCTTTATGTGAAGCCTACACGCTCTGCCATGACGCTGACAAGCTCTATGCGACAACTCTTGGCAGGAGTTGCACTGTATGACTGCACCTTCAAGATCATCACGATATAGTATTTTTCCGTTGCCGGTGGCACCACAGCGACAATTAGTGGAGAAGAGTGGATCTGGCATAGATGAAACTTGAGAATGGGGGAGCGAGGATTCTCTGCCAGAATCTGAACCATTAGGTGGGACCTATTCTTCCATTTGTTTACCATCCAGCAAATTCGGTGGTTCTTCCCCTTCAACCTCACATTTAGCACCATCCAGCAAACTCGGTGGATCTTCCTCTTTATCAAGATGGTCCTCTACTATAGGCGTGTCAGGACGCTCTGACTCTCCAGTGTCGGACTTAGCGTCATCAATCTCCATGCAGTCTTCATTGGATACTTTGAGTTTCACTTTTTAATTTATTTGAATCTTTGAAACATTCAATATCAATGCCAAGGTCAAAATTCAATATATCTAATGGTACATCCAAACATATTTTGCAGTAGAATAATACAAAACGCATTATCTCGTACTAGCGTGCAAGCTTAAAGTGCTCGCGGGGCCATCGCGTGCAGATCACAACTGTTTGCGTGCCAATTACACGCACTTAATTGGGTCGCGTGCTATCGCGTGCCGTCGCGTGCCATCGCGTTAACGTGGGAAAGTGGGTCGCGTGCTGCTTGCGTGGCAAATGCGTGCCTTTGAGTGCACCTAGCGTGCTGTGGTGTCACGCTGGTGGTCGTTCAACAACATAAGTTGCATGTCAAATAGACAAAATTGTCGTGTTTCTCCAAGTTCAACGTTTGATCGGATATTACCGATCATAAACCTTTGCCGATCTTATTGCCCACTCTTGGTTGCGGAGTCGGAGATTGTTGCGAGGCCACGCCGAGGGACACGGCATACCAAACCATCCCTTGTCACTTGAGTTCATTGTTTGTATGGCCCTGTAACAACAAATTGAAGTTCTACCGGTTCCGAGCCTCAAACACCTACACGTACAATGTATTATAGACTTTTAAAGGCATATATTATGCTAATTAGTTCAAATACAGCATAAACAATGTAATAACCTACATCCTAACTGCTTGATACCCATGGTGGTGGCCGGCATAGTACAATTATTACGCACCAAATAATTATAAATAAACGCTAACGAGCACTTTTACATTAAAATCCTACGTGTGACACAGCTGTGACAATGCGTGCAGCACACATCAATATGCGTGCAGAACATAGTTCTTGCGCAAAAATGCGTGTCACGCAAGCACACGCAAAAACGCACGCACGCGAGCAGCCACGCTGATTTCTGTATGCCCAAGCAAGTATCGTCAGATTCTGGCCCATAGGAGTGTTCTTCTCTTCGCGTCTTTTGCTTTGATATACATCGGCGTTGAAGTGACCATAGGAGGTAGTTGACTCTTCTTTATTTATCATCGTACATTCTCACTGGCTCTGTGCTTAGGGTGGATTGTCTCATTTATTCTTCAAGAGAGAAAGGGAGGTGGTAATTCTGGATACATATCGTCCGCGTTTTTTGGAGGTACATACAAGGTTGAGGCATGGCCCGGTTGAAATTTAATATTTTCTTAGGGTTAACGTTAGGGAGGGTATGCTTAATGTGGCTTAACGCAATGGTTGGAGAACATCGCGTCATCTATCTGTATTCCATCATTGCTATAGGGTGAGTGACGTTTTGAATTCTGATGCCCGGGATTAAGCCAATTGTCAGACTGGAGCTCACAGTCTGGTTTATTCCGTCGATCATTGAGAATGGAATAGCTGTACGTATTTGGTCTTATGCTACCAGACCTGAAATATTCCTGAACGTATTTTTAGGCGTCCATAATTGGCCTCGTCCTCGGTCCAATGTTTCCACTTCTGCTTACACACATAGCTCATATTCTTCCATCGACTCTGGTTATTGAAACTGTGGGTATTGTTACAGGCATTGGAATCACTGGCTCGGCGGCTTTCCCCCTTATTACTGGCCTATTGTCATCATCGTTTGGTATAAAATCGGTGCAACCGCTGTATGTCTGCTCCATTTTCTGCATTGCCACCGCATGACTGCTTATCGTGTCTAGTGTCGTCTCCATGATGGTGGTGATGGTTAGTGTATGGGCATTCGTCCCAACAGGTCCAGATATCTCGGACACAAATCAAATAGACATCAACCAAACAGCGATAGAAAAGGTGTAATGCATCGCCTAGAGTGCAGGCTTAGATGAATGCTCGTAGATGACATTAAACAGTAACTTGACTCAAGACTTTAGAAATTAGATGATATTTGACTAAAGTAACATACTTGTAAAAACGATCTACACACGACGGCTCAGCTCTTGGCCATGATTTATCTGTTTCAACATGCCGTGCGGTTGGCAAGGTAAGGCACATTATCAAGGCCCGTTGTTGGCCGTTGTTTGTAAGTTCCACGTGGGGGCTAAATATATGACGGGTGTTGTCCTGACTATTTTTAGCGCAGTGCCAAGATTTCGAACAGGCGCTCATAGAGATGGCAACGAACCCAATCTTCTCTTAACTCTGCAATTTACTACATAATATGATGAAAGAAAACCATGCACAGCATTAATGGGGTAGTGGTAACCTGGGTCGTTGCCATTCGAGGCGCTTGAACTCGACCCGCCGGGGGTTCGATTCCCCCTTAATGCACAAGCGGTGATAAATATGTATGTCTTTTTATGTGGAAAGAGTATACTACGTTCAGATGAACCACAATATTGTCTGTGGCAGATTTTTTGAGCGCCTCATACCCGTAGCATACCAATACTATCCATCTGTCAAGTACATCCAATCGCCAAGTACCCAACTTGACTTGGCACTATACAATCTCACAGTCCGGAGTGCCTCAAAATTTTGAATTGTTACTACGAATAATGCTATATTATTCCCCATCCTCAAACTCCCGAAAACAATCAATGTTACCACTCATGATAGTTTCAGGTTAACCCTAGTACCATCTGTAGATGGTAAACATGGAAGCAAGCTGACAGGTGTTATGCTAAAGATACTTCCACAAACCAAAAAGCTGTGAAAGCTCTTCATGGTGGCAAGTTGATTCAATACTGTTTTTAGAGGCAGAGGGCCATATCTCAACCTCCTTTCTTTGTGATGTTGTGTGGTGAGGCCGATCCACCCGACAAGCATTTGATTGGGAACTAAATCATTGATAAATATCTACTGATACAGGACTATAAACGAATCGATATAAATACATAACGACGTAACCACTAGTTGATACAGAAAATTGACATGACGTCTAATGGTGAGTTGACGCGCGTGGGGTGATTGCTCGGAGCCTCCGAGCAATCACCCCTACTGCTTAATAAACCGCCAAATTAGAAGGAAAAATCCAGGTTAATCTATGTTTCTTGAGCTGAAGAGAAGTAATGTCGAGATAATGCAAGGCTCGAATAGGCCAGCTTGGAATGCTTCGCTCGTGATTTCCAGGACTACCTTGGTGGTATCGCTTGATAGTCTGATCCGAGCAAATTGTTCCGGAGGATTCGGTCCACCACTATACAACTGAAGTGGAAAATATAATGAGTACACGTATGAAACAAGGCAGAAAACTTTTACGAACGTATATTCCATTATCTCTGGGAACCCAAATGTACGTTTTGCTTGCAATTTTCATAGTTCGATAACTACGTGGACAGTAAGCACAAATTGTCCAACGGATTCAAATATAAGTAACCACTCACGACGAGTCCGGGGACAACTTCAGAAAATCACCTGTGCGCTGAAGTGACAGGCAGCCTTTTGCTTCAACGGAGGGATGTTGTGACCATTTGATAAGAGCAAATTGCTCATCCGGTTTGGATATCACGGTTATATTCGACGGTGTCCTTATTTCAAAAAATTTGCGTTGATTTGGCCCCCAGACCACGCAATTGAAAATATCGGGACTGAACGAAGTGAAGTAGAATTCTACGACAGAGCTTGGCTTGTGGTCCAAGGGCGGTAATGCTCCAAAGGTAGGCGGAAGGGATGTCTTGGGTCGCCACGGACCTCCATTGATGGAGTGAGGATTTTGAGGGTTATGCCATCCAGCTTGAGCGTATGGGTTATTCGAATACATAATTAAAAGAGAGCGCGTTTGCTGGATAGGGAAGATAAAAAACGAAGGAGAATGAATACGGCAGAGACAGAAAAACCTCTATTTTATAGCTGATTCAATAAGGACCACTGCTTATGTATGGAATCTGCATTTGCGATCCGCAGAAACATACTCCGATGTTAATCGTTGAGAAGCGCTCTTGAGCTGAAACCTGGCCAATTCTGGAATAACGGCGGAGTGCTATCTGCATAGTAGCGCCAGAGCTTTGTTTTCAGGCAAGGGACACACATCTCCCCCCATTTTCCGTTTTGTGCTGGGTAACACCGGATTGTAGAACTCGACGATACAACTGAGTCAGGTTCTCGATTGAGCAATTTAAAAATGATCTAGATTTGGGAACACGCGCTTAGAGGTTTGCGATAAGTTAAAATGTAACACCACATTTGACTGTTTGAGTATGTGCATGCTCTAAGGGCCAGAGAATCAACTTTGCCCTAGTTCGAACATAGATAATAGATAAAATTTAGAGTACAGTTGGCCAATGGAAAAGAAAGCATGAGAGAAAATCTGACAAATGACGTGGCAATCATACACCCGGGATTCCGTCAAGGCTATGCAAAGGGTCTAAAATAAGGAACAGTGATGGTTTTGGTATCATGTTTCAGCGCTTCTTGAAAAGTATATACTTCTCTATTCACCATTTGAGCTCTTTACCTCTGTCTAATTTGACTGAACTCTTCCAGAATTTCTAGGTTACCCGCGCCATAATGAATCCAAAGGTGGACTCTGAACAGTGGATGACGTGGTCGCGTGGTTTGATCCACTGCTTGAAATCTCCGTTTACTGCATGGGGCTTGCCAAAACGTGAGTTGTTCACTGAAAGAGGTGCTGCCTCAGTGCTAGAGAGGTTGAAAACTCACGTAGGTCCCGGGAGGTACTGCATCCGTGAGCCTCACGAGGGCCTAGTTAGGATTTAAAACGTGGAAGCTGGGTATCGTGGGAGTTTTCGATACGGTCAAACCGTTCAACGACATATTGTTTGCAAACCGCCAACAACCCTGAATATTGGAAAATCTCTCCATTACATTAGAAAACCGACGCTTGTTCTGCAAAAATCGGTGGTCCGAGTCGTAAATAGTCAACTGCATATGGTATGGTATCACATAGTACTGGCAATGGCATGGGCAATATAACATCGCCTTGTCGAAATTCTGCGTTCTTCAACTGTTGGTGGTTTATTTAGATTACATATGTTGTGGGCTTAAAGGTCTTAGAATAGCCCGGTCGGTCCAAGTGTTGCCACTGAAGAACTTCACACGCCAAAGGTTGGCCAATTTGAGATTGATGAACCTATGACGCCATATATCAACCTGCTTGAGGGTACAAGAAGGGACACATTTTATGTTCTGTTAGTTAGATCCTTCACCCTGGGGACAATACTAAAAGATTTCATTGTGAAGACGTCGCTTAGATGGTTACATGGTAGGCAAAGTGATATCATTTGCTGCAACTACCACCTATCTGCGAACCGGCACTAATCAAATTCGAAATCCTCGGAGCTGCTGAAGTATAACCTTCATTCACGGAACGAACATGACGACATCTGAGAATATGATTCTGTCAATCCGTCATGCCAATCAATCAACTGCGGTGGTAACTCAACAGCGTCAGTTAACTTCAGGTTGGGTCGTATCAACATGGAGGTAGCATGACTCAGGTAAACGAGTTCAAAAATCCCGCAACAAAAAATACAAGGACTGATATCGGAGACTGGTAGGAAGCGATAGACGGGGCCTGGCAGGGCGGTTCTTGCAGCAGCATTCCATTTCAAAGCACCCCTTTCAGAAGCAATAAAAACCAAGAACAAAACTCTGGGGGATACGGGAATGGCGAAACATTAATATTTGAGCGAAATACCCAAATTAAACCAAGCATCACACCATTGAACCAGCGCTTAAGACTAAATCCCTGTGTAACTGAAGACAAGCGGCCCAACAGAACTTCCGCTAAGCCAAATTTCATCAAGATAAAACTTCTCAAAAAGACCATTGATGTAAGGATGCAATATATAATTGGTATTCCGCTAACTGTTCGTATTCGTAGATCCAAGTAAACATTGTAGTAAGACTTGGGAAGAGACTAAGACTATACTGTGATCACCTTCATATCGCTAGGCGGGCAGTAGATATGGATCTGCTTGTGACGTAGTTCTGTCTTGACATCCATTTTCCGCCATATTTATTTTCCTCCAGTTGATAGTCTTCGTCTGTCTTTTTTGTCCGAGAAGATTTGAAACAGTCCGTTGTCCTGCCAGTGAGCACGCCCTGGTCCAGGGAATCATTGCTGATTTTGATTTAATGCGGAGTATGTAGTGCGAAGAGTGACAAGTTGGATTGAAGCCATAGGTACCCGCTGGACCTACGGAAATGTCTAAGTATACGACACAAACTTTGTATCCGTACATAAATTCTTCCGCCTAAAATAAAATGGATAAGATATATTTCGCTCGGATTAAATTGCACTTTTTCGGAATGTGCTAAATTTGAGTAGAAGTGAAAGGAGGAGAAGGTGACAGAATATCCGAGTTATCTGATATTCCGTGGGTGCGTAGGGCTTTGGCGGGTGGTCAGGAAAGACCAAGTGAAGGTCACGAGAAATGACCGGATTCGAAGTGAGACACGCAAAGCGCGAGTCGTGAGGAAACGAAAGCGAGGAGAAAGGTTTAGCCGCCAAAGGCCTGAGCGCTTGGATCGAACCACGTGGAAATCGCAAACGAGAACCAACGGTGGCAGTACCAAACACTGGAAAAAGGAAAGAAAAGGGAGAGGAGGGTGGGCTCAAAAGAAAAATCGGAGGCGAGTCGAGGGGAAAGACGAGATGAGACTGGACGAGTCTGAAGACGAGCCGGTAGGGGAGAAAAATACGAGGACAACTTTTATTATATAGATGTACAGAAATTAAAGAATCAACAGAAGAGACTGGGGAGGTATGACAGGTGAGACCTGACAAGTGTCAGGTTCAGGAACCGGAAGACGTTAAGACGATCATTAAAACAGAGAAGACAAAACTCAAATAAGCAATCGTCATCCTCGCTGCTATCTTATCCATAGATGAGTGCTACGCACTCATCGTGGAATTCGGAGTGCCATGAGTCACGAGCAAATCGGAGTTTAAATTTCAATGATGGGCCGCGAAGCAGAATCGTACCTTTTGGTACCGGCTGAAAATGTGCAAATATAATTGTGCTTAGCCATATAGAAGTATATATTGTATACTGCATTTCATTTGACCCTTAGTTGTTCAGGAGACTTGATGAGGAGATCAATATTCTGTCTACCAACGACGCCGCCATGATGTTCGCCGTTCACCCGTTTACAGAGGGACAGCAAACCCTCCTCTCTGTTCCCCCTTTTCTCAGTATGCCTGATTAGAAACAAACTACCTCGTGGACAAGCTACCTCGTGAGTTTCTTGAGTACCTCGCTACGGATAACCTACTTCTTTTCTTAGCCACTTCATGCATCGTGGAACAGGAGTCGAAGTAACTCGCAGTGCGGCAAGGGCGGCCTTCTTCAAACTTCAACCACAGGGTACAGTCAAAAGCATATCGTGGGCTTTCGTGCATTTGTATATAAGGTCCATCTGTTTCAATATGTGCTCCCTGCCTTCCCTAGATGATGACGACCGATATCTATTCAGATCCCAGGCATACGGATGATCTTGTGGATCAAGGTGGAATGCTCTCCGACGATGCGGAAAAGACGTATTGTAAAAAAAAATTCTTTTACGACTGTTCAGCCCATTTCTAACCCAGTCAATTGCAGCAGATGAACATGGACATGAGCCCAAGTCGAACTTTGATGATCCCAATCTGACTGCAGACGGATGCTTACAGGGCGACTCTCCCTACCCGGAGGTGAGATCTGCGGTAGCCAACACGGACGACACATCCATACCGAGTTCGACTGTACGGTCATGGACCATAGGCAAGTCTTTTAGTATCATAATGAGTTAAACTTACACTCTCGTAGGGATAATTTGGGCCATTATCATACCGGTGACTCTTCTTCTCAGACTTCATGCGATAGACTTACTCGTTTCAGGGATTAAATCAATTCTTCTACATGAGATATCCGTCTGTGATGATCGGTGGTGTACGTCCACCCATACATACCAGCTACTTTGGTCTCATATTGGGCAGATTGTGGCACAGTTACTTTCATTCCCAGTCGGCCGGGCATGGGCACGATACATGCCAAACGCAATTCTTTGTGGATTCCCCCTCAATCCTGGTCCTTTCACAATCAAAGAACATGTAGGTAACTTGTTACATGCCGCTTTCCTGAGTTCATTCCCGTTAGGTTCTCGTAACAATCATGGCGTCGTAAGTCTTATAACATTGCTCACCAATACACAATTCTTACTTAAACTGCCTCAGAGTCGGCGCCACATCAGGTATGCCTAACTACCAAGCACATGTAACTCACCTTCCTGAAAATATTTGTAAGCTTACGCTGTAAGGAACCAATTCCTCGATCCGACTTGTGCGTAACCTAATGAGGGCAATAGACGGATATCATTGCCGTGCAGCGTGTGTACTACAACCAAGTGTATAGCTTCGGATGTGAGTGTCCATCAACGCTCCTCATTCTCATGGAAATCCTTGACGTGGAGCGCCGCACACAGTCCAGTGGATGATCATCATGTCCACTCAGCTGATTGGATTCTCCATCGGGGGTATCGGCCGTCGCTTTTTGGTTGATCCACCTTCTATGAGTACGTCCCTCGGTCATCTCAGAGTTGATCCGTGCGATTCATTATGGTTTTGCCACCAGTCTGGCCTGCGAATCTAGTTACCTGTGCATTATTCAATACTCTTCATTCCCAGAGCTATGAGGGGGTCGGGGATCATAAAGGAATGAGTAGAGAAAGATTTTTCTTCTATTGCTTTACGGCATCTGTCCTTTATTGTAGGTGTGATAATATTGCTATTCAGAGTTCTCTGACGTCCAAAGAACTATCAGACTTCCTACCGGCATACCTCTTCCAGGCCTTGAGGTGGGTGTTCTTTTGACTTCTAGCTGATTAAATACTTAGGCATTTTACAGCGTCTTTTCATGGGTATGGTTCAATTAGTCAATGGTAGAGGTGCACGAGATTCATGATTCCTTAGGCATGCTGGATTGCTCCTCAGAACATTGTATACCGAATCCGGATCCTGTCATACATGTCAACTTACTTAACTTTGTCTTCTAGGTAGTGAACCAAATGTTTGGCTATTTTCATGGGATGGTACGCCGTGTTTTTTATAGCTTGTTTAACGCTTTAGGGGATATTTACAGGGGATGAGGTAGGTCATCGCTATTGTTCAGTCCACACTTTCTGACTTTTCTCAGTCTTATCACATTTGACTGGGCTCAAATTGCGTATATCGGAAGCCCGTATGTCCACGCTTTTTCTAGAAATGATGGCGTACTAACAAAGAGGACTCACCACGTCAGATTGGCTACACCATGTAAGAGAAAAATAGTAAATCCTTATTACTCAATTTTGACCGACCGCAACGAAGGGTGGGCCGAAGCAAACATTGTTCTAGGATTTATCCTGTTCTACTGTAAGTCCAACTGCCGGCTCTAATTACAATGCCCTCTCTAACTTTCATTTTTCTCCGCTTTAGGGATTGGAACTCCTGTCATCTACGTAAGAAGCTCCGTCGTTCGACACGCCTCCTTACAGACCGTGATGTTCTCTGACAGTATACTAATACCTGGTATACCCAATATCTACCGTATGTCGACCCCAATTCGATCCACTCCCCACCTTTTCACCAGTGATGTATCAGAATTTCCACGCGAGGATCGTACGATAACACTGGGAAATCCTATAACGTCACCCGCATCATCGACTCGAGAAATAACCTAGACGTCGAGGCCTATAAAGCTTACAGCCCCATTTTCCTTTCGTAAGTCCCTCCCTCACCCTACCACGTCCTCATGTTGTATATTCAAATGATTTGACAGAGCGACCTTCGCTACGTCTTACGGCCTTTCGTTCGCAGCGATAACGGCGACTCTCACGCATGCTTTCCTGTTCTACGGAAAGCAGATATGGACACAGGCACGGAGATCTCTGCACGAGCAGCCCGACATCCATGCGCGCCTGATGTCGCGCTACGAACAGGTGCCGGAGTGGTACTATGCCGTCATATTCGGTGCGTCTGATATTCTTTGTGCTGCGTCTGCCATTGGCAGGGCGAATTTGGAATGTAATAGTTGCTAGACGCTGATAGTTTATTTCAGTGAGCATGTTTATCTTCTCGATTATCTCTATCGAGGCGCTGGAGACCGACCTTCCTGTGTGGGGTGAGTGCCTGATAAAGTGTTCCACCCCTCGGATGTTGATTGAGATGTGTAGGATTCATCTTGGCTTTGTCGATATGTAAGTGCCCATACCATTCCTGTGGTTCTTTTCTTAGAATGTGTCTTCCCAGCGTTCATGTATGTCATACCGTGCGGGATGATTCAAGCGGTTACGAACCAGCAAGTTGGGCTAAAGTAAGCAGTTCTCCTTGTTTATGTATTATTGTTTTCTCAACTCCCTTTCATGTCATACTCTTAGTGTAATTGCTGAGCTCGTGGTGGGATATGCTCTTCCTGGGCGCCCAGTTGCAATGATGCTTTTCAAAACGTGGGGATACATCACCATGGCACAAGGTGCGAAATGTTCCTCTAAGTTCAGTTCATTGTGTATTCATACTTTCTCGGTGCAAGCATTGACATTTTCGTCCGACTTCAAGCTGGGGCAGTGAGTCAAATCTTCTAACTGTATCATCAGCACAGTGGCTGGACCAGGTTATCTCAGTTATATGAAAATACCACCGAAATCCATGTTCTTTGCTCAAGTCGTTTGCGCGGTAATCTCTGGCACTGTACAGCTAGCGGTACAGTCGTGGATGTTTTCCAATATCGAGTAAGCACAATCCCATGCACAAGTCAACTTATTCTAAACTTCTGTGATACAGAGATATCTGCGACCCTCTTCAGAAAAGCGGGTACGTGAGGCCAAAACCAGCTAAAGATTAAACTGCGAAGTTGACCCCTTATTTGAAGTTTTGTGTGTCCAAATACCGAAGTATTCGGGACGGCGTCGATTATATGGGGAGTCATCGGTCCCGCTCGCCAGTTCTCAAAAGGTCAAATCTACTAGTGCGTCTCCAAACTAGCATCCCGAATCCGTAACCTAAATATATCATCCAGCGGTAACTCCAACGTTCGAATTGCCCAGTTCAAATGATAACAATACTTATCGCAGCTTTGACATTTTGTTTCCCCCTCGGTGTTCTACTACCCACATTGGCTTGGATTGTGTCGAAGAGATACCCGCGCTCATGGATTCGGTACCTTAAGTGAGTCGATTTTTGTTTTTTTTCCCATGTAAAATAGTCGGTCGCTTATACACTTGTACCAGTACGCCGTAGGTGTTTCACACTCCCGTCACTCTCGTCCATATCATCCTCATTTTGCAATGAAGCGTGCTTCTTTCGGGAACCGGCGCGATACCACCAGCCAACGCTGTCAACTACATTACTTGGGGCATCGTCGGGTTCATCTTCCAGTTCTTGGTCCGAAGAAGGCACTTTTCGTGGTGGACCAAATATAACTGTACGCAAATTTTCTATGTTTCGTAAGTCCCCTGGTGCCAACAACTTCGCAGATGTGTTATCCGCTGCCCTTGACGCCGGTGTGGCGATTGGTGCGATATTGGTATTCTTCTGGTATGTGAGCTTGTCGCGGTCCATCGGTTCGGGATATTTACATTTACAGTCTTCAATATCCCCTCAACGGATCCATTGGGAATAACACCATACAAAAATGGTGGGGAAACACCGTGTTTTATGGTACAGCCGATTACCTTGGCACACCATTGAAGGCCCTGAAAGATGATGGGAGTCGATTTGGGTAAGTTATGACTTTGACTGTGCCCGTTCTTAAATCTTCTTCTCATTCAAAATGTTTTAGTCCGTCGTCTTGGTGAGTAGATGTGGAGCATGGCGTTTGGTCTCGATACGTATTGGCCACTTGAGGTTTCACATCTTTCGCAAATTGAATTATTAGTCCAAGTGTATGGATTTCAAGCTCCGATTATATATTACGGTGATAAATACATATAATTGGCTTCCGATTCTAAGTCCGCTGATGTCTCCCCTATATCGATCGATGACCAAAAATTAAAATCCCACGTGCCAATTACTAAGAAAAGTTTGCCCCTTGTTCTTTATTCTCGTCCTTTCTGGCGGCGACAACGTGTGGCCTGTGGCAGGCTGCCCTACGCTGGCTTTGGGCCTTGTGATGTTACTTTGAACCATCATGAAGGAAGTTTCGACTGTATCTGGTGAGTGCATAATACTTTCTCCTCACCAGTCCTTTCTAAACACAATTGAATCCAATTTAAGGTTCTTCCAAACCGCCTTTAAAACGGCGGCGATTACTTAGGAGAATAACACCTCCGACGCTTGAGGCCACAGAATCTGAGGCTTCAAGCAACAATCGGAAGCAGGATTCAATTCCAAAAGGGACGGGATCCACTACTTCCGTTTGTTCGTCTTGCCATCGTGCTTGCCAATCAGGCAATACAATCCTGTGTTCAGTGTGCGTGATTTTACAATATGATTCGTGGTTAGCTGAACGTGTTGTTTATAAAACAGTTGCTCGAATACTATATGTGCAGTATGCTCTCGTACGTGTACCCATTCAGCGGCGTCGCAACCGCCAACACCTCACCTCAGCTGGTCTCCCTCGCCCTCGCCATCAATCATTGGTTCTCCTCGCCGTTCACGATCCGTGCTGTCCTTAGTCAACACATCCAACACTAATCTTCCTTCGGCGTCTGAAGTACCTCCTACGCCAACTCAGAGTTCTACTTTTGGACGACGTCGAAAGATTGTTGATGAGGATGACCTGGCCACCAATCAGGTTTATGGTGGACCAGCAAAAGATCGTCTGCTTCTAGCTCCCGGAGAGCTGGCAGAAGAAATTCGTGGCTTTCAAGACGAGTTTGGACCTGGATGTGGTAGGCTGGTTTGTCGCAAATGTTGTTATGAAGATGTTCCCAGGTAAGTTGTTTTGCGGTCTATCCCATCGCATTATTAATGATCCTGTATCTGAAGCAATACCACCACCTGTCTCCAGTGTTATGGCTCTCACACAACCTCTCAATGACCGATACAGCTCGGATCTCCGTATTTCAAGGGCCCTCCCCCCCAACTTTGCAAACCGAATTCATCATATGCTCTGCTTCGATTCATGCTATACTCCTTACTACCTCCATTGTCCAAGTGCATTATCTTTGTTTGTAATCTATGTTCTATTATGAGCTCAATCCATAACCATGCTTTCCGCGGTATGGATGCTTCAAGCAGATACAGGAACAAGTCTGCAATGTTTAGGGATTTATCGTATCATGTATCACTCTAACGGTCAGTTCAACATTACTTGGGTGGGATGCACCAATGGTCTAATTGGGCATGTTCAGATAATTTCCAGTGCATACAAATCTCTCTTTACCTTGCTGATGTCACCGTCTTAGTTTTCCTGGCTATGATTTCTCATGCTATCTCCTTTCCCGTCCCCATCCCAACTTGACAGAAGCTTGGAATGATATTCTCTCCATTCATGTCTCTGGGACTTCGTGGACTTGCAAAGGCTTCTGTGTACGTCAGAGGCAGCACAGTTCGTCTAGTTGGGGTAAAGTCATGCAGGCGCAAGAAGGTTTCGTTGCGCGAAAGACCCAAAGTAATGCATTTCATTCTATAATCATGGTTTTGTTCATGACTGAGCTCTCGTCGACAACCTGATCGTTTTTTTCGATAATTTTTCGCCAACCAAAAACATCGTCCGGAAGCGCGGTCCTACCTCCGATGTCTCAGGATAGGTTATATAAAATCGTCATAGCGAACTAGAGCCATATTTGAGAAGTAAATTTAGCGTTTACTATTGTTGAACTTGAACACTTAAAGGTAATCGTTGCCCGACATCAGATTGTAACTCATTGGTATTGAGACTTTGCATTGGAATGCGAAGGATGTGAAGCTCTCACGAATCCGCCTTCTTATGGACTAGGGAGTCCTCATTGCTATCTGTATTGCGAAGTGACTCGGTGATCGGGAGCGTCCAGTGTGTACCTGACATTCCTTCCAAAGGTGCGGTATCAAAAAATGGATGTTCAGGATGTCCTCGGGCGATACGCCTTATCGATTAGATCCATCCCCTGATATCGTTTGCTGCGACCACAGTACTCCAAGACGTAAAAGGGTCCCGAGTCGTTTGAACTTTTTCTGTCATTTGTTTAGCTAGAACCAGCGTCTTTCTGATGCTTAAACGAGTCACCTTCCCGGCTAAAGTGCGTCCTGACCAAGATATGAAAGGACGGCGAATATACCCTTAGTAAAGACCGATGAGACATGATCTGTTCGATATCCTGACTTTATACAGGATGTCCAATGAATGAAAAAAATCAGTCGTACTAGGAACAAAAATAGGACGGTTTTGGACATGATGACCGATAACGCCGAATGATGACTCGGACTTCAACTGGTTACTTTTGAATTCCAATTTGAAACTCTTGTATGTAATTCAGCCCAAGCGCAAGACTTCTGGAATATATATCAAACCTAATTAATAGACAAAGCTTTATGAGTGGTTCCTTGGGTATTAATGTGGCTCGCACAAACTGGTGAATTTAAAGGCATTTCATTCAAGTTGAGATCACGGACTAAAGAATGGACCGTCAACCGATCATCCTGTTCCACATAAAAAAATGACATCAGTAAAAGATTTACAATCTAGGCAAGCGTACAGCGCCAAAGAGGCTGTATGTGAGCAGAAGTTCTAGACGAAAGAGATCTATTACAGTGTTTTGTTTGAGAGTATAGGGGGAGGCGTTAGACACAAATTTGACGAAAGGATCAATGTCAACTTATCCATATAACTATGATACCTGTCTGGAATATCTTGCATCATCGGAATATGTGTTAATGACCGTATTCCTATGCATTTCGATCTTCAGCGAAAGATTTCTTGTTTGTGACGGGTATACTGTAGTTTCAATCGTATAGCCAAACCATACATCATTTTCACTGGTTTGCATAGAACGGCCCCACCTCATACATGAGACCATTGATCTGAAGTTGCTGGACGCACGATCAAGTGAACTCGGGGCTGTCAGAAATGTAAGGACCATGGAAATTCGAAAAACCCCTCGACGTCAAAGTCAAGTTTACAAGGCATTTCTGATCGACGCCGCTTCGATTAGGCGGTGGGATGTATTTGATGGGTTGTTTTTTCTACGTCGGTAGCTGTATAGAAGGGACGAACGGCCTCTTAGACTCCAAGGCTTTAGGAACCTGTAGCTATCTTTTCAGGACCATAAACCGGCATTCAAATCTCTTTCTGTGGAGCTACATTGTACGAGTAACAGCAGGAGTAAAGAAGTTAGCGGCTGCATTATAATGTCAAAGGGTCCTGAGGTTTTCGTACTCGCTAATGGTCCACGAACAATGTCGAGCGCCAAAAACAGTCTAAAAATGGTGGCTAATTTACATACTAAGTAGGAAAACATATCAGCGTCGTTAGCGGCCGTCATGTTCTGTTATGAGTTAACTATGATCCTCCTTTTGAGTCCAGCTGAAATTCTTTGATGTTTATGTTGTGGAAAGAAATAGAAAATATTACACAAAATATGGCCGAGTAAGCAAAAGAGCTGTACCCGAAGTCAAGTCATAGTTAGTCACCTTTACGTTTGGATCTTGTCTTCGTCTTGCCTATCTTCGACAAACATACCCCAAGGATGCACCACGTCGGAACATGTCTATCTCACAGGAGGTTGAATCAACCAATCAGTCAAACTGATTATACCGGATCTTCTTGGGATCTTCAGGGTTACATTCTAGATTTCTTCACTGTTTCTACATGAACATCCTGACAACATTGGAAACTTCCAAATATCTGCGGGGATTTGTTTTCTTGTCGTCAATGGACTCGATAGATATTATCGAGATATTTGGTCTGGTCTATCCGACACCCGGAGTAAGTTCTCATGTTCTTGATTCAGGTGGAACCAAGGCGTAATGCTGTAATGTTGTTCCATTTAAGACGCATCTCATCTTCTACCACCCCATAGCTCTGGATTGTATGACTCATAAAGCTGTTCATCCCCATATGGCCACGACTGAAGGGTAGAAATCGAATCAGAGCTCATCTCACATCTTTCCTCGGACTATGCTAAAGCACAACTTTTTAACACAACGACATTGCTATTTGTGTTGATGGTTCTCCGTACCCAGAACCATACATACGACGGCTTAATCTCGAGTAGACTCCTGGGCTCCGTGAGACCCGGAGTTGGTATAATAATGACTGCGCAGACTCTAGGCGCTAATGACGAGCGCTAAACGCCGCATCAGTATGGGTATATTACTATTGGATTATCTATCCGTTAATCTTATCTCGTGCCAAATGAACAGATTCACCGTCTCAGTGGAGACTCTTTTCCAACTCCTGCGCTTCGGAGAGATCTGGTTAATCCCCTGGATCAATCATTGTAACAATTCTGCCCAATGGAACAAGCATTGCGGCTCAACTACCTAGAATGGAGTACCGTGCCGATTCGCCTACATGTCCTCAGTACTTGTCGGCTTGGTTAAAGCATTGGTAAATATTTTCTTCGCTCTGACACAGGAAATAAATCCTTCAAGCCATATTTATCTCCTTTGATGGTGGACCTCTGAGTACTGAAATGGCAATGGAGTCTCTGGAGCGTAATATTCTTCCCTTCTTTTCCGTATACGGGTACGTCATGATGGACCAGACCGGGAAGATGGATATATGCACTAAAATCCCTAAGCTACTGTAGATGCAATACACTACACATCACAATTATACGTTGGAATGTAATTGCAATGCCGACCTGGTCTGTTAGCTTAATGACTCGAATACTACCCAGCATTTAGGATTTTGCATAAATACCGCTTCATCGTGATATGGAAAATATCAATCTTTTCCCCCAGTTTTATTCAGCTATTGACTTACTGCGATGCCTGCAAGAACTCGACCAGAAACAATGGCTGGATTTCAAGAAGGTTAGGAACCATGCATACACCCCACTGCACTCATTTACACTTGAATTCCAGCCGAGAGCTCCTTCAGACATTATCTGAATACCATATACCAGCAACTTAGACTGCCTAAACCAGTTTACAACTCGTCTTGGAGCGGACAGGCACATAACCCGACGTGGAGAACCACTGTTACAAGTGAGGCCCATTATTTACATTCAAAGATATTAAAGTCAGCTTAATTGTCTATGAAAGTTGGAGGTATCGAATACGGAACAGGGCAAGGACACAACGAGGCATCATCCAGAGAAGAAGCTGCCAGAGCTGCTGTAGAACAACTCCGTGCTCAATACCGCTTCTAGTTTGGTTGAATAGAAGTGTGAAGTAATTTTTTTTTCTCTTACTACTCTTGCTCATATTTTCTTGGCTTTTAGCATCCGATACTCTACTTTAGCTGACTCCCTACATTGCAATGCTAATAAGTAGAATAACATAGATGCATTTAATCCATCCTGGATTACAAGCTTTTCTTTTAACTTTCCTATGTAGACCGGAAACCCTAAATCCGCGATTTAGACATTTTAATACATTATCATTTCTTAGAAAGGTTCAAGTCTTTGTTTTTTACCTTTATATTCTGGTATTTACCGACTTAATCATAAACAATGAGAGTATTAATGTGTAGCGCGGTGGTGTGCGCCTAGAATTTGAAGTTAACATCGAGTTCTAAAAATAGAACAGGCCGAGCGGGCCAATCCCTGCCGAGCCTGGGCAAGTAGTCAGGTGACTCGTAACACAGGGCGCGCGCAAGCTGAGGCGCGCGTCTAAGACAAGGCGCTAAAATGGCTATTCGAACGAGGCATGGTGATGTGGGCTGACGCAACCAAACTCAAAAATGAGTAGTTAGAATTCACTTAGTCCGCACTGACTGAGAGCAAAGATTCGGACTCGGTTTAAGAAGCGTAACAAGATAACAAGACAGGTGTGTAGCAGGTGACTAGGAGGCAACCACCTCGCGGAGCTAACAAGAATAAGACTATTCCACATTTCAAAAACAAATAATAATACACCATTCGATGTCCATGAAGAGCCTATGCACGGACAAGCACTACAAATATAAAGATCAAGTGATAGTAGAGACAAAATCAATGGAATTTCCGTTTATTAGAACAGGTAGTCGTTGTGGGTACTAACCCAACCATACATTAAGCGAATAAGTTACTTTGACTCGACATTAAGACCACCCAATCAGTTACATCAAACTATCTAATGCCATTTGTGGCAACTACACATCTACAAGATCCCATACGAGCTAACCCTCCCAAGATCACATATGTTTATGAAGTCTAGCTGTGTGAGATCTACGTCAGTACTAGAGGAAAAGGAAGTTTACCTTGCAAGGGATGCGAGGGAAGTTCAAGCGACTTGCGGTCATAAGACGTGAGGGCAACGGGACATGCGCAAGTGGCTGAGGGACGTACATGCGCGTGCGTAATGAGGATGAATCCGAGGGTTCGAACCATGTTGAGGCCCGTCAGGATGATGGTGCGTGGGAATAGTAGGTTTTTTTTTTTGTTGTAACTTTGTCAATAATATTCATCGATAAAAATGCAAGTACATGTTTAACGGACTTGGATCGCGGTGGCATGCAAGGCCGAACTTGTGAACTGCAAGACTAAAAATAGCTTCAGGGAGGATGTTGGCGGAGACTCCGCCAACATCCTCTGGAAAAGATCTCTGGAACGTGGAGACCAGGGTATAGAAAGTGTATAGAATCGACATCCAAATGATGTGTATGGAATGTATATTTATGGTACCAAAATGCTGTCGACATTGGTACCTCGAGGGTAGAAATTGTCAGTTTTTCTCTGTACACCAGGTTGTATTTACTCTGCTGTAATCAGATAGCAAATGGGATCTGTACTGGATAGTTCTTGATGACATAAATTTCGATGTTTGGGCCTAATTTCATCTTGTAGTAATTTAGTTGCACTGCATTACATGCACCATGCATATCATAGAGGAATTTCACATCGATGTGAACGTCTGTAGAATACTAGGAGCCATCTTACTTCGTCAATAGGAGGAGATTATAGAACGCATCATACACCCAGCCTAGATCACAACGTACGTGGAAGCATTCTGAGTCCAACCATGGGAGAATTGCTGAACATCTCCACAGCACATAGGTCTGCCTAGGTGATCACCATTTCAGCAATTCATCATGAGTATCGGGAATAAACGGTGCCCTAAGGGTTTTGAGAAGGAAATACGTCAAAAAAACCAACTTCCTATATAGTCGAGCTGAAGCCCCTCTGTGCTTCTCTTATTGATTCAAATAAACACTGAGTGATGGCGAAACTGGATACTAACTGATCCATTATTGTGCGTGAGATATTACAGACATGCCTTTGCGGCTCAGTCCGTCTTGATTGACGTATCCTATCTGATCCGGGTTTGAACATATTTACAGGAACTCGTCATTCTCGCCACATTGTAGAGAAATTAACTTTGGCGGAATAACGCGAAGCCTGGTGGATTTGGGGTCCCTAAAGGTGATAGCAACGATTTCATCCAGCGGGATATTGAACTATTGGGCACTTGATAGCTTTGCCAAGAAAACCTTCAAATTGTCCATTTGAATAGTCCAATTCAAAAACAGAACTTCTAGTGTGAGATGAATCGATGAGATAGAATGATAGCAGTGGATAATAACAAACATTCCATGAGTCGAAAATCTTAGTCCCTACTTCATAGCTAGCTCCCGAACACCGAAAACCGTCGTTTGGAACAATCAAGGAATAACAGTTATTTTCTGCCCGTTGTGGAAAAGCACACCAAATTTATATGATGTAGGGGTTCCTCCTCGGAAATACCCAGGTTTGCCACTGTGGGGGACCGTAGAACACCTAACCAAGGATAACCTTGGATATCATGATTCCGTAGTATCTGAGGTTTATTTAACCGCAATCCATCGTCATTTTTAACAGTTTTGAAGATTAATTTCAGCAGAGAGGTTTTTGAGCATTTATTGACCTTCCGCCTTAGTTACGGTCTCGCGACGCACAATACAATCATGACGATGATAAGTGGTCAAAGATAACAAATGTTAATCTCACGCCGCTGTCATATCTGATTCTCGGCGTACACCGTTGTTCTCTCTAAGTTAAATACGCTACCTCTCACGGGAACCAACCCGAGCGAGTGACTGTGGTCTGCGTACAAAGGCCCGATGGCCGGTGGCATAAGGAGCACCACAGTGCTGGTAAAAAGCAACATTCTGAAATTGACGAAGTTTTCAGAATGATACCACTCTCCGTATTGTTGGTCAAAACGATAATGTAGTGAGGGTTTCATAACCATAAAAATTTTGACTATTTCTTCAAGTTAAAGATCCTCTCATAGAACCCCAATTCTCGCTCCAGAGCATCACGCATATTGTCTTCCTGACGCCACCCATGTCCTTCCCCTGGGTACAACTTATATTCCACCACGCCTCCACGACTCTGAATACTCTCATAGATTGCTTCCGCTTGACCTTTCGGCACGACCATGTCGATCTCTCCTTGTAAAATCTAAATCATGTATGAAAAACTGCGCAAGTACCACGGCCAAAAAAATGCTTTACTCACAAGTAAAGGTGTCACAATACGTTCTGCATGATAAATAGGTGAGCGTTCTTTATATAAGTTTGGTGCCTCCTCGACTGTTCCGCCAACCAAATGATCGAGGTAACGAGATTCAAACTTATGGGTAAATTCTGCAAGTTTACCCAAGTCTGAAACGCCATAGAGAGAAGTGGCCGCAGCAAACGTTGTGACATCCTTGGCGATGGATAGTGCAGCGAGGACTGTGAAACCTCCCGCGGAACCGCCACGGATGATCAGCCGTTTGGAGTCAATGAGGTTATAGGGAGCAGAAGCAAGAATTTGAGGGGCAAGGGTACAATCCTGAACGTCGACTATGCCCCATTTACCGTTAAGCCTTTCAACATAACGCCTACCATATCCTGACGAGCCTCCGTAATTGACATCAAGCCTAAGAAATTTTATCTGCATGATAATCAGACAGGGAACTTGGAAACGTACCATGCCCATCCTCTTGAAGTAAAGTATTGCTTCGACCATCGTAGACCTTGCTCCGTTAAACCAGTGGGCCCCCCGTGAACATTAACAATACAGGGAGGTTTCTCTCCATCTATGCTGCTTCCAGAATAATTGGGATTCCAAGGAGGGTAATAGACGACGTGAAGCGGGTCACCTTCAGGGGGTGCCTTCAGCGTAAAAGGTTGTGGTTCTGACACGAGTCTGGGAGATAGCGGTGTGTCACCCTCTCCGGAAGAAGACGCAGTCAAAGGTAGGAATTCAGCGTCAAGCAACGACGAAATGGAACATTGGATGACGGAGTTTTTTTCGTTCGTCTTCTCCCCTGTGAAAACAAATACCTTGTTTTTGGCAGATACTACCCTGATATTATCGATCACCACGAAAGGATTGGGAAGGGGTGTAGGCCTAGAATCCTTTTCGAGGTCGAAAAGATAGAGAACATCTCGGCCATCTTTTGAGGCTTTGAATAACACTATCTCTCCCCTGTCTCCGAGGATGACATATGGAAAGAAATTTAGAATCCATAACGGCTGTCCGAAGCCCTCCTCAATGGGTGTGGAAAACAAAGGCGAAGCCGTATTTCGAACGAATTTCCATGGGTTTACATAACCGGATTCATCCGTGGTAAAAATCAACGTGTCGTTGTTTGCCCATGCAGGATACGACGCGCTGATACGACCGCGCTCCCCTGCCACACGCTTGGAATTTTTGATTGATATGGTCTTATCACCACTGAAGACAACATCTGCCACATGGAGCTCACCACCCTCCCAAGGCATGTCAGGGTGGAACCACTGAATCCATGCGAGTTTGTCGCCAGCTGGAGAGAACTTGGCAAGAGCATAGAAATCAGCACCAGATACGAGTGGTTCGACGGTTTTCGTAGCAGAGTTAATCACAACAAGAGTCGTGACAATTTCAGATGGAATATCAATGGTATGATCTTCAAGAATGGAAATCAAAAGTTCAGGGTGCGTGGGATGCTGGTCAAGGCTGGCATAGCGGTATGGTTTATTATCTGCGCAATATTAGCTGCTGCGCAACATCAATGGAGCAGATATGAAGGGAAGTTCACCTGGAGTTATAGGCACAGGTTGTGAGTCATCTTCGACTCCTACACGGTAGACACGACCATCCACATAATGGGAGAAATATGCCACTCCATCGTGGACAATTGCGGGTGCGCCACCGTATTCATGCACGCCTGTTCTCACATTCCAGTTCGGTCCAACAATGTCACGATTGGAGTTGGTGTGAACAAGTACACTTCTACCCTTCTCAGAAGGCCTCGTTTCCAAGTGGTATACTTCCGATGTAACGCGATCTACAATGATTTCACTGATTGAATTTGCCTGACGCAAGTGGATAAGTGACCGCAAGGAAGAAATAGGAACTACACATACGCCTTTGGTGATCACCTCCGCAGTGATTGGAGAGTTCCATGTGCCGTAAGGCGCCTGTTGTAGACTCATTTCTGTAGAGGGTCAAAAGCTGGTTGATAGCGATAATTGTGGTAGATGAGAATGATTCAGCTCCGACATTCGTGGCAGAAAATCGTGACCAAGCGGGTCAAAGATCACTCGGCTATGCCGTTGCACCCACCACTTTCCAAATAAAGAGCGCGCCAAGCTGGAAATGCATACGCCGTTTGAGCAACGAGGCCTTCTTTTCTCATGCAGACACCAAGTGAGTTCAGGAAAGGAGAGATGAGGACAAGAATTTTGCGTGACTAAGAATAGAGTATTCGGATCACAGTTGCTCTGTTATCTGGCCACAGTCCAAGTACGCTGTAGCATAGGATCAAAATAAAACGGCAGCGTCGGAAGTCTGTTAATTTTAGAGCCAATAGGTAGCGAGTCAAGGAACTGTGAGTCTAATTACTTCAAGTGGGTCGGTGTGCTTTGCTTATCTCCATGTTTTCTGATTGAATTTCGGACCCTTTGACGAGTCTATCGTCTTGCACTGCTCGAACAAAGATAATGCACTCCATATGAGATAACTTTGCGCCATAATCAAAATGTTTGCAGATAACGAGAGACTGGTACATAGCTGGGGACAGTCTGGCTCTGGAACGTGCCAAGTGTTTCCTTGATCTTTGTCTATTCCACACACGCTCTCTGTTAACATCCATCAACTTTCTTGGCTGTTCCAAGCTGCGAGATAGCTCGTGGGAAACGACATGGAAAACCATCTCAAGGAATGTCCAAGCGAATGGTTCAAAGGCAATCCGTCAAAATTTGTTGCGCAATAGTATCTCATCACTACGTCAAAACCCGTCAGGGTATTTAACTAATAATATTACGTTCAACGTCTAAATTCTGTCAATTTCCTGATTCACGCAAAGGATATATGTTATCTATGGCAAGACTATACGGTCACCCTCCAACTTGAACTACGTACCCTCTAGTTTGTTAAATCATCCTTAATGTTATGACTCGCAATCAGTGCGCAAGCTCTCTATCTCCCGATCTTCTTAATCTTCTTCATCTAATCTATGCTTTATTCAGGACAATCAGAACGAGAATGTGCTTCTTTATAGTTGAATGATATCCATTTGGCCAGAAATTACGCGGTGTAGGGGACTCAGAGAACTACCTCATTGACAAGACAATTTTCTGGTACTTGATTCTTAATTCTATCTACTTACAGGCTACGGCTACTTGATTCCCATCTGCTAATTGTTTCTGAGATGCTGCTGCTACTCCATTTGTCAGTAGAGCATGTCTAGCGAACTTCATGATCCAAACATGATATCTATGACGGAAGGATCTGCAACATTAACGATACTGTACTCATTTTCGTTATTACTCATTCAAATTTGCAGTATCGTTAAAATCCATCTGTATCATAACTTAGAGTTGATTAACATCGCTCATTCAATTTGAATCTATTCTGGAGATCCTTTTGTTTCTCCCAGCTGGACGTTCTTATGCCTTTAGTTTTTCTGTTCCGTAGTTAAGCAAAGGGGTTCAACCGTCATAGTCCCCTCGCATTATCTGGAGCGTGGAGGTATCACTTGTGCTACGCTCCACGCGGTGTCGCACTCCATGCTGCTTCCATACACCCTTGATTGAGGATATATTCAATATCACACTCACACCTGTGCAGTTGTTTCCATATTGCCTCTTTTTCAGAAACGGCAGAGAAGTTTTCCGGCAATTGTGGAGTTGTTAATGAACTGAAAATTCGGCCGCCATTGCATCGACCATGAACTATCTCTCAGTCGGAACATAGTATGTCTGGCGTGGCGTGGTAGGACATGGTTGTCGCTGATGGGAGCTTATAGACATGCACCAGGGCGTCAATGTTTCATGATAAATGTAAATCGTGAAAATTACTCTATTTTGTGATGTTGTGAGTGCTGTAATTCATGTTGAACCGATGTCCAAACAGGATTTTCTCAGATTTTCGTTGGAAATAATAGTGTTTGGTAGTATTTGTACATTCCGGGTCCCGGGCCATTAATCAATAATCTCCCACGGTCTGAATGATTTTTGGTGTCGTGCAAGTTGAGTGAAAGTACCACCACAATGATTGTACCGCAAGCAAAGCCTATATCGCGTACCAAGAACATGTAAATGATCAAACACTCTAACGGTTTTGAATAGGCATCTGATACGTCCGAGATAGCAGGGCACGCGTACTTTGACTGCCAGATGGGTGTGGACCCGTCCAATACCTGCGAATCTATCAGTTAGGTGCGTGGTTGGAAATTTGCGATAGAAGACTAACCTCCATATGCTTTATGAAAACGAAAGCCGTTCTATGTTTCACTGTCTTTGCAAAGGATAAGATATCTGGCGAAATTCGCTATCCACTGCACACCATATGTACCTTTCTTCTTCACAAAAAGTCTAATATTTGGCACCGATCAAGGCATTGTTATAGATCTCGTTCAATCGCTGTTACCTGCTTGGAGCTCACTTTAACCTCGGTCCTCGGAGAGTCCGCGCCGGCATTGAATCCATCTCAAGGGTATAGGATAATCTCCCTGTTACAACGCACACATTGTACTTAAAGGTATGGTAGTTCTCTACCACTTTTTTCCGATCACTGAGGTACGGCAGAAACAGGGGCTTTCACAGGTGTTGTGGGATCACTGTATGAGAATACCTGTGCGGGACAAGTCGCAGCAAAGAAGCCCATTTTTTCTCTTCGGATTCATTGTAAGAAGCCTCCCTGCGAAAGGTGAATTACAGTTCACGGTGGTATACAGAATCGAAGCTGTGTGTAGCCACACTCACGGAACTGTCGCAAACTTCCTCGACATGCCACCGGCACCACGCGAATCTCTCAACTTTATGGCACCCTATTTTTAACCCCGACTGGTCTTTCAAATCGGGTGCTTATTTTTATGGCAATGGAACACTCTCTTGATCAACAGGAGATCTCTTCTCTATTTTGATTTACGATCTGACGTGAGATTATCAGAAACTTAAGTCACCACTCGCAGTATGGCCAAGGACATGGCAGCTCTCACTATCTTCGCACAAGCTGGGGCATGGACATCATGATGAAGCTTAAAAGGCGCTCATGGAAAGATCAAAGTCTCCAGGAGCCCATATCTTCCCCTTCTCCCGAAGTTCAAGTACCTCCCCGGCAAAAATGGATCTCGAGAAGCACATCGACATAGGCGACAAGTCCAGTAAGGCCCAACTCTTTAACCTCTTGCCTATACTCTTATTAACTGCGCTTTCTTTTCAGCACCAGTCCAAGTTGCCGAGTCTGCGTCGTCTTCTGAGCCTAGTTTGTTGAAGCCGAAAGAATTCGACGTGAAGCCCAACCGTGACATTCTCCCAGAGAAGACTGGAACACGAACTACTCGCTACCTTAACTGTGAGTTTAAACTATCGGAGTCTCTTCTTCAGCTTCTGACGCCTTCATTCAGACAACTTCTTCTCCACTTACCGGAAAATCTTCACGGTCATCTTCACGGCTAATCTTATCGCTTTCATTTGCTTCGTTGTGAAAGCAAGGGGTGTGCCTTTCTCCGCTGATGTCGCCGTTGCTTCTTCTGCCAATCTCATGTCCACGATATTGTTCCGACAAGAAAATTTTGTGAACCTGTGCTACGAGATTGCTGTTTGCGTTCCTCACTCCCTCCCACTTTCTATTCGTCGCAGGCTGGCCAAGGTTTTCCATTATGGCGGCGCGCATAGCGGGAGTGGCACGGCTGCTGTCGTATGGTTCCTGCTCTACACGGCTCTCATTACCAAGGAATACATTCACAATCCATCCGGTGACGCCCTCGCCAACCTCATCACCTGCTACATCCTCGTCACCATGTTTGTTCTCATTCTTGGATCTGCTTGGCCCCGCTTCCGAATTATGTTCCACGACTACTTCGAAGCCAGCCATCGCTTTGCCGGATGGACAGCCCTCGTCACTTTCTGGATTCACAACGGCCTTGCCGCAAAAGTACTGGCTAGGGAACAGGGTATTCCGATCGGATTGTACCTAGTTAGATCCCCCAACTTCTGGTTCTTCTGTGTCTCCACTTCCTGCTCCCTCTTATCCTGGTCGCGACTCCGCCGTCGTGACGTCTACCCCGAGATTCTTTCCGACCATGCTATCCGCCTTCACTTCAAGTACAAGGCTATGCAACCATTCTATGGTCTCAAGATTTCGGACAGGCCACTTTTCGAATGGCATGCCTTTGCGACCATCCCTGACGAAGACGAAAACGGCAAGATCAACGGCTTCTCCGTGGTCGTCTCCAACGCAGGCGATTGGACGAAGAAGGTGATCACGAACCCACCCACCAAGCTCTGGGTCCGCGGCTACCCATTGCACGGGCTTCTGTACACTTCGAAGCTCTTCAAGCAGATCGTCGTCGTTGCCACCGGCTCTGGTATCGGTCCTTGCCTTTCTCTTCTCTACGCGGGCGTCACCCCGCGTCGTGTTCTCTGGTCGACGCCTCACCCAGAGACGACGTACGGACCAAAAATCCTCAACGCGGTGCTCAGAGCCGACCCTGACGCGATTGTCTGGAACACTCGCACTCTTGGAAGGCCCGATATGGTTGCTCTGACTTATCAACTCGTGCTCGAGTCGAACGCTGAGGCGGTGTTCATCATCTCCAATCCCAAGGTGACGAGGAAGGTGGTGTACGGCATGGAGACCCGCGGTATCCCGGCGTACGGCGCCATCTTCGATTCATGATTCATGATTTTTCGACGACATTTATTCCCTTTTACGGCCTCTCTCTCTCTCGCTCTCTCAATCTCTTCATGTACCTTTCACCGCCAAATCCTCGCATGCGAGCTAAACACATTGCAAATTTCATGACCGCATGCAGCAGCTGACCCTCCACCTGCCAATTTAAACTGTTCCTGCGTTTCCCTGGGTTTTTTTTAGTCTTTTACACAAATAGATTTCCTTCTCATTTCTTACAACTTCTCCGTCAATAACCTGTACACACTCCTCCCATTGACATCAACCCAACCCAACCTCATTCCTCTTCCCAGATCCTTTGTTTTTCATGTATGTATGTATCAATAAATACAAAAAGGTTAAAGCACTCTCTCTCCTCCTCTATTTTTGCGATTTGCTCTGGCATTTTTGGTACAAGGTGACTTTTCTCTGAATGATCCCAGCTGCCAGTCTATGGCACTTTGGATGTGAGGGGTTTGGCGTTGGACCCAGGTGAAGAGGACTATTAATATCCCTTCGCAGGATATAATGTCACTTATTCCCATTTATCTTACTGTCTACCGTTTGGATTTAACCTAGCATTAGGGATGCTCGAAGCATGAATTGCAGGGACAACACGTCATCGCTGCTGTCTTGCGGTGGTTTTATACACTAGGTCCCTCCCCATATAGGGGTTAGGGGCAAACAACACAGGGTCCTACTTAACACGTCATACATACGCCATCAAAATTCCCTCCTTCAGATACATTGTGCAGTTCTCAAGTGCTCTCACTGTTTAATTTGCGTTGCTGGACGTCCGGATCATCAGTAGATCTGATGTCAAACTTATATTAGTAGTTTTTATAGCAGGATATTCATACCGCATGGATTCAGTGTTGATACTGATGAACTGTAAGAAATGTCAGATCGTCACCGTTCGATATGTCGGTATGTTTGTTTAACTTACCAGCGGGTGTTTTGTGTTTTGATTGCTGCGTGAATATAGTCGTATTTTTACTGTGGCGTGTCTGCTCGGGCCTGACCTAGATGGCGGATAGATAGTCTGGGCGAGGGTCAGTACGATCTACCGGCGTATACGTATACAATTCTATTATTTCTAATGGCTAAGGACAGTTTCTGGCGTTATTCATTTCATGCCAGTTGTCAGCGCGTCCGCAATACGTCGTATTGTGCCTCACTACATCGTTACATTATCGGTTATATCTCAATCAGTTCTGACTTCACGATGCCTCAACTTCTCGCCGATTGAAAGTGCCGCATAGAAAAGGCACCGATGGTATTTGATGTCCCTCTGCACGCTGTCATTGCCTATGCGGATGTCCGTCTGCCCTTGTTCTATGAGCACTCGGGGGATCAAGAAACCGATTCTGGATCGTTATCACGGACACGGACCCAACTGGTCTGTTTTCGTTACACGCTTGTAGTCCGGATATCATGTGCGGGCATTTGAGTTATGTCTATCTTCGGTTGGAACATGTCTTGCGGAGAGGTATGTTTTGCCGTTGCGATGAATCTATTTCGGTTTTCTAACATACGCCACTAAGAGCTATCTAGGAGATTCGGAGAGGCCGCCTCATGGATATTGCATTGCTCACCGACTAGACCGTAACTGTCGGTGGTGCTGTGCAGTCCGATGGGGCGGGGAGCGTGCTCTCCGGTGGATGGATGCATGTACAGTTTTCAGAGATGGTTGATGTTTTTTAGCGGATAAGAAGATCATGTGTGCAGTACGGTAGTCAACGCTTTAAAGGTTGATAGAGCTGTATTTGGAGGTACTGATGCTCACTTTTTGGATGACTAAACTGACTTGAAAATTCGAACATAAGGCAGCGAGATGACGAGAACATGATCGCATGGACGTATGCATGGACAAGATGCAACAAAGGATCGCCTTGTCAAAGAAACAAAATTTTCGAAGCTCAAGCACACAGTTCACTGTGAAATATGTTGTGGCCCACATGGAGAGTCGAGCGTGAACATTGATTACATGAATTATTACAGCCTTCCTTTCCAAAATTAAAAAAGATGGAAATTACACCGAATAAATATGTGGATTTTTGTGTACGACGAGACTTCAACGTTTAACCACCGTAGTATTTACTTGAATATCTCTCCAGTAATATATCACCTCTAATATATAGCCGTTCCTCTGCTTTATCACGACATGAGAACCATGAACTCTGTTAAGTAGTCTATTTTGACACCGTACGTCACTTGAGAGTCAACTTGAAGTAAGGGGCTATCGACTATCTCCGGTCATTGCCGGCTTTTAAATTTGAAACTCCGGTGTGTGACAAAGCACACGAATAGTAACCCCACATGATTGCGTTACAGAGTGATGTGGCGTGTGACGCGTCACTGAACTTTCGGTTGATTTCATTCTTTAACTTTTTTGTCTTGCGTTTTCCAGGTTTACTTTGAACTTCATCACTGCTTATTCTAATCCGCGCCTATTCTATAAGGCTTGTAAACCCTTGTTCTCTCATCAATACAAAAGAGGAAAATATGCTGGTAGACGCGTCGTCAAGCCCTTATTTCAACAACCAAAGCAGACCCGCCCAACCTCAAGCACAACCCGAATCAGTATCAGTATCAGTATCAGAACCAGTATCAGAACCATCAAAACCAAAGGCGAATCCGAACCAAGCAGTCGCGCCAAAACGCGACGTATGCACGCAATGCCGCTGCTTATTCGAGCAGATCCGGTTCAAGATATACAAAACCTGCCCCAAATGTCGGGAGAAAAATAGGATCCAGAATAGGAAGTATAAGGAAAGACAGGACGCGAAGAAGAGGGCCTGGCTTTCGGATTTGAATGCTGGGAAAGGGGGAGACGGAACTGGAGCTGGATGGGGGGATATGATCGTCGATGAGAATGTGAGGGCAGGAACTGGTACTGCTATTGGGACTTCGGGTGCAGGTGCTAGTTCGGTTTCTGTTGGGATGAAGCGTCTGCCAGCAAAAACGTTGGACGAAATGGAGGGCGAGGAAAAAAGGGTGGCACTGGCTTCCATGAAGAACGGGTTAAAAACCTCTAGCGTGGTCCGCAAAGCCAATAAGCGCGCGAATACGGGCAAGGGGGTTATAAGTGTACGTCCTACTCCTTTTTTTTGTTGGTTCACTGCGCAAATGTGGATGTGCTTCCTCTTTCTTTTTAGGTTGCTGGGGATGGCAAAGAGTACCAGACTGCCACTGCGCTGTACGAAGCTCTTAAAAGCCGCGCTTCGAAAGCATATACTAAAGGGAAAAACCCAAAATTTCACGGGTTTCACGCGATAATTGCGAATAGTACCATCGATAACCTCAGGCGCGTCGAATTGGTAGCGAGAGATCTGCGGAAAATCGCACGTGTCCGATTCGAGTGCGTATTTCTTTACTCTTTCTTTCTGTCTTGTGTTGATGAACGCATATATATAGTCATCGTAATCCAACGCCTTCCTGTGACTTTGAAACCATGGCTCGCACCGCGACGTATCCGTGCAGATGTCTAGGCGACCAGATTGTCCCTGTAGCACCCGCTCCAGCGCCAGCGCTGTCCAGCAGCAAGACAACGATGAAAGGGACGCAGGGCGACCTTGTTAGACAAGCTAGACTTGCGCAGGCACAGACACAGACACCCCAGGTCACGGCTAAAACGGTACCCCGTGTATGCGGAGGGAAAGTAAAGGTCACTGTTGTTGACGACGGTCGGCATCCCCTGGGAATCCCTGCGCAACGCATTTCGATTCTTATCGATCACCCTTCGGCTTTAACTGAATATTTTGCCCAAAATCCCGTTTCATTGGTCGACGTGAATTAGGCAATTGCCCGTTTTCTTTTCGTTTTTGTAATGCAACTAAAACTATTTTATGTTACTTCTCTGCTCTATTATTCTACTGTAGATATCTTTCTTGGCCAATCATGGCGTTTTTACTGTATAAAGCATTAATTCATTATTTCTTGACCATATCTTTCTTGATGACTATAAAGCAATATAACCCTACCGCCGCCCAGCTTCATAGGGGCACTGGAATGTCGCAAATCCGCGCAGTTCAATTATTTTGCCCGAAGATGGTGATGATTTGGCTGGGATCTTCTATTTACTACAGCACTTCAGTTTGGGAAATGGGATTCGAGGTTTAGAGCTTGCGGCTCTCAAAAACTTTACCGAGTCACCTTAAGCTCTCGCGGCGCGACGCGTCGTGGAGAGATCATGTGACCCTGATATTTTTCGTCGGCCGCGTTAGGGACTCGGCCGCGGGGTTTGTCGTGTCGACGTTTCTCTCCAACAACTCCACACCTCCTCCGCTTTCTTGTTCCTCTTTTTTTTTCTTCTCTACACCAAAAGTAACAAAATATGGCCTCGTTTCTTAGACGATTCACTACTTCCGCCTCGGCGGGTAAAACAATGTACTTCACTCTCGCTATTGCTTCTGCTCTTCCAGTGTACGCCGTGCTGAACGAGAATTCTGCTGCTGCTTCTCCTTCTGGGTCGCTCAACTCCAGGGCGAATGTTTTCGTGAGTTTTTAGCTTACACTGTATGTGAAATGTTAATTCTGACGAGCTAGTGAATCTCTTCTTAATAAACCATCTTGGTTTCGGGCTTTCAAACTACATGACCAATACCAATACATATATTGTAATGGCGTATAAATTTCGAATTTCGACTCGTGTACGGGGGTATAGTTTGATGTAGCCATCAACTCCAAGCCATCCGGGCGCATCGTGTTCCAGCTATTCGACGACACAGTCCCCAAAACCTCGCGCAACTTCCGCGAACTCGCGACAGGTCAGCATGGGTTCGGATATGCCGGAAGCATCTTCCACCGAGTCATTCCCAACGTACGTGTCTTCTTCACGACAGACCTCCGTATACGTACCGGTTGAGAAACGAGGTTGACGCTCACTTCACTTTTTTTGGTTACTTGCTGTTGTCTTATTCGTTTGGGATGTTGGGGACGGGTAGTTCATGTTGCAAGGTGGCGACTTTACAAACCACAATGGTACCGGCGGAAAGTCGATTTACGGACCTAGATTCGCAGGTAAGTTTCGGCCCTTCCCTGTCTCAATGACGTGAACTGTACCCATCCTTGTTTCATCAATTTACACAGACGAAAACTTTGCGCACAAGCACAGCGAGCCTGGGCTGCTTTCCATGGCGAACGCCGGACGCGACACCAACGGCTCGCAATTCTTCATCACCACCGTGAAAACTCCCTGGGTACGTCTTTCCTCCTTTTCCTCTTTCTGTTCTCGGTTTCTAATTTTTTCTCATGGCTTGGTGATTCGCATTCTTATCTTCTGTTCTACTCTACAAAGCTGGACAACCGTCACGTCGTCTTCGGCAAAGTCGTCGAAGGTATGGAGGTCGTCAAGGCCATTGAGAAGACCGGCACGGAGAGCGGGAGGCCAACTGCCAAAGTCACCATCACGTCGTCGGGGACTGTTGAGTAGATTTAAGTTTTGGAAAAAAAATATGGCAAGGGGGAGTGGAGGGGAGGTGGTTACATAGAGAGTTCTTGAGTTCTTCTTGAGCGTTGTCATTCGTCTTTTTAATAGCTCTATTGATATCTAGATGGCATGTTTAGATTTTCGGATGGCTTGAACTGAAGGACTCCTTGGTGCAAGCACATAATGTGCTTTGCGGCGTGGAAAAACATCGCCCATTTTTAATCCGTTTTACAAATAAAATGCCAAATTCATGGTTTTGCAACCTGCCAGTGATTGTTGGGAGAGGGAGTGGGAATCTTGATTCCGGTTAATGACTTGTTCTAGCACGGTCTGGATGCAAACCCTGCGTTTTCGTTCTTCTTCATTTCTCTCTTCTCTCTGTGGATATCTGATGCTGGCTAAACTTTGAGATCTTGGTGGTAAAAAACAGTATTTCGCGGTATGTTTTGCTACTATCTCTGTACTATTACATGTATATTCATATTGATTTCTTCCCAAGTCATCCATTTAGAATCTACAATTTACATCCTTTTGTCCCGTTAAATCCCATATAATCTCCTTATGATACATCACTGATACACGCGAATAGAGCTGAAATCGAAAAACGCGTCTTGAAATGCCGAAGGATTGTTGTTCACGAAATCTGTTGGATTTTTATTTATTTAATTATTTGACGAGGTGAGCAAACAGAATCTCGTCACTCGTGTACGCATAAATGGTGAAAGCACTTACCGACGCAGGTACCTGGGCATCCTGAAGCTGGGTACACAGCTCCTGCAAAGTCGCCGCCTTCAATTTACGATTCAGCGTCGTATGCAGTGTCGTAGTAAGATTTTATGCTTCAAGGTTGACAAGGTGTAAACGCAAATACTCACATAATGTTAGATTGATAATGATATTATTCTCCTCGAAGTGCTCCGCCAAATCACAAGAGCTCGTCGATGGGAAAAACGCAGCGGGCGTTCCCTGCACAGAACAACATCCCAAATCAATGTTCCAATCACTCCAATCGTAATATGTGAAGGGGCAAATCATACCCAACCATCAGGGTTGACGCGCCGAGCGCCCGTCGAGACCTCTCGTGGGACCGAATCATCGTTGCGTGGCCAAAAGAATATTTTGATAAACGAATCTGATCGCTCGATGGCGTACCACCCTCCACCGTTAGCGTTGAATGGTGGTCCGTAGCTGTTTGGCGTCGATGGTGATTGGAAGCTTACGGAGCACCCGGCGTTTTCGTTAACTTCGGTGTTACAATCCAGTTGGGCGCTTGTTCTGGGTAATAAATATAGTGGTATGTCGAGTTTGTGTGGAGTTTTGTTTTTGTGGTATTGGAGTGGAGTTGTGAGTTGTTGTTGATGTTTATTGGTTTTGTACTTGGCTTACCCAGTCTGTGCTCTGTCGGCAGGCATAACACAACCTGTAAAGGGTCCCACACGCCGTTTTAGCAAGGTATGCAATCCTGAAAATGTGATACTCACCAGGAGAAGTATGAACGGTTGCCGCATTGGGAACTTGGTCGTTCACACCTTCGACGATGTCGATTTCTCCCTGCGATTTAAATATGTATGTACTGAGTTAGTCAAGCATTTCAAGATGATGTCGATTGAAACTCAAATCACGCACCCCTACTGGCCAATCACTTTCCTTCGTTTCCCAGATGGCCGGCCAGGTGCTATGCAACAAAGTGAGTGAACAAGCTCATCTCTGTCCTATTAGAAGATGAGTTGTTTGCTGACTTACCTACACCCTTGAGGCATATGTCGAACGTCGAACCTAATCCAAAACAAATATAAGCTTTCCAAAGGTCGACCTACAGCAACATTCTACGCACACAGCGACATGACTCGTATATGTGTTTACTGATCTTATTCTTACTGAATTACGTCCTGGACCATTGGGGTCCAATACGTTCTCAAAGTCGGTTCGCAGGATGAATGAGTCTGGAGAGGCGAATGTCAGATTGAGGGCTCGTGAAGTTTGCTCGTCGACGTAGTTCCTAAATAATGGATGAAATACAACGTTCAGTTTATTGCGATGATGTCCAATGCTAGATATCACTCACACTCTCCCGTGTGTTGGGTCGTCAATTGCTTCCCACTCAAAGAAGTTGTAGAAGGAAGATCCGACGACTGTGTCGGTGAGAGCGTATGTCTTAGCGAGAGCTGGATTGAGGAATGCTAAGGAGAGCAATAGAGTGCATATCAACTTCCTGCGAGTCAGCATGGCCAATTCGGTTACTCAAAAACCTTTTGGTGGTGAGGATGTAGGAGAGAAGGGAAGTAGGTATTTTGAAACGCCCAGCAAAGCTGGTTTTTATAAATTTTGTATCACATTTCGGATCCAGCCAACAGGGTACTTATATATATCATCGCTGCCACGAAGGCATTCCGCATGATCTGAACTGGACCTATTGGTCTGTCAGTTATTCGGGAGAAAAAAAGTCCAAAAGTTACTGGAAGCAAACTTGTAGTGTTGTCAGGCACGAGATTATAAGGAGTACTAATGAGCTGATACATCACATGGAAAGGTGTATGCATGTCGAAAATTTGTCGAACTGCTATAATAAGAGTACCTGGGACTTTAATGTCACTACTTGGCATTTAGAATAGTAGCAAAGATGAGATAGTTGGATAGTTGCCATACTGTTTATCACATCATGTGTATCCAGTCCATGAATGCGCTGCATGGTCACACTAAGGAATAGACAGGCCTATTTTTAGCTCATGATTAGTGTTTATTTTTAGAACGGTTGTGGACAGTATCTGTCGACACGGTGACCATCGAAAACTTTAGAGTGTTTCAGCCCCTTTAAGATTATAGGGCCATTTTTTTGAGTTAATAGGCCTTTCTAGCGTCCCATTTGAGACCCAAAACCGATGGATATGAAAGACTTTCACCCAAGTTAAGAGCAATCAGTAAAAATGAGTGATATTATTAACGACAGCAACAGCTACAAAGCTTCAATTAAAACATGTATGTAAGGTCAATTTTGGATATACAAACACCCTCTCACTACCATTGATACCGTTCTGAAGAGAACGCGCAGACGGATATTCCGTTGCTAATGGCATATCAGCTCATATCTTAATCCACCTTGACCATTTAACCTTTAATAAGACTGAATGCCAAAATCCGAGGATCCGTCAGAGGTAAAGGCGAGTGCTTAGAATGTGCTGTGATGCCCCCGGTTGTGAAGGAAAGGAGTGGGCTGGTATATGCGGACAGAGGCAAAGTCAAAGTATGCGTTCGAGAACGCAGCGGGGTTGTTGTTTACATAGTCTAACAGGACACAGATGACGTTTTAGAGCTGCGCCACGCCAATTATGCCGAGATTGACTTACCAAGGCAGGTCGATGGGCATCCAGAAGAAGCATAAACGTCTGCTTGGCCAGCCCAATCACCGCCTAAAAAAGCTTGTAAGAATTCGAAGTGGACTCTACGGATGATACACAACTCACAAAGCGTCAAATTGATGATTATGTGGTGGGGTGCGAAGAACTTCTTGAAATCGCAGTTGGTGTTCGGGAAGAACGCCTGAGGTTTTCCCTGTGAACCCGCGAGTCAGTATTATAAAGTAGCACCTAAACATTGAGGAGCCTTACCCATGTGCGTGGGGTGGTAATTGGGCTCCCATACTTAACGTCGAATGGGACTTTGGGGTCATTGCGCTGCCAGAACCAGACGCTGATATGGTCGCCTGTGCGCTCTGTGACGAACCATCCACCTCCATTGGCATTGAAGCTGGGTCCGTAAGTGTTGGGGCCCGACATTTTGACGGTGCATCCGGTGTTATAGTTGACGAGCCAGTCGCAGTCGTTCTGTCCGGGAGTTCTGTAAAGGCGAGAGGGTAAGTTAATGAACCTGGGAGAAACACTTAAATGAGACTTGCCCTAGCTGTGGACGCGTTTCGGGCATAGTGCATCCTGTCAATCACAAAGTGTTGAGGTTGAAGCGAATAGCATACTAGAACCTGATTTAAAAAACATACCTGTAGTAGTGTGAAGGGTTGCGGCGTTGGGGCCTTGGTCATTGACACCTTCGACGATATCGACTTCTCCCTGTAAGAAAGTAACAGTCAGTGGCTGATCAAATGTTCAGTTCTGTACCTACGCCGTTGGGCCAGCTAGGATCGGGCGGAGCGGTGGTCGACCAAATTGCAGGCCATGTCCTAAAATAAGCATTCAGCCGAGTTATTATAAATAGATCGCGACTCTTCGGTTGAAGAGCTTGCATTTAACGCGTCAACCGAACAAAAACTCACCCGCATCCTTGTGGCATATGTCGAACATCGAAACTACAAGACAATGTGAGTAAGACCCAAAGAATATCAGGATATAACACATACACTGCGACGTGAGTTGTGTAACTCTTTTTTGTGATGATGCGGACAGACTCCCTTCCAGGGCCGTCGGGGTCCAGGATGGCTTTGTTGTCGGTCCGGAGAACGAATGAGTTATATTTGGCGTAAGTCAAATTATGTTGGACAGATGTCTTCTCGTCGACATAGACTCTGGTGGGTTATTCGGCTTCAGATAACGTCGGAGAATAGAAGGCGAAAAAATGTGCTCACACACGCCCGTGAGTTGGGTCGGAAATGTTCTCCCAGTTGAAATGATTGTAGAAATCGTGTCCAACGATGCTCTCCGAAAGGAAGTACGAGCCAAAAATTGAGGAAGCAGAACCTGCAGAGGCGGAATCCGTAGAAACGGTGGCGTCAACTCCTACAGCTACGTCAGTTGCTACAGTGGCAGCATAAACTCTTGACGACCACGAGACACTCGAAGCCACGAAGGCCAAAGTGATTGGAATTCTCATCTTCAAAAATAAGCACGAAGATTGGACTAGGCGAGTTTCAATCTGCTTCGCTAGCTGGTCAAGTTGGCCGCGGGTGACCTGGAGAGACGTTGGGCGAGATGGGTAAGGAGTGTGGAGATGCCTGGGGGCGTATGGGGTCAGTCGATAGAGTTTGTACGAAGACTAACTCCACTTTTTATAACTTTGCCAAACTAAACCTTTTGATCCAGGGGTGTCGGTGATCTTTACATAAAAGTCAAGAAACGGGAAAGAACGCACCATGTGCGTTTAGTTGTTCCTATGCATACAACTGATCGCCCGTCACGGAGATCGAGAAGTCCCCCTGTTCAGAACTAGAAATCATGGTATATATCCATGTTTCTTCAGTTCAGGTCTGCAATGGTCTGGGAAGTGTGTCGAACACCGAATACTTGACGGTATATCTGCACGTAATAAGGTTAGAATGAATGCAAATCCGTATATATGCAACTCTGTGTTTAGTCACTACCTGACCTACGAAACGAGAATTCCATAGGGTTTTAACTTTTAGGCAGCCATTGAATTACTACATCTCCAAAATATCGGATCAGCACCGGCCATTCAAACTATCTAGTCGTCCCAATGGAAAGAGTATTAATAGTAGAAGGAACCTTTGCTCAGATTTTTTTTGTCAAATCTTCTGCTAATTAAAATAAATGAGACTGACAAAACCATGTATCTGACAGTAGGTTATACTACTGTTGAAAAATCTGGTTCCTGAAGTCCGATGATGACTGTTTCAAGGCTGATAGCTTGGATGTGGGGAATGACAATCATCGGCGCAATGTCGGCAACAGGAGCCAAGACAATCCTGACACTACTTTATCAGATAACAAAGATCAAGTTCATCTTATCTCTGTACTGCTTCCATACTGAATTGCCGAAGCCGGGATATTCCCACTCACTCATTCGGGACTATCTCACTCTCTAGACCTATAAAGATCGACTGAAATGACATGAGATATAGCGGCGCCTCTCCTCTGGTTATAATCGTTCCAGTACAGCATACAGTGTGGACGGGCGTTGGAACTCAGAAGTTCAAAAAGGTCGAATATCATTCATGATTTAGACCCCGAATGTTTCCGTCATGTTTCAGGTTCTCTTCACGGGGATGGTTCGCCATGTCAATAATGGAGAAATCTTACTGCGGCCCAGTGGATACTCAATCAATCCTTGCCTTCGTCCCCCACCTCCCTGCTAGCGCTCCCGGTGCGACATGCGAATCCGCAGTTGCAGATTTTAGATATTAGTAAAGAGTTTTTGGCGATGTCAAATCACCCTTTGTATGATCCCATTTTGCATTTCCTTCATCAGAAAAGTCGAGCTCAATCCGTGTTCACCAGATTGTTGTTGGTTGTAACTTTCTGCTTCGCCACATGTATCCACGGTTACCAAATCCTCCTCAACTACGGCTACAACGCAACTTTTGGTTATGAAGTACCAGAGGCCTACACAATTGTCAGCTCAAGTTCTGACGCAACTAACATTTTGGCGGACACCGTGCTGTATAGCGAAATCACGGCAGACTCCCTCTCGTTGAATAATACTGTTGTGATCTACAACAACGAACAACGCACTTATTCCTTGGTGGATGCTTCCTACCCTGATTCAGGGAGGTACAAAATTCGCCTGGTAGAATCATCGTAAGTCTAATTTGATATTCGTAGAATTGAAGACTGCTGAACGACTGATCACCAGCCCACGTCGAGGATTGTTGGCGGAATCGATAGCATTTTTTCCTCCAGGAGTGTAAGTTTTCACCATGTGTCGCTCTGTTATATCAATTTGAATAATAACATACTGTAGTGGAATGCAATCATCGTCTGCCAGTACATCGTCCCCAATCTCTACGACCTCTTTTGGTGCCATCACAATCTCCGCAACTGCTGTGACTTCCTCACTTTTCTCAAACTACTCCTCCAGCTATTCGCCCAGCAAATCAACTTTACCGTCCGTGGCCGCGAGTAGCTTTAATCCAATTTCAACGGCAGGCCAGTCTTCAGGTTCTGTAGGGGGACCTCCATTGGCTGCCATAATTGGAGGTGTTCTGGGAGCTTTACTTACTCTGATATTGTCACTCCTCATCTATCTCTGTCGACGAAAAAGAATCAAATTCCAGAGGCTGAAACGACAGGACTCACTTAGCGGTAATCCCACTGCAATGTACTCCCACCCTTCCTCGTCAGCTTTCTTCAAGTCTTACAGCTCGCAAAGCCGTAGTCATCAAATCTCTACTGAATCGCCGTCGGACCCGTTCAGTGGGGGTGTCCTCTATTCATCGCGGGATGACTCCGGTTCAGCCCTGGCTAGCTCATCAACGTCGACAAATCCTGCAATTCTTGAAGAGCTGAATTCGCTCAGGGCGAAAATCAAGGACCTTGAACGCTTGCAGCAGTCAATGCCTGAGGCACCAACAGATGTAAAGAACCGCTCCACACCCCTTTTCCTGTCATACCAGCATTCCGGCACCGAAAGCCTGCCCCACTACGACTCCGTTAACGACACGCATAATTTATTTGGTCATCAATCGCACGTCCCTGGTAGCACCAAGACGCAATGCTTTTGTAGCTCCTGCAATTCGGTGTAGTATGTGTATTGATAATCATACGAAAAGCGAACTTGTTGACTCTGGAAAGCGTCACTTTGATTAGTAAATTATATCATGGACGGACCCACATTCCATTGATTGAGATACCTACATTTTTTCCTGATTTTGCATGTATTTACGACATTTTATTATACCGCCGCCCACACATAGATACTTTACAAGTAGTTCAATCATATTTTGCTGATAGTGCATCCGCAAAATAGTCCTATGAGCCTCTTTTGAAAAACATGCTTGCATATGTTGTCTTGTCTTGTAGGCGAATTTCGAATGTCCATAATGGAAGCAATGCAACCAGCATGCAACAAATGCATCCGATGCTATGCTTCAACTAGCCGACGATCCGTCTTTCTGTCTCAATCTTTGAGCGTCTTGCTGGCCTACGTTCTAAACCCCTACCGATGCACCCCAGGTCATAACTCTCATTCCCCTATCGTTCTCTGACCACCCCGCTTCGATGGCGCGTCAATCCCAAAGTCTTCCGACGACAAACATTCCTTTCTTTCTCCTCGCGTTCGCATGCAAGTCGACACGCGCGTTATTCCTACCCAACGAAAACGAAAAGATTCCTCCAAAGCTGGGAAAATACGATTTAGATTCTCCAAACTTTAAGCGCCAATTTTCATCGTACGTAGCATTACGTCCAATTCATCCACGTTTTGCCACCGTAACTCAAATTGTCAACAGGTCATCGTCATCTTCAAGTTCTTTCCAATCTGCTTTTTTTCCTTCAGATGATCCATTTACATTTTTTCCGACGGGGAGCATATCCATTGATTTCTTTCCAACGACGTCGGCCTCAAGCTCCCAGACGTTTTTCCCTTTCACATCCCCAACTTCGTTTCCATTTCAAGAATCGACCACGTCTCCCTTTTTCGACGATTTCTCGTCCACATCCAGCGCATCCTCGATTGAAACTACGTCGTTTTCATTTTCATCATCATCAATGTCTTTCGAAACTAGCGCGGCAAGCCCTACCGACACACAAATGTCCGTGGCAACCTCGAGCGGCTCGAAGAGCCCTGTGATACCGATAATCATAGGCACAGTCACTGGATGCTTGATCGCCATATCCATCGTACTGTGCCTGATATTTCTGAGGAAACGCAGACGCAGACGACTGAAAGAGGCTGAACAGCTGAAGGTGGAGAAGGCATTTGGCGCCGAAGGCGGCTTCCATCTGTTGGTCGACGTGTCCGGATCAGATCCCACAGGAATAAACCCCTATACGGCTCCGCCTACAACTCGACCAGTTGTGTACCCTGACGAGAAGTCACCTTCGTCAGATGGACTGCTCTCTGTACCTTCTGGAAGCACCATCAACACTCAATCGCTCGCTGGGACGTCTTCGGGATCGGTGTCGAGTGCGCCTGTGTCTCCAATTACAGAATACACTACACCTACCTCCGCGCTCAATCAGCAGGCTTTGTTGGAACAGCTCAATCTCTTACGGGCACAAATTCAGCACGTTGAGGCTCTGGCGGGTATAAGCGCCAGCGGTCCATCATGTCAGGCATCATCCACTGGCACACAGGACAGCTCGGAGCCTCCGCCAGAGTACGACGCAAATCTCGGGGACGCAAGCACCCAACGAGCAGGCGGGAAAGGGGCTGCTTTGCCATAGCTTAAGGCTTGTATTATTACTACTTCCCCGGACTCTTCGGACTCGAATATTTTCGTGCTTCCCTCCTTACCATCTCAGTTCGTCGCTCACGGCTAATTTACATTGAATTTCAAACATCGAAAGATGCTCAGATATATTGTAAATATATTCCGATTATTTACGGTCTTTCAGAGGGTCTTTGGCATAACTAATTGTGTGGGCGTATCGTCTGAATAGAAAGTATAATTTGTTTACTTGTATCATAGTGAAGTCATATAACTTTTTAACAGTCCTTGCTATATGATTAACGAGTACTCATGGCGGCACGTCCCTTTCGTCTTGACTTGCTGCTTGGCAATGTCGGGAATCGGGATTGTCGGCTAGTCACCCAGCTCCTTACCGACCTGGGTCGCCCAAGGTAGCCTGCCACAAGCAGCTTCAAGGAAATTCTGCAACACAGAATGAGGCGAAATTTTGGACGGATTTCCGTGCACTTCCGCAGACTTCAGTGATTCAAATTTGCCATACATACACTTTCAGAAATTTACTATCTACGCGGACTCAGTGGAGTAAGTTTCAAGCGCGCCACTGGGCCTATCTAACTGTCGTCCACTGGCATCCCCCGCCAGTGAGGATGTATATGTGATGTTAAAAAAACTAAATTAATTGCTTGACCAACCTCATTGTACGGGACTGTAGCCGTAGTGCTATATAGCTGTGGAATGTTCAATGGATTGCATTGATCTAGAACCTCGAAATTCGGGTGTCCCCGTTGAAGGGGCCTCGTGGGCCCGGCTCTTTGGTGTTTGTCCAAAAACGATTGTGTGTTCTCCCCTTTGCCACTCATTCTCTTTCGCAGCTGTGTGTGCCATTTTACAAACAAGGAAATTAGTGGCATTTCATCAAATCGTTGAACAATGGGATATCTGAAGTATAAATTCGATGCTCTTTCTGCTATCGCCCTTTTGCCCCCCATCCACCCTTTGCTTTCATCATCTCACATAAACTCTTCGCCTCAATGCCTCTCTCAATGTCATCTATCCCTGACTTAGTTGAAGCGAAGGATATCCTTCCTAAGCCACTGAAAGCTTCAAGCGCGAGAGCCTCAGTTTCTCAGACACTTGCTAATGATAAATCGGTTCTCCATCTCAAATGGAACAATCTCGACGAGTTCGTCAAATGGAAGCTGGATGAAGAGAAAAGGCTCTCTATCCAGCTGGTTTCTGGTCTGACTCATCACAGCGCTCACGCATATGCTCAGCAACATGGAGGGATCATCTATCTTTGTCGCCACAATGGGGCTGAGAGCAAAGTATCTTGTCCTTCCTTTTTATCAGTGCAGCTACCTTCAGATCGCGGCTCAGTCACTGCCATTTACAACAAGAAGCATGTACACACACAAGACGACGCTGAGAAAAGTTTGAAAGGTACAGCCATCGCGAAGAATAAGGGTAAAAAGGTATGTTTTCTCGCTCGTATATAATTTAGGTCCGGTTGTTCATAAACATTTCTTTAGCCTGCCATCCGTGTTGGAGAAACTTCTAAGCAGGCTGAGGTTCCATCGGCTTGTGTACCAATCAACCCTCTTTCTTCCAAAGCGAAAGACCCGTCCGTAAAATCTAACACCCTCCCGGCGCATTCGTCGAATGGTACCCTTGACTGGGATGATGTTTTGTGTAATCAGTACTCGCATGACATTATAAATTCGATCGCCAACCTCGAGCTCAAGAAGCATATCGACGTCGGGGTGCAAACAGACAATATCACAGATAGAGATTCTTTACCTTCCATGAATATCCCTCAACATAATTGGAACATCTACGCTCACGCTCCGAATGGCCACGGAAACACAATAGTTGAGCAGCTCAACGAAAGGGCTAACTCGTCCCAGACTGGTGCGAATCATGCTTTGAACGGAGCATCTTTGACGGACACTGGACTACCCTTTAATTCGCTACGTGTGGACGAACAACATGACCTAGAGACTTCTGCCCAACGAATGTTGCGCGAGGTGATAAATAGTATGTCGGACACCGCAATGACTGTGAACAATCATCTAATTGAGTTGATATCAACAGAGAACACAAAGCAACCTGTTCTGTATCCCAACTCGACTACAAATCAGGATGCAGCTTCCGGGCCTCAGCCGTTGGGAGATCATAATTCCTCAAGCGTCATCTGGCCAACTACAACGGCAGACAAACAAGACCCACCTTCTAGACACGAGCCTGAAAATTCACACGGCACGGTGTCAGAAGTGCGTAAGAGAAAGCAAACCGACGCTAATGACAATGTCGATAATGTCGTTCAAGATTCGGATAAGCGCGCTCGCAGCGGCTGGGGGCTCCCAACGTCCGGGGGTGAGTCTTTTGCATTCTATGGCGCCTTGCCGGAGTCGTCTTCGTCGGCACTTGACACTTCGGATGCTGAATGGTTTACTCCAGCCCCTGATGCTGTCAGCGGTGGCCAACCAATCGAGAACTGGGATACGTGGTGGCCCGATGACGTCCTTTCTTGGGGCGAGGCCGATTGGGAGAAGGCCATTAATGCGGCGTATGAGGGAGGGTTTCTTGCCAGTAATGTACCTGAAGTCTGAAGACGCACCCCAGCTTGGTGATTTTAAATCCCAGTAATGTCGGAGCTAACTACTCCGATTTCTTCTCTTCCTTCGACTGAGTAATTCAGGCACATTTTCAATTATGTAGAAGTATGTAAACAAAATTGTTGTATCTCAAATTACTACTACTTTTTTTTCACTTTCCAAGTCCCTTGTCGCCATGTGTAGTGGCCATTCTGATATACAATGTTGCCCTTAGGCCCCTAAGTAATGCAAGATTAATTTTGTTACTATTGAATATTGAAGTTTGATGGCCAAATCTTAAAATAGCCGGCGGTTATTGACGGCGAAATTTTTGAACTTGTTCCGCTACCGCGTCCTGCTCCCAAATGCTTTCTTCGTCGTTTCGTACTCTGGTACGAAAACGACATGGATCCAGGCTGACAGACCTTTTGGTTCAGTCACGTCTTCAGACTCTACGGAAATTCTCAGTTTCGAACACGCGGTTACAGGCCGAACACCTTGACAGCGATGGGCTGGCGCGGATGGAGAGGATACGGAATATAGCTATTATCGCCCATGGTGGGTGGCCTATATCTTTGGTCAATGCAATTCGCCTTGTTTGATCAATGTTTTTATCAAGAGTCAGCGCTGACGTGTAGTTCTTGCGTATAGTTGACCATGGCAAAACCACGCTGGTGGATCAGCTTCTGCGCCAATCTGGGACAGTGGAACAGCTCTCGGAGACCGAGCAACTATTGTACACCCCCACGTCGAGCAGCAATGCTGTTGGTTCAGGCTCGAGTAGCATCACCGCCGATAGCCAGATTGAGGACGGGTTCATTAAGAGGCTTATGGATTCAAACGACCTTGAACGCGAGCGCGGTATCACCATCTTGTCCAAGTGCACCAGCGTGGACTACGAAGGAAACCTTATTAATATTGTGGATACCCCGGGACACGCTGACTTTGGAGGAGAGGTTGAGCGTATTATGAGCATGGTTGATGGGGTAGCACTCATTGTGGACGCAACGGAGGGACCAATGACACAGACACGGTTTGTCTTGTCCAAGGCTTTGGCTCGTGGCCTTCGGTGCGTATTCATTCAGATCATAATGAGGAAAGGACACGACTTATGTATTTTATAGACCTTTGGTGGTCATGAACAAGGCGGACAGAGCAACGGCGCGTCCATCTCAAGTCGAGAGCGACCTTTTCGACCTCTTCGCAACTCTAGGCGCAACCGACGAACAGGCAGACTACCCTATCCTCTACGCATCTGCAAAGCAGGGTTGGGCGCAAGACACCCCACCCAAGCTGGTTACTAGCCCCACAGATGCCACATCTTCCACGTATGTCGCAGACTCGACGAGCATGACACCGCTCTTCGACCTCATCATGTCGCACGTCCCACCGCCAGTCCATCTCTCGCGTACAGGGCCATTCTCAATGCTCACTGTGCAAATCGAGGCGGACCCGTATGTTGGAATGCTCTACCTTGGCCGCATCCAGTCCGGAGTGCTACGGATCGGAGATACGCTGCACGCGCTGAACTCCGAGGGCGTCAAGATTGGCGAGGGCAAGGTTAAGAAGCTGTTCGGCAGACGCGGGCTGACGAGGGTCGAGAAGGAGTCTGCGGGCGCGGGCGAAATCATCAGCATTGCTGGCATCAAGTGTGCCAATAGCGGTGCTGGCGGAGGGGGTGGCGTGAACGTTACATTGGTTCATCCGGATGGATGGGGTCCAGAAGGTCCCAAGCCTCTTCCTGTGAGTTTTTTTTAATCTGTAGAATGATATAGTTATACTGAGAGCACTGAAGACAACCCCCATCGACCCACCGACCATCTCTATCCACGTGTACCCGAACGACTCTCCGCTCGCAGGACGCGAAGGCACAAAGCTGACCTCGCAAGTGATCCGTGAGCGAATCTACAAAGAAGCCGAGACCAACGTCGCACTGACGGTGTTACCTGGCCCGACATCCGAGTCTCTGGAAGTGCGCGGGCGCGGTGTGCTCCATCTCGGTGTCCTTCTCGAGACTCTCCGCCGCGAGGGCTTCGAGCTGTCTGTTGGGCCGCCAAAGGCCGTGATGATACCTGATCCTGAGAAAAACCCAGAGGGAAAGGCAAATGGTGCTTGGCTCGAACCCATCGAGGAGGTGACGGTTATGGTCAGAGAAGAGTACGCAGGGAGCGTGGTGCAGAAACTGACGATGCGCAAAGGGGAGATGAAGAGCTATGACTCTGGTGAGCCGGAGGAGGGATGGGTCAAAATTGTCATGGACGTTCCTGCTCGAGGATTGATTGGCTACATGGCTGGAGATTTCGGAAACGATACGCATGGACAAGGGCAAGTTTGTCTGAATTCGCGCTGTGGTTCTCGATTAATTTATTTGTTTTGCAGAACTATTAATCATATCTTCAAAGGCTATGAAGCGTTCAGAGGAGCAATCGATACCGGACGAAACGGCGCTCTCATCTCAATGGCCTCTGGCGAATCGTCAGGATATTCCATGGCTCCTCTTCAGGCCCGTGGAACACTCTTCATTCACCCACAAACTCAAGGTATGGTCTGCCACGATCACACTTGCCTCCTTCCATTAATTCTTTGTTGTTGTAGTTTACCCCGGGATGGTCATTGGTGAATCCTCCAAAACGTCGGAACTTTACCTGAACCCGTGCATTAAAAAACAGCTCACGAACATTCGTGCTGCCGGTGCCGACGAGAAGATCGTTCTTGCAAGTCCGAGGATTATGGGCCTTGAGGAATCTATGGCGTACATGGGCGATGACGAGCTGGTCGAAATCACACCGTCGACGATTAGGCTGAGGAAAAGGGACCTGACAGCAGCAATCAAAGGGAGGACTGCGAAAGCGAAGAAGTAGAACAGAACTTGGTTAGATGTAGAAAAGTATAGGTATTTCATTTACTTTCATTGTATTGTTCTCTCGCTGAATTTCTTTTTAGAGCACACTACACTTAGAAAAAGGGCAACTAACAATGTAGACTCCCTGACACTGATTAGATTATTCAATGTGAGGCGACTATATTCGCCGCACGAATAATACCCATTGTACACCATTAACCCCACTCTACACGAATACATGAACATGCCAAGATTTGAGCCGATGGGTGATAAGTCTAGTACGAGATCCTACTTTTGCTGCGAAATGAGATGACGAGCTTCAGTCCAACCCATTTGATCCCTCTCACCTCTTTTCTGCACAGTGCCTTTTCAACCGACATCCTGCTCGTTTCCAGATGTGGACTTGCAATCCGACAAGATAGCATCAGCTACTCCTCATCATCAACCCCAATGCGCCCTTTTGATCTCACAATGCGGCCTTCCACAGGGAGAGGTGTGACTTGCATCACACACGTCCCTTTCCTTTCCTCCTCCCTCTTCGTCATTGTCAAGGCTCCTCCTCACCGACGTGTCTTACAGTCACTCCGTTTCCAAATGCGGACTCGCCTGCCAACTTCAACTCTTTGCTCACGACCATTCTTTTCTACATACCTCTCTGCACCCGACTTTTCATTTTCTGCCCCATCCCATCCCTGACCCTTTGACCAACCACCACCACCGTGTTACTGTCGCCCGTCGTTGACGTTGTCATCGTGTTCCACGAGAGGGTCGAATGCAGCGAGGAGATGCCACGGGCAAGGGAGACCGCCCTTGCTCAGCGTAGGTCAATATGGTATGTCAGCCTTGTTCATCGTACGACATTGTGCTGAGCTTACCGTTGTCTGTATTGCAGAAAACTGCTGCCTTCCTCGCCACCAACGACTGGCAAGGTCGTCGTGTCGTGAATCAGCACTGTTGAGGTGGTGACGAGGGGACGTTAGCATCAACCAGCACGTTACTTACAGCCGCCGCCGTGGATTGCTGTCGATGGCTTGATGGTCACGGTAGATAACAGACGCGACTCAGACCGCCCTACTCAGCGCATACTTGTCGTGGTACGTCAGCGTTGTTCCTCGTGTTAGGCTTACCGTTGTTTGTATTGCAGAAACCCTTCCTCGTCAACAACGGTTGGCACAGACATCGCATCGTGAACTCTGCATTGCGGCGGTGACGAGAGCAGACGCGACCCAGACTACGGAGGCCGCCCTACTCAGCATCGGTCAACACGGTGTCGTCTCTTCGCATACTTGTCGTGGTACGTCAGCGTTGTTCCTCACACAACATCGTGTTGGGCTTACCGTTGTCTGTATTGCAGAAACCGTTCCTCGTCGACAACGGTTGGCAAAGTCATCGCATCGTGAACTCTGCATTGCGGCGGTGACGAGAGGAGGCTAGCGACGGCTTGGTGGTCACCGGTCAAGGTTGAGAGCAAACTCGAGTCAGACACTGCTCAAGGGATGTCAGCATCAACCCGCATATCAGACGGACGTTCGACTTACCGCCGCCGCATCGTGGATTGATACGATGAAGTAGGCGTGTCAGACGCTGTTCAGGGGGCGTTAGCATCAACAAGCGTGTCAGAGACGACTTTGACTAGCCGCCGTCGTAGTGATTTTGCATCGTGGATTGGTCACGGTAGAGAACAGTCGCGAGTCAGACACTGTTCAGGGGGTGTTCGCATGAGACGAGTTCCTTGCCGCCGTCGTCGTGAATTGATTTGTTCGGGCAGTAAGAGGGGTCTGAACATGTCAAGATTTGAGTGGAGGAAACCAACAATGATATTACTATTAGCACACATGAATCTATGGCGTACATGGGCAATATTAATAAGTCTAATACGAGATCCTACTTCCGCTACGAAATGAGATGGCGAGCTTCAGCCCAGCCCATTCGCTCCCTCTCTTTACCCAGCACCTCGCCCCTGCGCACCTCTTCCTGGTCAATCTTCCTCCAATCGTCATACTGAGTAACCGTTTTCTGCTCCAGAGCCTTTTGAACCTCCTCTGGAACGTCATCCAGCACCGGATTCGCATTGAGCGGCGGCAGATCATGCACCTGCGGATCGGCTACGGCATCCTGCTCTTTTCCAGATGTGGCTTTCCAATCCGACAGAATAGCATCGGCTACTCCGTACGCGTTCATCATCGTCGTCGCCAGGACGCCCTTTGCGCCTGTAGCAGCCCAACCGGACGCGTACACGTTCTTGAGGATGTGGCCGTCGGATGTGACGATACGGCCTTCTATAGCACGCAAATGGCGGAGCCCTGGGTCGTAGAATCTGACGGTGGGCTCGCCGTGGAATCCTAGAGAGGTTACCACCAGGTCTGTCGAAAGCGTCGAGACTTCACCAGTAGGCACAGCACGCGAGGTCTTGGGGTCGACAGATGTATGGGCGAGGGAAAGTTGAGCAGAAGAGGAAGAGCCGGGTGGGGGTGTGATTCCTATGGGCGCGCGGAAAAAGTCGAGAGACCACGTTTTGGATGTGGATCCGGGTGCACATTTCGAGCCTTGCTGGAGAAGCCGGAGAACGCGCGTTTGCTGACGTGTAAGTGGTGGATCCGACGCGGATGCGGATGGTGTGATGAGAGAAGAATTGAGGGGGACCATGGACGCCTCTGGTAGATTTATCATTTCGCGGAGCTCTTTCATGGTGAAAGCTGCCTCCAGAGGCCCCCGTCGTCCGATAATCGAGACGTGTTTGATGGTGGACCGCGAGAGCACGTCGAGCACCGGCTCTGGGACGTCGTATTTTGCGAGCACGTCGACGTTTGTGAGCAGCATCCGCGCCACGTCCAGCGACACGTTCCCGTTGCCAATCAACGAAACATGAGACAATTTGTCGAGGGCAGGCGGAGGGGGCCCGCTGGGATGTTGGGTGTACCAATGGACCAAAGACAACGCCGGAATGCAGTACGCGGACGGAGGCAGAGCATCATGCAACGTCGGCAGCGTGCATCCCGTAGCGAACAAGACATGGCTGTAATTCTTGAATATCGAGCCCAGCGGAAGCTGCAGCGCATGCGGCACCGTTCTGGCGGTGTCTCCCACATCGACGTTGCCGAAGAACCGCAGGCGGGTGTCTTCCGCTGCCTGGGCGAATTTGTGCGTGCAGTTCTAAGAAAAGGGTTTGCCGTGGTAAGCCACAAAATGAAAATTGTATAAGGGTTCCACACACGAGTTTCTCTGTCCCCTTCTTCTCCTGCTGTGTGGTCCCCGGGTCAAAACTCAACTCGCCTTGACTTCTGGATGGTCGGGTGCTACTCCATAGCGAACGAGGCCATGGGGTGCCCAAAGGCGATCAAATAAGTGGATCCGGATGTTCTGCGCTTCTGGTTGGAGTTTGAGGATCCTAGAGGCGACGTAGAATGCAGAAGGCCCGCCTCCTATGACGGCCAACTTAAGAGCACTCATGACGATGAAATATCGCTATGCAGCATGAGACGTAGGGATGGAATGAAGGAAAGAGCCAAAACCTTACGTTTGGTTTTCGGAACTCCGAAGAATTATTTCGCTTACGTGTTGGTCATTCGCGTCGCGTCAATCCGATTAGAAATCAAGCTTAAGACGAGTCGAGTCCCAAATTTCGGGCAGTTAACTGAAAATCCTCAACCAGGTTGGAAGAAATAGCACGGTTGAAACAGAAAAAGTATTCTGGCGCGAGCGTTGTAAAAGGAGTGACTGCAAACTAACAATAGATGTTTGTATACAACAAAGACAATTGTATGTACAATTTCTGCGGTTTGTCTTTCTGCATCCAGTTAGTCAGTAACCATGCTAGCGTAACATATTGCAGCATGTCCGTGATTACTCAAAGAAGTGAAGCCAATTTAAAGGTAAGGCGAGGTAGCCGCATTACAGAGAGAGCCTCGTATGTTGTTTGTATATTCCAAACACAAAGGCTGCACAACTAGATATCAATTAAATTGAACCTTACAGAAATTCGAACTCTTACATCCAGAATCCAATCCTTCAAAGTTTATGATATCTCAAAATCATTATGCCGATGATCGAATTTGATGGTATGCGCAGTCTCTTTAAACGAGTTCAACTGCCGTCGCACCGATTCGCATTCAGGGTTTTCGTTGAGAATGGAATACGCCTCCGGAAGATACGATGTGAGTTGCTAGATTGGTCGGTGATGAGACATAATTGAACTCGACTGAACTAGACTGGATAGAATCACGTACTTTGACTCTGCTCTCTGAAGAAGGGTGGGTTTGGAAGAAAGAGATTCCTTTGCTGCCCATCATAGACTCTAATTTCCCTAGCCTGCCGAACATTCTATCACGCCAATTTAATGTCAATTCGAACAATTAGTAGACAATGAACTCACTCTGGAGAAGCTTCTGGGTTATAACACGCTCGACTCATAAGTCTCAAGCCAATCAAATCAGCTAGTGCACGTCAGCGAGCTGGATAGAACATGATGAACCAAGTTCTAACCTTCGTGTTCTTGAGTCCGCGAGTTTGGAAGATCCACAAATAATTTCTGGACGAAATCGGTTATGCCCATGTCAATTCCCAAGACAGCCAGTCCGAGAAGGAATGTCCATGCAATAGTTTGCGCGGACAAACGTTCGGCGCTGTGTCGTGCCACTGGAGTATTGGTATTAGTCGCGGAGAATTTAAAACCTTAGATCGTCCCTATTTACCGACATGTCCGATTTCTACGAAATCATCAGAGCTGGTCTGACATGTTTCACAGCATTAGAACTCACCATGCGCCAATACAGCTGCCAAACCTTCCTCATCCTGGCACACAGGCAAAATGCCAGTGAAAACAACGATTATACCTACGACAGAATATAGGTATGGCTGGATGACTTCGAAAACAGAAACTCACCAGGAAGAGCCATTGCATTCATCGTTTTGACATCATTGACCACAATCACGTCCCACTCTTTGCTGGGCCCGTACGCATCGCCTGGGTCCGCTGCTGCACCAAATCCTGCATCAGGATTCCATGCGTGTCCCTCTGAATCGTGTCCAAGTCCAAAAGGCGACGAGATAAGTGGCGATTCGCCGTGGAGAACGCCTAGGTTTGAGGCGTGGAGGATGCGGCTGACGACTCGACGTACGTGCCGGCTGACAGGATGGTTTGGCGGGAGAGTATTGGATCCGAAGGATGCACGCATCTGTTTACGCGTCATCTCTGCAAACTTTAGAACCTTGAGTTGAGTATCTGAAGCGTTATGTGATGAACATGTTGCTCACTTGGGCTTCAAAGCTGGGGCTGGTGTTCATAAACCGCCATCGACCTGTTTCAGGGACTTGTTCAAGACTGCCGGCTTGGAGAATAAGTAAGAGATAACCATAGAAATACGAATAATGCTTACTGTGAAACATAGTACAGTCCTCCCAGTCCTAAGATAACCACTGCACCCTTCATCCTTGGGTCCCATTTCCCATGAAGATTGTTTTGTGGTTTAGTTGGCGGACCACCTGGAGTCGAGAATCGGATGTAAGCTTCTCTCCTGGTCGTTGAAGATATTGATCTCAAGTTTCTTAAAGATATCCTTTGGGCTGAAGGGTGTACCGTCGTTGGCCTGACGAGGTTCCTCGCCAGCAGAAATGGTTGTCTAAACATGTTGGAGATCAGCGGCGAGTGGAATAGAGGTCGTCGAAGGATTGAGGAAGCAAGAAAGCAAGTAAATATAGGCTGTTAATAGCAGCGGCTGCTGGCCGTTCTTGTTGTGTCCGATTTTTGTATGGCTTAGGATGACGATGAGGATCGGCACACGAACATCGTGGTTGGCGGAAATGCCGGTCGCGACTTGTCAAGTCACATGACATGTCACTGCAATTCGTACCCCCTTGCTTGCCCCTGTTCAGTGTTCTCGACAATTGTTTTCATGACCATCGCGCTCAAATGTTATCGTATGAGCAGAATAACGATGTAGCTACGCCATATACGCTCTGCACTAAGTGTACGGCGGCCATCAATTTTATACGAGACTATCTCCAACATTCAACTGGACAACTCGAACGTCCTCGACATTCACTTATCGCTCAATATCACGTCCCTGAAGTCCAGGCATCAGGTTTATCAGGATGCCACCTCTGCTCAATTATCAGTCAAGCTACCTGTCCAGCCCACTCCCCAAAGGACATTCTCGCAGACTCCGATTCAGTGGTCCGGGTTCACATGGCACGCAACATCAGTGGCAACAGAGATAGCAAATCGCCTTTGATATTCCTTTCTGCCCAAATGAAAACCTCCAAAGGAGAATTACTTCGTGACGTTACTCTCAGCGTTGAAGCAGACCCCGACCGCTTCCCTGACAGATCTGTTCCAGCATCATGGAGTTTTTCAACATCGTCAGATGCCACTTTCGACCTTGCGAGGTCATGGCTGCATCATTGCCTTTCGGAACACAACCTCTGCGAGGAAGTGAGAAAAACACCAGCCTCTGCAAAAAGCTCCGCATTCCCAACATATCTGTTACGAATTGAGCCTGAGAAGGTGTATCTCTGTCGTGCAAGAGATGAAAATGGCCGGCCTCGTTATTTGACACTCAGTCATCGCTGGGGTGGCAGCCGCATCATGAAACTGACTTCCAACAACCTCTCAACCTTTCTATCCTCAATTGACATCAATCAGCTTCCAAAAACCTTCAAGGACGCGATTTTTATTACAAGAAAACTGGGGTACGAGTACATCTGGATCGACTCGTTGTGCATCATTCAAGACTCCGCTGACCATTGGAAATCGGAGTCTGCTATTATGGGCGACATATACCGCGGATCTGTCTGCACAATTGCAGCTTTGGGCGCCACAGACGGTGAAAGTGGCTGCTTTAAATCCAGGAATCCACTCTGCTTCCAACGATACAACTTCGAGCTCTTGTCTGGCCAAAAAGTTTATATACCTCCAGAGAAAGAGAAGACCCTTTTGAATCAGACAGGCTATGGGCCAAACGTCGAGCCTCTGCATCAACGGGCGTGGGTCATGCAAGAGCGCATTCTTTCTCCACGAACACTCTTCTACGGAACCTGTGGAATATACTGGGAATGCGTCCTGGGCAGCGTAGAAAGTAACGTTTCTTCAAAGATGATCCAAGGCAGCGGCACAACAACCAAATACGCAATTTACCAAGCATGCACACTCAATGTTACAGGTCGATTCGACATGAGCTACAAGATGTTCTGGCAGTGGTGGACAAAGATCATCTCGATGTATAACCCATGCGGGCTAACATATGGTACCGACAAGCTCGTGGCTATCGCTGGAATTGTTAACTTGGTACAGTCCAAAACTGGATTGCATTCCCTAGCAGGAATGTGGAGAGAGTATATCCTGCCAGAACTTCTGTGGCACGTCGAACGCCCGAGGAGACGGCCTTCAGGCGTGTATCAGGCTCCGACGTGGTCGTGGGCGTCCCTCGACTCTGAAGTCTCTCCTGGAATCCAAGATTTCAACTACACTTTCAACTGGAAAATAGACATCACGGACGCTGCGGCAACGCTGGTAGCGGAGAATGGTCAAATATCTAGTGCCTATATTCGTGTGCGGGGGCCACTTTTGAAGGTTCGGTGGGAGATTCCCGATGAGGACGAGGATGAGGATGAGTATAGCGGATATAAACTGCGCTGGGGCTCAATGGTTCCGGAGCCAAACAGTGCAGACGATCGAGTGATTTTTCTCCCTGATATCAAACCAAATCCCGGGACAGATGTATATGCTCTGCAGGTTGTACACGCCACTTCAAGTTCATCCTGGATGAAAATGGGGCTAGTCGTGGCATTGAAAGCGCAAGACTCAGATGAAGAGGATGCTGGAGAAGAGGTCTGGGTCCGCGTTGGTTCGTTTCGCCAGTACGACTGGCCAGTGAACACGACGTCGTTTTTCGAAGAAGGACAGGCAGACGTTCATGTTCAAGAATTGATGATTGTGTGAACGTTTTCTATAGATGCATGGTCTTGGTAGGCCTTCCGTCAGGTCGTTCTCATGGTCGTCAAATTACGCAGCTTTGATTCGTCTCATGATTTCGGAGTCAGGGCTTGAAAGTATTCCACTGCAAATCCTTGTTCTTTCAAATGATTCGTAATGAAAACGATCACAGCAGATAAGACTGCTTGTACGGCTTTGGCAGCAGAGAAAAATACATTTGGACCGCAGCTTCACATCAAGACCTTTCCCACTCAACCAACTTCTAATGGAAAACCACTGATTTAAGGCGTTCAATTCCACGCCTCCGGCTTGGTAAGTCGTGTTCTTTTATTAAACCAAACCACTATGTATTCATTTTAAATCTTTGAACCACCTCGGATAGCAGGCACAATATTGAAATAGAACAGGGGCAATCTCGCTTCAGCACCTTTCGCACACCGAAAATGTGGTCGTTATAAAGGACATCCGCGAAAAGAATAATTGCTATACCCTGCGATGGTCTACTATTCAGCTCTTCAAGCTTTAGCAGTGTCTGTCTACATCTTAAATGTTGAAGCGACGCAACCAAATGCATCAAACATCCCCTCTGAAGCAGTTGTACGTTCTTTATCATGAGAATCAAATCTATCTTAGTCAATCAAGCATTTGATAAGTCTATTCCACCACTTTCCTTTGCGGTGATGGGCCAAAATGCCACTTTCCGAGAAAACGGGTTCAAAACAACATTTAACCCCACAAATGGCACACCACCCTTTTTCCAGATATTCCACTCGGACTTTCTCGATATTCTCGGGCCCAAGGCCACTGTCCGTACGATTGCAGTAAATGACACCTTTGCCTCGGGATTTGCGTTTGAGGCGCCGTTCTTCAATGCTCCGACGAACGAAATTTTCTTTGCGAGTAGTGTGTTTGTTCCGGAAAGTAGCTTCAACCACACCAATCGCATCAGCAAAATCAACATGACTTTGGTTGAAGAAGCGTTGGCGGAAGATGTCGCGAATATCAATATTCCGTTTACAACTGTGAGTATAGTTTGTTTCACCTTTCGACGTGTTATCTGATTGAAAATCAACAGCTTTCTCTTCCTGACACAATACAAATCATCAACGGCGCGACTGGGCCTTTCAAGGGATCTTTTGTACTTGCAACACGAGGCCGAGGAAATTTACCATCGTCGCTTGTATCGCTGAACCCAAACCCTCCTAATAATGCCACTGTGCTTCTCGATAACTTTTTCGGCCGCCAATTTAACTCCATGAATGACCTTAAGCTTCATCCCAGTGGCAACATCTTCTTTACAGACGACGAGTAAGTCAATTTTCACGGTCACAGTCTCCTTTGCAACTGAAATGATATTACCAAGTTTGGGCTTTATACTCGACCAGAAACCCCCTCCGTTGCTTCCAAGCCAAGTGTACATGTTTGATCCAGTGACGGGACTTGTGAGAATGGTTGCAGACAACGTCGTCTTGCCAAACGGCATCGCATTCAGTCCAGATGGCAAAACAGGCTACATGTAAGCACGCCCAAGCCATATTCAAGAATTGCATGTGCGAAGTAAATCAGTGGCGATTCCGCAGGAGTAACCAACCAGACTTTACCTTCGACAGTGTAAGCCACGCCCTCGGATTGCTCCATGCAGACGACTGACGATCCTCTCTAGATACGCTTATGATGTCGATTCCAAAACGTTTCAGTTCAGCAACAGGCGCGTTTTCGCGTTCATAGACTGCGGAGGGCCTGATGGGATACAGGTTGACTCGAAAGGCAACTTGTATGTCGCAAGTGGAGATGGAGTCCAAGTGAGCAAACCTCGCCTTCAATGTAGATATAGCCTCTTACTTTCTTGCCCAGATCTTCCGCAAAGACGGCGTTCTCCTCGGCAAGATATTCATCGGATCCGACGTTGCCAACATGGCATTTGCAGGAGACGGAAAGTTGATAATCTTAGGAAATACCCGCATTTTTCTGGCGCAAATCAACGCAAAGAGCGGGCTGACGATGATATAACGCGCACTCGGGCAGGCCGCGCGACCTGGATAGCACGCGTGCGCATCGAAACAAGCCTCATTGGCGTAGTGGTAGCGCGTGTCACTTGTACCGCATTGCAAATTTCAAATTGCAATGCAAGCAATGATAAGGTCACTCGTTCAATCCGGGTATGAGGCATTCCTTTTGCTGCTTTTCGCAGCTATTGCGTTACAAAACGATATAGAAGCTGGGCTTCTAGAGGTCTAATTTTGCTCTCCAACGCGGAGTGGAAATGAAGGTTCAGAATGCTTCTATGATCCCCCAAGTACCAGAGAGCAAGGAACGATGTCAACACAATAGAAGATTCCGGACTTAACCACCGTAAAAGGGGACGAGAACTTGCGAGAGTATGAAGCTCGCCTGACGGTGGTTTTCCTCTTTGAGGATTATTCGCAGCGTAGGGACCTGCCTTGGTTTTTTCAGACGATTCAGCAGCACAATTGCCAGAGAAGAGAAAATATTCAACGAAACGCCAGCAAGATCCAGATACGCGCCGCAAGATGGGGTACTATTCAACATGATGCAGCGGAATGTCGATTGTTAGTCGGGGTTAGACCATGGACGTAGCCCTCTGTCGCGTCCATTCCGCTTTGCCTATTCGCGTTGCCATGGGACCGCGCACACAAAATGCGGGATCCTGCAAAATGCAAGAAAAATCAGGAAAAACGCAAGGGATGTACCAGGCGCCAGGTCAGCAGAGTCACAGCGACGTGGAAAAAGTGGAATGTTTTGCTCTTCAAGAATCATTCCCAGCCAAAATAACTAGTCTCGACTTTGCCTCCACTTTGGCTGACCATGCCTAACAATGCGAGGCCCCTCAAATATAAGCAAATTATGCGGAAGAAAAGGAACTCGACGAAATACCAAACGGAGACAAAATACAGATACGTGCCACATTCAAGATGTCAATGCAACGGAAGGTCAACTGTTAGTCAAGGTAGACCGTAGGCGTAGCGGTCCGGCACATCCTTTCCGCATTGTCTGTTCGCCTTGCCATGGTACCGCGCATATAAAGACGCACGGTTCTACCAATTGCAAAAAAAGTCAGACAAAACGCAAGGAATGTACAAGGCACTAAGCCAACAGTCAAAGCAACGTGAAGAAAAAAGGAATTTGCATGGAAGACGGTCGAGAGATGGCAGGGATCAAACGAGAAGATCTGAACTGCCTAGCTTTCGTGTTTGTGCTCTACACCATTCATGCCGATTTGTCTGTTCGCCTTGTCGTGAGGTCAGCATGTGAAGAATGCGAAGAACCATCAGGTCCAGGGGCAAGTCAGGCAAAAAAGAAATGGATGCTGCAGATACAAGACAAACAGAAAGTTGGACGCCCAATGATACAACGTAAATGGAGAGTCAGTAGCGTCACGAATTAAAGGTAAAGGCAGGGTGGTAATCATGCTTCGTTTCATGACTGATCTGCTTCCTTTTTTACCCAGTCTTCATATTCGTAAATGACACCGTGCTTCAACAGTGCGATGGATGGAGATTTCGGCGTGATGTCATGGATGGCGAGACGCTCATATATGAATTTGGGTATAGAGGTTGGAGTAGGCACGGCGGCCTTTGTGTAACCTAAAGCCATCATAAAGAGCTCATTCAGACAAGATGTAACACGGTCGTAAACACTGCCTTTGTATCAAATGAGGGTGGAGAAGAAGAAAGGTCGAAAAACCATTCAAGTATGTGTAATTCTAGGAGATGAATGTACATATACTCACCGAATTACCAGGCATGGAGGCGAGCGAGGTGCCAGGTACCAAGAATATCACCCAAAGGAGTCGAACCAACGTGAATACGTGTGTGGTGCACATATATCGGTCAAACCGTCCAATTTTCTTCACGAACTGGCATGTTTAGTCAGTACTAACGTCTGACGTGTAGGAAACAGGGACGTACCTTTAAACGGAACAAGAACGCCTACATTCACGTCTTCAAAAATCCCTCCGCCTTCGTGTGTTGAAGAATTGTTGAAGAAAAGGCGCATCTATGCACTTTTCGTGGCGGTTTGCAATTCCAGCCGAAGTGATACGACATTCGAAGAGGATTCAAGTGTGACTGCGTGGATGAAAGAAATCATACAATGAGACCCTTTAACCATGAGATATCAGAGGTTGGGCGAATACGGAGCGAGAAAAAAGCATACCGCCCATCCTTTCGTTCGTTCTCAAGCTCCAAAGCTGCTGACACGTACAACTTCTGTGCTGAATAAAAACCTGTAGAGGTTCTAAAGGAATCTGCTGGATAGGACGCTCAAAGAGCGTTGTGCCCATGGTTTTTGAAGCAGCATGTCGCAGAAAAGGCTGGAAAGCGTTGGAACAGGAGGAGGGGGAGAAAAAAGTAGCAACCGGTGTGGAACGACATTTTTTACGTTTCAGGCTTCGCTAACCTGTTGTCTTGTGACGACCTGTGACTTTTCAAATCGGCCAAATGTGGTTGGTAACCTTGACACGAATTTAAATGGACATAAAAAATGATAGACAGCGAAATTGATATTTAATCTCCGTCTTGATGGCCTCAGCTTGTCAAAATATCGCTCGCTTTTCGGGCGCTTAATCAAGTTGCATTCACATTGGGGATTTGAGGACGCGTCCACCGTCATGTGCTCAGACTGGCGACGCGTCGTGACGTGACTCGAAGCCACATCACAGTCAGACGTCCGAAATCTTTGCAGGAATTGAAGAAGAAAGCTGGAAAAAGGCGAAATCTGTTGTGAAGCTCAGGAAGTTTCGGTCATCAATCCAAGCAATAAAAGAAAATTCATATATTGATAAATATAACAATCCTGTCAAATTAAATAATTACATTCACTCTTTCGGCAGCATTTTTCCGTGTGCTCGAATTATATGCCGCCAGAGACTATTGACTTTCAGATGTTTATCGCATCCTTCCCAAGGACATTCCTTAACCTCATTACCACTCCTTCCCCTCTTAACATCGTGGTAATTAGCAACATGGTTTCCGAGGTGAGCTTGACTGATCAAAGGCTCGTTGCATTTTACACCACTTTCTACACAAGTGCAAAAAAGTATTGCATCATGTGTTCCGCTGAAAAGTTGGTGTTGTTGTTGCTGTTGTTTTTTACCCCTTCGTTTTTTCGGACGCGCAGTGTCGTCTACGGTTGATGTAGGTGGGTCATTTGATATCATTGCATTGTTGGACATCATGGACCCTTCGAACCCGTTGTTTATGCCCACCTGCGCGGGCCATTGCTGTGATGCTGCGGGCTGGGATTGGTGTTCCAGCCTGTATGGAATCGTCAATGCTGAACTTGACGCCACAGGCGTCATGTCAGCTTCTCTGGGTATATTCCCAGACATTCCTGCATTCCATTGAGACGGCCAGTCAATATCGTCCGGGAAGGGTCCCAGTGGGTTAATAGGTACTCTGTAACGTTCAGAGTTGGCTTGATGAATAGGACCATCCTGAAATGTAGAACGCGATGGCATAGCGACACGTTCAATGTCCCTGGGGACATGTGCAAAAGGTATATTTGTGGGAGTCGAAGTGGATGCTAGAGGGAAATTCTGTGGCCCGCTAGACGTATTGATTGTGTACCCTGACCGGCCAGTTGAACGACTGGACGATTCCCAGCCACTCATATCGGTTGAATATTGAAGGGAAGGAGGAAATTGTAGATGCCTTGGCTGAACGTCCATGGAGACTTGTACAGGTGTTGAACCATTTAAATGTGCAGGTTCTTGCGCGTAAGAGTGATATTCAGGAAAGGCGTCCAGTGCCTTCTTGTTTGCTTTGGGTTTCCTATCGGCGGCCCTCTTGTTGGATTTGGGCACATTTTCTCCCATAAGATATGGATGTGCCATTGTGGCATGTTTCTTTTCCTTGCCCTGTCGAGCGCGGCCGACCTGAGACGATAATTCAAGCTGTCCAGTAGAAATGTGGACTGGAGGGAAATTTTGTGTCGCACTAAAGGTATCGACATTGAATGTTCCGTCGCCAGACTGTTCGGCAGAGTTGGTTTGATGAGTAGGATCGTGAGGAAATGTAGAACGCCATGGCGTAGCTACATGTTCAATGTCCCTGGGGACATGTGCGAAAGGTATATCTGTGAAAGTAGAAGTGGATGCTAGAGGGAAATTTTGTGGCCCGCTAGACGTATTGATAGTGTATTCTGACCGGCCAGTTGAACGACTGGAAGATTCCCAGCCACTCATATTGGTTGAATATTGAAGGGAAGGAGGAAATTGTAGATGCCTTGGCTGAATGTCCATGGAGACTTGTACAGGTGTTGAACCATTTAAATGTGCAGGTTCTTGCGCGTAAGAGTAAGATTCAGGAAATGCGTCGAATGCCTTCTTGTTTGTGGCGTGTTTCTTTTCCTTGCCCTGTCGAGCGCGGCCGACCTGAGAAGATAATTCAAGCTGTCCAGTAGGAATGTGGACTGGAGGGAAATCTTGTGTCGCACTAAAGGTATCGACATTGAATGTTGCGTCACAAGACTGGTCGGATGAGCTTTCAGGTGTACTAGGACAATCTAATCCTAAAAGAGCAGCTGCATCCTGAAACACAGTATCAACCTGGGGCGAGAAGTACCACTGATCGTCCAAGGAGAGACCAATTCTCTCCTCTTCCTCCTCCTCACATAGCGATGGGCTGGAAGTTGAATCTAAAAAGTTCAAATCTGTGTTTGCTGTTGTGTTTGCCAAATCATATAGGCTTAGTTGTTGAAAAGAATTGCCGATATTGTGACTTGGTGACACGCTTGAATCTGTTAAAGGGATAACCTGGCCATTTCAACTCGTCAGAATGCATCTAGGGTCCACAACAATAACCACACTCACATTCTCGCTCCATGAAGGCAGATCCATTGTGTTATGTTGTGTGTAACTTTCTTCTAGCTAAAGTCCTAGAAACAAAAACAGACGATCCAGATTAAACTATGAGCACGCGCCTTGAAATGCAGCAGGCCAAGGCCACTGCAATCAACTAAAATCACTTACCCAAAATATACGCGTTTACACGCCCTAATCCCCTCTCCCCTATTCCTATACTGCTACTAGTCTGTGTCCCGACAAGCGACACGCGTGAATTACTAGATGGGAGTGTTTAGGCGATCTGAATCTTTGGGGTCGGGCAAGCTGGTGATGGTACTCACATCGAAAAGACGAATTTGTCGACGGGGAAGTACCAAACAGATATAAGAAATTCTTCGACTGCTTAGACGAAGAAATCGAGGGAACTGGGCTGTCGAAGCTGTTGACCGGAGGGGGGAGGTGGTTAGGATACGTTTAAAGTTCCGCTCGCGGCTCAAGTTAAGTGTTACTTTACTGAGTGTTACTTACATGGTCACATATAGGTGACACTCTGAATCCAATGAATGCAAATAAATTATAAACGGAACACTCATTCGACCATTTATCGATATATCCAGCTCCATGCAGAGTATCAAGTGATATGTACAAGTACCAGTACGCTTGACTGTGCAGCCACTAAAAGCACGGCACTCTACTCCAACCTTTAGTCGGCCCATCGAGCAATCAGTTTGGATGCCTTCAGCGCATGTTTGCACATATACATATCTCAGTATTACATTTACTACACTATCGGCTATCCCTAGTGTATTTTATTGCAGGCTCATGGATCACACCGTACAGTCATTGTTTCTTGGATTGTCTAACCGCTTGCACACGAGGAAAAAAATGAATTACATTTTTAGATTGTCCAAAAGACGAGGGTATAATTTACATTGGATTTGAGCAGATATACATTGAGCACGAGTTAAAGTAGCTTCATATGACTACATCCAGCCGCCCATTATTAAGGAAGCTACAATTATGGTGGTGGTCCTTTCAACCGACTAAAGGCTGGAGTAGAGTGCCGTGCTTTTAGTGGCTGCACAGTCAAGCGTACTGGTACTTGTACATATCACTTGATACTCTGCATGGAGCTGGATATATCGATAAATGGTCGAATGAGTGTTCCGTTTATAATTTATTTGCATTCATTGGATTCAGAGTGTCACCTATATGTGACCATGTAAGTAACACTCAGTAAAGTAACACTTAACTTGAGCCGCGAGCGGAACTTTAAACGTATCCTAACCACCTCCCCCCTCCGGTCAACAGCTTCGACAGCCCAGTTCCCTCGATTTCTTCGTCTAAGCAGTCGAAGAATTTCTTATATCTGTTTGGTACTTCCCCGTCGACAAATTCGTCTTTTCGATGTGAGTACCATCACCAGCTTGCCCGACCCCAAAGATTCAGATCGCCTAAACACTCCCATCTAGTAATTCACGCGTGTCGCTTGTCGGGACACAGACTAGTAGCAGTATAGGAATAGGGGAGAGGGGATTAGGGCGTGTAAACGCGTATATTTTGGGTAAGTGATTTTAGTTGATTGCAGTGGCCTTGGCCTGCTGCATTTCAAGGCGCGTGCTCATAGTTTAATCTGGATCGTCTGTTTTTGTTTCTAGGACTTTAGCTAGAAGAAAGTTACACACAACATAACACAATGGATCTGCCTTCATGGAGCGAGAATGTGAGTGTGGTTATTGTTGTGGACCCTAGATGCATTCTGACGAGTTGAAATGGCCAGGTTATCCCTTTAACAGATTCAAGCGTGTCACCAAGTCACAATATCGGCAATTCTTTTCAACAACTAAGCCTATATGATTTGGCAAACACAACAGCAAACACAGATTTGAACTTTTTAGATTCAACTTCCAGCCCATCGCTATGTGAGGAGGAGGAAGAGGAGAGAATTGGTCTCTCCTTGGACGATCAGTGGTACTTCTCGCCCCAGGTTGATACTGTGTTTCAGGATGCAGCTGCTCTTTTAGGATTAGATTGTCCTAGTACACCTGAAAGCTCATCCGACCAGTCTTGTGACGCAACATTCAATGTCGATACCTTTAGTGCGACACAAGATTTCCCTCCAGTCCACATTCCTACTGGACAGCTTGAATTATCTTCTCAGGTCGGCCGCGCTCGACAGGGCAAGGAAAAGAAACACGCCACAAACAAGAAGGCATTCGACGCATTTCCTGAATCTTACTCTTACGCGCAAGAACCTGCACATTTAAATGGTTCAACACCTGTACAAGTCTCCATGGACGTTCAGCCAAGGCATCTACAATTTCCTCCTTCCCTTCAATATTCAACCGATATGAGTGGCTGGGAATCGTCCAGTCGTTCAACTGGCCGGTCAGGGTACACAATCAATACGTCTAGCGGGCCACAGAATTTCCCTCTAGCATCCACTTCGACTCCCACAAATATACCTTTTGCACATGTCCCCAGGGACATTGAACGTGTCGCTATGCCATCGCGTTCTACATTTCAGGATGGTCCTATTCATCAAGCCAACTCTGAACGTTACAGAGTACCTATTAACCCACTGGGACCCTTCCCGGACGATATTGACTGGCCGTCTCAATGGAATGCAGGAATGTCTGGGAATATACCCAGAGAAGCTGACATGACGCCTGTGGCGTCAAGTTCAGCATTGACGATTCCATACAGGCTGGAACACCAATCCCAGCCCGCAGCATCACAGCAATGGCCCGCGCAGGTGGGCATAAACAACGGGTTCGAAGGGTCCATGATGTCCAACAATGCAATGATATCAAATGACCCACCTACATCAACCGTAGACGACACTGCGCGTCCGAAAAAACGAAGGGGTAAAAAACAACAGCAACAACAACACCAACTTTTCAGCGGAACACATGATGCAATACTTTTTTGCACTTGTGTAGAAAGTGGTGTAAAATGCAACGAGCCTTTGATCAGTCAAGCTCACCTCGGAAACCATGTTGCTAATTACCACGATGTTAAGAGGGGAAGGAGTGGTAATGAGGTTAAGGAATGTCCTTGGGAAGGATGCGATAAACATCTGAAAGTCAATAGTCTCTGGCGGCATATAATTCGAGCACACGGAAAAATGCTGCCGAAAGAGTGAATGTAATTATTTAATTTGACAGGATTGTTATATTTATCAATATATGAATTTTCTTTTATTGCTTGGATTGATGACCGAAACTTCCTGAGCTTCACAACAGATTTCGCCTTTTTCCAGCTTTCTTCTTCAATTCCTGCAAAGATTTCGGACGTCTGACTGTGATGTGGCTTCGAGTCACGTCACGACGCGTCGCCAGTCTGAGCACATGACGGTGGACGCGTCCTCAAATCCCCAATGTGAATGCAACTTGATTAAGCGCCCGAAAAGCGAGCGATATTTTGACAAGCTGAGGCCATCAAGACGGAGATTAAATATCAATTTCGCTGTCTATCATTTTTTATGTCCATTTAAATTCGTGTCAAGGTTACCAACCACATTTGGCCGATTTGAAAAGTCACAGGTCGTCACAAGACAACAGGTTAGCGAAGCCTGAAACGTAAAAAATGTCGTTCCACACCGGTTGCTACTTTTTTCTCCCCCTCCTCCTGTTCCAACGCTTTCCAGCCTTTTCTGCGACATGCTGCTTCAAAAACCATGGGCACAACGCTCTTTGAGCGTCCTATCCAGCAGATTCCTTTAGAACCTCTACAGGTTTTTATTCAGCACAGAAGTTGTACGTGTCAGCAGCTTTGGAGCTTGAGAACGAACGAAAGGATGGGCGGTATGCTTTTTTCTCGCTCCGTATTCGCCCAACCTCTGATATCTCATGGTTAAAGGGTCTCATTGTATGATTTCTTTCATCCACGCAGTCACACTTGAATCCTCTTCGAATGTCGTATCACTTCGGCTGGAATTGCAAACCGCCACGAAAAGTGCATAGATGCGCCTTTTCTTCAACAATTCTTCAACACACGAAGGCGGAGGGATTTTTGAAGACGTGAATGTAGGCGTTCTTGTTCCGTTTAAAGGTACGTCCCTGTTTCCTACACGTCAGACGTTAGTACTGACTAAACATGCCAGTTCGTGAAGAAAATTGGACGGTTTGACCGATATATGTGCACCACACACGTATTCACGTTGGTTCGACTCCTTTGGGTGATATTCTTGGTACCTGGCACCTCGCTCGCCTCCATGCCTGGTAATTCGGTGAGTATATGTACATTCATCTCCTAGAATTACACATACTTGAATGGTTTTTCGACCTTTCTTCTTCTCCACCCTCATTTGATACAAAGGCAGTGTTTACGACCGTGTTACATCTTGTCTGAATGAGCTCTTTATGATGGCTTTAGGTTACACAAAGGCCGCCGTGCCTACTCCAACCTCTATACCCAAATTCATATATGAGCGTCTCGCCATCCATGACATCACGCCGAAATCTCCATCCATCGCACTGTTGAAGCACGGTGTCATTTACGAATATGAAGACTGGGTAAAAAAGGAAGCAGATCAGTCATGAAACGAAGCATGATTACCACCCTGCCTTTACCTTTAATTCGTGACGCTACTGACTCTCCATTTACGTTGTATCATTGGGCGTCCAACTTTCTGTTTGTCTTGTATCTGCAGCATCCATTTCTTTTTTGCCTGACTTGCCCCTGGACCTGATGGTTCTTCGCATTCTTCACATGCTGACCTCACGACAAGGCAAACAGACAAATAGGAATGAATGGTGTAAAACAAAAACACGAAAGCTAGGCAGTTGTTCTCGATGGATCCCTGCAATCTCTCGACCGTCTGCCATACAAATTCCTTTTTTTTTCACGTCGCTTCGACTGTTGGCCTTGTGCCTTGTACAAAGTGCATTCCTTGTGTTTTGTCTGATTTTTTTTGGCAGTACCCCGGATTCCCTCGCAAGTTATCGTCTCCTTTTAAGGTGGTTAATTGAATCAACAATCTTCTGCTGTGTTGACAATCGTTCCTTGATCTCTGGTAATCTGGGGTTAACAGGAGTATTCTGAACTTCATTTCGACTTTACGTTGGAGCGCAAAATTGGACCTCTAGAAGCTAGAAGCCCAGCTTCTGCCTTGTATCGTGAGGCAACAGCTGCACAAAACAGCAAAAGGAATGGCTCATACCCGGATTGAAAGAGTGACCTTATCATTGCTTGCATTACAATTTGAACTTTGCAATGCGGGATGATTATATGCATGTCTCGATACTGATCATTAGTCGCTTGAAACACTCTTTCTAACCCCCATCCCTCATGTTTTTTTCCAGCCAATGCTGCGCATCTCCCACTTTTTTACCTCTCTGTAACTGTAAGTTTTGGCCACGTCCAATTTCTTCATTTAGCCTGATTTTCCTTCCTTTGTGGATCCATAGGAACCCAAATTCTCATCAAGTTTCTAACCATTGGGCGGTCTCCATCAATCGAGAGTTAACAGGCAGAGCGGAACAAGTATGCGAAAGCAATCACCACAATGCTGCGTGATTGAATCTCGACCCTAAGTGCATCGTTTTACACACGTTTTACTTTGGCGTGTATTTTTGTTTTTGTCGTTGACAGGCAGGTAGCTATATTCCTTTCCGCCGCGTATCTAGACTAGATGCCATTCTTCAAAGGAGAGAACCTCTGCTAGACAGGTTTTCCACTTTCTCAAGGTCTCCATTCCGTTTCCGCTAGTTACTAGTCAGAAAGATTCTTGATATTGATATTTTGGTTGTTCTGTGGTAATCCAGACATCACAGAGAATGTGGACTATCTTGTAACGTCATTTTGCGTGAACGGCGTTTTTCCGTGAATTAAATGCTCAAAAATTTTGTTGCTAATTGAAGCGGCTTAGCAAGTATCTCCAGTGCATTTCATTGCAGGCTCGTGGATCACACCATACAGTCATTGTTTCATAGATTGTCTAGCCGCTTGCGCATGAGAAACCAAAATGAATTATATTTGTAGATCGTCCAGTATAATATACATTTAATTTGAAGAGACGGCAATTTCTCTCCAACGGTTCATTAACTATCTCCCCCATACAAGGTATGTTTGAACACGAGTTAAAGCAATACGAACTACGTCCATCTATCCGTCATTAAGGAAGGTACAATAAACCGATGACGCTGGCACCCAGTGCTGGACTGAATGGAAACCTGTTGAGGATTTAAATGGAATATAATGGATATGAAGCCTGAACGTCGGGCCATGCTTTTAGAGACTGAAAAGGAGGAAGGAGGAGAAAATCATCAACCGGTATGGAACGACATTTTTACTTCACCCCTAACCTGTTATTGTGACAATTTGTGACTTTGAAATCGGCCAAATGTGGTTAATACCTTGACGCGAAGTTAAATTGAAATAAAAATGATAGACAGTGAAAATTCATATTTAATCTCCGTCTTGATGGCCTTGTCGAAATATAGCTCGCGTTTAGGGCGCTTATTAATGTTGCAAAAAATGGGGGAAGTCAGGACGCGTCTACCGTCGCGTATCAAGAACGACGACGCGTCAAAACGTGACGTCATGCCACATCGGACTCTCAACAATATCTGCGTATATTGTCACGGAAGAAAGCATGAGGAAAGGCAAAATCAACCTGTCATAAAGCTCATATTGTACACGTTGACCATCATACCGAGAAATAAAGAAATATACATATATTGTTGAATACATTTTGCTAAATTACATTTACATCTTGTTTGAACCGAGACCTGCTTTTGCTGAAATAACCAATGCCTTCGCATGCTTATTAAATATGTGTTTAATTAGGCTGCTGACTGTCAGGAATTCAGTACACCCTCGCCATGGACAACCTTTCAACCCTGTACCAATATGGCCTGGCGAAACATGGTGCGCATTTTTAAGATGGGCACCAAATTTCTTCAGGTCTGTAAATATTTCGGAACATGTAGATCCTGCGCAGCAGGTAACAGGCCCGGACATGGTATTCAAGTCCTCGTTTGTTTTGGGCTTCCTACTGGTAGCCCTCTTGTTGGTTTCGGGCACATTTTCTCCCATAATATATGGATGTGCCATTTCGGCGCGTTTCTTTTCGTTTCCCTGTCGAGAGCGGCCGACCTGAGAAGGTAATTCAAGCTGTCCAGTAGGAATGTGGACTGGAGGGAGAATTTGTGTCGCACTAAAGGTATTGCCAGTGAGTTCTCTGTCACCATCAGAAAAATTACAACCCTACTTACGTCTGGCCAGTTGAGCTTGAAGGTACACTAGGACCAATGACATTTGCTTCAGTGTCGGTGGAGTCCCATGCGTTGATTGGATTGGTCTGTTCTGGTTTGTTCATGCAGCTGATAAGAATTGGTGCAATCCAAGTTGCAAGCTCATATGGAGTGGACTCCGCGACCATCGACCGATCCTCCGACAAGGGGAGAGCAATTTCCTCTGTGTTAGCTGTTGGGCTTTGCGGGACTGGAGGGAGAATTTGTGTCGCACTAAAGGTATTGCCAGTGAGTTCTCTGTCACCATCAGAAAAAGCACAGCCCTACTTACGTCTGGCCAGTTGAGCTTGCAGGTACACTAGGACCAATGACATTTGCTTCAGTGTCGGTGGAGTCCCATGCGTTGATTGGATTGGTCTGTTCTGGTTTGTTCATGCAGCTGATAAGAATTGGTGCAATCCAAGTTGCAAGCTCGTATGGAGTGGACTCCGCGACCATCGACCGATCCTCCGACAAGGGGAGAGTAATTTCTTCTGTGTTAGCTGTTGGGCTTTGCGAGTTCTCGACATGCACTGGGGCATGAGCTGCGGTATTGCAATTGGGTGTCGCGCTTGAATCTACCGAAGAGGGAACCTGGCCATTTGTCGTAAGAAAGCATCTAGGGGGCCACAATGGTCACACTCACAAATTCACTCCATGGAAACAATTCCATTGGTAAGATATGCGGTGTATATCTCGTCTCCTAGATAGTGGCCTTGAAATAAAAACCGGGGATCAAGCTGTTTACCAGAGGGGGAGGTGGTTTGGATTGGATAAGTTTAAAGTTCCGCTCGCAACTAAAATAAACATCACTTTAGTCAGTGTTACTTAAATGGTCACATATAGTGGCACTCTCTACTCAATCTAACGAATGCAAGTAAATTATAAAAGGAACACTCGTTAGAACATCTATCCATATCCCCAGGTACTGGCAGAGTAGGCAGTGTTCTGTATAAGGCCAAGCCTTCTCGAGTTGACAATTACTCATAACCCAACACTTTCACCCAATCATTAGTGCAATTTAGCTAAGAACCCGTCAGCGCTTCCAGCTTCATTCTTTGTATTCTCACTGGCACACATATATCTCTGAACATTAGCTGTATGAAATACCTCCAAAGGAAGTTGAATAGTTGATACTTAATCACCGCACGAATTTGATTTTCTAAATCATAATATGTCATCATATTACATGCGTCTTCTACGACCAACGCTATCCATTTCATGCAATCTATGCACAACCAAGGCCTTTACTTGCCACCAGAAAAGAAGCAGTCTATCTTGTGCTTGATCTGCGTCAAGCGCGCCTTTCTGTCCTCCAAATCCTTCCTCTTCCTTTCGACTACGGGATCCTCTTTCACAAGATCTTGCAGATCCACCTCGCCAGATTGCACCTTCTTTACAAAGGCATTCAAGACTGTCTGATGTATGGAGGTTGCAAAGCGTTGGTTCAGCTCATGCTCGATAGTAAGGGGGATGTAGTCAATGAATCGCTTGAGAAAGGGTGCTGTCAGTTCTAATCACACGCAATTTGCGTTGACGCACTTTGTGGGCGATTTGAAAGTATGCCTGCACTCCAGAAATAAGATTTATCTCGTCGTCCCATGTCGAAGCCGCTGGCCGGTTGGTCGGTGCAGGAGGCGGGAAATGGTAGAGGATATGTAGGGGGTCCCACGAGCCCGCATTGATATAGGCGGGAGATGGATACGAATTGAACCCAGCACACATGCTCTTGTACTTAGACACCCATGTAGCCTTCTCTTTCGTATAACTATCGTTGAGAGTGTACATCGGGGTGCTCTCGTGCTCTATGTATCTTTCCAGGATGCGACGTGTCTTCTGAACATGGGCCTCGTACTCTGAAAAGACAAATCCTCTGTTTTGACTGCTTAGAACAAGCCAAACAAGACCTTCAAGAATGGATTCATACCTCATATATCTTTCCAGCTCTTTGTATCTTCCGAAGTTTTCTTGCAGTAGCACATTGATGAAATCGCGCGTATTGTCGACTATGTCATCAAAACAGAGAAGGGACGGTTGCTTCCAAAGGGACGTGTACTGCAATGTCAGGGTTTGCGTCGCCTTGTATGGAATGTTCCCAGGAAGTTCCCAGGCAATCGATCTAAGAAATACACATTATTAGAACTAGCAGTAAACCTAATGCAGCGCAAAGAGCGATGTATACTTCTTGATAACCTCCCGTACGTCAGCTAGAGCACGAGGCTCACACTGAGACTGGACATTGAGGCGAGATGAAATAGGATGAACGTTTTCAAAGGGATAGAAGTTTGGGGAAGTCATTTCAATGTCGTGTTTAAACGTGAAATATCGGTATCTGTTGTCTTGAATAAGCTTGAGTTGATGCACCCCTGGTTCCTCGTCGCTGGTAATGGCCTTGCAAAAGTTGTGGATGCAGACCATAACGTCGGTCGTGGGGTCGTTCGTTGAAAGTCGAGGTAGATTGCGCAATTCAGACTGGACGTTCGAAAGTTCATTGTTGACCGCATTCTGCAAGCTTGGGAGACTGAGAGCAAAGAACGTCAGCGGGATACCAGTGGCATGAATATGATAGAATCAAACTTTTTCTCGATGAGCTCAATGAGAAGCTTGCTGATGCTTTTCACAAAATTAGGGATACCGAAGCGGCTTCTGTCGGCGATGGAGCACCAAGGCTCAACTGTTTCGAAAAATTGGGCGGATATGCGTTCGGCCTCGAATTTGCTCACTGCGCGAGATCGCTCGTCGTCGTGGAGTAGGCGAACACAATAGTAGCCATGCTTGTCCACCCTCTCTTCATCTTGCTGAGGGTACAAGAGCTTTCTCCATGCATCTCGACGGCCCCGAGACCCATCCCCAAGGGTATCAGGTTTGGTAAGGACGCCTAGGAACCGAACTGGGATAAATCAAAGTAATATGTTTGAACGATGGTAATGGACGTACCAATTGTCCTCTGTTTATACGGATCTACCTTTGGATCTTTAGCAAGAGCCAAAGCTTGCATGTTTTCGATGTCGTCTGGAAAAGACAAATGAAACTCAACCCCCAGGTACAAAATTTAGAACACTACCAGTCATCGGCATCGCAACAACGATGAGGGTGTTTGGCATTGCGATGTAGTTTTCCACCAGATTTCGAACGAGTGCTATGATTGCTTCATCGGCATTTTGTATCAACCCTAATAGGAAAAGGATCTTCAATGTCAAAGCGCGAAATTCGGGGTTACTGATATCCAAACCTACCTGGCATATCGACGAACGTAAGGTCGGTGGCATTCGGATCCTTTAATCTGATATGAATTGCATTCTTGGAGAAAGGAAGGATTTCTGGATCATCGTTGTTTTTCAACTCGATCTCTGTCATAGAGTAGAAATCCGACATAGGCCTATGGGGGCTAAGATTGGCACTCTGTGCACGACGAATCCACAACTCTAGTAATGCCTTGTCCTCGATGACCGGCCCAAATGGTTCGATCCTGGGCATTGACAGGCGGTTTCCTTCTTTGTCAAATTCACGGGACAAACTGAGGGTACAGGACCAGGAACTTGCGTCGCTGGACATGGAACAGTCCATGGGGCACCTAATAGCTACGTAAGAGAGTGAAATAGCTGTCGCTTTCGCTCTTACCGTGTACATGTACCACTATCGCGAGGCACGGTTATCTATGATTGTGTTAGTTACGTCCGCCAGTAAACTCAACCCAGCATAATGCTTACTCCGCTGACGGCTTCAACCAGGGAGCTTTTGCCGCCTTTGTGTCGATAAGATGAGTAAATGACGGTGGGTAGCCTTTAAATACTTACTGGACTGGCCACCGATAACGACAACTCTTGGAACATCGAACACTGCTTGAACCCTGTATTGAGTTACCAAGCCAATTCAAAACAAGGAAAGGCGTGGAGAACAGGAAGTTGTAACGCACCCAAGGTCGCGTATTGACCAGTAGAGTTCCATTATCCTGTGGCATTTAAGTGCATAGTCGCTGTTCCCTATAGCCACGCTTGCCTCCAAAGGTGTAGGAAGCGATGAAAGGGCTCGCTTTCGACCGCTAACAGAGTTGTTTCGACGAAGATTTTTGAACATGACGAAGCTGGTAAGACAAGTATCCGAAATCAAGGAGTTCGCGGGGAGGTTTTAAAGGGTTTTCTTCATTCTTGTTGCCATGGGAGGTCCTAAAGAGTATCGGATGATGCTTCGAGATTCGCAAAGTACAGTGTGCGTCTGTTCATCCACGCGGTAGTTGCAGCTGTTTCGCCGCGACAATAAACTCGGCCACATTCATTCGAACCAAACCGCCATGCTGGACCAGGTTGATTCTTTCGAAGGCGTGGTCGAAGGCGGGTCGAAATAGGAACAAAGATGCGATGAGACTGTGCCTCGTGATTCATAAGAAGCTCGGTTTGGCGCCGCACATCTTGGTGTCGTAAACCTATGAAGGTTTAACGTTTAACGTTTAAGCCTCAAGGGCAAAAAAGGAACGGCATTTTGTTATTTGCATCATGATGATGTCGTGTTCAAAGAGTGCTAATCTACTAAAATGTGATTAGTCAAACAATATTGCTAGTGTGGTGGACTTACCCAAGAATTTCGAGGAGGGTTTTCGAGCGCTTAACATTAACTGTCAAACCAGAAACCAAGAATTTCGGCCTATCTTGGCACAAGCCGCGATAAGACGAACTTTTCATGGATATCGTACGATAGGTGAGCACAAATTGGGGCATTTTTGGTGCTGGAAAATTGTGTTTTCTTTGTTAAAAGGGTATTGCCAGAGAGGCAAGCTTCGTTTTGCTTTAGGCCTTGTCAACGTTGGTGGCAGGCCACAGACTTGGGGGATGTGAAATTCTATTGGCCACCAACGGCCGAAATTGCCAATTTCGGCATAATGTTCGGTCAACCTCGGCCACCACATAACCATCAACCGGAATCACGGTCCTGGGAATCTTGACAACCAACGACAGAGTCATCCGGGTCTGACGCCTCTCAGGAAACGCTCAACGATGACGACTACTCTCAGTGAAGACCCTGCTACGCGTCCGATATGAAGCAGGCCCTCACAGACCAAGAAATACACAACTTATGTTCGAAATTCGACGTTGAGGTTCGGGAAGAAGCCTCGTACATCCTATGGTGTATATGGAAGGAAAGGCATACAGACCGTGCTAGTTTGCAGGATTGTATCAGCGCGCTGGTAGATGACGACGATCTATTCATTGCTCTCCAGTCTGCCCACTCAAGTGGTATCTACGATGTCATAAGGAATTGGAAACGTGCGTGTCAGTGGCTTTTAACCAAGCGTTGGCTGATTAATGTCATAGAAAAGCCCTTGAAACATTCTGTTAACAAAGACGCGTCCATCGAAGCAGACATACGCGTAATTCTTTCAGAATTACATCCCACCATGAAAAAGCTAGTCGACGGAGAAATTACGCTGCCTATATGGACTCCAGATTTTGTCGATTCCGCAGTATCCTCGCATCTCACGAACTTGAAGATTCCTTGCCTGAAGGGAAAGCCAAATCTACTATTGCACGATCTTGGAAGTTTTAAAAACGATCCAATGCTGGAAAAGCGTCTCAAGAATGTATTCATGCCCAACAATCACACGTTCGTCGTTTCTTTCTTGTGAAGCGACAACAATTTCATCTTTGGGGTTCCTAGGTTTCTTGTGAACACGTCTGGCTCTGGAAAGACACGTCTTTTGCTTGAGGGATTATGTGAGAATTGGGGTTTCTACTTTACATCTCTGGTAGATTCCAGTCTCCTTGGATCTAGCGATGTGCAGAATAGTATCCAAACACATGTCCCCGATTCCCCCAGATTCCGATCTGTTCTACCCCCACCCGGTTCCGCGGGGTATGAATCCGCACTCAAAACTAATCGCGAAATTGCCAACCGGTTATTTCGCCAAATATTTCTCGCCCGTCTGATCATCTTCAACTCTTTTGCTGAAACCATGAACAACAGCATTAAAATGAACCAACTCACCAACAGGGCCGCAAATCAAGACTCTAGAACGTACAAAGCACGCTGGCTGCTCCTCCAACTCCGGCCTTCGTTCGTCCACCCGCAAGTTTGGGATATTTTCGACGAGCTGTCTTCCAAACTCTCGGGAGCATCCGATAGTTTCCTGAATGGCAGGACGAAAACGCTGCTTGCCAACGTGCGGAGCTTGTGCTCGCAAATAGACAACTACCATCCGCAGAGCAGCCCTGCAGGTGGTAATTTCAATGAAATTAGTGATAGTGGTTCGCAGATGTCAACTTCGGATACTGCGCAGACGCCCCTGTTCTGCGTGCTTGATGAAGCCCAGCACGCAGCCACCCAGCACAACAGCTCGTTCCGCTCTGATCAGAACGGCGCACACCGTCCGATCCTGCGCGAGGTTGTCAAAGCCTGGGAAGGCCAGTCTTTCGGGCAAGGCGTGTTCATGGTTGTCGCAGGAACTGGAATCTCAAAAGATGTTGTCGATCAGGCTATGGCTTCAGCCATCATGAAGGACTCGAGGTATAGATGGTGCTCTGATACGGGTGCATTCGATCATAAAGAGGTCCAGGTTCGATATCTACAGAAATACCTGCCACAAAGCCTCCTTGATTCGAATGCTGGCGTGCGTCTGGTAGAAAGGATATGGTACTGGTTGCACGGAAGGTTTGCCCTTCAATTTTCCAGTGCCATGATTGCCCCTGCTTAATGAACACTCAGATATCGATTTACTGCAGGTTATGTGTCTGAACTGCTCTTGAATGGGCTGAAAAGACCACATGGCCTACTGAACGCCTATGTCCAACATTTTGCCAACTTTAATGTAACCGACGCATCCATGTTCGTCAAGCAAGAGGGCAAAGAGGCGTTGCCGGTTCTTTCTCAATACAAATTAGATTTCTCAAAGTTGAAGAAAAGTATGTCATTCAATTCAATAGTGTGATATATTGCAGTTCTAATCAATGACTAGACAGCGACATGCTGACTACAATCCAGCAACTGACGACACATTACCTCATGCGATCTGTCTTGCCACTTACTCTCGGTAAAGATGAAGCGATTTACGTCGAATACGGATTCGCCCGCTTCGTGGACTCGGACACCAAAACCGTCGCCGTCGACGAGCCACTCGTTCTGCTTGCAGCCACGGGGTGGATCAACGCCAACCACCGCACAAGCTACAAATACTTCGCCAAACAGATCCACCTCCACGATCCGTCCTCGAACGGCTTCGAAAATTACATCGCGTTCTGCATTGACCTGCTCTTCTCCAGCAGACGGCGCGTTAATGAGGTGTTCCATTTTTCTGGGATAGGGTACGGCGCGGCGCCTGCGTGGAGCTCGCTTGAAGCTGAGCTCGTTGCGCTGCATAGGACAGACCTCGACACTATCGAGGAGAGCGCAGTAAGGCACTCGCAGTTCTTCGGGCCGTCCGTCACACTGGGCACGAATGCCAAATCGCCTGAAGACACCTCGAGCTGGCTGGGACACAATTCATATACCCCAATTTGCTTCCCTCATATCTCGATGGGCCCCGATCTCGTATTTGTCCTGAGGTTATCTGACGGTTCGCTTATCTGGGTCGTACTGCAGGCCAAATACTCGCTAGGCAAGAACGGGACACTGTCGAGACCTAACCTGCGCAAATCGATGCGAAGCGTCACCCCATCGTATTTCTTCTTAGACAAGGTATGCTGCGCACCTTCTCAATAGATCCTGAGCTTTCATAGTAGCCAAAATGCTGATTATCGATTGGTTTCTGTGCCCTGACGTTGGTTGCTTCGATCTATACAGGACGGGAAACATTTCTCTCCAACGAGCTATCCAGACCTAGTCAACGAGATCCACGAGCGTCTCCTCGGTCTTCCTCGCCGTCGGGCTGACGCAGGGAAATACAGTCTCCTGCGCGTCGTCGCCTCCTTCCCCGCCGACACCAACCTCAAACGGTGCATCGACGAAGACCCAGACCAAGATGGGCACCCCATCGCCAGCCTCAACATGTCGCTGATCAAACAGATAACGCGGCGCATGTCACCTATAGACTTCCTCCAGGGCCTGCAGGACCCTCTGCAAAATTCCGGGAGGACAGGGAAGAGGAAGAGAAGAGTCGATCTGGGGTCGTCTTCTCAGGCTGCCAGTCGTGCCACTGGCAGCTCAAAAAAACTAAAGCTTAACATTTAACTAGTAACCGTTCTACCCTCAAAGTCCATCCTATTGGTTATTTATGCCATTTGCTTTCGATCTTGGATTCACCCGTGTTTTTTTGTCTGGCTTTCGATACAGTTGTTCTATGTAGATGCTTCATTATTCGGTCTTTCCCGCTCCACCCTATACATACATTTCTATTGACTGACTGACGGATGGATTCGAATCTTGTCATCGAGTTGCTCTGAACCTTAATAAAGTCACATTGAAAAGAAGCAGATTACGCACTAATGAAAAATCGTACAACCAAATAGTCTATTCAAAGACAAAAGGTAACATGTCATATTCAAGAAAATTAAAAAAGATAAGAGGGACTAAGGAAAAGAAAAAAAGAATCGCGCTGCATAGAAGTAAGACACAATGATACATGGAATATACAAGATGGGATTACACCGATCAGCACCCCTGTCCCACTAGATGTACCATCGATCATACAGCCAGAAGAGATGTAGACGAGAAGCCTAGTAAGCGAGGAAAGGGTAGAGAGAAACAGGAACTGAAAGAGTATCCAAACTGGAATACCGTAAACCGTTAAACCGTAACCGGGGGGTGTGGGGATCAGTCCTGAAAGGGGGAAGACGATGCTCATCGAATCACGTCCGTATGTAAAAAAGAAAACCAAGCTTCGAAACGAATGCGAACGCCCATTTCGTGAAAAATATACGGGGCACGGTGTCTTGACGTTGCAGACGAGTATACGCTGTGGCTTTCATACATGGCTCTACCCGCCGCTGGGCTCCTGATAGGGGAAAGTGTTCGGCCCTTTCTAAGATTTGGGTGTTATTCTGTTATCTATACAAGCACACACAGAGAGATTTTAACAGATCAGTCAGGCAAAACCGGGACAAAAAAGATGTGAACGATGGACGTACACTTGAAATGGTCCTTATCTATCACGGATCTGGGTCCAATTTCTCACCGCGAGCCAAAACGCGTACGACCTTGCTAGGTTGAGATATCATTTCCATCATGGCCATGACAGCTGGTGGGCGCTCCACAAGTCCGGACTTGGGTCCATGTGAGTCACTCGTGGACGGTCGGCGGCCACGATTCGAACCCTGCGAGCGTTTCTGGCCATGACCACGGTCGTCGTCCTCGCCACCGCGGCCAGGGAGAGCGGGGTCGACCTCGAGGAGGGAGATACCGGCCTTTGCGGCCCAAGAAGCGACCAGAGATCCGGTGGACCGAGCCTCGTACCGGTTCGCATGCGTTGCGGTGGGAGCGGGCAGCGGGACGGGCGTCAGCGGTGCTTCTGCGGACGAGGCGATGTTCATGGCCATGGACTGGGGGGACATATTCGGCAGGGTCGACAATACGGCGAGTACGACTTTCATCGGGGCTAGCTTCTCGGCATGTACAGGTTTCAGTTCCTCTTCAGGGTGCTCGGTTTCCCAGCGAGCACAGCAGATGATCCGGCGAACCCACTCCGGGCAGGAGTTGACGTTGGAGTTGGTTGGAGACGACTCGGTTCCCTCGCTGTTGAAGGATATCTTGTCCCATAAAACGAATGCATCGTCTCTCTGTACACGGATCCGCGGGTTGGTCCCGACTTGGGCTTCAAGAATTCGAGACGCTGTGCGAGCCTTTTGGGCCAAAGATGATGTACCTTTCTTCAAAAGGTCGAGTGTATTGAGAGCTACGAAGGATTGGATTAGTTCAATTGTGTGATCCGAAAGATAGGGAGACAGACCTTCGAGAGGCACAATGATAACCTCTTCCCGACCTTCTCTGCACCACTTCTTGACCTGATACAATGCATGGATAAGGACACTGGCATCGACAACTACAACATCGGCATCCTTGTCCTTTCTTTGCTCCTCGTATGACCTCCTTATGATCCCCGGGGCAGCATTGACACTTCGATCGAACTCGTTGTCTTTCCGTTCCTTTGCAGGGATCTTCCGTTGGGCAACTTTGATTCCGGGAGAGTTTGACCCTCGCTTGGGACCGCCGGGACCATTGGAATTATACAAAATAGGGTTCTTCCTGTCTCTCCAGTTCGCAGAAGACGAAGACACTGTTTTCTCGAGCTGTTCGACTTGGTGACTCAAGAAAGCAGCGCCTAGGGCGCGAGACATCGCCGTTTTGTTGGCGTTGGCGTTGGAAGCCTGAGATACATCGTCAGTGAGCATCCAATAGGATATAAACTGCCCAATCTCACCTTTTTGTCTGCCATCTGTGATAGTTTTGAAGGAAGGCTTGAACAACGAGACCCAGGGCTGACGGAGACTGCACACAGGATTAGTCAGCCTGGCACATTAAAACTGCCGATTTTGGCAGGCAACTCCTTTTTCTGACTCCCATCGGTGAAATGGGAAATTTACCACAAGGCTCCGTAAAACCCTGCTCCAGGGGTAATAACACATAATTTGGATGTCAATGTATGGTTAATATGTCTAGAGAGCATTGGCAGATAGGTAGATATCCAGACTCTGCGCAGCACCTCGTGCCGAGGGCCGAATGTTCCGTTTTTCTATCCCCGCTCAATTAGTTTCCTTGAACAGACTCGGATCTGACCGGCCAGCAGCTGACCGACGCTCTTCAACTTGTTTTTGACCAAATGGACGCGTTTTACAGGCCCTGGCCTCTGGATTCAATTTATTATTCACTTTGACACTCTCCACCCCGCAAGGATGCGCATAGCTGCCTAATTCCGGCCAGCCTCTAGAGATTATCGATAACGATATCAGAAGCACCCTCTGGCGAATCACACAACCCGTCATAAATCTACTTACATGTGTTGCACACGCGTTGTTCTTCATTTCCTGCTACGGTATGTTTTCTTCCATAGCGCACCACTTCACAGTCATATTTGTCGCTCTCTCATTTTTATTTCGCCGTTATATGTCCCTAATTGAATGCGCAGGTGACAGAAGCAGGCCTTGTTCGGATTTGTTGTGCATTTGATTTCTTCAACATGTTTCGTAAGTACCCGGGTCGCCCCACGAGTTCGGACTTATGCCTGATAGATTCATAGTGTCGATCTCCTGAACCCCAATTACATACATAGGTCGCAGAACCCCAAACTGGTCTAAATTATTTATTGTTTCCCCCAGTGCCCAAGGCATGGTGCACTACACCCGAAATGAAGATAAGAACCGCTGGCCATGTCAGTGTGCCAGTTATTCCTTCTTCTTCCCTCTTCATCGTCGTCTCTCAGAGCGGAGCTCTGGTTCTGCCAGCAGTGGTTGAGAATGGGCCACCAAGTCGACGTCACGCTCGTTCTCGGGCCAATGGTATTTTCTGTCGTCTTCAACGCCTTTCTTTACGGGATTTGTGTGCTACAATTTTGCTATTACTGGGAAAGCCGGGCGAGGGACACGGCCATAATCAGGTTACAGCACACCCTTTACTCCACCTGTGTGTACCATCAGCTTACCATACGCAAATCTTTTCAGGTTGCTTGTCGCCTGGACGCTACTTTTGGACACCTTCCATACCAGTGCACTATCGTACATGATCTGGGAGTATGTCGTCGTCCACTTCAATGATCCGTCTTTCCTATCGACTGTCCTGTGGCCGTTTTCATCAACGCCGATTGTGACGACCATGTAAGTCTTTTTTCGTTTCTGTGTGTAATCGCCGACGCGTACCTATCTTGGGACCACACACAATCGATGATGTATCTTGATTTAATCGTTGTCTATTCAAAGGACATCCTTTCCGATCCAAATATACCTCTCCTGGCGTATACGCCAGTTTTCCCGCTCGACTCGGGTCTTTTCTGTGCTGGTGGCCATGGCTGTCGCACAGGCGACTCTGGGATTGGTCTGCTCTGTAGCAGCTTTCCATGTACCACGGTCTGTTTGTATAATACCGTTCTCATCCGTATTGTGCGTTAACTAAACAGGGTTGCTCAGAATCGGGTCTTACAGACAACTGATCCCGTTTGTCGATGCATGGCAAATAACGGCCGTAGCCACCGACGTCAGCATAACGTGCGTTCCGTCGCTTCACATCCACATTCTTATACCCTCACACAATCATCAGGCTGCTTCTGTCTTGGTACTTGTGGAAGAGCAGAACCGGTCAAAAATGTGCGTAACTTTGTCATTTCAAAAATTCAGCAGGATCCTAAAATTTTCAACAAGCAAGCAACAACGTCATCTGTCGGTTAATCCGATCCTCTATTGAGACGGCGGCTTTCGGTGCTTCTTTTTGCGTAAGATGTCTACCTTACCCTGAACGGATTTAGTGTTCTGACTGATTCAATTGTTTTTTGGTTGTTCGCGTTTTGATAATCCTATAATCAGATATTGGATCTGATTACATTCGTACGTCACTTATCGCCTCCAATGAACTTGATGATTACTCATGAATATTCGGCGTAGACGCTATTGCAAGATACGAACTTTCATGTCGTGTTCGCTTTCGTGAGCCTCGCTTCCATTCCTCTTGGTGTGGTGCGTGTGTACTAATACACAGCCTTTTCTCAGCCGATGGGAAGGATATATACGTGAGCCATGTTTGCTGGGCCGTCTCTCGCTTTTCGTCGCTAAAATGGATCGGTCGCTTGTCGGTCAGAAACACCCTACTAATGGTGACTACACCCCCTCTCCTGATCTACTCAAGAAACAAAAAGCTCAACCCTTTATCTTATCCCATCCCACCTCTACCATACAGACCCTCAACTCGCGCCAATCGCTGCGCGCTGAACTCGAGCGCCCCATCGTACCCGACATCGCACTCGACCAATCGGTGGGTAGTGCACCATTACCATTACCCTTGCTCCTGCACCCCCATGCCTCAGCATGTGCCCATGTTTGATGTTATTCTATGGTTTAATTGAAAGTAACCCGCAGTTCAACACGTTCACCGCGCCATTGCGCAGTGGGATCGACCCTGGGCCGCCGCCGCCACCGTCGTCGACAGTGCTGAAGAAGGCGTTGTCGGCAGAGCAGCAGATGCAGCACCAGCACCAGCACCAGCATTATTATCATCATCATCAACAGCAGCAGCAGCAGCAGCAGAGCGCGATTATGTTGAATGTGACGGTGTATAGCACCAGCGGTGCGGGTGCGGGTGGGGTTGCTGGTGGTGGTGGAGCGGGTTGTGTGGGCGACGCGACGCATACGATTTCTTCTGTGCAGATATGTCACAGCGCGCCTGATGGTCCCTTCACATCTTCTGTGAGGCTCGATATTCCATGATACTTCGATGTCAGTGCTAGGCTGCAGCTGCAGTGATGTAATGTGGACATATTCCGTGTCCTTTCTTTCTTTCCTTCCCTCCTTCTCTCCTTCTCTCATTTGCTTTGATACACGTAATACGACTGTAGTCCAGATTTCTGCTTTGGATATTTTAGCTTTTGCTACACCATTGACAAGATGAGGATATGACTTCATATGATTGCCGGTTGGCCTTTTCGTAATTGTAAATACTAAATAGCTTACGTGTTACACTTACAGTACTAGCTAGCTTATACCGGATTCAGAGGACGACGATCAGGTGGGATCGTCGGTCTTTGCTTGGCGTAGTTGCCGTTTTAATGAAATGATGACAGTATGGGTTTGGTATGTGTACGTACGTACTGTATTTGCGACAGCTGGAAAGTCGAAAGCGAGAGTTGTACTCCTTACAGGTATTGTGCCGCGCCTTTACCTATTATGAAGTATGAATGACTTACTAGGCTGCGCATGGAATTTTATTGATGGTCAAACTAAAGCTGCGTTGAAACGACCGCTTGAGGTCCGGAGATGTATTATTCAATTATCATCCAGATACTCAACTGACAAAGAGGTTTTTACACTCATACTCGAAGTATTAACAATCTTGGCGAAGTTGGGCTCCGGACCGCTCAGAGGTTGGGTTTCAGAGAATTTGAACTTGTTCCACTTTTCATCGTCCTTCGGACGTGACTCGTGATTACTGCGCCGCTGCTACTACATGCGTACTCGTATTCATTAATCTGCCATGAACCGGCTTGCTCATGCGGGATCGATGAGACCGAACTGCCTTGCAAAGTTCCAAATAAGAGTTTTCAGAAAGAAACTTTATTGTCTTCCAATGAAGCAGTGCTCAGATTGCAACTAAATTGGAAAAAGTAAAGCTTATACCGCTCAAGGTTTAATGAAAGGCTTCATACTCTCATTCAGCCTCAAAAATGATGTAACTCTGCACAGCAAGCACACCTTACCTGAGAGGCTGAGTACCGAGGAGGCTTTTATTATTTAATTGTGTCGATCCTTGAGGCGGATGATCCCGAAATGGCTGTTTATAGACTCCGCTTACCCCTAAATTCGGGCGCGCTTTAAGCCAGAGTTGCGCATTTAAACGTTTACCACCAACTTCCCAAGCCACTTTTCCTTCTTCACTATGACAGTTAACGACTATCATCTGATAAAGGTCACCTCGAACCCCAGCAAAGACCCACACCCGACACCTAAAGGCGACAAACCACCCCATTGGGTCGACAAAGCCGGCTCGTCGTTCCATAATCCATGGAAGAGCTTTCGAGCACATAGTTTCCGGGATAAACTCAATGTACGTCTCCATGCTCATCAAATAGTGAATGTAAGAGATCATATGTCTTTTCTATTGCTATTCAGCTGCTACCAGCGATTGCATCCTTCCCGGCTCCGCCGAAAGATATCGCGAGTCTGATGCCTATCCGCAATCCTACTTGGGGTAGATCAGCAGCAGCGACGCTCGATGGAAAGAACAAAGAAGATGATGAGGAGACGGACAGAAGCAATAGCAGCAAGATTAAGACGACGTGGTTAGGGCATGCATGTTTTCTTGTCGAGTTCCCTGCTCCGCCTGGCTCGACAGACGGTCGAGGGGTGAGAGTCCTGTTCGACCCTGTCTTCAGTTCTCGGTGCTCTCCCAGCCAGCATATAGGACCCAAGCGCTTTACACGTGCGTTGCATACTGTTCTTGACTTCTTTGTCCAGCTGTTGATCGAGTCATGGCCCATTGTCCAGCACCGCCATGCAAAATAGAGGATATACCAGAGGTCGACGCCGTCGTGATTTCTGTGAGCAACAAACAAACCATAATCTTTTAACATCTTTCTAAACCACTTCTTGCTTTCAATTCGTTAGCATAACCATTACGACCAGTGTGTTATTCTCTTGATCTGTTCCTGTTCCTCGCTCATAATCGCCCTTTCTTTTTCACCTCTCTTTTCACAGCCTAGACACACATACCATCCGCACCCTCTTCCGCCGTACATCCCGCACACCCCACTTCTTCGCACCACTCGGCAACGCATCCTTCTTCAAATCCCTCGGCATACCTACCTCACACACACACGACATGGACTGGTGGGAATCCAAACGGCTCGTCGTACAACATTCAGACGCAAAGGACGACGCCAACCAACCTCCGCTTACAGTCGACATAACGTGTACCCCTGGCCAGCACTTTACCGGGCGGTCGCTGTTCGATTCGTTCAAGACTCTGTGGGCCGGGTGGGCTGTTGAAGAGGTTAGGCAGGGAGAAATTAATGGTGGTGGTGGTGGTGGTGGTGGTGAGGCGACGCGGCCGCCGACGAAAGTGTATTTTGCTGGTGATACCGCCTACCGCACGGTTCTTGACGGCGATAACGAAGACGAGGTGCCTGTTTGCCCTGCGTTCAAGGATATCGGGGCAGTGTTTGGCGGCTTTGACGTTGCGCTGATTCCAATTGGGTGAGCAAACGTCTCGCTTGCTTTTGTTCTTATTTCTCCTGTGATTCGTGAATGATGGTGTCGCTGAATGACGTGTTATGGCAGAGCGTACCTTCCTCGCGATTATATGTCGCGCATCCATTGTGCGCCTCAGGATAGCGTTATGATTTTCAAAGACGTGAAAGCGAAGAAGGCGCTTGGGATGCACTGGGGGTACGTATGAGGTGTCTATGACGAGTTGAATGTCAATGTAATCTGATAAAAAATCATTTTGGTTCAGGACGTGGACGTTGACTTCTGAAAATGCTCTCGATCCGCCTAAGGGTCTTGCGAAGGAATGTGTGAAGGCGGGTATAGAAGACGGCGCGTTCACAGTCTGCGACATCGGACAGACATTATGGTTTTAGAGGGTGTTTGAGTGCTCATTGTGCTCTGTAGAGGTTTATCTGTTGTACGTTATAGCTTGCCGGCAAAGTTATTACCATTACTAATAATAGAACTTTTTTTTGTACGGAGGATGATTTACATGCATAAAATATACTTAAACTGAGAGAATCTCCGTAAGTCAATTACATAGCGTGGCGTATCCATGATCTAGGAGCGCCAAGGGGCTTAATGCTTCTTTGCCCAATTTTTTGCTTGTTTAGGAATAGAACATTGTATAAGGTGTGTGATTTGGATATAAGCTAACCGAGGAGTCCCGATTCATCTCACTTCAATCCATACTCCCCTTCGAGCAAGATTATGCAAGTTTGGCACGCGTAATTGTCGGAGAATGAGCACAGATTTGTCTTGTCACTATAACACTAATAAATATGACCTTCTCGGAGTTTCGAGGTTGGATTGGGACATTTGTCTCCGACCGACGTTGACAGCACCTTTCAATGGTTTCAGCCAGCCGCAGGGAGTGTATAGACATGTACCTTACCTGTAAACTCCGTTTCTTACAAATCCTCTTATTGATTATTTTTATTGTGCTATAATCAGGCATGAGGGTTTACGTACTCCGAGAGACCCGTCAGTGTAAGGTCTACCTCAAAACGCATTGTATTACAGCTACTACGTGTGGTGTAGTCAATTTGTTGAGAGTGGTATGTTTCAAGGTATTCAACGATTAAAAAAATAGGATACTCAAGCATCTCAGTCCAGTGCGAATCGTGTCAATAAATTAATAGATCTGATCCCATATGCGTTGACGGGTTTCTCGTCCAAACGATTCGTTGACGATGGTGCGAAATGATATTCAAGATCTCATAACGGCCTGTGGTCCCCAAATAACTTCAAATCAGATTCGAAGTAAAACTTTTTAAATTTTGCTTAGAATACCTTTTGATCCACGGAAACGACAATCCAAGCAAGGTGTTCCTGTCCAGGTCAACAAGGAAATATGAGTATTCTACCACCGGCGTCCTCAAGCAGCCTTGTGAAATGAATTGAGATTAAAAAAAGCAGAGTTTCTGCTCAGAATAAGACAGCTATATTTACCCTCAAGCTCATACTGCCGCGAGCAGGCCATGAGTATTCCGTGCCTTTGTGTTGAATGTTGGATGAATGCCAACCAAGCTCTCCGAGATGTCCCCTTTCGCAGTGCAACATAAAAAATTTTGTCGCAGCGTAATTTCTTTTCTACACTTGTCCACCATAATAGAGCCACTTTAGACGCCAGACCATAAAATTGATAGCGTTTTTGCTCAAGTTTCGTAAACTCTCGTACTTCAGGGCCTGGGTATAGGAGGTTCCTGGCCGTGTTAGGTAAATGATCCGAATATATAAATGGCTCACACGATGTCGTGATCATCTACCGCGTAGGACGAAACTGCGGAACCCGTGCGGCAACCTAAGCGGCTTCAGTGCATGGCCTGATTGGAGACAATCATGTTTGAAATTCTCTTGCGGTATGTCATTATCTTGGAACAGCTCCATCCTATCTTTTTTCTCAACGCCCTCGATGCCCTTCGACGTTTAGTGCCAGTTGTACTATCCCAATCCCCTTTTCGCGAGTAAGCACCCCCCCTTTTTTTATTTATTTGGCGACAAGATTAGACATGCGCTGCCATCCAGATCTCCAATTACGGCTCCATCTTTTCTTTTATTATCGGTGGGGACACGTAGAGCATTCAAAACCCCATTCAAGCATAGTGGAGTACAACCTTGATGTTGAATCCCACCCGCAATCTCAGTAGCAAGGCGTCGAAGCTACTATGGGGTCTGACCCTATTAGCGACGGCGGCAGGGGCTCAAGAGCTGACAGATGGTCAAATTGGCGTGGTTAGCGCCAGATTGGCAGAAGCAGCGCTCATGAGGTGCGTCATTGACATACATCTATGAAGCTAAACGCACGTCTAAATTCTTCCAACGATCTCACTACTAGTTGGGAGCTCGGTACTCGCGCACAAACTATCCTCGAGCTTAACGCCACAGAATACTCGGTGTTCTCTTCGTCCTCTCTACCACCCCCTAAAACTATTCCATCGTCACTGGCGTCTACACACGGACTCGATCCTTTCTTTGCCATTGCCCACGAGGTCGTCGCGAACCGCTCAACGGCGAACAACAACACGTCTGGGCCGCAGGCCTTTCTACCAGATGGCAGTGCTGGCGACCCACCGTCGATCGGCGTGGCGGTCTTGCTGGCCGATTGGACGAACCAAGACGACGGGAGGTTGGATTACGCAGGCGCAGCCAAGGACCAACTCGACTTTCTCCTAACCAAAGTCCCCAGAGCCTCCGACGGTGCTATATCGCATAGGGTGTCTGAGCTGCAGCTATGGTACGTGCTTGGCTTGTATTGCCTCCACATGTCCACCTCGGTTATTTATCCGTCTTGCTTATATTTCTTGAAAAAAAAATTGTGCAGGAGCGATTTTGTTTACATGGTACCACCGTTCCTCGCTTACTATGGCGTGTTGACCCGGAACCGCACTCTTGTCGCCGAGGCCTACAATCAAATTAAACTTTACCGAGGCCATCTACGTGATAATTCAACGGGGTTGTGGATGCATGTCTTGCTGGGTGCCGACTGGAATGACCCCGGATTCTGGTGTACAGGTCGGTGCCCTTCAACTAGCTGTTATATCAGTTGTCCAACTCAACTTGATATAGGTCAAGGATGGGCAGCGGCGGGGATGCTGCGGGTTTTCGCCACGATGCAGCACTCTGAATACTCCAACACGTTCAAAAACGAGCAAAAAGACCTTGCGAGCTGGATAAAAGAAATCCACGACGCCGTATACCCTCACCTCGTAAGTTCCCGATATCCCTGTCTCCTCTCTCCTTATCTCAATCTCAATCTCACATATTCCATTAGGATGATACCAATATATTCACAAACTACCCTAACCAACCCGTCACAGCCTCTGGCAACTTTTACGACGCCGCCTGTACAGCGCTGCTCGCAAGCACCGTCTACAGAGCCGCACTAGTAACCAAAGACGGCTCGCACATCGCCGACGCCGACCGCACGCGGTCCACTCTATTCAGCACGAACACCAGCCAGCCCCCTTCGTCCAACGCGAGCACCGCGCTGGACGGCTACGCGCATCTGACGGCGGACGGGTGGCTCACGCCCGTCGTGAACCCGCACTCGTTTGGTATGGCGGGCAAGGAGAGTGCGGAGGCGCAGGCGTTCGTTGTGCAGCTCCATGCGGGGCATAGGGAGTGGGTGCAGGGCGGCTCGAGAGTCAGCGCGGCTACCAGGAACGGCCGTGCGGAGGCTTCTGCGGTGTGGATGACGCTTGTCCTCGTCCTCGCGGGAGCGGTCTTGATGCTGTGAAAATCGATTCAGAATGAACGCTGTCATTGCTTTCTTTATTTTTGGCTTTTTTTTCGTTTTTTAATTTTGGTTTTGTTCTATTTTATCTGCTTTTGGGGCTCCATCCTTCGATTATAGTTTTTTCTTTTTTCCATTTTCTCAAAGGTATGTCTTCCTTTCACCCACTCACTATTTTATGTCTTCAAACTCTGACTTTCGTGTGCTTTTAGTACTTGGACGATATATACCGACTTTCTCCACCCAATTTATACACCACCATCATACGCCTGTCATTTCCCCTCCACTCAGCCTGCCGCTACCTTCATAATCCGCACACCCTCCCTGTGCGTCATCACCACCATCATTCTTCATACCGACACTGTAACTCATCACCAGACTCAGACTTTACAGAAAAAAACGTCACCTAATAATTTATTCGACCCGATAATCGCATAGTGACGTTTCTCCTGCCTATACTAATTCCCTCGAGTCCCTCCCTACCCTGTTGTCCCATGTTATGTACCAGGGTATTTTCCCTCCAGTTACGCCTCTCCCAAAGTCACCGAACAATGTTTTTCAAATTTGTGTCGAGCTGTAGATTCGGACCAGTAAAGTAACTGTATTACATCATGTACATGCTATGTACCTCTCTCATTGAAACAAGTCGTTTTTGAGAATAAAACTCGTAAGGAGGGGAGCATTGGTTGGCTACACCTTAGGCACAAATGTATAATTTCGTCAGACAATTGCAACGATAACATTTCATTCGTGGTAATACAGCCCTTAATTCAATAAACATTTACAAAAGCCGCAATTTTCATCCTAAAATGACCAAAGTGTCTCCAGGTCCAACAGGCTGCCCCTCCCTGGCGCCATGTCCAAAACCGACAACTTTCTTCCCTTTGCTTCCTTCCCCAGCAAGAACAGGTATTTCGGTTTTCATCGCCTCTAGAATAACGAGCACCTGCGAGTCCGACTCGATAACATCGTCGATGCTGCATTGGATCTTCCATATGTTGGCGAATATGGGGGCAGTGAGACGGGAACCACCCTCAACGTCTAGATTGTCTTTGAAGAAAATGGCATTTGTCGATGAATACCCTGGCGAGTTATCGAAATAGATGGGACACATACCGTTGTAGACGGATTTTGAACTGTCTTCTTGGACGTTCTGACGGACCTTGTGCTCTTCCCATTCTCGTAGCAAAATTCGTTCTCTGATTCAAATTAGGTGAGCTATGTTTTCACCGTATATAAGGGATACAATACCTCTGTTCCTCTCGGCTGCTGGCTTCAGCCTGACGGAGGCAAAATGCCTGGGTCTCCTTTTCAATAGATTCAAGGAACTTGGCATATTCGGCTACAGAGAACTCTGTCGGCTCAATCTATATGAGATACACGAGTTAATCAGTATAGAGTTAAGACAAAATATATCATGTTTTTCAATACCTGGAAAACGTATTGGCCTGTATCAAATTGTTTCTCAAACTAATACATGGCATAAGATCAGATATTCCCTCAATGCAAATCTATACAACCTACCTCGATGTACTCGTGTTCGCTGACAGGCTTGAAAGCAACCTGTCGTCACAAAAGTTGAGATGCTGGGCGTGAGGCACGACAATTATACAAATACCTGGTCGAAGGCCTCCAACAGCCATGGTTTATTTGCTTGGAAGTCGCGGCCTTTCCCCCAGGTTTGCCATGTAGGGAGAGTTCGTCCGTAGAGCTGATACCCTCCGGGAGATTCAATTGGGTATATCGCCGCCACTGGACCCGCAATGCCAATGGCACCCTGAGACACAATTCTCAATTGGTTCAGCATTTTGGCATTGTTAGTAACGTACTCGAGGTGTGAAAGTGCGCGATGGGTTCATCTTTTGACCGATAAGCCGGCATCGAGGATCAACCTGAGCAATGTTTCCTGGTAAGTAGTCTATCAATTTCTCCTACCAGTCAGCTCACCGGTATGAGGAAAGGACAAGCCAGGTAGAATCCAACACCCAATACAAGCTTTCAACGACCGTGTTATTTATGGCTCTACGAGGTGGAATAGGAGATAACGCACCCAGTCGGATTCGACCAGCTTTTGCAAGGCTTCTTCCGCGCTAGCAAGGCCGTTGTTGTTGGCCAAATATTCCACATTGCTAGGTAGATATACGGCTTTATCCCGAGTAGTGGTCATATACCGCAGAATCGCTTCTTTATTCCATTTATCGTCGAGGACAATAGGAAATGTAATTCGTCGACCTGGGAATGTCATTTCATCCATATTGTCTGGGATAAGCTCGGCCGATTCAATTAAAACTGCAAGAAACGCATCCTGGGCAATGATAGTCGGGTCATAGTGGCACTAAATAGAAGTGAGCTAAAGGCTACAGGGGGCGAATAGGGCATTTGACTGCGTACCAAAATCGAACGTATACAGGGACAGAGGAAACGTAGTCCAGAGATACCTTTTCCATTGACTATGCCCTGAAAGGCATGAATCCTTGCTCGAACAAACAGGTCCAAGTGCATCGCGCCGAACTCCACCAGAATCGCAGTGCCCCCAGCCTAGCGAAAGAAAACGTCAGTTTTCGTGTTCCCCCACCGCTACCAATAGAACATACCTGTCGGAAAGTTACTCTTTTTGCTAGGGCATCTCGATCAACATGTCGCACGTGAAGGACTGTAGGATATTCTGTATCTTTGACATCAGTATCCAACAATGTGAACCTGGATATCGACGTTTCTTTGAGTTTGTGGCTGGAGCAAGATTGTTCCACAGCCTCTAGCCACTGGATGTTTGATACGGAACGTTGTATTGCGCTACTCCATGATATCCTTCGAAATTCTATCGTGTTCCCAGGTCCGAGTTGACCCAGCTTCCACCTTTATTCTGAATTTAACACTAGGTCGCCTAGCGAAAGAAGAATCAAATACCTACATTTCTGCTGTCGCAACTGTGCACAAGCACATGTATCCACCCATATCAGGTCCTTCGTTCGTGAGAATGACAGGTGTATCGCCGTTAATGTTTATAGTGCCGAGCGCGTACCCATTGTCCAAGATATTACTTGGATGTGACCCTCCCTCTCCACCACTCTCTCTTGCCCATGCAATTCGATCGGCGGATGAGGGCGGCTCAAGTCGGATACCGAGTCTGTTACTTGAAGGGCTGACTCTCCACCGAGTAGTGTAGAATTTACGAAGGCCCTCTGATGTGACGAATTCCTCGTCGCCGTGCGGGCCTGGAAGTACATATATAACCCAATGAGAAGAGTATGTTGGAACCAAATGTTCCGGAACGACATGTTCGTTCTCTTGGGGAGCAGGGGAGCAATTTCCTAGAGAAATAAGGTCTCCTTTGAGCAACGAGCGACCCTGGAGAAGCAATTATCAGTCAACTGGGAAGATAGATAGCTTGGAATTATAACCTGATATCCTCCAAGTCCCATGGAAGTTGATTTGGATCCAAGGTAAGTTGGGACGTCGGGAAACCCGCCCCTGATGGCCAAGTAGACACGAAAACCAGCTGTGGCATTCGTCATACTGGCTTCAATATCGACAGTTGAGCCCTCTGGAACCAACAGTTTGGACCACGTCGAACATTTCTTGCCACTGACTTTGACTATCACGTCCTTTCCTGCCACAGCTATGACGGTGCTTGTAAAGAAATGAAATGAAGCTTTTACTCCGGGAACAACGACAATTTCGAGTCCTTCAGTTGTCTTTGGGTTCCCGACAAGGATGTTTGCTGCTGAGAAAGCAAGGCTATCCATGGGCCCGCTCACAGGAATCCCCAATTTCATGTGCCTGCCAGGGAGGTCTTGGATGGTCGTGTCAATACCAGGTGAAAGCACTTTGAAGGCACTATCATCATATAGATTAGACGAAGCTTCAAAGACCAGTGCAAAAATGCAGATACCGAGGTTGAACCTTGAACGATTCTAAGAATGTTGTGGTCACCATGCCTGTACGGAACGAGTGATGATCTATGATGGACGAAAGATATTTGACATTATTCATAGGTCCTAGGAGCTGTATTTCTCCCAATGCTATTAGAGAGCGAGATAGGGCTTCTTCTCTAGTCGATCCTGAAACAATTACTTTGCCCATGAGTGGGTCAAAATGAGGTGTGATCGTCATGCCAGTTTCAACCTATGCAAAATAATTTGATTATTAGGACACATTCACACAAGGTTCACAACGTGCAGGAATGCACAGCGCAAAGGCTCACCCAACTATCGATTCGCAGCCAGTCATAGTCCAACTCGTTTATAGAAGCATATTGGACCAAACCAGGGGAGGGCACAAATCCTTCATACGGATTTTCCGCGTAGATACGGCTTTCAATAGCATGGGAGCAACCTTGATTCACCCCTTGAGCGACGAAATTATCGTACGTGGCTTGCTGCATTTCTGCCGATGATGAGAGGAAGCCTTTGTTGGAAGAACTTTCCTCGAGGCCTTGCTTGATCATCAGCTCTACAAGATCTAATCCAGGATGTATTTGCTCAGTCACAGGATGCTCAACCTAGAAAAATAAACATGAAGCACCCTATATAATGAGAAAGTGTAGTCACTAACCTGGATTCTCGTATTCATCTCCAAAAAATAAAAGTTTGCAGTTTCTTCATCGACGAGAAACTCCATAGTGCCTGAAATATGTTCAACGAGACGGTCTACTTCTTAGCAGAAATATCTTACCTGCAGAGTTATATTTGATGCTTTTTGCCAAGGATACAGCTGCGTCGCACATTTGTTCCCGAAGGCCTGTCATCTCAATCAGCGCATGTGTGCTAACTTCCTGAATATACTCGCCTGGATGAGCTAAGCAGAAAGGACTGGGACTTTCTTCGATAACTTTCTGGTGTCTCCTCTGTGCGCTGCACTCCCGTTCTCGCATGTGTACTACATCGCCTTGGCCATTTCCAAATACCTGAAATAAAAGACGGTCGAGTTTCAGCCGCAATTACATATATTAGAATACTAACTTGTATTTCGATATGTCTCGCAGCGTCGAAATATCGCTCTAAAAAGATGCCATCGTCGTGAAACAAGGTCTAAAAAAGTTGAGTCAATTTCACAAGCAGACGAGAAAATGACGAACCTTTGCACGATTCTTTGCAACTTGAAAGCTAGTGCGCAAGCTTTCGGCATCGCGACAAACAATCATTCCCATTCCACCTCCACCCGCAGTAGCCTTGAGCAATACAGGGTATCCACATTGAGCCGCAATATTTAAGGCTTCTTCTTCCGATGCCAACAGTCCCCCTGAGCCTGGAACGCTTTTCAAACCAGCATTCCGAGCAATATCCAATGCTTCATGCTTCAAGCCCATAGAACGAATAATCTCGGGACGTGGCCCTAACCATATGATGCCATTGTTGATGACTTCAGCTGCAAATTTTGCGTTTTCCGATAGGAATCCGTAGCCTGGATGAACGAGGGTGACCGAATGCTTTATGCAGATCTGAATTATACTTGTAATGGAAAGATAGGCCGCTGCTTCTGAAGACCCAGCATTCGTTACAGTCGATTCGGGTTGTTCAAGAGGCACACTTTCGTCCGCTTGTAATACGTGAGGGGAGAGTGAATCGGAGTGTGTGTAGATAGCTACTGTCTTTAAGCCAAGTCGTTTTGCCGTTTGCAGAATGCGTACTGCGATTTCACCTCGGTTTGCGACGAGTAACTTGTGGTTGTCGTATTCCTTGACCATGCTGGCTAAAGAAGGGTCAAGGTAAACTCAAGAACAGCACCATGGCGTCCTTTCCAACCCAAGATAACATGATCCAAACATGTAATCGGTGAGAATGTTTGAAAGGAAGCATATCGTTTATAGAGTACCACCTGATGAAGTTATGATGAATGACGATGGGTGTTCGGGACAAAAAAGGTTCGGTTATTGGCACAACCGGAATTGTATTGCTTTACATCAACATTGTGAGAAAATACCGCTGCACTCCTAAATATGGCACATATTCTGTCCCAAACTATTAACAATTTTCTGGAAACAAGCTATATTTGGCTAGAGGATTGCCCAATACCTCCAACATTGGTCAAAATTCTCCACGCAGCAGTTTCAGTTTCGTTGAATGGTACCCTTGTTGTGTTCATCTACAAGAGACTTCACAAGTTCTGCGATTTCAACGGCTCCCTAGGCTCATTCAATCAGCATGATTCTTGCAAAACATATCAAGAAATACTCAACAGGCGTATCAGAATGGCAGCAAATGGTGACTTCGTCGATATTATCTCCCAACGAAATGAAACCACCATTCTGCGTTGTAACTAGCTTATCGTTAAGTAGTGTTAAGACCTAAATGAGCTCAGAATCAGGCGAGTTATGAGCGGCTAAGAGTAACGATCATACTCGTTTGCGGACGATGTCTAGAGGAACGGGATCATGTTTCCTGGAATCAAATTAAGAATATATCGTTTGGAATCTCGAGGAATTTACTTTGTTATGAGTAATTTCCCTTCTGCACTGTATTCCATGTCAGCGAACCATTCTGTTATAATGTAAGTTGTAACGCAAGATGAAAATATTTGAAGAGTGCTGGGCATGCCTGGTATGAATTTGACGCCTATTTCTTCTGCAGCTGTCTGATGAGCAGAGCCACCAATGCCTACAAATGCAACAGGTTCATTAGGGGTGCTGAAAATCTTTGCGACTTCTACAACGGCACGAGCAAGGGGAAGTGATCTCGATGTCTGACCATACACAGCACCATGGGGCTTAATCTACAATATCGCATATCAGTACTGTAATTTCAAGGATATAAAAAACATACATGGTTCAGAGGGAGTCCGTGTTGCTTCAAAAATCCACAAAGGGCTCCGACTTGATAAATGAAGCAAGACTTGAGCTCATCCTAGTAATCAACTCAGCTATGAACACGTACAGATAACTCTGAGTTTAGTATTGAAGATGCACATACCGGCTCGATTGCCATTTCGCGTCTTCCAAATCCTTGCAAGTCTGGAAGGGAAGGGTGTGCTCCGACAGCAACACCGTGACTCTTAGCAAGCTGAACGGTCTCGTTCATGACAGCAAAGTCACTCCATAGAGAAAGTTACAACCAGGAGCCAATTTCGAAGCCGCCGTGAAAACTCACGAGGCATGAAATCCACAGGCGATATTAGCAAGATGAATGTGTCCCATTAACTTTTCATCCTCTCCCTGTATGATAGGTGTAATTGACTAGTTATGAGAGTGTCTTCTGGTACATACGATTTTATACAGCGAGAACCCCTAAGATATCGTTATGCAAATAATCTAATGCAAGTTTATGTCTTCACCTACCTCTCCCATATCACAATTTACGGTGGCCCTGAAATTCATTTTGTAATCCAAGGACAGCGTAGAAAGTAGTGCAAGTAGATAACAAGTAGATAGGAGCTCCAAGGTTCCCAAGCATGAGAAAACTCGTATTCAGGGGGTGGGGAGACTTCGATTGACCCGTGCGGCGTGCCGCCAAGTCACTGTATAATCTATTTTTATCGCCGCCGGCATTGGCATCGTGTTGCTTGTAGCCGACGAAAGCACATGCCAAAAGGGAATAGACTATCTCGCTTGAACAAGTTGAATATCTGTTAATATCCTCAAAACGAGTAAAACAATACAGTCACTAAACTGCTTACTACTGATTCGGGATGATTACGCACTGGACTAAGATGAAGGTAAGTTCCGTTCTGTTACAGATCGACCCTAGCCTCGTCTCAATTATGACCTGAAAGTATCCGCTGAACGATGGTATAGTGAGTATAAAATTCCTGTGGGATAAGGTGACTACTCAATCATATCAAATCATCCGTGGTCGCCCTGATAATCATATTTCCGTGCATTCTCATATATGTTTCTCTATCTCGCTAGCGTCATCATTTGGATACTCAGAGTAATCTTTCCACCCTACATCTACGATACAACGTTGTCGGAGAACAGAACTGGGACAAAGGTTTTTGTTTTTTCTTATTAAACCACACTCTCAATGTGATTTGTCAACGACCTTGTTTTTTAGTGTCGGTGTCGCACTAGAGGACCGCAATTTATGATCGCCCCGGTACCTAACCGAGTCCAGAATGGCGGAGCAGCTGTCGACTCCGGAAAGGACGTCCAGCTTGAACCTTATTGCGATGGATCTGATTCGAGCGACCTTCAAGACGACGATTATTCCGCTATCCCTTGTTCAACAACAACAAGTGGCCAATTATCACTTTTCATGGAGCCTGTATCGATGTCGTCCTTCGAGCAATCCGGGGAGCCAATGATTGGGGATATTTGTGACTATATCGACTTCGTCAAGGGATTGAGAATGAGGGGATACCGGGCATCAAGTCATCAGTCCTCCTTTTCCACAGTTGCGGTGTCGGGTGAACCATTTCTTGAAAGCAAATATTCTGATTGCGAACACTCTAACTCTTCGATTGTCAATGTATGGTTTCATTCGTTATTTGAGGCTCATGGTATTTATAGCTATGCTCTGTCTAGCATGAACTTGCAGATTTCGACGATTCTGACCAGCTGGTATTCACTAACTCGTATTCATATTCGCGGGTGAGTGGTTGTGCAGTACTATTCCAGAATTGCAGTTACTTACGCCAAAATATAAGTTACACAAGGTTGAGTCTGTCCACAAATTGTGTCATTAGTAACACTGCCATCCAAGCATCCACAAAACTCCGAACCCCGACACCTTGTTATAAAAGCAATTACATTCTTTCCAACCGTGGGTTTTACGGTTAACGCTGTAACAAGAATGGCATGTTCTCGTTTGATAAGGCAGATCTCATCGCTTTATTTTAATTTAAGCGCTCGTGACCCATACTTTTGACGCCTGAGATCTAACATATCGAAGTTTAAAATGTATAAATGCGACGTTAAACATGGGAAGGAAGTCTCTCTATACAATTCTTTATATCTCGAAGGGTGCTCAACTTGTCATAGCACAACCTCCCACAGTCCGCTTTCTGGCACTTCGCTTCCCAGCAAGCGATGAACTCCGGCCAGTCTTCCATCTCTAGCCCACACAGCGTATCTCCGAGGGGTCGTCTATCCATCTCCATAAACATCCTGGTTTTGAGTTCTCGCCACGTATGATTGTTCATTTCTTCTCCGCATCCAGGACAGAGATATTTCTCTGCGTTTCCTGCATCGAATATCGCGTCGCTGTCTATGAATGTCTTGAAACGGTCTCGTCGATCCCGATGCAGCCGAAAGAGCGCCATGAGGCGACTGGCAGACATTTTTTCCAGGGTTGGTCGGTGTTCCTCATCATAAAGGTTCAGACTTAATGTCTGCGTCGACGCCAGCATAGTCTCCTCCAGCCACCCCTGTCGAGTTGTAATTGCATAAAGTCGCAGGGGATCGGCAAGGAACATAGGGGCTGTTATTGAGCTTCGAATGATGGACAATGGACCTGGAGCATCCCATTTTTGAGCAAGGAGGATGGCGTCGTCTGCTTCGTCAATGGATTCCCAGTTGTCGCTGTGAAGGCCGCATATCATGCTAAGAACCTTTGTCAAGACCTTATTCTTTTCATCAACGTCGAATATGGGACCAAATGATCTGTCTCCTAGCTCTGGCTGTACGAGGGATGAGTTGTGTGTAGAAAGAAGGCCACGAAAAAAGCCACATGTATTTCGCAGGGTGAAGTGTGGTACACGGTAGCCTGTATCTTCTGAGGAGACGAGTATTACATCGGCGTCGGGCGAGTTGAACTGGGGGTGGTAAGCTCGGGGTTCCCTGCGAGGCTTTGTGGACATCATGGTAATATAGCTGCTTCCTCGCCAATGTATCCGGGAAGTTTAATATGTTGCTGTTGCCGTTTATGATTCTCTTAAATTGCCTTGCGTCGGGCAACGTGGACGGGGTATGTAAATGCATCCTTGAGAGTTCTGGCTGGCAAATATATATGCCTCTCTCATCGATCATCACATGCCCGCATCCTTCCTCTTCAAATAGTTAAACCTACTTAATTAAGCTAGGACCCGTAAATCTCAGGATGTTAAGGACGCCAACGACTGTGATAAGATTAGATTTACTACCAATTCAATTTTAGTCGAGCCTACCTAAACGCTCAATGTGCTTGAACGTGGCAGCGGCGGTAAGGGACCTGGCAATCCGGGGAAGGAAACAAGCTGAAAGCCTGCCCCTATTTGGGGGACCTTTCCTTTGCTTCTATTGTCGTCGCGTTAACCTCCTCGGAAGGGATCAGGTCTATTCCCGAAAGTGTTAATCACCGATCAATGTATGGTATACTTTTGTTCATCATGAGCAATAGGAATGACATTCTGTGGTAATCGACTCACACATGTTTTCCAAAATTAATGCCTATGTCGTTGAACATTCTTATACTATCCCCCTAAGTTTGATAACTATTGAGTGATGGAGAATATGACTTGCAACATGTTCAGGTCTTATTGGCTCGCACGCCATAACAATCATATGGAGTTGCCCTGATGCTTTGGGTGGTAACCGTAGTGGACTGCGGCTGATGAACGGTCAAAGGGAGCAAAAAGAAGTTGAGATTCTATCACAGAAATACCTTGGAAGATCAACTTGGTTCAATGATGAGACATGGTCATGAATTGAACACACACCTTGATGAAGAGCAGGAATGGACATTCGCAGTAGGGCCGTGTGACAGACAAGCGGGGCCAACCCAATCCAAGGGCCATAGGCCAATCTCAAGCGAACACAATTACAATGCACCCGAGCCGTGCCAGGCCGTGCAGTTCACAATATTTTCATAAGCTAATCTCGGTGAATCAACCGGTAACTAAAAGAGAAGAGACTTGAGGGAATGCAAACAAGTGTAGGTGGATGTATCAAACGACTCACCATGTAGAAAGATACCAGATTTGCGGATTAGGACAACACCACTGAGCAAAGATAAAAAAGATGGTCATACAGAAACAATACTTGATAAAAAAGCAAAAAGCAAAACGAAATAGAAATAGAAAGGGGTACATTGGTATGATTCGTACCAATCCAACCAATCCATCTGACCCGCCTCCGAGCACACGCTCAATTGAACCATGCGCTCAAACATCAATTCTACCTTCCCTCTTCGCATTATCATAACACTCCAGTGTTACACTCGCAAGAAATCCCGGTATACACTGCTCTTTTTCTATCCAGTACTCCATTAGATTGGGTAGATCCTGAGGCCCCCCTTCCCCCTGTGCAACAAGCTGCATTGACGCTGACCCTGCACTGGATGACCCTTGTCCTCGGGAAGGCTGGAAGACAAAGGATGCACAGAGGTCGTACACCGACGTCACCCTGACTTGGCCATTCGGGTAGAAAGCGAGCTTGAGTCCGAGGATAGATGCTATTGCTTCACGGAACTCGGCGCTCTTGGACGTGAATACCTGAAAAAAAACAACAGCGGATGATGATAGTAGTGCGTGAGTGTATAAGTCTATGATATTAATTATTAGGCAAAGTGACCCATACCTGCTGTAACCTTAATAGCCTCTTCTCCTTCTGCTTTACCATTTCCTCCAGATCCACCTTCTCCTTATTAACCGCCTCCCAGCTCTCTCTGGGGACAAGATCCTCACCCGCACCCTCACCCTCATTCGTCATTCGTACCCCGCCCTCCTCCAACTCTTTAAGTCGCTTTATCAAGGCTTCGTTCTCGCTCTTCAGCCGATCCATCGCCGCCTGACGCAGATCGAACCATTGCTGCTCCGGGTTATCTTTCATCGACAAAATTCGAGTGTTCGGTGGGACGTGACGACCGCCGGCAATTTCTCCACGCAGCTCGAAGAGCGTTTGTTCGAGCTCTTCGATCTTGTCTAGGTTTTCTTTCTCGGAGGTTGTAGCGGCGTCGAGACCTGGGTTTAATGAAGATTACTTTCCGAGATACAGTCAGCTATTCGGAGGAAATAAGCACCTTTCTGCAGCTCAGCCTTTTCGAGGCGTTCTTTTTCCAGTTCGGCATGCAGCTCCTCGGCCTGGGCGGGGTTGAGCAATGAAGGTTTACCATCGAGATTCTCCAAGTTATCACTCAGTTGGTCATTTAATGCTTTGTATTCTTGCAATAAGCCCTGGAGCTGCTGAATGTGCTGGTCTTTGGCTTCATCCCGTTCAACGCCCTCCATGTGGTCTTCAGCATTGAAACTTGCCTAAAATTTCAAAACATTGACGTTATGAATTCTACGTCAAACGAAACAAGTAACCAACTGACATACCACAAGAGCTTGTAGGAACGTCACTTCTCGTTCTGCGAGCTGTGTGCGTGCGTCCCTCCTGGCGATTTTGTCTTTGAGGATACGTTGGTTCTGCTCGAGGGTGCTGATGTTCTGGGTAGATTGGGCTTCACGTCGTTCATAATCAGCTAGTTCAGCCTCTCTTTGGCGAAGAAGCGCGACTGTAGAGCCGTGTTCTTCCAGAAGACGTGCATGGGCAAGACGGAGGTCGGAGAGGGCTTTTGTAACAGCGATCGGCGTGCTTGAAAGCTGAGCATTTTGAGAGTTCTCTGCCCTATAACATGGCAGATGCATGAGAGAAATACACAGAGAAATACAAAAAGAAACCTACCATGCTTCACGTTCTTTTCGCCCTGCTTCCACTTCAGCCTCTAATTTGATCGCCTTCGTCCTAAATTCATCGAGCATCTGGAGTTTGCGTTCCAACCCGCGCTTTTCTTCCCTTAGTACCTCCACACTCGTTTGCCGCTCGCGCAGAACTTTGAGCTCAGCCGTCATCTTTGCATTGGAAGATTCCAGGCTACGAAGATAACTCGCTTGGCGATGCAACTCATCTCGCACAATGCTCATGCTCTCTTCCTCCAATTCACGCTTTTCGGATGATTCCTTTGCGGTGCTGAGTTCGTCATAGGCAGCTTGGAGTTGTGTTAGGGATTCCGAACGTTCCTCGGCTAGAGTTTTCGCTTGTTCGTATTGTTGTTCAAGAAGGGCATTCCGATGCGTTAATGTCATAATTTCTGTCTTCTGTGAAGACACAGTTTGATTTGTATTCCGTACGAGGGCTTGATGTGTATCTTGTAAGTCTGCAAGCTCTTCTCGTAACGTAGACACCGTTATTCGTAAGGAACGATTCTCAGCATCAGATGCTTTCTAAACAATAGTTATCATTCAGCTAAATGATTCGGTGCCTACAAAAAACGCGATTCCATACCTTCGCCTTTTCATAGGATTCACGTTCAGCCTCTTTTTCCTCGCGCTCCTCCTTTTCACGGTTAGCCAGCCACTCTCTGTCGCTTTTGAGAGTGGCAATGAGCAACTCTGACTCGCGTAGCTTCGTTTCGAGTTCCATCTTGGACGTCTGGGCTGCCAGCAATTGTCTCTCGAGGCTGGCATGGGATATAGAAGATGTGAAGACCTGCGCTCGCTGCTGTCGTTTAGCTGTCGATGTCTGGGGGTCTTTGAAAGAACAATGAGCCTCCACAGTCATGCACATGCCGAAAGACCTACCTCTCTCCAGCTCGGCAGCGAAAGAGTCGCGCTTCATCGTACTCGACCGCAACCCAGGACCAGGGAGACGAGACTTGTTTAACGGCGTCTTGAACTGGTCATTGTCCATAGTGTAAGGAAGAAGATAGGTGTACCAAGAGGTCAAGGAACAACGATTCAATGTGAACAATGAATGGGTCGCCAGTCGGGTGTCATGTTTTAGGGTTAAGGTCATGCAAAATCCGAACAAATTCAACAACATTCCTCTTCAATACCACCATGTCCGACGACGAGTATTCTGACCTCACAGACTTCGACAGTGACGAAAACGATGATTATAAGATCACACACGCGCTCTCGGTTCCGCGGCCTGCGACGTACACCACCCAGGCCTTGTTTGGTGCGTGGCACCACGTTTCGTTGAAAACGCGTCGTGTTTAACTTTCCGCAGATCAAATACACAACAACGACATCAATTTGGAGCCAGAGTATCAGCGAGGTAGGCAAGCTTGAGTAGAGTCGGTACAAGCTGATAATCCGTTGCAGATGTTGTGTGGTCCGAAGCAAAACAAATCGGGCTCATAGACTCCATATACCGCAATTTCTACGTCCCACCTGTCATTTTCACGGTGCAAATGAACGACGAAGGAGCGGAGACGAGGACATGTATCGATGGAAAGCAGAGGTTGACATCTATTCACAAGTGCGATATTCTTTCGTGCAGGATCAACAATACACTGACATGCCTGTTCTTACAAGATTCATGGATGGCCTGGTAAGACCACCTTCGCTTGTGTGTGCCTTGAGTTAATTGTGGCCATTCCAGATTCCCCGTATGTGTTTTTAGAGACCTTGACAGCGCATTGCTGAATCCTCTGCCGTGTAAACAGATAGAGATCAGTACGTACGCGCCTATCTTTGACATGACCGCGTGCTTACCCAACATAGATTCACAGGAAAGCGATACTGGTACAAAGACACACATACAACGTCCGGCGCAAGAAAAAAGCAGCTACTTCACCCTCGTCTTCGAAAGCTGTTCGCGAACAAGCAAATCGTCTGCATGGAGTATCAAAATCTGTCAGAAGAAGCCGAACGTGAAATATTCCAGGTAGATTCTATTCCGTCTCCTTGATCTTCTCTTTCTAAATGTCTACAGAGAGTACAACTTGGGATGGCACTGACACCTGCCGGTACGTAGCATCGCTCTAGCCTGACTCATGACCGATCTCACTGTTCACCAACAGAGAAACTTCAAGTGGTCAAAACCTATCGGTCAGACTTCGTTCGCGAGCTTCAAAATATATACATGAAAGAGGAAGGGACGCTCTCCAATGGTGCATTGCAATGGGATACTTCGCGTGGGGGCGACTACCGCGGGCTTGCACAAGCGCTGTACTGCATGGACAAGCTCGAGAGCGGGTTCAAGAACGTGGGCATGCCACAATTAGAAAAATGGCTCTCGAACGACCAGCGACTCGAACACTCGTTTGTTCACCAGGTTCGGGACACATTCCGTGTCTTTTCCGCCCTTGCCGAGGACGAAACCCACCAAAAGGTGTTTAGGGAACCCGTGAAGACCTCACCTGTTGAATTTGTCATGTTTGCAGTATTCATCTACATGCACAAGGACAAGGCGACGATGACACAACTAGCTTCGGGGATTTCGAAGATGCGTCTCAATGTCCGCAAAGAGCACGTTGATATTCGTACAAACAGCAAGGTTATGAAAACCATGAGCGACTTTATTATGAAGTGGAAGCCTACAACGATTCCAGGCGACACAGGGTCCATTGTAGGAAAGCCTTACAAATCCGGAGGCAAGAGGAAGCGGGGAAAGGACAAAGACGGGGATGATTATATGGACAGCGACGAAGATGACGACGAGGATATATACCATGAAGAACAGGCGAGGAAAGCTGCTCGCAAGTCTACCAACGCCGAGGCTTCCTCTTCTACTTCGTCATCTTCTGCTGCACCATTATCGAAGCAGAAAGCTACCAAGTCGGCGGGCAAAATCAAGATCAAGATCGAGCCGAAGAGTACATCCATTATCTCGCCACCTCCACCCACAGATCGCCTCGCTGCTCTACGTCGTGCGAGAGAAACCCTCACGCAGCAGCAGGCGCAACACGCCACCGCGTCGCAGCAGTCTCCATCTACATCATCTTCTCAAACAGCGGCAACACAAAGTACCGAAACCTCTGTCCCGCAAATGCTTCCCTCTCCTGGACAGCCCTTCTCCTTCCCTTCTTCCACTCCCACCAATCCACCGCCCCCTCCGTCATCGGGAAGGCTTCCTCTTCCTGGTGCCAACGCTCGTCTGCCCGCCGCCCCACCGGCGACAAGTGCCTCGATAGATTCAACGCTGATGGCGAGTATGATGCAGCATCGAATCGGTCCTCCATCGTCGTCGTCGCGTGCTGCTGCAAGCAACTTACTGCCCTCAACCTCAAGCGCCGCGACTGACAAACGAAATGATCATGATAGAGACAAGGCTCCGCATGAAAGAAGAGATAGTGGTCAATTTGACTCTCGGCGCGGACGCTGAGACATTGGATGTTTATTGTGGCAATCACCTTCGACGCACTTGTTTTATAATTCTGAAAAGTGGCGATGGTCTCGTCTTTTATCTCTTCTCGTGGAGTAATTTGACTGCAATGTTGTTCTTTCGTGCATACGTACATTGCACCCTCGAGGATTCTTTATCTCAAATACTATTTTTAAAGAAATCTTGGAAACCCCTGATTTTTTTTGCATGTTGAGTCACCTATGACTTGCTTTTCATCATGCCACTCTCAAACTTCGTAAAATAAGTTCATACTGCCGAATACTATCTCTGTGCACCCCTCGATCTAAACCGATCATCGACCAAAGAAACGACAGAAAAGAAGCTGCACGTAGATGTAGTTTCCTTCAGATATACACGCGCACGGCAGCAAAATCGAAGTAAGCTTCAATGAAAGCAGCTGGGTTGTTGTTTACAAAATCTAAATCACACCACAGCCGTGCCAATGTCATCAACGGATGTGTTTATTATGATGATGTATACGTACCGGCACATGTAGAAGGACACCCAGCTTGCTCGTACGCAGGACCCCCTGCCCAGTCTCCACCTGGTGCAAAAAGTTAAATGGCCTGATCAACAACAGAACGGCAGATTATCGAAATTTGCATACAAAGCGTAAGGTTGATGATAATGTTATGTTCCTCAAAGTACTTGCTCATAGGGTTACAATCGTCGTTAGGGAAGTAGGCCACTGGTGGACCCTGGTCATATGTCAATCACAATGAAATTACCAAGAAAGACAAATTGGATACCCATGTCGTCGAGTCTACTTCTAGGAAGCCGTGTTTGATCTCGAAAGGCACGGAAGGGTCATGCCTCGTCCAGAACCAAACACTAATGTGCTCTTCTGTGCGTTCCAGCACGTACCTTAGGACGCCTTGTTAGCATCGCGATTCCTGAAACGGCAGCATGACATATTTGATTCACCATCCGCCGCCCATGACGTTGAATTGGGGTCCATAATCCGGCAAGGCAGGGTCGGTGACCTTGCATCCTTCGTTGGCGTTCACGAGGCTATTGCAGTCAAGCTGTCCGCTCACTCTGTTTCCAGACAATTTTTATTTGCAACGAATGGAGTAGATCGGTAAGACGAACCCTTTCTGGCGTCGTTTTGCAGGCATAGTACATCCTTTGCGCACAATAACCAGCTACTGCATCCTGAGCCATATAGCATTGAGGATAAGAGGACACACCTTCTGTTGTATGAAGACTGATTGAGTTCGGTGGCTGGTCGTTAACACCTTCAACGATATCCACTAATCCCTGGTTTGAATTGAAGTGTTCAAGCAAAGACAATTGTGGAAACGGATATCATCGCCTTACACCCTTTGGTTTATCTGATTCTTTGACTTCTTTTACTCCAGGCCATGTTCTGGGAGTCAATATTCAAAGTCAGGAAAACGCTGCGGATCTATGAAACATAGTACCCGCAGCCTTGGGGCATATGCCGCAGGTCAAAACTACATCCATAGAACTTCGCTCAGACACGGTCCACATAGTATTTAAATAACGAAAACAAAAGCCTCACATTGCCACATGTGTTGTATAGGTGTTCTTGCTTCTGATCCTCACAGAGTTCCTTCCAGGTCCGTCAATGCCCAGAACACTAGTGTAATCAGTTCTGAGGATGAAGGAATCCGAGCTGGCATAGGTCAGATTTTGGGCAACCGAGGTGGCCTGGTCGACATAGTTTCTTTTTAAGCCCAAGTAGGCATCAGCAGTTGAAGTATACACCCCAACAGCATAGATCACTCACACTCTTCCGTGATTTGGATCGGGTACCGCCTCCCAGTCGAAATGTGAATAAAAGGCATCTCCTATGATATTTTCAGACAGAATATACGTCGCTCCAAAGGTTTGTGGAAATGCTGGAAATACTACTAGCAAGTTCACAGCAACACTAATCCAACGTAGCCACATTGTGGTACCAGGTAGAGCGGGGGCGAAGAAGTGGGAACCATGCGAGCAAAGGTGGGCATTTTAAGAAGCTCGAAGATTTACGTATCGTGTGATGCAAAAGACCGCTAAACCATGTAAAGAAGACGAGAAGCACGCGTGATATGAAAGGCTGATTTTTCACAAAGCATGACGCGCATTAGGATGGATGTATACACTTGAAGTTTGAACAATTCCGTTTCACCGGGATGGCGAAGTACTTCGTTAGTGTAAAAAATATTTTTTTGAGCGACAGTGATATGAAGGGGAGTGATGTTGGATACACAATTAGGACGATAAAGGCTTGGTCAGCTTCCATCCATGAACAGTCGATCGGACAGATTCCTCTCCAGAATCCTCAGGGAACATTGGCTAAAGGATTCATAAATAAAACGTCAAAATGATGTAGATGGAGACTTGCAGGAAACATCCTTGTTACGGTCTCTTTACAAATCCACCCTCGTTCCTCCGCTTTGGTGAAAAATTCCATGTCTCGATGAGCGAGGTGAGGCCGGTGATGCGAATAAAATACGAGAACACAGGGCTCTGTTCCTTCATGGGAATTGGGTGTCAGAGGTTCAAGTACAAGCTCACAAGTATTGAGCAATGCATCATGCTGAAAAATAGTCGCGTTAGCGTATTGTAAGCCAGCGAAAAATGGGGCGTTACTCGCCTGAGAGTGGTTGAAGATCAAATCCGATAGTATTATAAGCTGGAATTTTCCAGGGGAAGGAAGAACGTCCAACAATGGTGTGACCGATCGTCCCCATATGTAGCCCTATAATCTTCAGTCGGCATACCATAACGATGGGCGAATGCTTACTTGAACCTCTACGCGAGAGCGCTCCTCCGCTTCTACATTTTCCGCGACATTATATGAAATGTTGTCCACCAAGGAGGCGTCGGGATAATCCGTTATCACAACCTTATTCAATGTCAATAGAGCCTCATACCAGATGTTTAAGTTTCAATACTCACTTTGCGAGCACCATTCTTCGCAGCAACGATACTAGGTAGGGCACCACCTGCTCCCAGCTCCAGCACACATTTCCCGGAATATAGCTCGCGATGTTCATCCAAATGAGAAGCCAAAGCCAAAGCTGCGTTCCACCTTCAAATTTTCAGAACTGATGTTTCACTCAATTCACGAAGTTAAAAACATACAGATGATGCGCCCACAAAGGGTGCGACCCAACCAGTCTGATTTTGATTGAATCCCAACTACTGTCGGGTGATATCTTATCTTGATCGCGATTATATGTCGAGATTGTGGGTTCTGGTGTGGGTGGTCTGGGTGGTTCCTTCGCAGATTAGCCATTCAAGTGGTATTGAGATGTGCAAGGTATACTGACTGTGAACATTTCACCGAGATCTAGACTATCTTCCGTTGCCATTGTGAAATAAAGCTCGCGCAGAAGGAGAATGCTAGAGTGGTTAATTTGTCGAAATTCGAGTAGAATCAATGTGGCATTTTTGCCCAAAGAAACCAAACAACTTGCCGGAATGCCGAAATATTCCAATCAATCTCCGTTCAAACTTTCTCGGGAGCAAATTTGACCTGTGCCTTGAAGAACCGACGGAAGTGTTTCTCTCTGACGCAGCAGCTCTCTGTCACCAGTTGTTTATCAAATGAATACAAGGTTTGTCTGGTAACAGATAAAGATGTATATTACAAAAATGACACTAAAATTTTGGAACAGTAGGTTTTACATAAATAAGGCATCAAAAAGTTCATGCTGATATTTTAACGACGAGCAGGGCAAGTGTTCGAATCTAACTACGACTCCAAAACAATCATAAATATCGTTACAAAATACAAAGTTCTCAGATCCTCAGATAAGTACTCTTCTACAGAATAAAAGAAACAATGGCAAGGATTCCCATCCCCAGCGTTAAGGGAAGGCTCGCCTGAGATGAGATGAACCCGCGACTGTTAGGCCGGTCAGTTGAGGTACTGGAAGTGGACGCGGAAGTGGAGGTGGATGATCCGGTATCCGAAGAAGTAGCCGTTTGGTTTGACTGTTTTGCTAAGTTCAGGAAAGCTTCAAAGTTGTTCGGGCCTGATTCGACAGCATTGATTGAGAACACCATGCCGGCAGCACAGTGTCCGGTTTGGCCACAGTATCCCCAGATGGGCGCAGTCTGCGTTTGAATTTTTCGTAAGTTATCAGGTAAGAGATGAAGTGAAACCAAAGCTACGCACGTCGTTGATGGTGATTGTGAATGTAGGGAACTCAGTGGCGTCGGGAGCAACAGGTTTGCTAATGACATTGATTCTGGATCAGACTTTGAAACGGCGTTGAAGATCGGGCGCTACTTACAAGCCGGAGGCGAATCCTTGAACACCGGTGCTCTCTAACAGAGGGATGCATGGCTTGAGGAAGCTTGATTGAGTCACAGTGTGGTTCTTCGCATGGAACTCGAACGTGACAGTATCACCAATGCTCGCCGTAATATTGGACTCGGTATAAGTGAGGCCATTTTCACCCACTTGAATTCTGTGGTCAACTGGGTTGGCGGTCGGAGTAGGCGCTGCAAGAGAAATATTATTTAGAACCACATTTGGAGACCTCAAAATGACACAACTGCACGTACGAGGAGTACCGTCATAGCTAGTGTAAGTTGTGGTGTAGACCGAGTTGTTGAAAGTGACAGTTGCTGTCGCAGTTTGCCATACAGGAGGAGGAGGGGTTGTGAAGGTGGAGGCTGGAGCAGAACCAGTCGATGAGGAAGCCGTTCCATTTTGGGCAATTGCAAGCGCTTTGAAGGCGCTAAATGACCTCGGGCTGGGATCTGCCGGGGGATTGATGGCAAAGACCATACCCTGGCCGCAATGCCCGACCTGTCTGCAGTAGAACCACAAAGGGGTATTACCCTCCGGAACGTTGAAGACCTTTGTTTGAGGGGGACCTCCGGCTGTGACATTTACACTGCATACATTATTTGAGCTTCATACGTTAGAACGGGTGATGAAAAGTCATACAATCCGGTATCAAACTGCTGCGACGAGACACAAGGGGTGTCAAAGGATGACTGTGTAACAGTATGAGCTTTTGGATTGCTAAATTCATTGTATCAGCAACTGTAAAAAATATGGCGAAATAACACAAAAGCTTACAATGTGAAAGTTACTGTGTCTCCAGGGTTGGCTGTAATCCATTCAGGATTATAGACCAAATTGCCTTCTGGGGCGACTTGTACATCCCAGTTAGCACCTAATGCAAGCGGAAGAGCCGAAAATGCGAGTGCAAGTCCTTTGGAAATCATTATGCTCTGTCTCTCTGGAGCGTTGGAATTAATTAAATGAGGAAGTGGAGAGAAAAGAAGATGTGAAAGCACTGAGGATGTCAATGCATACTCTTAACCTATTTTATAGGCTAGACAGCGGCGGTACCGCCCATTGCATTAATACCGCAGGTCCAAGAGGCGCTGAATTGTGTATGATGATCGGGGACCGCGGGCAGCGTACATAATATATGTGTAAACACCTACAAAGAGGCACACATCAATTTGATGTTAGGACCAGGCAGTGGTGGAGTCTGCCGGCATGCCCATACACCCGAACATTCTATTTCCTCAAAATACGCGCTGCAGATACACAGGTCTGAGACGAGTCGATCATGGAAAGCCGAAGCATCTCATTCGATGTAATTGGTATACAGCCTCTTTACCTCAATCAAATCAGTGTGGTTGATCATATCATACGCAAAATGTCTTGGTGTCTAGCCTCTGCATCCTCTGCAGCGCCCCTTTGAGGGGTGTGGGCTGGCGCGTTGCCATACCAACACTTATCGTACATTAAAGTATTACACAATGTTCACGATAATTTTCCATTTAGCATCTATCCTGAGTCGTCGACAGTCATTGTCCGATCATAAGAAACTCAACAGTAGAAAGGCGTGTTTCATTACTCCTTCCTTTGCGCAACTCATATCTTCACCATTGTCTGCGCCTATCTGCTATTGACTGAAAAACATGCCCTTGGGCCCACTCGAGTTCCATTTTGAAGGCGGTGAGCCATTGCATAGCCCCGCTTAGGCATTGCTTAGACCAATGATGCCAATTCTATTAATAGCTCTCCAAATTGTCCGAGAGCGCCGCGGTAGACTGTGCCCTCTTAGAGAGCGACATGATAATGCCCGCCATAGCTCTGTAAATGGCTGTAGAATGAGTGATCTTTGACCTTCAGAAATAGCTTACTACTACTATACCCAATTTAATTTTTAGCAAGTATTTTTCCCTGACTGAATTTAGAGCGCCGGTTGATATACATATGAGACTTGTGTACAGGTGCCTGCGGGGTACATTGCTTACATTTTGATGCGAGTTGGATGTCATTATGTGAATCTTTACGTCCTGTGTGTATCGGTGCAGGTTTGGTGTGTAACATTGTATCCGCCGTCGGGCATGATGTCACTTCTGTCACGTGATAAACGCGTCCGCGTGAGATCGCCTCCTGACGAACTTAAAGCTCAACTTGCAATTCCGTAGGACTCCGTTTCTAGTTTTAGTATTGAGTCGGAATATTGTAACCTATAGGTCTATTCATACTCACAGCGTGGAAATCACCAATTTGGACTCGGAATAATTCTTTGCGTTGCGACCTATAGCTCCTGTACCGTTTAAACACATCCCGGACACATCAATGTTGAATCAAATTCGCTGAAAACCTTTCGCCGATATACTAAATAATTCAGTTATAAACACGAAAATGCGCATATAGCAGATATGCCTGTGTAGTATGATATACAGCGCGCAGAAATGAAACATTCGAATCCAAATTATAACCAGTCTTCTTCTGCTCATCCAATACTAAGGAAACACAAAGTCCTTCAGATTGATCTTTAAGTTTTACGAGCTCATAGAAAAGATCCCAAAAAAAGTTATCTTAATGAATTTATCTTGCCTTTATCTTATATGACTCATGGGCGTTTATCTCGTCCGACCGTCGGTAAGTTTTTGTCCGACATCACTCTAGCGTCTCGTATAAATGGCATGAAAACAAGCTTCCCGGTCTTGCTACCCTTCTACCTGCTTCAGACATGTTTATATACCTTGTTCTTCTTTCGCTCACGGCTACTATTTCTCTTGCCTCTGCACCACCGTCCGGCTCAGCTCAATGTCGACAAATAACTATCCCCGTATCGGTCACGGCGCTTACACAAAACATAGAGCTTACGGCGCCTAAAAACCAATCGGAGCTGACTGGCTTTATTACAAAGGTCACGAGTCTGTCTTCCAACGTAACTGCGGATGTTCTGCAAGGGCAAAGAAATTTAACAGCAAACTACAAGATTTGGAGTCTGCTCTGCCTTCCAGTAACTGTTTCATCTGAAAGGGCCATAACGACTGTTGAGTTTGCGGTTCATGGGTGAGTCCCCTATTATACTCTTTATATAGGCAAAGGGAATTCATCTTGGTGCCAGCATCAATTTTGATCATAGTTACTGGAACTTTGGAGGGAAAGGGTCCAAATATAACTATGTAGATGTTGCGAATCGAGCTGGTCATGCAGTCTTTCTCTATGATAGATTGGGTAAGTGAAGCTGTTTTGTTCTGAGTGTGTTATGAATTGAGACACAACAAAACTATGATAGGAGTTGGTCATTCGAGTAAACCCGATGGTATACAGCAAGTACAGACAGCCACCCAAGTCGAAATTGCCGCTCAATTGATCAAATACCTCAAGAGTGGAAAATCAGGCTACACGTTTACGAGGTTTATTGGATTAGGTCACTCATATGGAAGGTATGTTTTAAGCATACTATTTGCTCTAAAAATCTCATTATTGTGTATTTAGTCTTCAACTACTAGGTTTAGCCTCAAAATACGGGAATCTTTTGGATGCAATTATTCTCACCGGATTTTCCCCGTTTCAGGGAGGCATAAGCACCTCTTTGGCAGCATTCGGACTGACCATAGCTTCTGAACAAAATAAAGCGAGATTTGGTAGGCTTTCAGGTTAAACTAGGCCGTTGGGCAGTGTTGATATAATTTCGATAGGTTCATTACCTAGCTCTTATCTCACAACACAGTCAATCTACAATGATCAATCTGCGTTTTTCGCTTTCCCATTCTTCGATTTCAGTATGCACATGACACATTCCAACCTTCACGATTGTTGACTCGCATCTTAGATGTCCTCAAAATCGCCTCCTCGACCAAAGGAACAGCGACTTTGGGCGAGTTTCTCACCCTATCTGCCTCGGTGGCATCCAATTATACGAATCCTGTGTTTGTTGTCACTGGGGATAAAGACTTGTAAGCATACAAGTGGCTAGAGGTAATCATAAAACATATCTAACCTATTGATCAGCATTTTCTGCGGCGGAGACTGTTTCCAGAAATTCCCTGGAGCGTCGGTAAATCTTGTGGAAGCCTCCGGTGTCCTATTCCCGGCCGTACAGAAGTTTAACGTCTCAATCCCCGCCAATACTGGACATGCCATTAACGTTCACTTTTCTGCTCCAAATGTCTACAAGGAAATTCAAAACTGGATTGCCTCTAACGTATAAAGATAAAGACGAATATTGTGTATACTCTATGTTCCTGTCAGTCATTTACTATTTTGTAGTAGCGTCTGTTCTTGTTAACTCTTTTAGTACGTACTGGAACTAGATTACGTTAGAACATCGTCATTCATTTGCAAATGCATAGTAGTATTAGTATTACCTCCTTATATATGAAAGTGCCACGGGTTTTAATGGATACAAATCCATTTGGAAGAAATGAACAATCACCCCTCTCTACACCGTGAAGGCAGACATACCTCCGCGTTTTGCGCCATTATTGTGTAAGTATGTGTTTCAATTACAAGGCCACTAAACGATACAAATCATAGTAAGGCGCCGATGATTGTGGAGCCGACGGTATTTAGGATTGGCTCTAATTCATTAGGGCCGCCCGTGAATAACCGCAGTGTACGGGTCGCATCTCCATTAGATAGAGAATTGACCATCACTGAGTACATCTGTAGCCTCCAATATTGATGCAAGGCCTTCCAGAAGCACTGATCTTCCTTGTAATTTCACGCACTCTATATATGAGTTGGCCGCCTGATGACCCTTGCCTATTTTGAAATAGGCGCTCGTTCAAAACATAATTTCTCGTAGTATAACTGCAAACGAAGGGTTCGCATTATCCGGCTATAACACGAACTTGTCATGCATCTATATGGTGATGTAATGCGTATAATACGGGCTGGAATGGACTTGGATGTCGCAACAATATTTTATGCTTGTCAGAACGTTCCCCATAGAATGATTAGGTGGAAGATCATTCAGCATTATCCAGACGGCAGGCGCTATTTATATTGGAGCTGAAAGATATAAAATACAAGACTTTTGGACTGATTGTTCTCATAAATTCAGACACTGAGCCTACAGCTTCACTCACCATGTTCTCCCGTCTTTTTCTACTCGGATTTTTGTCCACAGCAGCCAATCTTATCTCAGTAAATGCCTACACCGGTAGAGGCAAGCATCTTCCTAGTTCTATGCAACTTCCATTATCAGTGGCTTACATACATTCTCGTGATTTAGCAACTTGGGACTCCCTTGGAACAACTCCTTGCCCAGTTCAATGCCCGACCACTGATTACCGCGTTGCTCTACCCGTCGACATGTTCCCCAATGGAGAGAACTGTTGCTCTACAGTACATGTCAGCTGTACGTATACATCCCCACAGAGACGTTTAGACACTCATGCATCCCGAACGGCATTTGTAGACCAAGGGACAAACATAGACGTGACATTTACCGATCTTTTCCTTGCCGGAGAGGGATCATTTAATATCAGCCTCAGTCACCAGGCATTTGCAGAGCTGGCGCCGCTGGAGCTTGGTCAAATTTCCCCTGTTGTGTGGAACATCTAGATGATATAGCTAGAGTGTCATTTCTAGTAAATCGTGGAGTGACGGTATAGCAAACCATTGTGTCAATAGATATCTGAATAGACCCACGTTAAAAACCCAAGCTAGATATCCCTTTGGCTGGTTACAACTCGTGCCAGATTAGCAACGTCTACATGGACATATCCTGCCTCCGACGAATAAATTGGAATCCAACGCTCCTGCTGTAATTTCTGCTGTAATTTTCTTACCAGTCGGATACCCGTCCCATTCGCAAATAACGATAAATCGGGTGAATTTTTTAATCAAAAGGTTAGTAGTCTCGATTGCAATTCGTTCTCAATCAGCAGACAGTCATCATATGCTATGGACCCCTATGTTATCGTAATCACGACATCGGAGCACTTTAGGCTTTAGCAATTTATAAAAAAATCAATATCGCTTGTTCTCAGCCAGAGCGCAATCCATGAATATTGATCTATTTCTACTTCGTCCTTGAGAGTTTTGTTCTATAGATTGCGACCTCTAGTCTAAAAGCCCCCAGTGGCGTCCGCCTCTAAAATGTCATGTTTCGATAGTCGTTGGAAGAAGTGATATGCACAGCCTGATTTGCCTTAGTGTGGCTATCCGGTCGTAATTTAATCCTCCGCAGCCTCCCTTTGGACACTTGGCCTGCCAACAAGCTAATGACTCCGGCCATTCAGCGGCCTCTCCTGAAGCAAGACCAAGAGTGTCTCCCAGTGGCCTCCGTTCTATCTCCAGAAACATTGCATGTTTAAACGCACGCCAAGCGTAGTTATCCAGCTCGGTTACCCCGCATCGGTTGCAATGATACGGAGAGCTGGTACGAAGTAAGTACAGGGGAAGAAAATAAATAGAACTCAGGGACTGACCTATTTCCGGCTGCAAATCTCTCAGGACTGTTTAGGAGCTCTCGGAACATATCTCGACGCTTTCGATGTAGGTCGAGCAAAGGAAGCAAGTCCTTCGAGGTCATTTGATCGATGACGGAAGAGTGAATTTTGTCGTTCAGGTTGAGTGTCAGGGTATGTGTGGAGGCTAGTTTTGCCTCGGCGTCCCAGCCAAAGTGAGTAGCAAGCATATAACATTTAAGGGGGTGGCTTTGGAGAAACTGATGCGAGCTGAGCGCGTATCGCATCGTCGATATCGGACCTGGTGTGTCCCATTTTTCAGCGACGGTCAGAACACGCTCAATTTCTTCAATCGAGTTCCACCGTGGTAGGGGGAGCCCCGTGAGAAGCCTGAGAAGTCGTTCGAGAACAAAGTCTGACTCGTAGACGTCGAGAACAGATGGAAGGTTTATTTTTGACATGCTGGGTTCTTCGCAGTCGCTTGAATGCCGAGAATTGGGCTGAGGAAGAGTAAACATTGTCTCAAAAAGCCCTGATGTTGTACGGAGAGTATAGGAGTGAACACGATACAGCGTTCCTTGATAAGATCGAAGGACGGCGTCTGCATCTGGGTCGGAGAAGGCATTGTGATAGGTCGGGCAGACGGTATCGTCGGCTCGAATGTGTAGAACATTTAGAGACGAAGTGATCGTTCGAACGGTGGAGAGCGAAGGAGCGGTCATTGTCAGTCCTGGTCGTGTGCTGGCGGGAATAAAATGTGGGTAGGTGGATAGGTACTAGTAGATACCAGGGCGAAATTTATGGTGGGGCATGCTAATAGATCGTACAGTTCTGTTTTATCCTTTTCAGCAAATCTGCGCCTGTCTGCACGTGGGAGAGTATGTTTGTAGTACCCCAATACGGGGCATCTGCAGCTTCATCAAATGGAGGTCATTCGGCCGTTGATCTCTACAGCAGGACATTGAAGCCGCCATTGACTATGCGTGTGCGCTATGTGTGAGAGATTCCGATGATTATTTCGCTGTAGCAATGAGGAAGCGTTGCTGTTGAATTAATTGATGATGAGAAGAAGTGCTCGTCGGAGTGGTGTTGTCCAAAGAGCAAAATCCGTGATGCATTGCAACGTGCTCGTCCAAGAGGTGGAAGTTCAGGGTCGCCGGTGACACGTGCAAATCAACCTCGGCCAGACAAGCCCCACATCTTCAGATAGAAGTACGAATACACGTTTTGAGAGCTTGAAAATAAACATAACGTCGGATTCCAGGCTAGAAGTTGACTTTGGAATGATCCACCTTGAAATTCAACGTTTTACAAATTGGAAGTCAATCATAAAAATACGTCCGTTTTCGCCCGCACCATTTTGATGTTCGAGTTGGTGAGATACGTTGGAGCATAACGTGGGCAAAACGTGAGTATGAGAGCTCACCAACTGCGGCAACGTGAAGGGGCATGTTGCACATCGTGTACATTAACTGCTGATTTTTAGATTTGCACAAGATATCGTCCACATGAATGCTGAGAACAAGCAGGGAAACTTCGGACTTCAGTTGTGGTACGCCATCTGGTTATCTCCGTACTTCCCAAACGCGCCCTTAACTTTATTGGACGGAGAGTAGAGAAGGATGCACTACAATAACTTCAGCATCTTCGAAAGATACTGGCCACGATATAGTATGAGATGTTGAGGCACGTACATAAAACAACTTTACTCCTGAGTACTATCGTGCCTTTGCCAACTCTCACACTGAGCATCGCCGCCGAAGAGGGCCCAACGCCGAAATCAGACTTGACTCTGGAGAGATGGAGCCCTCAACGGTCTGAGCGATCTGGAACCGCAAGTGGGTGGAGACTCACAGCCCTCCCGGAAAAACCTGATCATGAGTGCGGCAGAAAGAGTGGGTTCTGAGGATAAAGTGTCGGAGCATGACTAACGTCGTCTGCAGATACATAAAGAGCTTGAAGTCTAAGAAATAGCTTACTAGCCAAGCCGTGATAGCAGAGGCATGTACTACCATCCTTAAAAGCTTGAGTAGAGTGCAAGGTGGCTAGAGGTCACGTATTGCAATATTTGCCAGGGACAAGGGACATGATGCTGGCAGCAAGATTGACGAAAGGAGACGGAGAACAGCTCATATCATGAAGCCATTTTAAGAGGATGAAATTTGAAAATATGTTTATATCTGGATCAGGCGGATATATTTTATAAGGATGGCGCAAGATCACAAAAGGCGTGCCTATATCGATTGTCTTTTCTAGAGAGCGAGATAGTGAACTTGAAAGAACATTTCACGTAACATATGTTTTCTTCCATTTAACAAACGGATTGCTACAGATCTGAAAGCTCGTTCTCAACGTCAAACTCTGAGAATTCGCCTTCAGGAGTCTGAGAAACTGAAGGAAAGGAAAGAACAACCATCGTGTTCCTTGGGAACATCAGTGTCCGGGAATTTCCGCACGTAATGATTGTACCAACCCACATCACGGCGTGAGTTTACAGACACGTATTGATCTAGCGAGTTGACGGTGGCGTACGTGCAGTGGGATGAGGGAAAATATTGACCACAGTTCTTGAAACGGCCCTACAATGAATACAGTTCTGCATACGGATCCCAAGTCGAGTCTTGATGTCTCTCATATTCCATGAAATTTGATAATAAAGTAGCCACCTCTTCTCCGTAGACTTCACCGATGTATGCGAAGATTAGATCGATGCCTGCACTGACGCCGGATGCTGTCCAAATGTTTCCGTCCACGACCCACCGAGCGTGTGGCACCCAATTGACCTGGGGTCTATAAGCAATAGTGCGCGCCCAGGCTGCTTTATTGGTCGTTGCCTTTCGCCCATCTAATACCCCAGCCTCCGCCACCAACCTGGATCCAGTACACACCGTCAACAAAAATTGAAGAGATGGGTATACATCCGCGATGTATTCTATGGCCCGTGCAACGACTTCAGGTATTCTATTGCCAACTCCTCCTGGCACAATCAGGACATCGAGTGCCGGAACAGTGTCGAAGGTATGCGTAGGGACGATAGATTGCGCAAAATTGGAAGTCGGATTACCAAGGGATCCTGGTGGCTTTGTCGAGACCGGATCCAGTGTTTCGGCAATTATAAAGAGTTGCAGAGGGTAACAAAGTGATAGCGCGTTCAACGCATCCAAAGGGCCGAAGACGTCGAGCGCTTGGAAACCACTGTGTACGATGATCCCATATTTCAATGGAACGGAATCTGCAGGGCGTGCGGAGGGAGGAAGTTGAATAATAGAAGACATGGAGTGGTTTTAAATTTTTCTTCAACGCCGCTTCTGAGTGCTGGGGAACAGTTAGGTCAAGCAGTGATCGATAGCCTCGATAAGATTACCAGACCAGGCTACACATGTGTGCGGAATGGGTTTCCGACCGGCATTCGGAACAATATTACAGCCGAAGTTGCTGTCCTAATCCGCAACCAATCCTCAACGCAACTTCAGAAGTCACCAAGAATCGTCAGACACAAGTCAAACACATCGAACAGATTTCCGTGGCGAAGCCAGGAGTCCATAGCACACGCAATATGCAAATAGAAGACGTATTCAGTCGTTGTAGACAGCGGAGAAATGTTGGACATCAACGACGTAACCAGAACAATTCCAGGCACAACACCAAATGACTGGAAAGGAATGTGCTGTGGGAGACTTAAACCTTTATCATGTTGGCAGCTGTTGTATCAATGTCCTTGCAGTCGATCTCAGCAAGAGTGCTAATTTGACGTGAGTATAAGGGCGATAGTCAGCAGATAATTTGAAGATGCTTGATGGCGGTTGATTAGATACATTTTTTCACTCACTGGTAACAATCGACAATAAGATGTTGGATAAACCTAGGCAGATAGATGGTAGAATATAGACAAATGGATCATGACAATCCGTGTTTTGGGGTTGTATGGTAGAATCTGCGAGGGCGTTAGAATAAACACAAGTTTCCACATCGGAGTATCGTAATGGTAGAGTCTGTGAGGAAGAAATCAACACGTGGAAACCTGAAATGAGGACTTTTCTTACCCTTACCTCTTACTAGGCGTAGGAATTTGACTATGAGCAGTCCGGGGAGGTCTTGCATGCAAAGCCGAAGGTGAGGGGTAGATATTACTCCAGAGTACATTGAGAATCTCTTTCGACGATCATGCGATAATCTTTCAACGAGGTGTATGACGTTGAAATACGCAGTCAACCTCGCAGAATTAGCAAAGGACGTGATAGGTCAATGTCGAACAGTAGCATCTACTCGGTGTAGCAGTGTGTTTTGTTACATCGTGTAGTCGGTCACCGGGGCATTGGAAGAGATGTCGCCAGTCCAAAGAGCAGTTTAGAGCAGTTAGACCGATTGCACCAGCGGAACTGGCAGGTTTCCGCTCTCGATAATAGTTTTTGCACAGCATCCAGCTTCTTTTTTAATCCAAACCAAACTTGTCAAGATAAACGACCATTGGAGGCCTGACCTGCGTCGACGGAAATTGTGGCATGTTGATGGAGATACTGTGTCAGTTCATGCGCTTGTCTGTCCGCGTAGGGTAGTATTTACCGTTCGTAATGTACATTATCCGCCGATGTAATCATTAGCTAAAATCACAGAAAATGACAACAGTTGAATGAAGGGTCGAAGTCGAAAGGAGGAAACGTCGTTCTCGGAATATCGGTGCGATGACTGATTACGTAACTTTCCGACGGTTACTCGTGACCAAGTACAGATTGGGAAAACGCAGTCCAAGGCGAGAGCAAAAGACAAATATAATTTCCTTAGTCTTGGGGCAGCCCTGAGTATTTCTTGAGATATTGGCCAGATCTATAAGATTAGAAAACACGTCAATGTCAAAGATATCTCGAAACGAAGGAGTTATCATCAGTCGGGTGGCTATCCCAACGCTTCTCAGTGTTTCTTGAGATTCTCGAACAATTCATGTCGCTAAATAGCATTGTCAAATGCTCAATAACTAGATTTAAAATAGAATATGGAGGTCTGAATGATGGTCAAAAGATTCCGCCCATCTACAAGAAATAATACTGATAAGCCACACTCGATTTCCCTGAATCACACCTTCTAGAATACTTGTCAAAATCAATTTTTTTATTGTCATCGTTTAGTGAGTGATGTCCTACGCTTGCGAAACTCTGTGAACATTTCCTCCAGTTACGATAACTACACCCACGTTTAGGTTCACGTGATGCCCCTTAGCGCTCAAGGTCCGGGCCGGCCTCGGCCACGCAAACAGCGCGTCTAGGTAGCTCCTGTTCTGGCTGGATGGTAATGGACACCAGCTGATTCGCCACGCCGCGCCTAGTCGTTCTTCAAAAAGCCTTAGTGTCAATAAAAACGTATTATGGAAGGCGGCGAACGACCGCGGCTCGCTGAGAACAACTGACTGACATCGTCGAGACCATAGGCTAGATGACTGTTGTTATCAAATTATCTGATGACTTTGTAGTCTCGTTCCAGGAAACAGTACGGATTGCATCTCTTGCATGAATTTTAGGAGTATCATACGAGCTAGTCTGTCTGAAACGATGTTCTGCGACAAGTATATAATGCGCTCCCGCCGCAAGCCAGTGATCATACAAACGTCGCATCCACCGCTCGCGCCAACCTTACCAACATCACCATACAATGTCGCCCTTCCAAACACGAGTTATCTCTAGAGCCGTTCGCTCGCACTCAATATTCAGGCAGTCCACACAAGGTCCTGCTTTTAGACGCTACGCGCATGGGCACGCCGAGGTATGTAACTTCGCTCCCCGTCGGAATAAGATGACTGACAGTTTTCCACAGCATCAGGAGATACCATTTTCAACAGAAAACAAAAAGGCTTTGGCCGCCAAATGTGTCGCGTACATGGGCACTGGCTTTATGATCCCCTTTATTGCGGTATATTATACCCTGTGAGTTTATTTTCTCTGAATTTTCCATCACCAACAAGCTTCTCACGCATTTTCCAGTACAAAGAACAAGGGCAAAGGCGACAATTGAGGTTGACGATACCAGTCTAATTATATATTCCTTTATACCCGAGAATTAAACACAATCCAAGGACTTGTATTATAGCTCCACTCGCTTACATTTGTATCTTATCAATTTCCACCCTTTTGGCCTGAGAAGAATTTTTTACTTTTTGTCACCGCTCAAGACTTCCTTCTCCATGAAAACTCACTCCGACATACTGGGTGGATGATAGTTGAGCATGAAGTTCAGTGGTACCGGCCGCAATGAATCGATAGACATCCGTATAGAATCTCTATCTTATCAATGGCCGTATGAGGCTCATTTTGGGGTATTCTAAGTCAGTTTGTGAGAACAGGCGCTGTCACGGATTGCTATCTGACTGTACCCCAGCTCACGTCGGTAACGCACGCATGTAGCTATCATTCTGGCCGCAAGTTTGTCTGAAATATGGTTACTATTCGATATGTCAAACTGTTGAAAACCCTACAGAACCCTCGTAACGTTTAAATTGATTGGCGATCTGTCAAATATCCTATCACATGCGAGTGACCGCTTCACGGTTACAAGTAAAAAGTTACTTAAAAGCCCGTCGTGTCTAAAAATAGAACACATATCTTGGCTCTTCCCACTAACGGTACATGATTTTTAACCGAAAAGTTAACAGAATTATTGCGTACGACCCTTAGAATATTAATAACAAAAATTTTATCGCCCCCGATGAACAGCGCTCGTTTTCTAGTATATTCCAAGTCTATTCCGACTTTTCCATGATTTTTATCTCTGTCGAACGTGCGAGCGACAATCATGAATTCCAGCGGGCGTCCGTGGAACTTCCAGCACCGATAGAGCCCATCAATGTCCACCGCAGACGTCTTCAAGAGGAATATAACCATCGTCATTATCAGAAGCAGCGCCTGGTGCGGACCCAAAACTTTGTAGACCAATTCGCATGTGGTCGTAGTAGTTATCTCATGTTTTGGTTCATCTGTCTATCTATCTTCGACGTTGACTTGAACGCAGGGTGATACAAATCTTCACCCCAGAGGCGCAGTTCCGAAATTCACTGAACAACTGAGCTTGTACAAATTTTCCCGTGCGTGGACGACCGTGTACCTCACAGAACACACCAACATGGCCCGTCCCAAGTCCACAGCGTCAGTATCAATCTGAATTCACCAAAAAGGGTATTCGGTCAATAAAATATAATAATAAAATGCGGTTTTCGGGGTCCCTCTTTCCTCACAATGGTATCCCAAAGCAGAATCCGCCACTCTTTATGGACATAAATCCTTTCTGGATCGACCGATACGCTCAGCAAGTATCTTTCCCCCTTCCCGCTCTCTAATTGACAGCCATTGCGCGTAACTATGTGGTGCGAGGGCTCGAAGCGTCCACCCGCAAGAAGACCGAATCTGCACGCCATATGTGGGAACTTTTCTGTCGATCCCTCATTATTATGCTATTGAGTTTACATACTTACTACTGGCTGCCGGATCTCAGAATTATTTTTCTCCTCGAACGTTGAGCAATGTTGAGTGCTATCGTCGTCGAGACACACAGTGACTAACTATGACCGCAATGCGTGCTCTTCGGTGCAATGATTGTTATAATACCATGTAAAAAAAATATAGCACGTACTTGGAATGAATGCGTGAGAGAAGTATTCAATGTCACGTTTGCAATGCAGGAAGTTATCAGCGATAAGTATCTCGCAGTCTCAAGTTTTTCGACGTCGAGGGTAACAATCGGACCAGCACATTTGGTTCTAAAAATAGATTGGTCTTTCACTTGCCACGGAAAACGTTCGGAAGAATTCCCCGTTGAGTTGAACGCTGAACAATGTGAAATTTGTCGTCTGATATGCATGAAGATTGGAATCAGTAAAAATTCTCATGTACTGTTAAACGATAGTATTGAACTTCATGAATTATCTGGACAGTGCAATCATTGTCATATGGTTTACACCTGAATATACCTTCTTCAATTGACTCTTGAGGTACCACACAGGAATAACTACTGATGTTGATGACCATACAATTGAATCCGAAAACATAGAGTTTAAAAATGTAAAAAGGGGTATGAGATGTTGAAAGAGAAATGATGTTGAAGACAGTCAAGTCGAAGGTAAAGATGAAACTCCCTTCTAACTCTGAAGGACATGTATCAGGCTATCAGCTATGCTGCCTTGAATTGTTCGTCGATATTTAAAGTGTGATTAAGTCGGAAACCAATTGACGGAAATACGATGGAGACTTGGCTATTGCTCTAACACCGGACCATTACTAGTATGGGAGTAGGCGTTATTGACCCTTGGCTAAAAACCTTGGACCTCCCCGAGTAGGGTCTAGAAACCTGAAATACACGGCGCCGAGTACATTGCCAAATTACATTTTTGTCGAAACTATCAAGGCAGAGAGAGAGTTTAACTTAGTCGAAAGTCGTTCAAAGAAGTGTATGTCAGGTGAAACTCTATCAAATTGTTAATTTTTGATGTACAACAAGCGTTATTTACGTAGAGACTAATTGAAGAAACCACTACATGCACCAATGATTATATTTTCGGCCAATTGCACAAATGCCTCTGCTGGGGTCTGTGCTCTAAAGATCTTTCTTGGTCGGGTTCTTCAACGCTTCGGGAGCAAGAACGCGAGCGACCTGTCCATGTTTATTCTTGTAGAATACGATGTCTCCGTCGTCTTCGATAAAGCAGCACTGGGTAAAAGTACGATAGAGTGCGCGGAAAGTGTTCTGGTGAAACGAGGGTTAGAAATTAACTTCGAAGGAAAGAGAAGCTCAGGCGTACGGTTGAGTCATAATTGTGATCGTCTTTGAGAACCTTCTTGATCGCCTCTGTTACGTATGGCTGATTATCTAAAACCAGGGCACTCATTTAAACGTTGCCGCAATATAGAATTTCGACAACTTACAGAATGGAATGGAAGAAAATAGATGGTGAGCGACCTGCACAATAAGTTAGTCAGGTGAAGTTGCGAAGATTCTAATCGTAGCCGTACGTGATCGTGAGACACGTTGTGGAGGAAGAAGCGGCCGGCCCATCCAAGGAGAGGGCGATCGACAGTAGAAACTGCCCCACGAAGGAAGGACCATTGCTTGTTTCGGTAGTGAGCAATAGTAGGGTCCGAGTGATGGAGATACGTCAACATGACGATCCAGTGATTGGCGAGCTGATCATGGTTTTTCAGTTATCTCTGCAGAGAATACGCGGGCAAGAGACGTACCAGATAAGGAACAAAGTACAACTTCAGGAAGTTGCCCAAGCCTACTTCTTTTGTCCATAGGTAAAGAATTGTCGACATGACCGATAGACCAATGTTCGAGGCAATGATTCCATTTCGTTCGTGGGGTTTGAAAAGTGGCGAAGACGGTTGGAAGTGCTATTGTATCTTGAGTAAATTAGACCCTGAAGTGAATTTCGCACTTACATTCGTGCCGGGTGGGTACATAGGAGATCCCATGACATTGGTTAACAGGTAGTATTGCCAGCCAAGAAGTTGCATAAAAATCATTCGACCAAGAGTGTAGATTGGGGTTTCCTCGAAGATCTCGTGATAATCCGACATGCGCGCAGTTGACTCTGGGGGAAGACCATAATCAGAGCGAGTGCGAGGAACAAAGTTCTCATCGCGTTCGATAGACATTGTGGCCTTGTGGTGAGCGTGATGAGTCGACCTCCAGGCATAATAGGGAACCAGAATGAACTAGAGATTAAATCAGCTCAAGAAATGGCTTTGGTTGTCACAGAGAATGAATGGCTCACCGTGTGCATGGTGTAACCGATGAAATGATTTATCCAAGAATAGGACGAGAGACTTCCATGTCCTGCCTCATGAGCCATACACCACCATCCTGCTAGAATGACGCCTTGCCAATGCCAGTAAAGTGCCCACAGAGACCATTTAACAGCGCTACCAGCCAGTGGTGGAACATTGTAGTTGGTGACAAGTGAACTCGCAAAGGAATCAATCATCCATCCAAGCTTGTACACGATAACTGCACAAGTAATGTCTCGAGCAACATAGCACAGAGCCTTGAAGGTGTTCTTTTCGTGGAGGTGCTTTGGAACGACTGAATGCACTTCGGCTAAAGTCACCTATAAAAAAGTTTGTTAACGCCAGGAGAGTCTATCATCGTCGGTTAGCTTAGCATACCTGAGTTGGCTTGAATGGAGTCTGAGTTCGCTTGATGTATTCCGGGCCGTCCTTGAAGATAGAGAACATGTTGGATGCGTACTCACACTTGCGACACAGTTGGGACTATGCAGCGAGAGGAGAAAATTGGGGTGAGTAAACTCGGCCGACCATCATTCATGTAACTATTTGAACCTCTAGGTTGATGCGCTGTGACAGGCTTGTATCTGATTAGGGAAAGGCAGTGGTGTGTACTGAGAAGTAGATCATGATGGATGTGTATTTCTGAATCTCATCTAGAAAGTCGAACACGCCGTTTACCCGACGACAGGGGATACGAGTTATGTCAGAAAAGGTAGGAGGGACCCCGGACAGTCTAAATTGGGAGCCGAGTAATATTTGTGTCACCCCATAAGGCCTTGGCCGTGTTCACAGTTGTCGATCACCTGCTGCTGTCCACCATCTATGTACTCCTCCACGACAACCAGGTGTTGATAACCCTGAGTAATTGCTCAAAAGTCTTTGGGTCCTTCAGAAGACATCTCGAATCCCTCTGCACGTCTGACATGCATCTTTCAAAGCCTGCGGCGCCTCGAGTCTTATCCATGATCGGAACCTTCAAACTTCCCGTGAATTTCCGTTACCGTTTCTCCAATTTCCAGCAAAACTTCTGCGTAGGATGACCCACCGACGGATGTACGGCTTACTCATACGCCACGCTCGTAGCAAAACAAGCTTTATCCGAAATTCAGGGACTCTAGACTTTCGTAGCGAATGGATTTCCTTCCATGTTTCTTTAAAGTGTGATTCATTTTTTCTTTGTTGTTGTAACCAGAAAAGCTCACGCATTCAATAACTTTCAAAAAAAAAAAAATAGCCGACGCAGATATCTGTATTTCGAAATGCCCGATCTCCCCAGAGTTCCTAACTTACATCATGCTGCAAGGTGTGTATATGGAACTACTGGTTTAATTTCGCCTGACTGTCATCCATTTTGAGAACCCATTTGCATCTACAAATCGATCTTGATCCTACGTCGGAGTAAAGAATTTCTCGACAGGTATGGTTGCAGGTGTAATCTTTTCTTCGCACTTACACGAAATGTCTATTTCTCCATCTAGTACCTTTGCGTGGGGCATTTGCTTTTAGCAGATCTCGAGCACTTAAATACTACTCTCTGCAAGCCAAGTGAGAACCACCGCCTCTCCTCTCATCTGCCCTGAGCAGTTATAGGTTTTCAATCCCGTTTGAACATGGGTTCCGATCTCAAGACGCAGCAATACTCAGAGGATTCTCTTCCCGAGTATACGCCTATGCCATGGTAATTTCATTAATCCGTATCCTTCTTAATGATATTTCAACTAATTCTAATACCTTAATACCTAGGTCTCTTAAAGAGATACGCGCCGCCATTCCCGCCGAGTACTTTGTCAGGGACACAGCTCGTGGTCTTTCGTACTTCGGTCGCGATGTCCTACTTGCGGCTACAGCTTGGACTTGCGCTACATATATCGACCCATATTTCCAACAGGCCGCAACCAAGGAGCTTTTGACGCCTATCGGAGCTGAAGTAGCTCGATGGGCAGCATGGCTCGTATAGTAAGCTATCTTTACAATCTTTTCCCCAAGCGATACTAAGGGATTTCTTGAAGTTGGTGGTTCCAAGGCCTCATCTTCACCGGTATCTGGGTTATCGGTCACGAATGCGGACACGGCGCTTTCTCTGACCACAAAATTGTCAACGATGTTCTCGGATTCGTAAGTTACGCAGCATCAACACTCAGCATTGGAACTAATTTTCGCGCCGACGGCCATAGATTACCCACACCTTTTTATGGACTCCCTATTTCTCTTGGAGAATCTCGCATCATCGTCATCACTCAAATCACGCATCCATGGAGCGTGATGAAGTGTATGTTCCCAAAACCCGTGAAGACCTTGGTATCCCCGACAAAGCCAATGAAGAAATCGACTGGGACGAGATCTTTGGCGACACCCCCATTTACACTCTTTACATGTTGATACGCCAGCAAGTGCTCGCATTCCCGGCATATCTCCGTAAGTCCGTCCGACGAATAGCTTTGCAATTGCCTCTAATAGGCTTCTTTTCAGTTTTCAATGTTTCCGGACAAAAGAATTACCCAAAATGGACCAACCATTTCGATCGTAAATAGCGCATCACTTGCCTTTGATTAGACGGTTTCATTGACCTTGTTTTTGCCTTGTAGCCAACTCGATTCTCTTCACTAAAGCCCAACGCAATGTGGTTATCATTTCGAATATCGGTATCGCGGCTATGGTCTACGGTGTCGTACACTTTTCCTCCATTTACGGTGCTGGCGAGGTCATCAAGTATTACGGAATCCCTTGGCTCTTGGTTTCCCACTGGTGTACATAGCCACAAGTCCTTCTCAGAGAAATATCCACTCATCTGATTTACACACAGTCATTATGATCACCTACCTCCACCACACCGACCCACTGCTCCCCCACTACCGTGGCAAGGAATGGAACTTCCAGCGTGGAGCCGCCGCGACCGTCGACCGTGACTTCCTTGGATGGCAAGGTCGCTTCTTCCTCCACGATGTCGCCCATTTCCATGTTATCCACCATGTGAGTCTTAATCTTTCCAGCGCACTAAGGACACACATTTACACATGACCGCCGTCTTGACAGTTCTTCCCAAAGATGCCTTTCTGTGAGACTGGATTTTCGTTCGGCCGATAATTCTTATACTAACGTCTCTGTTAGACCACGGCCCTGAGGCTACTCAGCATTTGAAGGCTTTCATTGGAGAGCACTACGCGTACTCAAATAAGAACCCATTCAAGGCCCTGTGGGAGAGCTATAACAAATGCCAATTCGTCGAGAATGAGGGTACGAATATTCTTTTGGACACTCTTTCGGTTCTGCGCTCTTATTGATGTTTAATTCTTTTCGTTGACAGGCGATGTCCTTTTCTACCGCGACAAGAAGGGACAAGCTGTTCGCCGCCCAGCTGCTGAATATAGAGTCAAGTCTAAAACTCAATGAAGTAAATCATATATGATCCACGATGTAGTTTTTTTTAAGAGTCAATCACTATACGGAATTGTCAGATGACTGAAGAGGTTACGACACGGGATGGACGGGCGGTGCTAGGATGATGTAGTTGTGTTTGATTCAATTTTTGATACAGTTTTTACTAGAATGGTCCAATCAAATCATCAGTTATCAGTTACAATCATTTAAATGACATGAGCGTCGGTCGAGGAATTGTATGTAGCAATATCACAGTTTGGCTAATTGTATGAAGTGACGTTGGGAATTTGCCGCCTTTATAAGAAAAAATAGCACAGCTGCTGCGTGCTGTCCTGACACTCCAAGCGCTGTGGGTAGACATTGTGTGGTCAATTCACAATCAATTTCAATACCAGACAAAAAATGTGTTTCGGCGCTGGCAAGAGATCATTGATACTTCATCTGACAGACTCGAATAACACCCGGTTGTATAAATCGCTTGAATACAGCTCTCGAAAGTGTTGGTAGATGGCATTCACAGCATGTCTTCATGTCCTTTTCGACAGACTGTTTATGGAACACTCCTTAGTTGCCTTGTCATGTATATATCTACCTATACGACCCCAAGGAGCACAGAAACCTACTTCAGAACTTAGATACCAGTCAACAATCTGTTATCAAGGCAGAAACGGCGACACTGGCACATTGTGCCCTCCCATCTCATTTATCAAATATACTTGTGTTGGCTGTCCGATCCATTGCCTCTGACCTTTCACCGCGGTGTTATGAGAGAGCGCTTGAAGGCACAGCTATCATTTGGATATAAATCTCATCTTTCGATGCTAACACACCTGTGTTAAAGTGGATCGGAGGTGAGATAGATTATAGATAGATAGCATCTGTCTAGTACGAGCTCCATAAAAGCCGTTTGTCGCTCAATGTTCGTTGTCGTAATCATAAGTGTCATTTTCCTTTGACTCGAGGTTAGTTGAAGGTACACTTTGTTCCGTGAGTTCCCCTGGCACACAAAGCTACCGGTTTCACAGAGCGTGTAGTTAGTCAACAGCATTTCTAACACGGTTATTGCCACTACTCACCTTGACGAGGTTCTCTCACTGCAATAAGATGATCCGCAGTATGCTGGTCTTAAACATCGGTGTATGAGCTTCTACTAACAAGAATGAGCGCCCGGTTCTCAAAGGGTTGGTCCATCAATGCAAAAACACATTAATTTTGATAATAATAATATGTAAGTGACATTCTGACCTTCGAGACGGCGTCCTAGCGTTTCCATTTGAAAGGTACTGATCAGTTCAATTGGACATGATAGAATTTATTGAAACGGATTGGATAAGGACCAGATCGACAATTGCATTTAGAATAGTGTGTCCAATGAATATAACCTGCTTTAACTTCCTTGGTGTGCCCATAGATTCCGGGTACCAGATCATGAGGGATATAATTAGCACAATGATGGTTGGTTGGCAATAAAAACGCTCAATGCCTAGATAAAAAAATGATCATAATTATCAATACATGGCGTATGATGGTTAAACGTCGCTTACTTCTGGCATCTAATGGTTGTGAAACATTTCAGTCACTTGGGCAATGAAACTTCGTAGATCAAAATTGGATGTCAATTGGCCATCCAAGATGAAGCGTACGCACAAGTTAGATATCCATGATGACAAACTTGTAATGCGGTGCTCTTTGCCCGGGTGAGGGTTGAAAAGATCTCTGCCGGGTATGCCCAAGATGGATATATACGTTGGGCTGGAGATTCATGGTGGTTGTGGATGCTGTTCAAGGTTAAACAAATCCCCCACTATAGTTTGCTCACAGTCCCGCCTGCGGCCAAGGGCTTCGAAAGCAGTGTGCGTCGTCAGTATCTACACAATGGACGAAACACAGTAGAACATTTCACAAGCACTTGGACTTGCCCAAGCGTTGTTTAGATTCAAGGCAGAATAGTAGATGACAAGACAAGCGTTGTTTACTCTACTATTTGAAAAACAAGAACTAAAGAGACCTTATGAGAGCCAATTCGAATTGGAAATAATGAAATGAACGATGACATACTTTGGAAGGAGTGGCTTTTCAAATTATAGCTACCAGTAAGCCTATCATTTTTCACGACCGTGCGCACTCTCTCGCCATCAAACCCATTGTTAGCTTTGAGATCTTCGTGCCAAATTTCGTATACAGTAAACTCGTCTTTCACCGTAGCCTGAGGGCCAAACAGGATGGGAACCTTGAAGTCCATGTCATCGCTTTTATTCACAATCGCGATCCTAATTTCTTTTCCTTGCCCGACGGAAGCTAAGACTGCACTGACGTCCACGAGCTTGGTAAGCTTGGCTGAATCCGGGGTATGTACACTCAGATCCTGGACAAATTTGGGAGATGTTGGGCCCGTGTATACTAGTGCAGGCGTGGGGATATCGACGTGAACGGAGAGCGATGCCCCTCGCATCAAATTTGAAAATAGATGAAGAGGGTAATAAGTTGTCTGCAGGAGTAGAGTGCAATTAGCCCCACAGAGATTATGAGCATATCTGAGGACTCGCCTGTTTGAAAAGACCGTCCGGGGAAGTAATGATCTAAAAAATGCAAAGGTCAGGGGACGATGGTGGTGTAATAAAAATTGATTCCTAACCGGTGATATTACATTAACTGACCTACTGAATGATTAGAACGATCGTCAAATAGCTATCTGGAGCTTACTGAGCAATACAAGCAATCTTCACTATATCAGCCTTGCGTACAAAAACATTGAGCCAGGATGCGACAGCTAAATCAATGCGACATGACTGCACGAACTCTAACAAAAAAGGGGACGTGCGTACCAAGTGCGTCTGAGAGGTCATAATGCTCTTCTGCACCCTTTTCTCCCGGGGCTGAAGGCGACAAATGTCATATAATGAAAGGTTCTTTAAGGGATCATTTTCACGTACCACGAACGGGATCCCTAACGACACAGTCAGTTTTCAAGCAATCGAAGCGTATATATCGTCGGGAATAAGATTTACCAGACATTCCACTCATCGAAGCAGCTATCAAGGCGATGAATTGTAAGAAGAGACGCCACGCTGTAAAGATTGAATGGAAGAGGCTTACACAGTCAAGTCTTTGCTGAGCCCGCCTTCAATCTTTGCAAGATCAATGAGAGAGCGCGTAATTTCAATTCCTTTCTCAGCGGCTGCGGCTAATCGTTGAAGAAAATATAAGTTATAACGAAAGCATGTAGGGTCTGTACATTGGACGAATTTGGATTTTACTTACGACCCATGACGTTTACAAGATGTTTGCCATGGCTTGTTGTGTATACTGCAGATTGAGATAAGAATCCGGGAACATGCGTGTCGAAGAAATAAGGCAACAAGGCGTACAGTGAATGGAGTGAAAATCGACGACAGGTGCGAGTTTTCGAAGCGTGACCCTATCCCAGTCAGAGTATCCGTTTTCTGGGAATATCTAAATGAATAAGAACAAATAATGGGTGAGTAAACGCCCTAACCTCCACATGAGATGAGCTTGATGCTGGGGTCAAGAAGCCGCAGCGCTTTTGCCCATTGGAAGGCTTTCTTCGCGTAGTCGTGCGACTCCATCTGTCCGACTAATAGTCGAAACATTGTTAGTTTGAAAAGTGAACCATTGCTATAGGCTTGGACAAACCCTGCCATGAACCCCACACTTCGTTACCTAGGGATAATAATAAGCTCGATTGAGAAATACAGAATGTAAGTGTATACCAAGTGCCCAATACTACATTGAACAATATTAACAAAATAACAATAGGAAACGAGGAAGATAGTTTGCCTTGACGCCGTAAGGTTCTTCATGCCCATTTTTCCTACGTAGATTGGCATAGTAGGTATTTGAAGAACTGTCTATAAGTTAGATCCGTGTGATAGAGCGAAGCAAAAAGCAAATTTACCTATTGCAGTATTCCACCCAAGCTAAAGCATCCTCTAAGGTTCCGGTTCCCATATTTAAACACAAGAATGGTTCGGTTCCAAGCTCTCGACACCATGCGATGAATTCGTCTAGTTTCTCCGGTCAATATCAACGTTGATTTGCCATCTCAATCAATGAACGTCACCTGTTCCAAACTGATTGCTCTCCTCGGTCAACCATGCAAGTTCAGGCCTTCGTGGGCGAAGTTCACGAGGACCGACACCATCTAAGTCAGAGAGGAGATTTAGAGAAAACGGGCAACAACAACCACGATTCATACCTTGCCATCGATAGGTACTGACGAAATTTCTGCGATCAAGCTGACGAGTCATTGCATGTAAGGTGTTTAGATGCTTCCATGAACTCACCCTCCAGGATACCTCACGATAGGAATCTTGAGAGCCTTCAGAGCTTCCATCACATCCTTTCTGAATCCTGTCCTCTCGTCCGATAAGCCGCTCTTGTTCTCTGGGTCATATATGCCTCCGTAGATGCATCTTCCCATGTGTTCGGTGAAGCCAGAGTAGATACGAGGGTCGACCTCATCGATGATGCGAGCTGGGTCGATACGGATGATTGGAGAAGTGGCTGACATTGTGTTATGCGGAGCTGATTTAGTAGATGATGGATTTGAGCAACTTTGTGAAGTCAGTCTTCGGTCATGACAAGAGACTCAAGGATATTTGAGGAAATCCTGCAATGACAATCTCGGACCGCCTGACAATCCCCTTATTATGCCAAACTAGCCTTTCCAAAATCAGCATTAGGCCTCAAACAACATTGAAGTGGTTAATGGTATTGAAGGTTGAACGGGGTCTCTGGCAACGGCAGATGAGGAGTGCTAGTGAGTAGTTAGCCTGTGTGTAGCACAATTACCGACAAATATGCTATTTCTCCTGCAAATTTGCGTTGATTAGGCATAAAATTAGACCACGTGATATTTGGCTGCAAATTTGAGCAAATTCTCTGGCAAATTTGCCCAGGCAAAGGCGTCTAATGTTGTTTGGATCTACATTTCTAAACCACAACAGGCATGCAGCTTTGTCCTCACAGAACCTGTATATTGCCTTCAAGCTATCATGGCCAACATTATTCGCTCAGCCAAGTCAGGAAACGAGTGGACCGACAATGAGTTGGAAGCATATAACATCAATATCACCTTCCAGGATGCTCCGACATTCTTTGGCGAGACGCCCTTACCTGCTCCTGCTGTCAGCCAGGAGGTATTCACTGCCCTCACCGCCGACGACGCAGCCAACGATATCGCCTACAGCCTCCTCACTCAACTCGATCTTGCAATGATGCCCGCGGAGCCTGAGGAATCGGCAGTTGTTGATTTCGCAGTGGTACTTTTCCATTCCCTTGGCTATCTTCATCGTCCTCGAGCAGTTCGCACACGCAAAAAGTTACGACTTCTCATATGCGGAGAGAAAAAATATGCCAAACCCGATGTCTGCATTATCGATCGAAATGAAAATGATATCATCCTCCTCGTTCACGAGGATAAGCGATTTGGTGGCGACACAGACCCGCATGCTCAACTCATTGCCTCTGCAATAGCCACCTTCCAGAATAACAACGCTCAGAGGCGATCGGCGGGACTTGACCCATTGAATAGCAAGGTAAGTCTGCTTTCAATAAATCATACTACGAATGTTATTCATTCTTGGGCATAGGTCATCCCGGGTATAATCATGGTTGGGACATCTCCGAGTTTCTTCAAGATTCCCGTCACCCAAGAATTGACTCGATGCGTCGCACAAGGGCAGTATCCTCCTACTCTCACCATCGTCACTGGACATGTTCCTGACATCCCCCGCCCCAGCCGCCGGTTCAGCGAAGGCATAAAGCCACTCGATAATCGACGTGGTATTCTTCAATGCTACGAAGCTTTCAAGAAATTCGTTTGTTAATTAGTTCTGTACTTGAATTTCGTTGCTCTAAGCCGATGGTAATATTCACGTAAACTTAGTTATGTCTGAATACTGAGTACCGAGTTCGAGTTATGAGTACTGCCCGGTTCCACCATACCCACGAAGGGGTTTGTTTTTGTAGTGGTGTAAAGTTCTATTCATGGTTGATTGGCAGACAAGTTAACGGTCTCACATTACCTTACCAGTCGTTGGCGTTGAACGTTGAACATTGGACTAGTCCCAGGCTAAAACACAACATAATGTTAAACGAAGCCATTCCAAAGCTTTTTTCTAAACAATATATTGTGCACACATAAGCCGAATCGGAGCTAATCTTTCCAAGAATAAGGGAATAAATATTGTATTTGAAGAAAAAAAAACAATATATAGATTTATACAATAGGAATATAGAAATATAGAAATGTAAAATGATATTTGTGTGGTAGAATAGATTAGAAATGGGATAGAGATGTAGAAATGGGATAGAAATATAGAAATGTGGTAGAATAGAAATATAGAAAATGTGGTAGATAGAGATGTGATAGAAAAATAGAAATGGAGTAGTGATATAGTGATGTGGTAGAATAGAAAAATCATAGAAATGTAGACATATGGTAGAAATGTAGAGATGGGATAGAGAGATAGAAATGTGGTAATAGAAATAGAAATGAAACAGAGAATAGAGACCTGAGATAGAGAGTATATTGAATATATGGAAAGGAAAATAAGATATTGATAAAAAAGAAAAGAAGATAGTTGGAAGCCGGAGCCGAAGAGAAAATGAACCAAAGAAGAATAGAACCAAACCCAAGCCCAAAAGAGCGTACCGCCAGAAGTTCTATAGCGCGGAAAAACGGCGACAACCGAGATGATTCGCAGCGAGGTGTGATGATGTACCCGAGATCAGAGAGTCCACAAAGAGAGTAAGAAGAAAGGATAGAAAAGTCCGGTATCCTGGGTTGCATTCAAGGTAGCACTCGTCAGCGCTACCTCTCATGCACCCGACTGGCCACTGCAGTGTTGGCTTTGCTGTAATGTCCAGAATGCTCGTCAACATTCTGGGCATCACAGCAAAGCCCACCCTACAACGGACACGGCGAATCACTGTCTCGTCAGACAGCGACCCACCACAGTCGGCACCCAGGAATCGGATGAAAAGGAATATAGGAAGTGATGAAGGTGGATGTCGATGATCTCGAGTACGTCGGAAGTGTTTGCTGCGAAGTCTGGTTCTCGTCGTCGTTTCGGGTCTACATCGCGCTTGAGGATATTTCGTGCGGTGGCTTAGTTGTCTTCAGTAGACTGAGGCTGGGCCTGGGAGTCATCCACTGTGGGCTGAGGCTGGGCCTGGGAGTCTTCCACAGTGGCGTCATCCACAGTGGGCTGAGGCTGAGCCTGGGAGTCATCTTGAGTGGGCTCAGGCTTGGCCGGGGGTTGAATCTTCTTCTTGGGACGGCAACGCTTGCGGCGGCGGACGCGACATCCATCTCGGAGCTCAATCTGTGAGACGGAAACCCCAGCTTGATGATGGGCGGGGTCTTGCAAGGGGCGCCAAACCACCATCGTGGTGCAAGTATTAGAGGGCTATAGACATTGTCATATAAATAAATATGTATAGCCATAACAATGTTATCAAACATACCAAAGATCCCTCGGGCGCACCGACCGATCCCTCAGGCTCACCGACCTCGCTGGCTTCAACCATTGTGATCCTCAAGGGAGTATACTAATAGCAGCGAATAATGATCAGTATATTGTTGGTCCAAAATAAAGCAAAACATACCACAACAAGAGTGCCGACCGTCGGCTCCTCTTCAATAACCTCCCGAATGACCTCATCCAGGGCAGCGACAACCTGACCGTGCTCCTCCTCCTCGCAAGGTGGAACGCCGCCGCCGACCTTGTTGTTGACTGGGTCAAGACCTGCGAGGATATCCTGGTCATCCTCTTCCTCCTCGCGGGGAACGACAGCGACAGGGTGCTCCTCGACAACTCGGTCAAGGCCCGCGAGAATGTCCTCGCTGTCTTCGTCGACGACGGCCTCGATGTCCGCGTTAGGGCGCGCCTCGATTTCGACTTCACCATCGGCCTGCTCGAGGGTGCTTGAGACTTCCTCGACGGGGGTGAGAATGTCGATGGAGCTGGTGGTATCGTTGTCAGTCCAGAGGTCCTCCTGAGAGGCGAGGGGTGCAAGGGGTGCAAGGGGTGCAATCGGCTGGGTAACTTCCTCGGCCACAATATCCTCCAGGGACCCAACGAGTGTCGTCTCGGTTGGCCCCTCCAAGATGTCCGCGGTAAGGGTAGGACCATCAGAGATGCCCGACCTGTTATCCTGCATCAATCCACCTAACTCCAACAGATCATTCACCTCCTCGATAAAAGCGGTTGACTCCTCTTCGAATCCTTCGACGACGACCCCATCGAGCACGGTGAATCCCCAGAGGCGAAGCTGCCTTCGGACGAAGGAGTGCTCGTCGAAATCGAGACGAGAGAGCTCGAGGGAGGGTTCGGGGTGTTCGTCGGGCTGAGAAGGGAGGTTGGCCTCGAAGCTGGTGTTGTAGAATGTGTCCCGTTCGATTCCCGCGACCTCGGTGCTGGTGGAAAGTGTGGACATGAGGTCTACAGCACCCTCGTCGACGTTCTTGTCTTCATCGTCATCCTTGCCATCAAGGAAAGCCGCGGGGACGAAAGTCTATAAAAAGTATACTCAATATAAAAAGGTTACATAAGAGATGTATGTCACATACCTTTTTCTTGTCAACCTTTGTCCCACAGCCGAACGCGAGTCCGTTTTTGTGCAAGAATGACATCACGGACATAACAAGTATGGTGCAGAGGGTGAACAGGAAGTTTTCGATGAGGAGGATGTAGAAAATAAGAAAAATGCGGTAGACAATATCACTGAGGATACGGAAGGCGATGTTGGTTGGAGATCGGTATGGCATTCTTGACGTAGTGGACTCAAACCTCTTCTTCAGAGTGGGGCTGACAGTTTCTGAAGGTTTAGAGGCGAAAGACTGAACCTCTTCTTCTACAGGGGAAGCTGTTTCATTGAATACTGCGGGCTCTGGCGAAGGACCCAATGCCACTTCTTCAACTTGAGGTTTGATAGTGAGTACCTCTTTGGGAGGCGGGATAATGGCTTTGGTGAATGTATCGGGCCCGCCAACTGGGCACTGGCCGGTGGGGAACGCGAAGACTGGGCACGCGTTCTTGAGAAGCTTGATGGGTTTCCTTCTGCCCTTGTTCTTCGCCTTTCTTGCCTTTAGTCGAAGCCGGTATATGATGGCTGCAATGCCCATCGGGATCGACGCCAATAGAAGGAGTAGCCATAGCTTGAAAACCGACAGCGGGGTTGGGTCGTCATTGACCTCAGAACCAGGCGAGGGTGGTGGCGGGGGTGGCGGGGGTGGTGGTGCATTTACTGGCTCCCCGCCTTTGCGGTTGGGAGAAGATTCTTCGAGAGAATAAGTGATTGCGACTACAATATATATCGAAGTACTCACCACCCTTTGCATCGCCTTTGCCAATTTGTGAACCATCGCCGTTATGGGGAGTATCGTTGTCATCCTCGCCATTGTTGTTACCTGAATAATAACATTTTTATGAGCAAGGATATACCACGCCGTTGATTAAAACATACCTGAAGCCCCAGTGTCCGGTGCCGATGCCTCTCCTGCAGCAGAGGTGGCAGCTTGCACAGCTGGCACCCCTTGAGTCTGCGCGTCGATGGCGGATTGGGTAGTAAGGCTGCCAGAAGAGTCCGCCGAAGGAGCTTCGGCGGCAGCATAGTTGACTGGGGCGATGCCAACTTCCTTGTAGTAACGGAAGCCGGCGTCGAGTGAGATAACGCTGGCAACACCAGCGATACCAACGACGCGTTGAAGTCCGACGCTCAATCCCACTTGTTTGGGAAGGGCGGGAATGAAATTGAGCACGGCGTTGCAGATGGCACCTCCGACGAAGGCCAGTGGGGGGCCAACGGCGAGGTTGAAAAAGTTTGTAGATACGGCGATGAGAGCAGCCATATTATCAAAGAGATGCTTGAATAATTGTTTGGATATGAGATTGTTGAGATTGCTTGATTGATATCGTTATGATGAAGAAGGAATTGTGCAAAGGGTTCGTCTTTTATATGCTGCCCCTTCGTACTCGTGCGAGCGAATTTGTAACAAGACTATATAAGCCACCGATCGTTAGCCACCCAATGCCAGCCACCGATTGTTAGCCATACCATAAACCTTGAACAGGTCTCGCATCAAGACAATTGTTGAGGGAGGGGCATTCAGTTTCACAGAATGGTTGGGATTCGCGTCTTATTAGATTAGCTTTTTAACAGACGAACGATCGACATGCGAAGCTGAGCTCTCCAGATAGGATAGAATTTTTTCAAGCCTAGATAGCCCAGCACCAAGAAAAAAATTAGGGTCAATATGTCGTGTATTGCCATGGGATCTCGGGGGCAAGGACGATGTTGGACTGCACACCTTGTTTTTTCGAGGAGAAACAAAAACAAAGACGGTGGGTCCACAGGTGCAGGATATATCAATGAAATAAAATAGAATCTAGAGGCCAATGACTCACCTCTTGAAGTGAAATTTCCAAGTTTACAAACACATTGTAGGGTATGGAAACGCGCCAGTACAAAGACTACGTTTACTGTCGAAGTCATGGTAAATAAGCGGTAGATAGTTCATCTGGCGCAAGTAAGAGCAGGTTAAGATAAAAGTTTATCGATAGGTCAATATCTTGCATGCTAGCAGAGCGTTTGCCTGATACAAAGGTCACTAAACCTCGAGAGTCGACGTTACGTTGAACGTTGAAGTTGACGTTTACTGTTGTTTGTCAATGAACACGTGACATTATGCCCCTCTGGAAACCGGCATCGGAAATAACCGGTTAGTCGAGGTCTCGTGAAACTCACCCCGGAAAGTCAATTCCCAGTCCCGCTTGCATCCCGCTCCAATCTCGTTTTCCTCTCTTCATTGTCTGCGACGATGTCCTCGAGCCTTCTTCTCCGCTCTGCGTTCTCCAGGAACCTTACACATCGTCTGGCAGCGCGCTCTGTTAACCAGGGTACGCGTTCTGTTTGGCGGTGCTACAAATGTCTCACTGACCAATGAGAATAGCTCGATATGCAACCAGCGAAGCATCCCAGTATAAATACGTCCCTGGCGGTCGTACGTTCGCGATCTCTCTTTTGAGCATTTTAGTGTCTGAATATGTGATTTAGCCATCATCCAGGGAACCGTGAACGACCCCACCACCTTCCCAGCACCCTCACGAACCCATGGGTCTTACCACTGGTCATTTGAGCGACTCCTCTCAGCGGGCCTCGTTCCTTTGACTGCCGCTGCATTCGTCACAACTGGAAGCAACTATCCTGTTCTCGATGGACTTCTTGGGGTCAGCTTGATTATGCACAGTCACATTGGCGTACGTCTACCCATTGATATCTGCTCGTTGATGGCGAAACTTACAAGGATTAAAGTTCGATCAATGCCTTGTTGACTATCTGCACCCCCGAAAATTCCCTATTCTCGGAAAGGTTGCTACCTGGACGCTGAGAACGGCGACTGTTGGAACCCTTGTTGGCCTCTACCAGTTCAACACCAACGACATTGGTGAGTAGATCACTCTCTTCTTCATATACACAGGTTTTGATTATTTTTAAGGTCTCACCGAGCTAATTGCTAGGGCCTGGACCGCTTAAGCACGAAGAGAAGAGGATGTATGATACCACATCGCCCGCTAGAATTATCAAAATAATAGCAACCACTTTCGTCCACACGACAATTGCAACTTGCCGCACTATTACCGCATGTTATCATTCACGGATATTCTGTGTGCTTTCCTTTCAGGTAGGTTCGTCGTCCATATGAATGTGTTTTCAACACCGTCTATGTGAAGACCTCGTTCAGTATTGGCGTCGTAGACCTTTTTGACACCCTCATGCCATTGGGTGTCCACGCGTATGAACCCGATGTTATTTAAAAATTTTTGATGAAGTTCAGCGCAATTCCCACAGATTATACCGCAATTTCTTTCCTGGGGCGAGCAATTTTTTCATCTTTTTACCTTGCCCAAATACTCGGGGGATGCACCGTCCATGAAGTCGCCGGTCGGGCAACCTCTCAAGTCTTTTCTGTATGGTCATATTCAAAGTTTCTTGCAACACATTTTGCGTATTGATGCAGCATATTTTATCATTCTTCGGTTGACCATTTTCGAGTTCAATTTGAGGTCTGATGCTCCGCGACTAATGTCGAACAGATAAATGATATACCAAGTGGACTACTGGTACGTGAACTTTACATATGTACATGGTGGCTAGAGGAGACTGAAGGAATAGGCTGTAGGAAGTTGGTATCTATAGAATGAAAATCGAAAAGGCACAACTCCTTCCCCGAAAGTGTTACGAACGGTATAGTTCGTGGCGAAAGGCTCTCAGGATGAAAAAAAAAAAAAAACAAATAAAAGGTGAAAGGGCGTCTACGTTTCATGAAATCACTGATCTGCCACATCATTCGCTGTCTTCTTCGTAAGGTCGATGCAATACTTCGCGGAACTTGGTCGGCAACCGCTGTCCTGGATGGGCCTTCTTGAAGTGCTCTTTCATCTGATCTTCACGGATCAAACATTTGTTGCATGTCGTGCAATAGAACCAGACGCTGCTATGGCCTTCAACAAGGTGCCTAGCCATACCTCCAGAAATAACATGGACGTTGCAGGGGTCTTCCGCTCTGCACGGTACCTTGGTCTGACCCACACTGTTGTTAACTACGATTTTGTGAGGTCCTGTCGGGTCCTTCAAATGGTTAAACAACTCCTCTCGTCCTCGGAGCAACTCGTCGCATCCAGCCATAGGACAGGGTATTTCTGGAAGATCCTCCTTTTTGACGTGTACCGGTGCCTCTTCGTAGACACAAGGTTCGTCGAAATGAACGGTCTCAACAAGCTTGCGGTTTTTCTTCGCAGAACCATTTTTCTTCCAGGCAATGGCTTTCGACAGCCAGGCGGCACTGATGACCTTTCCTGGAACCTTACCAACTTCTACGCGTGTGCCAGCTTGTTGTCGGAAACCCAGATTTTTGACTTGGCGTTCTTTTCGAGCGCGAGGCTTGTGATCATTCGGAGTCTCTACTATGAATGGGTAGGCGCCTTCATCGACCGGAGTCTTTACTATGAAGACGTATGGGTTTTTATCGGTGATGTTTGCCTTGGCTGTTGCGACTTTCTCCTCTAGGTTGGCCGTGGGGAGGTTGACTGGATACGTGTAAAAATTGTTTGGGACAGCTTCGCTGTATTGAGGGGGCGCTGGTCCTTGGATCTCCTGAAATTGTTCAGCCATCGGTGGACGTAATACCGGATCAATGTTCTCGAACGACTCCTGTACCTGTACTTGCTGTACTTGTGCAGGATAGGGGAGTGGAGGCTGGTAGTATGGACCTCCATACTCATGGTACATAGGACCTGGGTACAGGTCAACTGGTGGGGGAATGAAAGGAAGGTACGTCGAAATGTAGCTACTATTGCAGGGTTGGGGTGGGTATTGTGCCATCGGCCCCATGTTCCATGGGTAGAGTGGTGAAGGAATTGGATTGCCGCCGACGATGTTCTCCTCTGGGAAGCATGTCAAACCGCGAAAGTCAAACAATTCAGGGTCCTTGGAAGGGGAAAGAGGCCTAAAATATTCATTTATGTGTGAGTAATCAAGGTATCTGCCACATCGATACGGCAATGGAAAGGTACGCACGTCTCTCCTGGAGTGTTTCCTTCCAGTGGCACACCTACATGGGTGATGTCTACGACCCCGCTTTGGAGATGCTGCTGAGTGCCTGACTCAGAGACACTAGGTGAAGGGGATCCATTTTCCACGTCGATTTCGTCGTATAGCTTTGAACCTCCAACAGGCTGCTTCTGCTTCCGAGCGTAATTGTGGTACGGATGTCTGCGGCTCCGAGCTGCTCTTCCAGACGATGAGATAGGGACTGAAGCCGTGGAACGTGTATTTGTGGCGGTAGCGTTCAATTTTCGAGAGGAAGAGGCTCTAGATGTGCGTCAATATGTGCTGTAGCATTACACTGTTGTCTACTCACATTCGTGGTATGGAAAGCCGTCTAACCATTCTGTTAGTTTCTGCCTTGGTTTTAGGCTGTACATCATGGTGGCGTATATGAGCTATCTGGCGGGATGTGTGGAAACAGGTGAAGGCGTACCATTGTGTTTTCAAGAATACAAGTTTATTGTGTAAGTGATAGTATGATGTTGAGAAGATGAGTTTCTCTAGATGATTTAGTTGTTTAGTGTTTGACGAGAGGGGTGAGATCGATTTAGTAAGAGATCAAAAAGGCACCCCCTGAATCCGTTCCTTAAAATACCCAAACGGTCGTCAACCAGCGAGTTTTGTCGTCGAAATAGGATGGGTGAAGATGAATAGACAGACAATTATGGGCTTCGATCAATTCTGTGAGTACCATATTGAGCCTCGTAGTTAACCTCAGTCATTAGCAACCGGGCAGTGGCTGCACAATTGTTGTGGGTCCAAGCCAAATAGAGATTCTATGCGTGACTTCATTTTAAAGCAGAGAAGCATCATCTGTGGTCGGATTGCTGTAACATGGAGTGTACAGGTTTTCTATACCGAGTCTGTTGACTTGAACATTTAAGCGCCGGTCAGGTACAAAATAGGACTCAGGGACGTTTGTTGATTGCTCATGGTGAATCATCCGAGAAAACTCCGTCCCCGTCTCTAGACAACGGACGATGACGCTTGGACCTATGTGGTAGTCACTGGGTAGTATTATTCTCTCTGAATACTCACTGAATTGGTGGACGCAGCACACGCAGGTCCAAGAGCTCACTGGTCACTTAGTTACCGTAAATCACAATGATAATTACGACCGCGGATTGTGGCTAACATAAATTCATCAAGCAAGCCTAGTGGCATAATGACGCGCTAATGGTCGGACCTACAGAATTATTGAATGCATTAGTTGAAAGTAAACAATGGCATGATCCGAGTAGTATTGATCTATGCAGCTGTATGAATAGCTCATTCGGAAATAATAATGACGTAGAGCGTACCAGTATAACATCCCTCTTACTGGCTCTCAGCAAGAATATTGTGTTCGCTCTTCATGGTTGGTGGTCTGTTTGGGTTTATCGAGCTGCGTGGTGTGGGGGTGGAATGGTGAATTAGCACAATGACCGACACATGCTTTAGAAATGCATTTGAAGCCGGTGGGACTTCCTGAGGCTTGAAGCGTGTCCAACTTAATCTTCGCCACTGTGATTTCCATCCCCTCAGAGATAGGTTGTAGTGCAAAGACACGAAGAGAAAACGATTTGGTATTCCATCCCCAACGTGCATTGGGGGTGCAGCTGTGGTCAAGCGAAAACAAACCCGAGTTAGAAACATCGATGTGTGAATAACTAATGAATTGTGACAATACCTGTGGCGGATTCTACTCGATTTGAGAAACAAACCTCTATGCTTAAGAGCGTCCTCGCATCCCTCCAAAGTGGACGACGACAAAGGAATAACAAATGAATGTCGGCGCATTATTTGTTCGTACCACACAGAATCTTCAGAATCATCGGGTGATAGCAACGAAATGGCCTCATCGGTCGTTTCCGGGTTTAGGTTATCGAAAAGTTGGGCAAGTTCCTCTCGATGGTTCCCGTCAAGAATCGAGTAAATACTTACCAGACAAGGACGCTCTGAGAGGATACATTGTCCCTGCGCGATGTCTTGGTCGGCGAACATCCCCAAATCGGAGGATTTTTGTTCGATGGTGGACGCAAGTGGCGTCAAAGCCGCGGCACGAAGAAGAGATACAGTTGGGATTGTCTCAGTGATTGACACGAGCGGCGGAAATAATTCTGATATACACTTCGACAGGATCGCGGGGCACTCAAATGTATGGGTGGAAGATCCAGTGGTGATCAGGAATTTCAAGATTCGAATAGAAGCGTCAGTTTTCTCCCCAGTATCGGAAGGGCTAGCAGGACCCGAATCTGAAAGATCCTCCGCAACGTCCTTTGTTTCGTAGTCGTAGCTGCTGAAAGCAGTTCGCAGAAACTTGGATTCGTCGGAAGTAGATTTTTGTGACATATCGTTTTCGGGTCCAGCATCGATTACGAGAGTGACTGCGTGAAACATGACTTTCTTGCGCTTGTTTCCCTCATCCTGGATGTCATTGTCGTTTGATAGTTCCAGACATGTTGAGTCGCTGGCAGTACTTTCTGACACTCGGAGAGTGTCGCTGTCGCTGGGTGACGGTGGTGGTACAGGCAATGGTTCCCTGTTCCGGATCATAGGAGATATGATTCCAGCGAAGAATTTGCGAGGTAGCATTGTACAAGCTTTGAGGGATGCAAGCTAGATATGCGAAGTCTAGTCTACTTTTAAATGCGCGACGTAGTGGTGATCTTGGCCTGGGATGGTGCCAACTGCGCGTCAGGGGAAGCCTAAGGTAGGTGCAATAGTCCAGCTAATAGGGGGAATCTAGAGGACATGGGCGTGTTGAACACGAGCAGGAGCTGCGCTAGTAGTACTCATAAAGACTCATAGCAGTGACTCGAACAGGGAGATGAATACCGAGCGGGAGTTTGGTTTCCTATATCCATGATCCATACACGACGATAGGGTACGATGGGGGATGATATATGGCAAACAGACCTGAATTTAGGGTGCAACTTGGACCTCCTTGTATGACCGTAAGTAAAACGTGGTTACCCCGCCAATTTCGTGGGTCAAAGCGCGACGGAAGATACGTACTAGTCCTGCACACCATACCTCTTCTCCCAGTGATCCACCTTCATGTGATGGGCCGCCGTGGTCACAGCAGAGAAAAATCTCTAATTATCATCCTATGGATCCGTGAAAGAGGTCAGATGCAGTCTACAGTCATAAACATACAAGCGTCCTCGTTACAAATCCCGGTTTCTTCTAGCACTCGATCGGATCCCATGCAGATGGCTGACGCGTTTTTTGAGTCGGGTCGTTTTCGCCTGGAGGAATGGTCTTCAATGTGAGTAGATTTTGGCGGAGATGTTGAAGGCGGGTAAATGCTTCGTTTGGAAAGACATCGGTTGACCCAAGTTCCAACAATTTTTTGTCAATCATTGACAACTTGTAGAACTGCGCCAAGTTGCAAACAGCCTGCACAAATTTAGAAGGTCGGTATTCGGGTATATTGATTGCCGGTCATGCAGAGTCGTCGCAATGACTTCAACGAAATTTGGCTTTTAACTTGTAAGGTGTCCTTGATCAACACTGAATAGTGGTTTTTTATCTAAGCTGTTTGAGGTCACCTCTGACCTTTTTTCCTATTTCTTAGCCGATTCTAACAATTTTTCTGTGTCTTTTTCTCTAATCTTTTGTCGGATTTCATTGCTCAACTCCATGATTGGAAGCACAACGCGATCACACCATTGACCTAAATGCTACTTCCTCTGCCTCTGACTCATTACCATGGCAAGCGGTTCCTGGTTTTGTCTACTATAAGCGCTTTCGGCAAATTTTCTCAAAAGTTGGGGCTTTTCACGGCTAACTTTAAATCTGTCCGCGGAGTTCATGCAGTGGTCAAGCGAACTCTGACCTTTAACCTAGCCTGTGATTTTCGTTTTGTGTTAAAAATTCTATCATGTTACGCGTACAAGCGCGTCATATTGCGTATAAGAGGCAAAATAATGTAAACATAATAAAACAACGAGTTTGAGCACTAGTAAATATACTATTACAAATAATGATTCCATGAAACCAGCGCCCACTGTTTCCCAAAGTTTTCTCAACATTAGTACAGTAAGGGCAGGTAATAATTAAGGTATCTTATGAACAACGTCTTTGCAAAGAAAAAGAGCAGCATCTCAAAATAGATCGTCGCATTTCAGCATCGAATGACCTATAATTAGATACCGATATTTATCAGTAAGGCTTCTTGCGAGTTATCGGAGGGGATTTTCACCTTTCATGAAACGCTGAGCCTTGGCAATGGACTCGGCAGACTTCCACATAATTTGCTCGTGCTCAGAGTGAGCATAATTGTATCTGAACGACTCCTTCTCCCAGGCAAAAACCAAGCGAGGATCCACTGCCGGAGGCGAATCCGAGTCCATGTCTACATCCATGTCGTCACTGTCGCACTGCATGTCCATGGAATACCTTGGGCTGGAAGATCTTCTCTGCTTAGAAGAAGCCATCCTCGAAGCCACCGCGTTGGAAATAAGCCTCGCCGTGCGTGCTGGGTTGCTGTCGAAGCGAAGAACCAAGACGCAGGCTATAAGCGACGGGTGGCGGCTCAGGACATCGCTAAGCGCATTGGCGACGCAGGCGATCTTGCTCGCCCACGCGCACTCTGACGAGCTCATTTTGCGTTCCGAGTATGCGTACGCGTGCGAGTGCGACTCCGACTCCGACTCCGGTGGCGAGGGGCAGAAGGGGTCGGCTACGGTGACGGTTTCGAGCCAGCGCGAGCAGCTGGGAGACAAAGACCGAGGTCGCACGGACTCGGGCGCCTGGCCCACGGAGAGGTCGAATTTGAGGTGGGTGAGACGGGGTAGTGCCTCGGCGGTCATCCTGTGCCCTGCCCATGCCGTCCACTCTTCCCAGCGATTGAGCACGGAGAGGTGAGTGACGTCACCGAAAAAGGGCGATCCCTCGAATCGCGGGCGGAATATGAACAAGGGGTGCGAGTCGTGCAGCATCACGGAGAGCCTCCGAGGAGCTATGTGGGAGGTGCTGTGTAGATCGAAGAAGAAGTACTCCGTGACGGCGGGCACATAGATTTTGGTCGCTTGGCGGGTGGATAGGGGGCTGGAAGATATATTTGGTGTAGCTGTGGAATGAACGTGTGAATTCCACGGAGTGGGGGTACCCAGGAGACGGCTTGAAGGGTTATACCCAGGCAGAGCAGCGTAGGCGTTTCCTGTGCTCGGCCAGTAAGAGAGGTTGATGACACCGCGGCATATCGATAAAAGTGTCACAAGGCTATCTGTGTCGATGTCGGCGTAGATGAGCAGGGACTTGACGCACTTGGCGAAGAAGTCCCTGGGTTTGGTGTTAGGCGTCTGGATGGTGCGCAGGAAGGCGTATGAAGTCCGCAGTGTTCTCAATATCACCACGGAGTATAGTATCTCGTCAATCCTATTGTAAGATGAAGAGAAAAAATAATAATCTAAGATTAGTAAGTTTGATGTAGTGGCATTAATCTACTACCTATAGCGCGGAACTCACCATGGACGGATTCGACGGGACAAAGAGGCTAGGTTGACAGTTACTCTGAAATCCAACTGTGCAGCTGTTTCAAAGACTTGGCGCAGAATGTCGTCTGGGAGAAATGCGCTATAACTTTTGTTATTTTGACTCGTGAGCTGCGACATTTTTTATAAGCTAAAAGGGCAGATGGATCAGCGTTAGAAATTTTAGGATGACATTAAGTACGGAGGGGAAGCGCTCACTGGAGGAGGGGGGACGGACAGGCGAGCAAACAAAAGCGGGGTAAAATGAGTCGCTCATGTTGTGAACTAGACAGCAATTTATATAAAATCTCAGACCGGGGACATGTGCATCCAACATATGGGCAAAGGAGCAGTGTCGCCCGATCTCGAGAGTCCCTGCATTCACCCCATCGTAAATTACAACCTATCTCCCGCAAGTCCCTTCCAAGTTATTTCGGGAGTTGCAGATTGATCCATTAGGTCTCAAGGCTGCCAGGGCCATTGAGCAGCGTTAGGCTTGTATTAGCGATAATTTGGTTGAAATCCATGGACTCACGGGTGCTGATTGATTCGTCAAATCATGATGTTCGCACACAGGGTCCACACCGAACGTCGAATGGGTCTAAGCTCGGGTTCACCGTTGACCAGTGACATCCGGCCCATAGAAGTCGTTTGCCTTTGACATACATAGATATCTGAGGTCGCCTGAATATTAGCCGATAACAATTGACTTCTATATATTGGAAAGACAAATATAGAACGTCATTGCGACAGGGTCGCCGAGGACAAAACGACTCTCTTCTCGCTGGACGCGTCTCAACGCTCAAATCAACCAAAATATCCTACCGGGAGTAAAGTAAGTTTAATCGACGCCTATGCACAGGCGATCCAAAGGCACTGAAAGTAACATCGTAACACTCACAGGTAGATGTACACTGCGCATCGTGGTTGACTGTAATGCCCTCATACTATGCAGGCTAGTGTGGCCTCGAGCATCCACGATACGTGATGCAGTGATGAGTTTTGTTGATTTATGGCATCACTTGCTCACATTGGATCGCCTTTAGGAGCAACGCCTCTCACCGTGACCGCGACTTGGGCCTCGCGCCGCGGTTCATATCCTGAAAAGTCCATAAATATCTCCCGATGATTTCACAGCACGCGAAGAGCCGCTCGACATTTGTGGTATGTCCTGGGGCACGATCCACGGAGGTACGCCATGTTATGTGCCGTTGGGCTTTCCGTGCATAGGCTGAGAGTGAATTTGTCGCTTATGATTATCTCGGCCTCGGAATGTTGATTGAATGAAGTGAAATCCGAGGACTTTGCGGGAGGTGTAGATTGTGACAGCACCCTGCACAAGGGAGCCAGGTAAGCGAGGCAAAGTCTTCGTAAGTCTGCGGAATTGATTATGTGTATGAATCAATGGAAGACAGGGCCTTGAAATGACATTGTGCGTAGAGAATCAAAGAATCATGATATGTATCCAATACTTGAGTTCTGGAGATGATTGATGACGAAACTTTGATTTTTTGTAGGTTTTCAAGAAGATTAGTACGCAATGTCTACGTACATTGTCAGCATTTTACTCGAGCTGATATCTGTATGCAATTTGTGAGAGATACGCGTTCGTAAAAAGCTGGCACCGTACTAAGCTCACCGCATGAGGATACCCCAGTCTCACCAAAACCAGAGTTCACACCGACATCACCCTGGATTTAGCGGACATAGCACGATCGCAGGATCTGCATGTCTGTGTGTCGCAAAAGCTTGTGTCCAACTACATTGTCGATGCCAGCTGGCAAAGCAACTCCTCCTACGCTGTGAAATGCTCCGGTGAACGTTGCTACCGAAGTACTGTGATGGTCCATGGACTCCGAGGCTCCGGGAATGGGGTGATTCGAAAGGGGTCTATGGTACGGGTGCACTCGGAATTTGTTTTCCTTTCAAATATGACTTTCCTCAATGAGTACTGAGCCTTTTAAGGATCTTGTCGACTTTCTTTTTTTATTTTTGGTCAAGCCGGCTCAGAAGCAGTGTGATATTGTTGGAAGGTCGTCTTGATAATCTGGCTGCGTACGTACTGTGATATGTCGTATAAGCGTTCGACGACTACTGCGACCACCATCCGTGGTGTTCTGTAGGGTCTATGCGTGCATAGCGCTTAGCAATGCACATGACAGTGAATACGGTGTTTTACCAATTGATAAATCCTGTCAAGTCCGAGTCCGTCATTCATCCAACACCAAATAAAAACGCATCGATTCAACGGTTTCCGACATCGGCAACGGAGTTGATTACTATTCCATTATTATGATCGTCAGGCCGTCCCTTCCTTTCAACCCTGAAAAGTCCTTATGCGAGGGCAAGCACCTCATTTGCTCAGGTCCCACTGCCAGACGCCAGACTTCCCGACGGCAGCAGAAGCACTTCTCACGGATGACGGATGAGATTCCTGTTCCATTAACCACGTGAGTCAAATACACCCCGTTGAAGACGAATTGCAAGGATGTCTTGGAAAGGAAAGTGTGGTTCCTTTCTGAGAAGATGACATCATGGATGATTTTTTTTTGTTACGCACGGTCCACCTAAACGACTACTGGAAATCGTACAAATAGCTGACGCCATACTGGATTTTGTTCTTTTGCCCCCCACTTTTTCCCCTAGACTGACTTCCCCTCTTACAGTGACATCGAATGTGCGATAGACCAGTGCGTCCCACTGGCGCTAGATGTCGGTGAAGGGGCCAGGTATATACATCCTTTCCCCCACTTCTAATCTGTTTTATTCATTGAATAATTATAACAACCTCTTTCCCTTCTTGCACTGGCAGGTTCTCGGCACAATTATGGTCTTCTCGCTTACTCCCTCTCATGAAAACAGCTTGTCAATACAAGTACCCAAAGTTCGTTGATCCCGCTACACAATTGACATGGATAACTGATAGTTACATACCCTGCTTTCTGTATTATACACAGCAGTGGATGCTTGAAGTGCTACCAATGGACAACGTTCACACGACAACGCGTTGGATATTTCGATCTGGTTCGCGAACACTGTTAGGTACGTTAAATACTGAAATTGTTATCTTCATTACTTCTTCACTCTAACGGTGTTTTTAGTATCTCAATAGCCTTTGGGCATGTAAACGTCACTTCTCTTCTACTGCTCGTGGTCTGGAGTGGGGTTTGTGTTGAACACTGTCCAATCACAGTTAGTAGGTTTCTGCAACGTGTCGCATCAACTTGGAGTGGGTGAGCAATATAATATGCCTATTTTCTGACCTCTCCGTCGCTCAACGCAGTAAGACTGCTCTACTCTTACCAGATAGATTTGAGCTGCCAGTACGTTTGGACCTCGGCATAGTGACAAGTGGGGTAGTGACGTCATGTGACGTCATTACCCCCGTTGATTTGGCGGAGTGGGAAAATTTGTAACTCGGCACAGCTGCCATATCCTTCATCGTTTGTTATAAAGAGGTAACTTTGGCAGTAATCCTGTTACCGCATTCACGATATACCATGGATCCTACAAAATACCCCAGTGCGTGGCTTTACGACGCTCCTACTCGCCCAAATTACCCAACTCCTCCACCTTCATTCAGTCAACCGCAGGATGAGTACACGTCGTTCCACCAGGATGCGTTCCCCTACCCCCCTGTCAGTCCCAGCGTGTCGAGCAGCGGAAGCTATAGTACTTTTGTAGAACATTCTTCACAATTCGTAAGAAATTTTTGTAGTGTCATTCATTGTCACTGATACGTTGGCTAGGAATCGTTACTTCCTGCGGAACTCGCTCTCTCCGCGGCCTCCTTGCCAATTGATCCATTACAAGCGACTACTCCAGAGGATGAAGCGACTATCATTTCTATTTCTACTTCCTTTCATCCCAACGCAGAGCCTTCTCCCGATACGATATTCTCCTCTTCCGACGGGGTGTTGTTCTACATCGATTCCGCGACTGTGTTGAAAGCATGTCCGACCGCCTTTGTTGCAATTCTTATGCAGCCTCTATCCCACCCAAAGTTCAGAGATGGTAACATTTCCCTCGATATCTCTAGCCCTGAGCTCAACGTCATTTTCCACGCCCTCTATGGTACCTCTCCCGCTGCCAATCGTCCTTCGTTCGACACTTTGATACAGGCTGTGGACCGCATGCCATCGTATTCCATTCCTCCTACAACACTCATTCGCCCTGGAGGAAGCTTGTATGAGCTCCTTCTCTACCACGCTCCATTGCATCCTTTGGAATCGTATGCCCTTGCCGCACATCACAAACTCCACCCACTTGCAGTCAGCGTTTCGTCTCATCTCTTGTCCTACGACTTGTCCAAGATTTCTGACGACATGGCAGAGCGCATCGGTGCGACGTATCTGAACAAGATGATGCATCTTCACATGAGTCGCTTTACCGCATTGAAGAACATTCTTCTCCACCCGCCCCACCCGCACCCGCCGTCCAAGGAATGCGGATTCGAGGACCAGCGCAAGCTCACCCGTGCATGGGCACTTGTTAGTGCCTATTTGGCTTGGGATGCCAGGCCCGGTTCGTCGCTACCTTGTTAACCGGAATTGGCTAATTTGGTACAGCAGACCTCTCGACGCACACCATGCACACCGCCCTCAACCCGTTGATGGAGCATCTGGCGTGCACTCAATGCCACCAAGCTCTCGAAGACAAAATAAAAGATGTCATCGTTCAATGGGCCTCGGTCAAGGTAAGTGATTACATTGCATGGTTCTCAAACCACCTTTTCTTACGGGTTGAGCATGCCGCGTCGGGCAGTAATATGGAGCATTATTGCAGGGAACCCTCCTTTTTCCGCGTCCGAGTCCAGCTTTCTGGTTGGAACTGGGGTCGCGCGTGGCGCGCTCTGGTGGCCTTATCATCCTTGCTGACATTGTTCCATGTTATTGTAGCGCACGATCTGAAAACGTGATTGCCGGGGTCAGGTTAGTATACGCGCCCGTTTCGAGAAGATCATCAGACTGTTTGTCGAAACGAGCAGCGACAGTTGTAGAATTCATATTGCCCACACACGCATGACTCCTGGCAAATATATTCACCATCCAAACAACCCGTTTAATTTCTTATGAGGACTCGATGGTGATTGCGCCACTAAAATAATTGTATTAATACCTTTACTGTATCCGTATGTAGAAATTCACGCTCACTGCCCACGGATGTTTATGGTGCTGATGGTACGTCAAATTGACGTATTTTCTACGTATCAAAACAAGCGCCGTATTATCAACTTGGTTTCTTCTTTAGGAAGCGAGTGAGAAACAGATATATCTCCGTGATTGTGGTCTCCGAAGAATACCTGAACTCTAATAAACCTGATGTTAAGTAAACCATTGCACACAGAATACTCGAAGTCTGAGGTGGCTTGGATCTCGAGCATGATCGGCTTGGCTGATCACATGACGATGAACACGTCCGACGCGACTCGTTCGAAATGCAGGAAAACGTTGATTGCATTGTCCCGACGACGAGACCAATGCTAGTGACCCAAGAACGTTGAGGCGCTAACGACTAAAAAATTGGCGTTTCACTTTCCGGATCTGGCGGATTTGAGGCCAGAATTGCGGATCATTGGGACACTTTCTAGTGTCAAAGAATATTTTAATTTTGTATCGTCTTCTCTCCATTTAAACCATTCTAAATTCAGTTTAAATGGAGAGAAGACGATACAAAATTCATCAAATACGCCTAAATCAGTAGCTGGTTTTGGTTTTTCTCATTTTTAGACCCACTCGCACAATACATTTCATCACCTGGTATAACAAGTTAGATTGGGACCCCCAGTCTCGTCCCAATCACTCTGTTATCAACCGGTTGCTCCAAGTCTGGTCTTACCCAATTGGTGAACCGCAACTGGGCGCAAACATTAAACAGCGAACCACAAACGACAAATTTACTTGTCAAGAGCCAAAGAAAGAAGCACAAGCAGCCACCCGTTGAGGACCATCGACTGACCTAATCAAGAGAAATTTGGATATCCTTGTGAGCCAGGCATTCCATTTGATTATTGTAGTTACTAGTTCCTGCTATCATGGTGATTTCAATGACACACAAATAAAAAATCATAAATATATTCATGCACATAAGTAGGAGAGGAATGCAGTCAGTTCTTCCAAGATTAAACTTCTTCCGAGTATTAGAAATTTAACCAGGAATATAGCCAGCTTGAGGCAAGCTTGAGGGAACCCATGAGAATGTATCAGTATTTATTTTGCTTTGCATCTTCCTCAGTATACCTATGCTAGTTATGTAGTGGTGTAAATAGGGATGATGGCCCTGGAAAACCACGACAGTCCACCACCGTGCATTAACCAATGCCAACAATGTCTCTGATGTCGGATCCTATCTTCATCAGTGTCCAGAATGCAAACAATTTTGTGGTTTGCAGTTCGCGGTTGTCAGACCTGGGAAGCTCCACTAAAGGATTGTCCGGAATTTTGCTGATTTTGGCCCTCAAATCCGTGACAATTGAGGTCTCAAATCCGCAAAACCAGACAGACCTCCTCAGGGGTACTCCCAAATATAGAAAATTTCTCCCCTGCGGGGCGTCAATCAATCAACACCAACAAAATTATGGCAAAAAGTGTAACATTTGGATTAGAAAATTGAGTAATAAAATATTTACCAGTCTTCTTAGAGTCTTTGGGTATAATCAATGCTACTTCAAGTGCGTCCTATAAACCCAGCCGTTCCCGGTACTGCTCTAGTGTTAAAGGTCAACCATCAAAAAGATTATACTCGCGAATTGTCTGCGATCTCTCTGAGAAACCGTGTGTGCATGTGCAAAGTTGTTCATGGTTTTGATCAGGATAGGGGCCAAACCGAGAGATAAGATAAGATCGATTTTCTTGACTCATCTGGAAGCATCGATTTCAAATTTGTCTATTTTTTGCACTTTCATTTGCTTTCTCAACCACCACCACCGATATCAGTTTCGACCCATTAGACACAATATTATGGCCCACAAAGAGGAACTATTTCCAGCCATTGGAGAGATCGCTGCTAAAACTGACGAAATCCCAGCCGCCGAAACAGAGGAAGGCTCGAAAACAGAGGGAGGAGAGAATTTCGACAACGAAGACAAAGTAGTTCAGGAGATAGAGTCATTGTGCATGAAATGTCATGAACAGGTTCGTCATTCTGTACGATTTCTGTGATTTTGTTATTCAACGCCGGGATAGTAGGGTGTTACTAGGTTGATGTTGACTTCGATACCCTTCTTCAGGGAAGTGATTGTAATGTCATTCCGATGCGAGTACTGTGGCGCATCCAACAATGAAATCCAGTCTGCTGGAGAAATCAGACGTGCGTTCCTGAATCTTTGTGCTTGAACGTATCTGACATCCCGTCCAGCCGAAGGAACGCTCTACACCGCTAAAATCCTGGAACGCAAAGATTTGAACAGGCAGATTGTTCGCTCTGCTTCATGCGAAATCACGATTCCCGAACTCGATCTTACCCTTCCGCCAACAAACCGCGGTCAGCTTACCACAGTCGAGGGCCTCATTCGCGATGTCGTCTCTGATCTGAGCATGGACCAGCCTCTCAGGCGGATACAAGACGAGGTGTCGTACACGAAGATTCAGGAAATCATCGATAAGATGAAACCCATCCTCGGAGATCCCGACGACGACGAGGAGGTTCAAGAGCAAGCCGACTATCTCAATCTCCCCTTGACCCCATTTACTGTGAAGCTCGACGACCCCGCTGGAAACAGCTTTATCGAGTTTTACGGAGGAATGTCTGATCCTAAGTGGAATCTTCGCACGTACCATCGTACTCTGGAGCAAAATGTAGCGTTGGGGTTGGTTGCTGCGGATGATGCTCAGGCGCAGTCGGAGGTGATACAAGAGGAAGTAACGCCAGAGGCTATTACGGACGACGAGGTTTTCGTTTTCGATGGACTATGTTCAAGCTGCGGACATGCCATCAAGACTAACATGAAGAAAGTCAACATCCCCTACTTTAAAGTACGTTCTCCTACCTTCCTTTCTTTTTTTTTTCTTGCCAAATTAATGGAATGCAATATCAGGATATCTTGATTATGTCCACTAATTGCGAATTCTGTGGATATCGCGATAACGAAGTAAAATCTGGCGCGGCAATCTCGCCTCAAGGAAAACGAATCATCCTTAAATGTGAAGATCGTGAGGATCTCAGTAGAGATATCCTCAAGGTGCGTCTGGCTCACAATAACGCGTTGATTGGTTCTTCTCATAAAGCTTCTTTTCAGAGCGAGACTGCGGGTTTGACGATACCTGAAATCGATCTTGTGCTTACTCACGGTACATTAGGAGGACGGTTTACGACAGTAGAGGGAATCTTAGAGCAGATTTACGAAGAGTTGGCAGACAAGGCGTTCGCGGGAGACTCTTCGAATAAAGAAGACAAAGAGGCGTACGAGGCGTTCTTGAAAGGACTCAAGGAAGTGGGTCATAGTTTCTTATCGTCTTATAACCCTCATGCTAACCAATAACGTAAGGTCAAAAACGCTGAGAGACCGTTCACAATCATCCTAGACGACCCGCTCGCCAATTCCTACATGCAAAATCTATACGCCCCTGATCCCGACCCGAACATGACGATTGAACTCTACGATCGCACCTTTGAGCAAAATGAGGAGCTTGGGTTGAACGATATAAAGGTGGAGGGGTATGAAGAAGACGCCGCTTCTGAGAAAAAGGATGAAGGAAACGACAAAGAGACTTCGAATTCGGTATAAGTTAGAATCTACTACTCAGTTAATACTTACCAATGTAAACAGTTAAATTTAACACCCTCAACGCATTAGACCATGAGTGGAAATCCCCGTTGAGCAGATCAGTGAATGCTTCCTAAGGAGATATTGGATGCTCGAGAAATATACGGGCATCGAAACTTTCTATGCTGGGTGTGTCTGACAGCTGTGCTTCCTTCAAACGTCTACGAAAGTCAACCAGAACTTATACAATAGTCACAGTAAACTTTGTTGAGAACGTCTACAGCACAAGCCACCGTTCCCTATTTTTTTGTCTTCTACGAGGTCATGTCGCGTTCGTACACCGACATTCACTTTTGGAATCTTGTTAAGAAATTCAAATCATCAGTGAAAAAATACCACAATGCGAAAATGTAGGGAACATACAGAATCATAAATTTCATCTATGAAATGATGATAGACGTCGTCCAGAGAATTGTATCGAGCTCGAGTTTCCTTCCCAGCAACGCGTCGGTAACCACTATCCAAAGCCCATTTTCCAAGCACCTTTGTTCCTGGAGTCGTCTCGACGGATTTGACAACGGGACTTGCTGCGCAGAGGGTCCCTTCAGCTGCAGATAGGACGGTACCTGATGCATGCTTCAGTGCGAGCTCAGGGGCCAACATCCCAAGGGTTGCCCCTCGAATATGAGCAGAATCCGCAGACAGGGATGCAAGCCTAAAGGCTCCAGTGGCAGCAATGATAGAACGGGCAGATTTATGAGGACATACGACGAGCCTGAAGTACCCGTCGCCTGATGACGCGGGAATGCGAATGAAATCAGTTTCCAGGATTACCTGGTCTACCGGAGCGTACTTCTCGCTCATATACTGCTCCAGGTCCCTGTCGATTTTCTTCCTTTGATCTGGCAAGACGTCTTCGTCCCACAATCCCACCCGATCCGGGGTGACATCTATATCCTTCCCGTAGTTTCCCCCTAGCACGGCGCCTGTTTTCCATCCAAACATCCCTGTGCGCCATCCCCTCCTTTGCAACAAAATTCTGCGTTCAGGAGGTACGGGGACTCGTCCAAGTATAGTAATGGGAATCGTCGTAGATATTCCCCGGTAGTATACGCATGAGCGACAGTGTCGAACAACCGAGTATTGGCTTCCGGGTAAACGGTTTCCGTCATAGCTGTTCAAGATGGGGAAAGTTGACCGGGCTGATGATTCTATAGCATGGGCGAGTTGTAAACCTTTCTCCTTTGCGACTTGTTCGAATTCATCTTTCATGGGCATGAGTAATGAGATTCAAAGCGTTGATTCTGCTGCACACTGCGATCCAAAGACTTGTCTCAGTTTGTGAGTAGTCGCGGATTCAGATGGTAAGCTCCAAAAAGGGCAATATATAACATTACAGAACGGTCACGATGCCTGTTTTCTACAGCAAGGGGTAGTGTTTACCATAAATAAACCCATGACTATCATCCTGTGGCCATGTATCTGTTGAGTGCATGAGATTAGTACAAGTCAAAGCTGAAGAAGCTCTGGTAGATGACGGTCACTTACTCGTGGACATCGCTAGAAAGGTTGGCCTTGTACCACTCCAACCAGGCAGATGTGTCAACGTTCCAAAGCACATCGTCCATTGGTTACATGGTATTTCGCGCGCAAAGATGGGTTCCCAGTTCGAGATAATACTTTGAACCAATTCTCTTAAAGCGTTTGGTATGGTTGCCCTATTTATTCGGTATAAAATGGAATGTATACCAGACATCTGCGACCAAGACTTAGCACTGCTTTAACAAAACAAAGTAGAAACGTACGGCAAGATCTTTAGGGTCTTCTACATCTAATTTTCGAATCTCTTCCAATAGAGATAAAATTTGAGCCGTTTGTTCAGTAGACTGCAGTAAATTCTCGTTATAATATGTCCCATAATAAATGGCGGGAAAGATATCTCGAAGAAGCGATTCGATTCGTTGGAGCTCCAAACACGTTTCAGATGGTTTCCAATTTTCCATTTTATAAAGGTGTTGCTCAGCAGTCGGTGTATCCGGGAACAGGACACACAGTTTTTCCAAGTTGTGAGTTTCTAAAGAGATTGGCGTCGCAGCTCCTCTGGTGATATCGGAATTCTCCGAGTCCGTGAACGAGATGACGCAAGTTTGATCAAGATGGAGGATATGTTCTCTATCGGGTATAAAACACAAAAGTACAACTCGCGAAGGAATGGAATTAAGCACGGAAAGCTTGCTTCATGGTCGCAGGTGAGGCCACGGAGATCTGCAATGGGAGGAAGTGGAATAGATAACAATCGAAGATGGGGTGTTTTTTTCAATAGCGTAGTCAAAGAAACTGATGGATAAGTTTCGACGTTCATTTTGAGTACTTCAAGCTCGCAAGGCAAACCAGATCGTTCAATCATCTGCATTACAGACTTAGAAACGTCACCGACATTAGTCCCAACAGAAAGAGATCGGAGTTTTGGAAGGGTCAGACGACCCAATAACCATTCACATGAAACATTGTGATCCCACATATCCAAGGTCAAGAGAGACGGTAGAACGAGATGGGGGAAAGATCCAAAACAAGTCGAATGGCTATGCAAAACTAGCGTGGTAAGTGATGTCATGGAATGGCTAACGACTTCAAAAAGATGGTTGGTGTATTGAGTAGAATGCGTGTACCAAATGATTTGATTACGGGGGAATGAAAAATAGCCAGCTCGATCTTCCCAGTAGACGTCGTTGAGTGATGGGGCATTGAGGAATAAATCATTGGGTACAATAGATGGAGATCTTCTGTCCCATCGAAAAATCAGTGTGAGACGTTGAAGAGATGTGAGGCGGCCCTTTGCAGGTTCAAGAAGCGGGATAATAGCGTGGCACGCTTCAAGTCGAAGCCTTCCCCACCTCTCGCAGTGTTGCAAAAGGATTCCAAGAATAGGATGAGGAAGGTCGTTTGCATTGCGCGCGTTGATATGTATGTCGATCGCGATGCCCTTTGAACGATTCAAAATTTCGATGAGATATTCTTGATAGGATAAATTTCTTGTGTGTTTCTGGGACAGATCGAGCGATGGTATTTGCCTCCATAGCAACGGCAACGAGAGTGCCACGTTCCTCCATAAGCGACAGACTTGAGACAATGACCAGGGAAGTTGAAAGCGATACATCCACATAGAAAGGTGCTCCTCAAAGCAGGTATGGCTAGTGCGTATGAAGATCTCTCCCATGAGCTCGGTGGGTAGTCGATTTATCGTGGCAGATAAAGAGGCTACTTCCTGAGGAGATGGCTCGCGCAATTCCGTGGTTGCGCTACATTGCCCGTTGACAACAGAGTAATCGTGCCCCTCTGTACCGGATTCGAGTCTAGCTGAGATGACATCAATCATATTCAGTGATTGCTGAAATTTGGGGACTGCTACAGTGCTATTGTCGATGTTCGCCGGGTTGCTCGTGTTTATAGTCTTGAGTTGGTTGATAAACTGTTATGCTGAGTGTTAGTGCGGTAAAGGGGGTGACTTGACACGTACGTTGAGAGTGCGAGTACCATTGGCATTAAAATGAGGCATGTACGGATATTTTCTAACCGGAAATGTTCTATTTTTTAATTTCCGACAGTCTCCGACGCAAAATTTAGTAAATCGCCGTCTGATGATGCATGTCATGACCACTGCGACATTGTCACTTCAATTTAACAAATCTTGTGAGTACCAATGAACCCACTGTAACATTAATACCTTTCATTAATGGTATACTCTTCTTCTTCAAAGCTCTGGACTGGAGGTCTATGCAAAACTCAGCTCACTTACAACAGTTCCAAAATCTCGTCAGAAGTAATGAGCCACCGTCAGATAATGTGCTCATACAACTGCAGAGTATACTTGCCGGGCCAGAAAAACAACTAGTCGAGATAGACGCCCAAATTGATCGCCTGCAAGATACTATCTATGAGCTCCAAAAAACCCGTGCGAATATCGAAAAACCTATCAGTGAATATAGATGCATAGTTTCCCTCATTCGACGGATTCCATCCGACATTCTCTCTAAGATATTCAGACATTGCCTACCTACCCATCGAAACCCAACCATTTCTGCATCCGAGGCACCAATGCTTCTCACACGAGTTTGTAGTCGGTGGAGGAACGTTACGCTGTCCTCGCCCCGCCTATGGTCGCATTTACATATCACGTTCCATCACGAAGTTCCCATTAAGACCGTCTACGATCGGACACCTCTAGAAACTGTATCAGCGCTTCTACGAAAGAGGTGCGATGCGATCAAGGAATGGATGGTGCGATCGGGTGATTGCCCTTTACATCTCTCAATCTACTACAACGGAATGAGCATCACATTTGATAATCCCCCTCTATCCCAATCAGCCCTGCTTCTCCTCAAAATCATTCTATCTTTCTCAAGTCGATGGAAAACACTGGAGCTGAATGTCCCTATCCAAGTATTCGTTGAACTAGACGCCATGGTGTCAACGATGACTATCCCTAACCTCACACAAGTGAGGATAATTATCCAAGACTGGTACCAAAACGACATTTTTCTTAGGCAGCCTTGTCCGACACTGGAGATTTTGAAAATATCTTCCCTCAAACATATCTCCCTTTGCAACTATCATATGGATGAAATACATCTCTTTCAGCTGATGCGTCTGACATCGCGCAATGTTACCCATTTCTCGTTCCACTCTTTGGTCGATTTGGCTGATATATTCAGAATTCTGGAGTCCTGTCCGCAGCTCGTTCACGCTATGTTTTCCATAATAACAATTTCAGACTACAACACTGTTAGTCAACGCATCATCCAGTTGCCCTTTCTCGAGTCGCTTTGGATCGTGGATAATTCACTAGACACGTTGGTTTCTGATGCACTCTATAAACACATTGCAGCACCTGCTCTACGATGGATTCAACACAAAGGACCCACGGACATCGAATTTCTTTTTTCCAATAACAGATTCTCTAGACAGAATAGACCGCATTCTATCTCTTCTCTTGTCGAAACCTCTTTGGGAATTAGGGTACTCGAACTTGATCGATTTGTCATGGCTCCAGACACGCTACGCACCCTCCTAGAGGTCCCTTCGACAACATTTTTTTTAAACACTCTGTGCCTGATCTCACCCAATCCGACTGAAATCAAAGTTTCTGCCTTGGGAGAAATAATAGACCCATTTGATCTTAACGATCTGATAGTTCAAGAAGCTTCAGATGGTAGGGGAAAATACGTCCTCCTTCCTCGCCTAGAAATCTTCGAATTGAATGCAACATTGGCCTCTGACGATACCGTCTTCAAATTTGTCAGCGGTCGAATGGATGTGAGGTCACCTATCTATACGCTCAAGAAAGTGGTGATTTTGTTCAACCGAAGGATGCCCAAAGACGGTCGCGATATCCGGCAAGAGATCCTTGACCGCGCAAACGCGGCAGGAATTCAACTCGATTTAACCATTCAATATCTTGATTCCGACAAATCGAGTAGTAACTTAGTGGATCCACTTTCACCATCGCTCATCCGGACTGACAGTTCTGGGGAAGACGTATATAGTGATGGAGTTTCCTGGCCGTTCGATGAAAGAGGTCAAGAAGACTACTTATCCGACGATGATGGGTAAAGTTTTGCAACTTTACAAACGTTGACTCGTTTTAATAAATCTAATTTTCTCCGGGGTGGCTGTCTACAAGAAAGTTTGGAGGAAACATAAGAACCTTATTTTTATGCCAGCTGTGGTTTCTATATTGACAGATTTAAGTACTAACTTTTCTCCTTGCACTTCCGTTTAGTAGAATGCCACTCGTAACCTCTATACCCAACTCGCCCAACGCCCTCTGCCCCCTCTCCGCCCAGAACGCGAGAACCTCAGGATATTCGTACCACAATTTTAAAGATTTGCTCTGCTCTCCATCGTCATCACATAATGGATTTGGGGGTTGAGGGACAAGCATAGAATTGGGGCTTGAAATTACGGGAATGCCTGTTGCCGATTGCTCCGCCTTTTCTTCTTCAATTTTCTCTTGATCATCCGGTTGGGCCTGAGTCGACTGCATCTGAGCTAAAGATATGTCCGTCGAGGTCGCCTCGTTGGGCTGCGATACTGCCCCATCCACCGAGGTATCCATCCCCGTATCAAGGGCTGCTTCCTCAACAGTTGAAAGGTTCTCTGCCTGATCACTGACTCGCCTCCTCTTCTTTGAACCCGATCCTGGGATTGTGCCATCATCAGGGGACGGGGAGGCAGACGCGTCACGGCTCCTTGTAGGTGGCGTGTGGGACAGTGGGCGCTTTGATGTCTCCTCCTCCCTTTCATTCTCTAAATCCGGGACTGACTGCAGTGTGGGCACACCGGCGTCCTTCACAGAAGTTTCTCCAGTGAAGTGGTGTACATTAACACCCTCCACGTTTACTAATCCCCCAGATCTCATCCAACCGGCTACATTGTCCTCCCATTTCACCCTGTCCAAAATTCCAATAACAGCAAGCAGTGTTTGGTCGAACTTTTGGTCCCCTACGACTTCCGATATCCGCTTCGCATGCTCTTCAGCACGTTTTAGTTTTCCAGCCTCTTTCTTTTGCAAACGTTTGAGGGCACGATTGGACTGCGTGTCCGCGGTGGCATCGGGACCATTGTCAGCGGCAGATGTCTCCAAGTGAGAATCGGATGCTGCAGACGGAGCGTTGATTTCGACAGGTGCAGGGACTGCATCAGAGAGAGGTTGTGACAAGGCGTCGGCCTTGATTTCATCGGTGAGATCTTCGCTGACTGTTGCACCCGTTTCTTTGTCCTGGGACTGCTCCGTTGTTCTATCCTGTACCATTTCCTTCTCCCTCACGAGTTCGGCGACCTTCAAATCTTTGTTACGCATTTCCTGGACGTACTCGGGAATAACGAGGTGGTTCCATGGCTGGAGGGCTGCTTTGAGAGGCGAATCGTCGATAAGGAGTGTTGTGCGAGCAGAATGAGTGGTTTGTGATGTAGTGGCCGGGGGATCAGATTCAGCAGCACCGTTGGGAAGTGAGACAGAGTCGGAAGTCGGAGAAGAGCTGGTAGGTGGTGGAGGCCTATCGGACGGGGGTTTTGGATCGTTAGAAGAGACCAAGGGGAGTTCCGCCCATGGTTTTTCAAGGTCTTTTAATGTCAAAGTCTTTCTGTCTATCAAAAATGCCAATGACTATGAGTAAATCTATTCGTCGATAAGCCCAAACTCACGATATTCATTGTTCGTCAGCCCCAACGTATCTCTTGCCCACACAGCTTTAAGCTCTTGCCTTCGTTCCTTGAAACATTTATCAACCATATCGTTGACGCTATGCGGTTGTGCTGAGCTCCAGACCATGGTGTCAAGCCACTGTTTAGTTTTCGGGTGCAAGATGTAGGTGATAAAAGAGGAGAGATATGGACGGGGGTGTACGACTCGTAGGGGGCGTAAAACTGTGGGGTCTGCATATGGATCGGTTGATTGGTCCTGAGAATGAGGTGCTTGTCGAGGAGTCGGAAGACGCCTTTGATGAGCACTGCGCAAGAGCAAGGACCCGTTCAGGTCGAGTACGATGAGCTTTCGCGCCTTTTCAGGAGCTTCAACGTATGATGAGGGCTCCTGCGATAAGCGAAGGTACTCCTCCCTTGGTTCTGTTCGCCTCGGGGGTGGTGGGCTGGCACTACGAGGCCGAGGCGAGTGTGAAGTCCCACGAGACGCGAGGAGTTCCGTGGACATGGACGAGGGGGGCATTAAAAGAATTTCCGAGGGTGAACTTGGACGACGCGACGGGTCAGATCTTCTGGGTGATGATGAAGACCGAGAAGAAGAGTATGTGCTGTATCCTCTTGACGACTGTGCTCGGGCCGCGCTACTGACGTCGTAGTCGTCGTACGAGGGCGACGCCCGACGGCGGGGTGGATTTTGTGTGCTGTCTGGGTAAGTATCGTGATATTGGGAATGTTGGTGCGAATATTGTTGTTGGGAATATCGTTGTGGGTATGGCTGATGATAATAATTATCTTGTTGATTGTTTTCGGCCTGATACTGTTGCGACCGATGTTGTTCAACGTGAGGGTATTGCTGGTGGTGCTCGTAGTGAGAGTATCCATGGTTCCCTTCATTGTATGAATAATCAGAGTAGGCATTCCCATACGAATTTGTAGATCCACTGTACGCATTGGCATACGGGTTAGCATACCAATTTCCGCTGTAGCCGTACGGATACCCCCCTCTTCCTCCACTGTAGCCCCGGCTGGGACTCATAGCTCTATGAGCTAACAAAGGGATTCGATGAAAGATTTTGGAAGTAATGGTGACTTTAGAAAGGAGTTTCGCGTTAACGAGAATTCAGAAACTGTTTCTAGGAAAAGTTTTCGCGATTTCGCGAAGTCTGAGTGACACGTGACCTGGATAAATCCCCTAAAGACCTCCAGCTTTCAGTTTTGAGTCCGCCAAATCAGTTTGAATGAATGACTCAGTAACAAGAACGGACTAGTGACGAGAATTAGTGGAATAATCACATTTTATCGCGTAGAAATTTTCAATGTCAAAGCGACACAAACCTAGAATAAATGGGGTTTCTTTCAGCTAGAATCTCTCCCGCGTCTCGCACACTCAGGCCGCAGGTTTAAAGTTGTGACAATAGTACACCAGACAATAAAGAGAGCTGATTGGGGTAGAAAGATGTCTGGGACAGAAAAAGGTGAGACGGTCAAGGCTTGTATATATACAAGTACGAAAATTGAAGAAGTCAGCCAATAGTTCATCAGCTGTCAAAATGTTAAATGTCATAAAGACCAGCCGATCATGAATCTTCCGATTGAGTATCCTCTGGAGGGTGGGGTCTCCGGCAGATTACGACAGATTATACAAACACAGCGTAAATTCCACTAATCATTAATAATGAAGATAACATCCCTTGTGCACATTTAAACGTGAAATGTAAGAATTCCAAAGAAACCAGATTCGGCAAGGGAAGGATTAATCTTGTGGTGCAGTGGTTAGAGCCATAAGGTTGAAGTAAACGCTGGTCGAAGCCGACATGTATCGCGCTTTCACCAAGTTGGCAACGTCCTATCAAGGGGTATTTATTACCTTCAATTGCAAATGGAACTGTTCACGCACCTTGAGCAAATCAGTGCATTCCCCATGATCTACTGGACCGGCTCTTCTACCGTCCAATTCAATGAGTCTCATCCCTGAAGTCTTCGTGTCGGTTTTTGCACCCTCACTTATTCCAGCACCTTGAGCTGCGCCTCTGATATCAGCATCCGGAGCCTCGACAAAGCAGGTAAAGTGGAGGTCAGTATCAATGGTTTGAGCGGACTGGCCAGAGTCAGCAGACTCGGCATGAATGTCGGCAAAAAGTGGCGTCGTGGCCAGAAGCTCGGCGCGTTCCAGGGGGGTTTTATCTATTAAAGGTCAAACCGTTGCGAGTTGATGGAGACAAAAGGCCATGGAATTAAAAAGAGCTTACTTTCACATTGAATAATATATTTTTGAAGAAGGCTGGTTGGCGTAAAGGTCACATCCGACTGCATGGTATACAGTCAACGACTTGCAACTGGACCGAAGCTGAGGATACTTACATTTGCCAATGCGTGGATAAGTCCGATCGTGCCACAAGCATTAGATATCTGTTTGGATCAAGAAAATAGGTACCTGAAGAGCGAGTAGCGAAAGGTGGTTTGCCTACAGTCTGTTTAACCCAAAATATCGTATTGTCGATCTTTGGTTGACCTTCTCTGGCTATCTTCGAATCTTCTTCGGCCCTCCTGGCTTCCCCATCGGCGTCAATTGGGAAAAGAAGTACAACCGCTTTGACAGGACGAGGTACGATTGCTAGCATCTGAATAACAGTTCAAAATGGTGTCTTGCCGTTGAAAAGGGACGTACGTCATCGTCTAATCCATAGATGTCTTCGAAGTGGGCTTGAGATGTCACCAAACCCGCCTTTTTGGCCCACTAAAGTACGTATTAAGGATTTGAAGACACGATGGATTCTCAGCGAACTTACAAAGTTGAAAACCTAAATAGTGTCATTGAGCCCGAACGAAGGGTAGGGTCAACACATTACTCTGACACTTTCTTCAGCACTTTACCTCTGGATTACTCTCTAAAGGTATCCATTTACCAGCAGATTCTGATTCTGTTGTAGCAGACATGGTGCAAATGTTGTTGGAAGGTTGACCCAGTGGTATGTTCAAGTCAGGTATGTTGAGACAGTCGTAGTGACAACAGATGAGATCACCGCGATCTAATCAGTCTTGGACAGCACGTGCCAGTGGGGGACGCGCTTGAACTTGGCATTCTTACCTTAGGGGCGAAAGCCACGGGAGGACAAAGTCTAATTAGATCTACATGACGACTTCGAATTCAATCAAAATTCTGCATGAACTAAATTTTCATACTCAGTTCTGCCTGCGCGTTAAAAGCTGGAGCATCAGTATAAGGATCACGGAACATACATGGCAAGAACTAGAAAAATATCAGAACGGGAGATCAGTATTTCAATTGTTGACATAGGGTGCTTCCCATCAGCAAGTTTTTAAGAGAAAACACTGCACTAGAGCTAGTACGTACGTATAGAGGCACAAGTACGCGTGGACCTCGGGTAGATAACTTTATACCTGCCTTCGGCGCTTAACCAAAACATTTCTATGTGGATTCAGGGCTATTCAGGGTGCGAATTCTCGCCCATCTGGCAGTTGGATCCATACCATTCTCTACGTCTTGTCGGTTCCAATTGAGTTGAGAAGGGGTATTGAGCCAATATTCTTCCACGCTGTTAAGCTCCGCTGCACTGCTTGATGGTGGATAGCCGGATATTGTTAGTGCATTGACAGAACTCAAATCAAGCATCTATCTAGCCTTAAATAAGTGAAACAAATTGGTAAAAAGTCCAGTATCTTGTTCATTGCAGTGTTTAACTTTCTATGCAAAATGAAAGAATAGATATCAAGCCAATGTGTAATCATATGATTTAACTGGGACTTTTGGAGGAATTTGATGGCTGTCGGGATGTCGTTCAATACTGGTACTCCGAAGGCCACGCCGGACAAATGGTATATTTTTAGAGCTGTTGGAAAATGACGTTTTTTTTTGTAAACGTCAATGCTACTGCCAAATATCCTCCTCAATTAACAACATCACAGACTTGATCAATCTTGTTATCTTTTACCCCGAATTTTTGCACTTATATGGCAATTTTCCTGTCGGCTACTGGTTCTAGACAGCGATTGCCGCTGATAACTATCCATTTCAACAGCTGTAATTATCCGAGTTAGACTGCGCAAATGGAATATCCTATGTTGTTGATCCATGTGTTGACGTTTCTGTGATCGAGTGGATCATAACCTCTGTTAGAGTTCTCGAGGCTTTTAGCATATAAAGAAGTGACTTGAAGCAACTATGCCTTAGTAGTTTTAATATCCAATAATGGCCCTTCCACCAGGCCAAGATGTTCAGGCCATGTTTGTTGTGGCTCTGATTTATGGCCTATATCTGTCGACTCTCTTCCACTGCCTGCGATGGCTCATCTTCACGGACGAAGGTTGGAAGGCCCGATCACGCATTAGCTGGACCCTGGTCACCATTACAATAGCGATATGGGTGCTCTCAACGATCTCTAAAGTGCTCCAGCTCATTGGTGCGGTCCATGTAGCCGACCACGCAAGTAAACCTTCCACGACTACCTCACAGGAGTATACAGGATCGACAGCACTTCCATGGATGTCGGTGGCTATTGTAAGCTCTATTTCGACTGCCTTTTGGTGATTCGAAGAGCTATAAAAATTGAAATCAACAGTGTACCGATTCAAATTTGACTACCCTCCTAGCAGACTCTGTTCTCGTAAGTTTTGTATCCTCCAGAGTGAACGATCCTCGGAGTTAGGCGTATAATTAATGACTTCTTTTACCCACCTTAGATATATCGCTGCTGGATTGTTTACAACAATTCCAAGCGGGTCATCACATTTCCAGTATTCTTGTGGGTTGGTGGGTTGATGCTCACTGGACTACAAGCGTATTGGCAGATAGTACAAAGTGCCTCGATAGCTGGCACTTGGCAGCCGGTGAACATGCAAGTTGGACCTGGTACTATCTTGACTCCATTTTGGGCGTCAACGATTCTGTTAAATAGTTATGCAACAAGTGAGTTTAGGGTCACAAATCTGCTCTACTTTGCCTGCTAATCACAACCGCTAGTTATGATTGTGCGTAAGATTTCATCGGTCTCCAAAAAATCTGAAGCTGGTGGCACATCGGTTAGCGCCCTAAGATTCACCATGCGCGTACTGGTCGAATCAGGTGCCTTATACCTCACTACAGCCATCGCGCACTTTGTTGTATGGTGGACTCCGAACGCGTTTGCCATTTCCATCATATCAGATATGGTAACCATGGTCCAACCTTCCTGGCATATTGGATGTACTAACCTTCTTGTCTCCATCTGATAGAACCTGGGTGTTACCGGAATTGCTTTCAACTTGATTTTAATCCGCGTGGCCCAGCGGCGAGTCGACGAAGAAAAATCATCCGATTTTCATGGCCGTATTGGGGCCATATCTTCCATCCGCTTCAATCAGAGTATCGGTGAAAGTAAAGAAATTGACACCGTAGAACGCACGCCAACCATTGATATAGAGGCTGGTACCTCTCACGAAATAAATCAATGCGTGGAGACTGTGTAACAATATTATCATAATTGTCTACTAACTCAAAGAAGAGGAAATTAGGTATTGGATTTGCATAGAATACTACGATTGAAACACATTAACGTGTGGAAACAGTATAACGACATTAATTAGACTGTGTATAATAGAAGACTGATAAGTTTAGTAGTGTCAAACGAAAACAGACACTATCACTAGATTATTGTTTGGTAATCAATCATACGTTCAAGGTCGAAATCGACTAACAGTGAACGATTTAAATTACAGTGCACAGCACATCTTTAGGAAAGATTTTATCCTTTTTCAGCCGAGAAGAGCCAAGATCAGCTTCTATCCACTGGCAACTTCCAAATTTTAATGCATTTCCCTGTTTGGATTGTTTTCCTTAATTTGTTAGTGATTCTAGCTGTCTTTTGAAAGTTATATGAAGGTATTTAAAGCGCCGTCGTGCGTTCCATCAATGTTCATGAACTGTGGGGTGTCTTTGAACCGTTTAAATAAAGGAATATAACGACTTGGAAGTTAATCATATTTTCGCAAGGATTGAATCCTCATACTTTAGTGTTGCCTGCCCGTCTAACAGTTGATGCACTTAACTGAGGTCACGGTACGCCAGTGTTCATGGCCAGTAGAAATAGAACGCGCGATCACTGGTTCATATAAAAACATTTTCCTCCATTGAATATCGTAATGGTGGATATTAATTGCGTGGGTAAGTTACTCCAAGCTCATGTGGAAGTCTGGATAGAGGATTTCACCGATGGGCGCTTAACAGAAGGTTTCTATGTGGCTCGTACGGTTCTAGTTTCATTTCTATATAATTGTTGGATCTGTGTATTACTTTCCTAGTTTCCATTGACTTTATACGGTACATTGAGCTAATACGTTTTTGTTGTTAAATATCGACTGCGTTGGGAAATGTGGAGCTGGATATTAATAGCGAAATCAGTTATCCTTGAGTAAATGAAACAAAATTGGTCAACTAGGACATTATGCCATTCTTCATGATCTTTAATGTACGGGATTTCAGAATAATACCTAACTATCTGATAAAGAATGATTTGACTTGATCTTTACGGGACAAAACTGACCTAAAAGGATGTCATTCAATAATCAGGCCTCTTCTATAGGCAGAGGTATTTTTGGAGCTATATTATCATTGACACAGCAAGATTGTTTTTGTCCCAGAACTCATGTACTTATACAGAAGTTATATTTTTATTTACCAACTCAAAGAAAGGATTGCCGTAGATGGTTATTGGGGATATATCTGCATTTCCACCAACCAAACTGTGCAGAAGAGATATCCCAAGTTCCTGATCCCCGCTTTGACATTTTTGTGATCAAGTGGATATTCTGCTCACTGATCCCAATGATGAAGACTAGAGGCAACTGGTATATAATGCATTGATTTTAGTCAGAGAAGCTTGCATACTTCGAATTTACTCACAATGTCCCTTCTACCAGGTCAAGATGTCCAAGTCATGTTTGTCATTGCCCTCGTTTACGGTTTATATCTGTCGACTCTTTTCCATTGCCTGCGATGGCTCATCTTCACGGACGAAGGTTGGAGGGTTCGGTCACGAATCAGTTGGACCCTGGTCACTATTACCATTGCAATATGCACATTCTCGACTATCTCAAAGGTGCTTCAGCTCATTAGTGCAGTGAAAGTGGTCGACGACGCAAATAAAACTTCTGCTTCCACCTCACAAGAGTATACAGGTTCCACAAAACTTCTGTGGATGTCAGTGGTTATTGTGAGTTTTATTTTTATTTTTATTTTTTTTTGACTTGACGTGTTAACAAGGATGAAATCAACAGTGTACAAATTCAAATATGACTACCCTCCTAGCAGACTCTGTCTTAGTAAGTCGTGTATCATTCAAAGGGAATGTTCTAGGCATAAGAAATAGCTTATAACTTCACTTTACCCATATCAGATATACCGTTGTTGGATTATTTACAATAATTCCAAGCGTGTCATTGTGTTCCCAGTATTCTTTTGGCTTGGAGGCCTAATGCTTACCGTACTACAAGCATATTGGCAGATAGTTCAAAGTGCCTCCATATCTGGCGCATGGCAGCCGGTAAATATGCAGGTTGGACCTGGTACAATCTTGACCCCATTTTGGGCGTCAACAATTATTTTGAACAGTTACGCAACATGTAAGTATAGGAGCGTCTGTCCGTGATATTTCTCTTACTGATCCTATGAGCTAGTTATGATTGTGCGAAAAATTTCATCTGTTTCCAAACGGACCGATGCCACCAGCACGTCCGACAGCGCACTTAGCTTCGCAATGCGTGTGTTGATAGAATCAGGCGTCATATACCTCGCCACAGCTATCGCGCATTTTGTTGTATGGTGGACCCCGAATGCTTTTGCCATTGCCATTATATCAGATATGGTACTGTTGTCGCCGTATTTCTTCTTGATGTGGACCACACTAACAAACATTCGCCTCATTCCGCCTGTAGAACCTCGGTGTTACGGGGATCGCCTTCAACTTGATTTTAATCCGCGTGGCCCAGCGTCGAGTGGAAGAAAAAAAAGCTTCCAATGATCTTGGCCAAATCGGGGCCATATCCTCCATTCGCTTCACTCAGAGTATCGGTGAAAGCAAACAAACTGACACTTTAGAGCGCACGCCGACTATTGATATAGAGTCTGGTACCTCTCACTAGACACATCAACGTGTGGAGACTATGTAACGATAGTAGTCGATCAGAGTCGATAATTTCTAAACCAAAACTTGAATGTCAAAAGAAAACATAGACAGCCAATATATAGATGCTTGAAACCGGTCTTTAATCGAGCTCAATTTCAGCATTCTATCCCAAGTCTTAGACTGAACGCCATAGAAATTTGTCTAGGACCTGGGACGAGTCCCGGCGTTTTCTGAACAAGCTTAAAAAACAGCCTTCCAATTCAACTTCCAAATATAGAGTTGACTTCCCTTTTTGAACTGTAACCCCTAAGCATACGATGCAGTTATTTATTTCAAAGGATTATGGCTTTAACGGAAGTATCCGTGTCGAGTCAAGTCGATAAGATTTTGCGATCTTTCAAGTTAACAATTACTTCGATCAATCATCCATAATCATGGCGACTCCGGACGAGAAGTACGAGCTTATCACCCGTAGACTGCAGGAAGTTTTGGGTGCAGACATCATCAAAGGCATTCTCGCTGAAGGACGGCAGCCAAAATGTTACTGGGGCGCGTATTACATTTTAAATGCACATCCAAGTTCTAACCTAACATACAGGAACTGCACCGACTGGAAGACGTACGCCACTCTAGATCCCATTCAATTGCGAAAACTTAATATTGTTCAGCACATATTGGATACTTTGTTCCATTGACGAAGATCGCAGATTTCTTGCGAGCAGGAGTAGACGTACGTGGTCGTTGTTTCGTTTATATTTCGGAGTATTCATGGATTTTACAGGTCACTATTCTGCTGGCAGGCTAGTAGTATGTTTCCAGACCCAACATATTCTCATTGATTTCACAGATATCCATGCCTTCCTCGATAACATGAAGGCGCCTCTGGAACTCGTAGCGCATCGAACAAAGTACTACGAGTTCCTCCTCCGCACTGTCTTCAAGTCGCTTGGAATCCCTACTTCTACCTTACGTTTCGTAGAGGGATCTTCTTACCAGCTCACCAGGGAGTACAACATGGATAACTACAGGCTTTGCGCATCCGTCACTGAGCACGATGCCAAAAAGGCTGGTGCAGAGGTCGTAAAACAGGTGGACAGCGCACTTCTCAGTGGACTTTTATACCCCGGATTGCAGGCGCTGGATGAGCAATACCTTGGTGTCGATTTCCAATTTGGTGGTGTAGATCAAGTATGTTGGCTGACCATTCCTATCACTCTGTACTGACATCTCCTGTAGCGCAAGATCTTCACATTCGCCGAGCTCTACCTCCCCCGCCTTGGGTACGCCAAACGAGCCCATCTCATGAACGCCATGGTTCCAGGTCTTGCCGGTGGAAAGATGTCCGCATCGGATCCCAATTCCAAAATCGACTTCCTCGATACTGCAGAAACCATTCGCAAGAAGCTGAAGGCTGCCTTCTGCGAAGAGGGTACGGTCGAGGGAAACGGTGTTCTTGCCTTCGTCAACGCTGTCTTGATACCCATTAGCCAGCTCCGTCTGGAACGCAAGGCAGCGCTTGCTGCGGGCACCGGAACCCTGCTCGAGGAAGGACTTGGTGATCAGAGACCATTCATCACAGACGACGCGCCAGAAGGGACTGTGTTTAGCGTTGAGAGGGATGAAAAATTCGGAGGAAATACACACTATGCCTCTTTCAAAGAAATCGAAGACGATTTCGCTTCCAAGAACCTGCATCCAGGTGATTTGAAGAAGGCCGTTGCGAATGGGATTGTGCGCCTGCTTGAGCCAATCCGCAAGGCATTCGAAGAGAACGAGGAGTGGCAAAAGATTGAAAAACTGGCATACCCCGATCCCAACGCAAAGGATAAAAAGAAGAAAAAGGTAAGCTTGATTTATGCATTATTTTTGTGGACCTGGGTGTTGGTGGAATGTCAATCGTTGAATTGGATTCATACTTAAATTTCACTATTTTCCAGGAAAAGGTTTACCACCCGCCACCTCCCGGCAAGGGCAAAAATGCGAAACCGACCACGGAAACCCCTGTAGAGACGGAGGCCGCGTCGATCCCTTCGGCAGGAGAAGTTGCACACGCAGATGCTGAGGCGGCAAAACAGGTTCCTGTTTCCAGTACTTCATAGCAATGGATGTCCAATAGAATTAGACAAAATATATCCTTATCTTTTGGATCTATAATGAACATGCCATGCTAAGTCGTTGGGTAACCTGGAGAAATACGTGAATCCCAGATTTGTTGGTACATTGACAATTAGGACGTTTGGGTATGCATCTACATCTATCACTGCTGAGTGGTATTAAAACAAGCTTGTAACTGTAAGGCGATATCAGTAATCGAATGACATCCATCGGATAGTGTACGCATTTGTATAATGGTATCTGGATTTATTGAAGGCGCAAAATCTCATCGAGCACGACCTATCTTTTCGCCTCGCGAGCTCTGCTGCTCTTCGTGTCGACTTTGACATAGTCCGCGTCGTCTCCGACGTTCGCGCCATTATCATCCTTCTTCACGCTCATGTACGCCTCCCCGAGCATCTGGAGCGCCACCGCTCGTAATTGCGCCTTTTCCCGGGAAATGGTAGGGTCGGTCAACACTCGTTCGCATGTCTCGCGCAGAATCGACTCGACTTCTAGCTTGGTTCCTTTGAACAGCGCTTGAATACCCTTCTCCGCTGCTTGCTCCTCGAGTTTCTTTCTCTCCTCTGGGCTCAAATTCCCCGCCTTTTCAGCTGCTTGGATCTGATCGAACACGCTCTTGAGCTCAATTGCTGAACGGAGGGTTGAGACGCTACGTGCAGGAAATTAGAAGGAAAGAGAAAGTTAAATTTGACATGACCCACGTCTCGCTAAATACATGGTATTTGCCTTGCACGTTGTGTAGCCACCCTCCAACGCCGAGGAATGTCTGATTTGTCGCCAGATGATGCTTCGCCTTGGCTACGTACACGAACCCGATGGTTTGTAAAAGTTCAACGCCATACGATTCGTTCTTCAGGTCTCTGTGGAAGGTGTTGTGGGTTTCTGGATCGACAGACATAATAAGCAGACGTACTCGGCTTCTAGCTGACATATGGTCCGCCAGCTGTTTGATACGTCTGGATCGTCTGGTCCTGACGCCGATTCGGTGAATATACTGAGCTTGCGCTCCATGTTCTCGACGAGCTTGTTGACTCTTTCTGCTCGTGCAGCTGCTTTCTGATTGGAACAAAGATAAAAAAGGGGGGCTGAATAAAGAAGAGTGAACCAACCTCTGCAGCTTTCTGTTTATCTTTCTCTGCTTTGATCCTGTCCTTTTCCTCCTTCCTGGCCTTCTCTTCTGGACTGAGTATCGCTCTACCCTTCGCGTCCTTCGGCCTGGAGGCATGTGACTGCTCCTCATCAGCGTCTGTGTCTTCGGCTTCTTGCAAAGCGGTTTTCATATCGCGGGCCAAACTGATGTTGCCAATGATAGGTACAAAGCGCTCTCCACCGAACATGGCCCCAAAGACTTCCTCTGGATCGACGTAGCCGCCCTCAGGAGCAGTTTCCTTGGGCCCAAATTCGTTGTACTTGCGGCGCAGAGCATCGTCTGAGAGGGTCTGATAGGCAATAGCAATTTCCTTGAACCGCTCTTCAGCATGAGGATCGTCTGGATTCTTGTCTGGATGGTGTTTGATTGCAGCTCGTCCTATAATGACGATATAAATAAACGATTACAGTCGAAGAACAGAGGACACACTGTAGGCTTTTTTAATATCATCCGTGGTCGCAGTCACAGGTACACCTAGGATATCATAGTATCCTGTCTCCAGCGGCCTGTCCTGTGTACCGATCTTCCTCCCTTTCCTCTGCTGCTGCTGCTGCTGCTGCGAACCACTAGCACCCGTCGAACTTTGCGAGTTGGGGGTCGATCTATTGCTTTGCTGATACGTGACCGATGAGGAGGGTACTTGACCCGGATAAAAGGCATGCGAGAGCACATTCTGGCATGCAAAACATCGTATCTGCAGCAGAGTGCCTGGGCGGGGCAGCGGGTTCGGCACCGGAAATTCTAATGGCACATTACATCTTGCGTTGGTACAAGTTGTTGAAATATGTGGGTGAATGGGTCGTGACGGAAGTATTGGATAGGTAGTAGTGTTCATGATGGCAAAATTATCTGCAATAGCAGAAGAAACCGTATTGGCGTTCTGGTACGCCCTTGGTACGCCCTTGTCCAAGTCAAAGGAAGAGCTTGCCTCAGCCGCCGCCCAAAATCATAAATGTCAAGCCACGTGGAAAAGTTGATTTCAATCACGCTAAACCATACAAATTTAGGCAATATCTAGGGGTGAATAGGGGTCAGTCGCGTACATTCAGTGGCACAGGATATAAAACAAATCGGCGGATACTCAAAAAGCTTGAAACTTATTTTTCGGTCAAAGTAGATATACAGTAAATTTTATATTAATTTCCATCTGCAATAAAACAGAGGATGAGAGGAAATACACTGGAAATTGAATTGATATCATTTGTTGGTTTGAATTTACAGAAAAACCCTATTATAAACGGATGTGGGTTTTCTATATATCAATGATAGATGAACAGTATATATGCTTCTGTGCTGAGTGTACGTTTAAGTGTCCGCTTCCTTCTTATAGTATAGTAACAAAACAACGATGAGCCCCTCTACTGTTGAGTACCCTGATGACCATGATATAGAAAGACTGTATAAGTGTTCTTAGCTGTAAGAGAGGTTGCATAAAGTCTTGCAAAGTATCTCCTAAATTTCAGATGGTTACTGAAAAGCATAAAGTCAGTTCTTATTGCAAAACCGTTGAAAAATGAAATAGTCACTTACCTCCCTTTTCATTTAACCTTTGGATTGAACGCCGCTGTTGGAGTACAGGATATCAGGAGAATGTCGATCCTGCCTCTTATCTGATTTTGGAGTAGATGTTGTTAAAGGTATCCACCTCAATCTAAACGGGTGGCTTCTAGAGGGTGAGTATCCAGGAATTCCCAATGAATCCGGCTGGTCGAGGACCATCGGATCTTCGAATCCCACGACGTAGGGTACCGGTGGTTGTTCTACATCCTCGGTGGTTACGCCGACGCCATGTGTGCGCATGTGGCGACGGGCATTAGAAACCACAGAAAATGACCGCAAGCAGCCTGGATATGTACATGCAAATGCTGTAGGAAGTAGTTTTTAGTACGAGACAAGAGGAACTAACTAAGCTTACGTTTCTCTTTTGTATGCATGTTCATATGAGTTCGCAGTCCGCTCGGCCTCATAATCCAGAATCAGTTTTCTGATAAAATAAAAATATGAAGAGCGCCCATACCTAGGAAAATCTTTCTGGCACTCGGAGCATCTGTGCATTTTAACTTTTTTCTTCTTGACTGTCGTACCGGCTGCAGTCGTTTTCCAGATGTCGTCTTCTGGGGATTGACTTCTTCCAGGCGCGCTTGTTGCGCTTCCAGGAGATGGCGGTGAGAAAATCTGTATATTTATGAGTTGAGTGATAACCAATTTGATAAGAGTAGAGTTGTATACATCAATCGCGTCCTGTCTATTGGAATGTACAGATCCCAAGCTCCGAGAACGAGGTGGTCTCGAAGTGGGGGCTGGATCGTGATTGATAGAGACATCGTTCAAGATATTCTCCAAGCGCATCATGCTGCTTCTTGAGACTCTGCGGGTAGATGGTACAGGAATGCATTCTCGACCTCGTTCGACAGACATTGATACTGCTGTAGATCTGGCAGATGAGTGGTGTAGATACGACTGTGAGTATATCTCTGAGTTTATTTAGTGCTTGATTCACCCTGATGGCTCGCCTATCCCTATCAGCATTGCAGCAGTCGACTCTGTGTCGTAAGATGAAGACGGGGTCACCGTGCTCCTTTGGAACGATTCCGGAAATCCTGTAATCGACACCAAGCGATGGAATCAATCAGAATTCAAACAATCCATGAAAGGAGTATCCAAATAATGGGAAACGACGCGATACTAACCTGTCATCGATGTCACACCGTAAGATGTAGAAGCTGAGAGGCTCATTCCTCCTTGTTCTCCTTAATGAGAAATCAATAAAAAAGTATCAAACTAATGAGGCAAACAATGGTCGTTCATACCAAAATGGGGGATGGATATAGAATTGTATTCACACAATTGGCTGTGCAGCTGCAGGGCCGTCGTCTGTCCGGAGACTGGACTCACGTATCAACTCCGCGTCTGTAGGTTGAACCAGCTGCTGAGCCTTAACTAGCAAGTTGTAAACCCTGGGTCCATGATAGTTCAAAGTATTAACCATTCTGTACGCAGTCATGATTCATGGGTGGGTCCGGAATGATGCAATGCATGACCACGATATGATTGGATACGGCGCAAATATTTCCGTCGCGATATACCTATTTACCGAGCATTTTAAATTGAAATATATTCTTGATAATTGTAGGGGGCAAATATTCATCCCCCACGCCTATTTTTAAGCCTTGAGTATGCAGAGGACGCTTGGATGCCTCTGAAATACCCACCAACTTTAAATTGAAACCCCAGAATACATGCCCTGAATCCAATAAGCTTAGGAGAAGATTCAGATAAACCAGTTAGCGTAGACAAATGGGTCTATCGAAGCGTATATTATGTTCAATTTTTTCTATCCAACACGACGATGATGAATAGAGTGCGTATTAAATGACATCATGATCAGCGAATGCAAGTATAATTACCTTCTATAGCAACGTGCACGCCGAATAGTTTGAAATAGAATATACTTTAAGAAAGCATTGACCAACCTGGATGTACTTGCATTGCGATCTAGCTCCAGAATTTCCACTCGGAGTAAATTCTCATAACATTAGGGAAGTAGAAAACGTCCACTGAAAACGAGACTGTATGGAAACGATCCATTAACCCTGTCCAGAGTAGATTGCTTACATGGGAAAACCGATGATCAGACCCCAGAACGCTTTTCGGTAGTGTTCTATTTCAAGACGATCTACGGAAACTATGGGTGGGATCGGATAGAATGTGGGACAAACGTTGGGGCTTCCATAGCTTGAGGAGCCTCGAAAAGGATTGCGCAGATCACAATCAGCCGTTCGTGGCCATCATTATATCCGAAATCCAAAATAAACCACACCCTTTTACCCGAAACCGTTTTGAGTCCCAGGTTGTTTTAGGGACCACCTTCAATTTTAGCCTGTAATTAATGGATGGGATACGATGCAAAAGTTGTGTTGAAGGAGCAGTCTAACCATTAATACCACTGATCAATAAGGATAACCATCTATGTCTCCATCTTCAAGTTGTTGTATTGGAATAATGTAAAAGGTGGCTAGTTCGAATGCTGAGAGGAATCACCCACGCCGAATTCCAAAGCGCTGCTTTGTTGCATATTTTTGCCATTTCTGAATGTCTTCACGCTCCATCAGAAGCTCAACTGTATGGAAGTATCTGGCCAAATCTTCATTTGATGCCACATGGTGTACAACAGAGTGACAGGGCCTATGGATGTATATATCTTTAGCAAAGTCGCTCGTTTGAAGCGTACGTAACACTGGAGGCTTACCTACAAAGCCAAGCTACAGAATTGAGCATGGCTTTCGGATGCCACCCCTGCTTGAGAACCTTTGTATGCGTAGAGCGTGGTATGAGATGATGGTATGTGAGCGGGACTGTCCGGCCACACATCTCGCAATTTTCGGTCCTAGTGGAGCTCCAAGCGGGAGGAGGAGCGCATGTTTGAGAAATGTACTCGCCAATAATTTTTCTGAGAAAATTCGTCGCATCATCTACGTCATTTACTACGCCATAAGAAACTAAACTGTCGGTGAAAGATGTAGACAAAGAGTCGAGAGAAAGAGCATCGGGATCCGGTACAACATCGCGCGTTTCGTGAGTGGCTTCTTTGAGAACGTTAGGCAATGTTTCCCAGGCTTCGGTGGCTAGATAGGAAGAAAAATCGTCCAAGGGGCTTTCTGAATTGCTCGCGGTGGAAGATTTCTCGTCTTCGGTGATATCGCTCGGTGTACTTGTAAGATGAAGCAACTTCTGGGCGATGCAATCTTTGAAGATGGAGAACTGGATGCTTGAGTTTTCATCCATATGAGAAACACTGTATAACATTTTCATGTTCAAGCCAATGATCATATGCAGGTGAAACTGAAGCTTGACTTACCAACCCTTTAGAATGAGGGCAACATATGAGCGTTAATCGCACCATGACATTGAAGTTCATGATCACCAATTCTAATCAATGGAACTTTCACACGCATTCGGTACCGCACAACTTGGTGACTGGTAGAACATTATCAGTGGCCAGCTGGTGGCGAGTGAACTGCAACCCAAATTTATGCGTGACTCTTTTATATCCTGTTTTTATCACTGAGTAAATCATATTTGAATACATGTATGTCGTGCAACTTTGATAATAACCAGTACTTCTGAGTGCTTGTGGGTGGTTTCCAATTTGCTTTGTAACCGTGTTTGATTTCATTATTATTTTGGGAGTACCAATTTTGGGGGGTGCTAATGGAAGATTAAAGAGTGATGTTTCCGCTCAGCAAGATCAGAAACTCTTCAAAATTTTGTAGTTAAGTAGAGCGGATTCGCACTTAAAGTTTTAAACGGCAACAATTCACCGTACCTTCTCTCCTCTTCGACAAAGTTATACGCATACTGGTATCTACCACTGTAATATTACCTCAAGTGAGGCATGGCATTAATTTTGCTCTATCTGCTACTATACACACAAAACTTGTTTATATTTATCTTACTCAGAAACTTGTTACAATCAATTACGGGCGACACGGGCAGATATCCATCATTGAAATTTGTGATGACAGTTTTTCCGTATTCAATCTAGTGATATCAAACCTAATGCAGATGAATATGTGTAAAAAGTTAGGACGCCATTAGGGCAACCCCCATCGCCTTGGCAGTTGTGCTGCCGTATCATCGGCGGCTATCGGACTTATAATCACTTCAAGTGTTGATGAACGTTAGGCGACCATCAAAACAAAACACCTTTCGAAGCTCAGCACTTCAGCTGTCATTGTAACACTCATATCAGCAAAGAACTAACGTCATCATTGATATTTGTCCTCTTTTCAGGGTTTCGAGAACTTTTGAGCTTTATGTTAAATTCTGTACAATGTGGTATGGTTCGCCGGTTTGCCGACGTCAAACCGACGCCGCCAAGGACAATGACTCAGTGCTGTCTGAGTTAGGTTGAGTTTCAAATATAGCAACTATTTCAAATGCCGCTTTTGCCGATGAACTTGGTTTAAACTGGTTTGCACCGAGGGCATGTGCCAAAATTAAAACCGCAACGAAAAAAAGCAGGTAAAACTACTAATGCCAATACTCGCAGTTTCCAATCAAGAAAAAAATGAGATGATCCACTTTTGACTGGATGATACGAATTGTCTTCATGGGAGGATATTCACACGACGTGGTGCTCCTTGATTCAATCATCCATCCAATCCATGTGCACACCGATGAAACTATGAAACTAAGCGAAGTAGACACGGAGAGATTTGTCCAATTTTATCCACTAGACATGTGGGACACAATCCACAGTCGACTGCGACGACTACGTGGAACGACATAAATACTACGAATGCTCACTTAGATTGTTCAGAAAAGCTACATTTCCTGTCCAGTGCCAATCACTGGTCACCGCGAAAAATGAAGTTCTCCTCTACAATCATTGCTGTACTCCTCGCAGCTGTCTTCAGCACCGTTCAGGCTGCTCCAAGCCCCGTTGCCGCACTCGGACAAATCGAAGCTCGTGGATGCTCTTGCAAGGAGATCGGAAACACCGGAGAGTTCGTTTGCACTGGATCTTCATGTGTTTGAGAATTTAAAACCTTAGTGAGTCTCTACCATGCATGAAGCTATCACAAATAATATCTGACAATCTTCAGAGACAGGTTTATCATTGTCGATTATACTCAGCCAGAGGAATGAGGAACAGAGTTGAAGCTACTGAGGCCATTGATAATAGTTACGGACCACCTCCACAATAGATCCTCAGTGAATGTTTTTTTCATCAATTTAATCAGGGCTACCGCAATCTAAGTCAAGTCAAGAAATGACGCAGCCTTGATCAATATCAATAATAGTCGATGAAGAATCCAGAATTTGACTTAAACGCTCAAGGAAGCTATTATGAATTTTGAGGATGAAGAAATCCAAGGAACAGGTTCGATACTTTCAATACTAAGGCAGCCGCATAAAATTACAAATCCTAATTAAACGATAAATAGTACATGCTCATGCAATAAGCTTATACATGTGTCCACGCTGACTGTATACACTGAATAAAAACCTCTATTCCACAATTCATTGGAGAGGACCCGATATTGTCATTCGCTTCCGTCGGTAATGCATGACCAGCTCATTGCCTGATTTCCATACGTATTGACGGACAGCAGCAAGAGACATTCCAAGCGGTAGAACTACTTCATTGCAAAGAATTTCAAATTCGTCTTCGGCGCGTGGACGAGGAGCTTTGGATCCTGTTTGACTATCTTCAATCGATGATCGAATAGACCCGGCCCGAGAACCATGAGCCATTTTCTCCAGCTTATCTTGCACCTAAAAAGGTAAAGTCAGTTAGAATAGAGCCCTGGTGCAAGGTCACAATCCTAGCTCGCATCATACAAGGACTTACATGATTAACAATTTTTCGCACACGCAAGTAGCGATTTGCAGTTAATTTGGATTGTGTGCTTTAAGAAATAAAAAGGGGGAATGAAAAACAACGGTGAACAAAAACGAAGAACCAATTGGAGGATTTAACGTACGTGTTCAGCAACTCAGGAAGCGGTTCGACATCCGGATCCTTATTCCATGGCATCAGAACAAAACTCAATTTTGCGAGAGGTGTAGATAAAGGTATTTTGTTGAGTAATAGATACTCCGTAAGCCACATTGGCATTGCGTTTTCGAGGGCCTCAATGTCTTCGTGGATGTGAGCGACATCTCGGCGGTATAGAGTGGTATAACTAGGCTGAGCCTCTTCGGATATAAGGACGATGGTCTGTGGAGAAAGGGGATGCAAGGGTGCGTCAGCGGATGATGGTGGAGTCAAAGGCGCAGACAGGAGCGTCTGCAATGGTGTCCTCTCTATTTCAACCGTTGTGCGTCCCTGAAAGATAGAAAAGATTGTCAGTGAGTCTAACAATCAATTGGAAGTAAGGAGAAACTTGCATCAGCAGGATGAGGGGTCTCAGCAGTTGGTGTAGCGACATTTGATACATTTGGGACGTCGCTGACAGGCCTTTTGCCTATCTTTCCAAAATTCCTTAGCCTTCCCATTAGGCCGCTAGGTGTACTAGGTGTAGCAGGTTCCGCCTTATTAGGTCCTGTCCAACCAGAGAAATCATCGGGTGAGGCAGGGACCCCACCCTGTGGTTGTCGAGTACGTGCTGAGAAATAATCATCTTTCGCGCCAGCAATTGGCGTAGCAGCAGCGCCGCCGTCAATGGTCCCAGATCGTGCACGACGCTGGTGCGCTCCTGGGGTGGGAGTCACGTCGTACTGGGCAGGAGGGGATTGAGGTATAGGGGGAAGAACAGAGAAATTGGGATTTTCTCGTATTCCATTCAATGTGTGAAGAGGAATCAAAGGTGTAAGCAAGGGGGAGGAGCGCACTGGGGCATTAGGAGTCTGAGTAGCCGGAATCATGTCGGGCGAGTTTATCACGGTGCTGCTTGCGCGAGGTCTGTGCTTTTTCCTGGTCGTCGACTCAGAGTGGGCAGGTAATCGATTTCGGATGTTTGGGTCGATTGTCTCTTGACTAGAGCTGCGACTCAGTGTCCCAGGCAATTTATCGTCTTTGTCAGGAGATTGGTGAAGACGGAGTTCCTCTTGAATAAATCCGATGAATAAATTTCGTAGAACCCATTTACCAACGTTCACTGCAAGAAGTCACGATGCAACAACAAATCAGCTAGAAATATTACTTGTCAATAGGCATAAACGTACGTTTGGATTCATCACTGAACTGGGAACTCATAGCAAACCCGACCTCGTCTGCGTACACCTCAGCATCAAAGCACCTTTCGCTTAGATGAATCGTCAAAACACCGCACTTCGTATCAGCCATACACCAACTTGATATGACACCTTCGCCCTCAATTCGTTCCCGGACAGCCTCTAGTGCTTCACGGGGACTGCGTTCTTTTTCTTCAGCTCCATTCGCTGTACTTCCTGCGTGGCTTGCGGCGGCCACGTCCTCAGGACGATACAACCCAAGACATTGCCCTCGAACGATATCCCATACCGCGACTTGACCAGCGGTGTCGACAGTGAGAGCATTTATCCTGTCATTCAGAATAACAGATCGCACAAGACCATGGTCACCTGGAATCACACCGTCAGGATCAGTGCACAATGGAATGGCATCAGCGGCAAGCTCGCGATCTTCGTAGAGAGCGCGGGACGTATTAGTGACAAGTACGGTCTCCTCCGTTCGCGAGCTCTGCAAAGGACCAGTTAGCCCGGAAGGAGATGCTGACAACGCAGTCTGAGCAGACACAGAAGCCCTTGTAGCTTGTCGAGGGACTGACATCACGGATGCCGCAGAATATAATGTTGCTACTTCTGGGTCACGATTCCGGTTGGAACTGTATGGCGTGAAGGAGTCGTTTGGGGAAACGAGCTTGACAAGACTGTCGTATGGCAAACCGTTTAGCTTACCATCGGTTTCACGGTCTCTCCATCGCTCCGAATCTGATGTTAGGGAGGCGACCGAAGGGGAGAACGACATCCGACGAGAGTGTCCTTGACCGGTAGATGGGCGAGTGCTCGCCTCTGAAGGAGAGTCTGCAGACACCAGTGCACGGCGTTTAAAGACATTGGGGGATGTCTGGCCCTCGGATTCCGGTGAATGAGATTGAATGGCTCTCGCAACGCGCCGTTGAGGAATATTCCAACGTTTGATACTCGATGAACCACTCGCGGTCCAAAGCAAATGGTCATCCATGACGACTATCTTGTTAATGCCCTCAGATGAAGACCGAGATTGATCAACGGCATCGTTGCAAAGGACCACACATTCGCCTTCAGAAATATCTGGAGAACCTTCTACGTCCACCCTACAGACCAGTCCAGACCTATCACCGGAGTAAAACGTTTCCAAAGAGGGGTGATCCGAGAACAGTGACCAAACAGAATCAGTGTGATGAGTAAAAGTGTGTAGACATCGTTGCGACGATAAAGACCATAACTTGATGGAAGCTATACAAAATGAGCGATAGATAAATAAAAGGATGAAAAAATGAATACCATCCGCAGAGCCTGTCAATAACTATTCCAAAGGTCGGTAAGCATGCTAATCCCGAGAAACAAAAGAAACAACACTGACGTATTTAGAGTCGTCAGAAATTAAAATTGCTCTAATATTGTCCGTGTGCCCTACAAGTTTTCCAGTGCGCTTTCCTGTTCGAGGATCCCACAAACGAACAACTCGTTCAGGTGAACCTGAGGCTATAGTTTTCCCGTATGGATCGGCAGCCAATGCATATACAGAAGACTTTGGGGCGGTCGCATCGGGAGGGTTTAGGGTAACCAATGGCTCGACTTGAGCAGCGGGTGGGCGGCCAAGATCCCACAGTTTGATAGTTCTGTCAAACGATCCTGATGCTACCCAGCTCTGTTCACGACTGTTAATGTGTTAAAACCGTGTGAAGCTGAAGGAAAACGTAGGCAGTCACCAATGGGTTAAACATCTCACATAGTCACTGTGCGATCCTATAATCGAAGGGTCTGAGGCAACAGAAGCATGTGGGTTCCATACTTTTACGGTCCCATCGGATGATGCAGAGACCACTGTATACTATGAGAGGCGAAAGTCAAGAAAGAACTGGACTAACGAACCTGTTTGATTATAATTGCACAGAAGGATATCGTTCACCCAGTCAGCATGGGCTTGTGCGCACTGCCTAAATTGCGTTGGCTGCAACGTTATCAGGAGAAAGGAATGGTGATGGAAAACGAACGCGTACCATGCCTGGTTTGAAAGAAAGGATGTCCGTTTCCCACTGACGTTCATGAGGCAGTTCACCGGAGACACTGGCAGCTCGCCGACGTCTATCTGCGTTTGTCGTTACATCCCCGAGGATATCGCCATCGCTCACAAGTCGTTCCTCTCCGTCTTCCGCCTCTTCGTCAATGGAGTCATCCCCCCAACCTGTCATAGCCTCCCACCTCCCTCTCTTCGACCCCACATTGGCCGTGTCTACAAATTTCTTCTTCATCGTTATTCCCAGATCCCATGACATTACAAGACCATCCCTGCCACCAGAGTAAAGGATACCTTCAGGCGCATTCCGTCCAATCAGTTGCGTCGACAAGTCAAGCGCCAATGATGCAACACCAAGTCTATGGCGAGGTTGGCTGACATTGTGTGACGTAGACTTCCCTCCCGGCTCATCATCACTGTTGTATAGCGTTAAGAGAGGGCCTGTAGCACCCAGTCGCGAGACCCCATGGGGAGGAAGTTGAAGGCGAGGCGGAGGTTCGGAAGGCGATGGTATTATATACGAGACACGCCTTCTGGGTTGGACCATTACTATGGTGGGCTTTCGGGAGTGTATGTGATCAACGCCCAACGTCGACGTCGACCATATAACAAACTTGATGATGGCGACCACCCAACTGGTCACGGTGCTCTAACCCGGTGGAACCAAAATATCCCGGATGCTATTGAGAAATCACACGTTTCATTCCCAGATAATGCTCAGATTGAATCACAGATTACTAATACTCCCAACCTGGAGAAATTTCGTGAACGTATTTCAAGTTTTCGACATAAATTTAATCTGCGATGCTGTCGATAATTTTCCTAAGGTTTCTGAATAACTGCAAAACTCCCCGGAGTTTCAAGAAATGGCGATTCAAGGGAAGATGGACATTTCGTAGGTTAATACAATGTGGTAGATTTCTGTATTTGCTTGTGACCTTGTGAAATGAATCTTTGGACTTCTTCGTGAAGTCGCAGGTGAGAACTGAAAGGCAAATCCGTGGATAAGGTTGGCCATTAGAACGGTTTGTTTCACCCACCGAAGTAGTACATCCTGAGGTTGGGGGTTTAATATTAACGTTTAATGGTTTATTCATTGTCATTGGTTTCCTGTTCTGGCTGTTTATCACAATCGACAATATTGGAAGCCAATGTCTCCTCGGTGCAGCTGTAGCGTAATAGTTGGAGCTTCTCTCTGACTTGGTCGATTTCAGGTCGTTTAAACGGGTCTCGACTCCAGCATAGAACAATAAACTCCCAGAATGCGTCTGAAAGAAGTGGCTCAGCAGGCCTTGGAGGATTGATACCTTTTATAAGCTGCATGATGACCTGGACCTCAGAAACGATATCCTCGTAGGGTATCCTTCCGGATATAACCTGCAAAAAAGTTCTGCAAGTCGTTCTCAGAATAAAAATTTGAAGGACTGACTTGCAGCGCAACACTCCCAAACGAATATATATCGCATTTTTTGGTCATATCTGCAGGGGCAATAGGGTCCGTACCTACGTGAAGGAGTTCAGGTGCTGTCCACCTCGGGGCCCCTCCAACTGTGGAGCTTAAGAACGAATTGATTCGGGCTTCTGCCATGACATTTGATAGGCCGAAGTCGCTTAGATGTGCCTTCCCGCCGTCCATCAGTATGTTACCCTACTCAAACCTGTAATCAGAGAATGCTTAAAACGTTGAGAAAAGGGTACGAACCGTTGTGAGATCGCCGTGAATGACTGGCTGTGAATGCACTGTACAAGTGATTCATTAACTCGAGCAACAGGAAATTCATCAAGAAATGATCCACACAATATGATAAGCCTTCTACAACGTCTGACAGCTTCGCGTTACGTTATTTTTAAATAGTTTGAACGATGTAATCTTTTGAATACTTACAATTTGCAAACGCCTCCTAAGGTTTAACTCGGATTTCCTGTCAGTAAGATAATGGTGCAAGCTTCCTTCGTTCATCCAGGGGCAGACCATAGAAGTATGAGAGCCGAAACTCATAGTAGTTCCCAGCAGCGGTACAACGTTTGGATGATGCAAGCACGACCACAGACGTATTTCGCGTCGCAGCCTCTGTTATCAAATGAGATAAGTATGAGCTGGGAAGGACGAAAATGATGACGGGGGAAAGAGAACCTTTTCTATCTTCCATTGATTGCTCGGCGTATACGTATGTGCCCGGATCACTTTTATAGCCACCTCAAAAGCAGTTAAAAAGTTGTGCGTGGTGGCCTGCACGTCATAAGTAATTGATTCTCACCTTGGTTTTCTTTCCTTCTTTTGACAGAGTGCCAGTATATACATCGGCATATCCTCCACCGTGCGCGGGATATTCACTATCCTTGACGACAAAGCCAGTAAGGTCCTCCGTTGTTACGCCGCTCAGTAACGAAGCTGAAAATGAGGATTCTGCTGAGTCTGGGAAAGATAAACCATTCCCATTTTCCTCAATTGGCGAATCCTGTCCATCCAGCACTAATAGTTTGTTCATCGCTTCAAGTGCATCGGCAATGCTGTCGTCGGAGTCGCTTGCATCGCCAGAAACCAGGTCGTCTGTGGAATCTTCTTCCTGCAGAGCTCCCAGATCTGAAAGCTTCGCCCATCTAAAGACATCTTTTTTGGGCATGATGGGAGCTTGTCGGTTGAGGGTGGTGAATGACGGGCTGGCAGCTTGTGCGGGCGTCACGATAGTAGTTTGAACGGGTTCGGTGGTCTCATCTAATAACTTTGTGGTCTGCAGCTTCAATCGAGCATTCTCCGCCGCTAACTCAGCCAGCATTGTCTTCAGCTCCTCGTTCTGGCGTAACAAGTCTGACTCTGCAGAACTTTAAAGAAGGAACTCATTGTTAACTGACTGATGGAATGTGACAATTAATCGAGAGCTCGCCTGTTGGAGCTAGATGCTATATGTTGTAAGATCTACTGAGTGGCAATGTATCAGCATTTGAACTTACAACTGCTGGAAGAGGTATCATGGCTTTTTGAAGTGGACGACCTCTTCGGAGAAAAGTTTAAGTAATCAAACCCAAAAAAGCTCATCTGGTATTTTTTTCAGTCGCCCGAGCATGAAACGAGGTTAATTTCCACTTACATTTCCAGTGTGATATTTGCTGGACTGTTCAACCGAATATAGCGGAGCCTGAAGGCCGCCTTCCAGTGTTATGTGTTTGTGAACTGCTGGTATCTTACAAACGATTTAGTGACACCCAGTGGCTCGCATGTAGAACGTCCTATAGAGACATTGGGAGAGCTGTGAAGTCGGTGGGGAGAAGGCTGGGCAATGAATACTGTGTGCGGCGTGAATGATATATGACTGTTGTTATCAAGCTGATGTGACGAATGTCACTCTCGTCACAGTTACAGGGTGTACTCGGCATTCTCCGAATGATTGAGCTTTTCACTGACATCAGAGCGTCAGGGGGCATGTTGGTCGACTGAGAGACCATCTTTTGACTCTTCGAGTACCCAAGTTCATTCCATGTTCCGAATTGTTGAGAGTAGGTATCATAAATTTTATTGAATTCAAAATTTATATCAATAGCTAGTGAAGACCATGATGCTCCAAAAAAAGCTCAAAATTTGTAGTATACGATTACAAGAATTGCTACAGGTAAAGGGAACGGCACCTGAGTATTAAGCCGAGAGTTTTTCCTTCTCCCGTTGAGCTATATCTACCTCATCAAAATTATAGAGGGGTTTGAGTGTCGTCTTTCGAAGAAAGATGTAACGACGAATCCAATAAGGAAGAAATTCTGTTGCTTGATACGAAGCGTGCTTTCGCGTGGGTACTGCGAAGACGTAATCGAGTTCTTCGAGTGTCCTCTGTTTTGTCTCTGTAAAAAGATGTAAGATTCAGTGAAACACAATATCAATAATTGGCTCAATATACAAACCTGGAACAAGGAAGAAAATCATTGTAAGAGCGATCACGTTCAGGCCAGCATAGAATCCAAAGGCGCCAACGCTTCCGAAGGCACTGAGAAGTCGTGGAAATGTCAATGAGAGCACAGCAGCCCAGAAAAGACATGTAGCGACGGCCCATGACCTGTCGTGTCAAGTGCGTTAGAGGTGTGCGTAAAGCGGAAGCTTGCTACGTACATTCCCATCTCTCGATGCGTCAAAGGGAAAACCTCTGCCGAGTAGGTAAATGGGACTGGCCCCTCCCCAGGCGAATAAAATGCTAGAGAGCACTTTAAAAATTATTCGAGCGAGAAATGACTTGAAACATACCCGCAAACATGAAAATAAATAATGCAATTAAAGGAATTTTTGCCCCGCTTGAGTCGGGGATGTAGAAGCAGAATCCAGCAGCAAGTAGCGTCCATGCCATGTTCGGGAACGTAAATAAGAGAAGATTACGCCTTCCAAACGTGTCGATAGTCCATACGGCTGGAAATGCGAATAACCAATTGACAAGTCCATATCCCCAGGATGCAAACAAAGCGCTTCTGGAACTGTACCCAGCCTGGACGAAGATAGTGGAAGAATAGAAGGAAATAATGTTAATGCCACACATTTGCTGCGCTATCATCACCACAAAGCTTGCTAGTGTAGCACGACGGACCCGGGGGATTTTGAAGAGCTCATAGAACCGGGAGAAGTATGTGGACCCTCGGAGGACGGCGAACTCTTCCACTAGTTGGCAATGGACGTAATACATGTCACGAGCGGCCTGCAACTCGCTGTTTCGAAGCCTGCATAATGATTTGAACGCTTCTGCGTATCGACCTTTCTTCATGTACCATCGAGGTGATTCTGTTCATATGAAGTTACACATCGGTGAGCCAAAAAGGATCAGAGATAAAATCAAATTAACGTGACGTGCCTGGGCAGAAATAGATCCCAATCATCAGTGGTACTGCAGGAATGAAAGCAGAGCCTAGTTCCAAACGCCACGCAATTCTACCAGCCCCTTGTAGAGCTAAATTAGCAGAGAAGCCCAAGAAAATGCCGAAGGCAGTCTGTCGAAATCGTAATGTTTGTTGAAGAGGATGAATTGACATTATTGAGAAAGCTGATATCAGTCGTCTAAAACTAACCACTCACCCACAACTGCCATGACATCACAAGTCCACCTCTAATATTAGCAGGTACATTCTCTGCAGCATATACCGGCGATGTCGTAGCTTTCGGCCCCATTCCAAGACCGAGTAGCAAACGGCAGACCTAAATTTACAGTGGTGGAGAACGGATCAGCTTTGTGCTTTTGATGAGATGGAGAATGACATACGAGTAATTGTGGCCACGTCTGCGACACTGCTTGTCCGATGACGGTGAGTGTACAGAAAAGTCCACACCAAAAAAGAGTTCCACGACGACCGAAGTAGTGATTCAACGGGTCAGTGAGCCAGCAGCCAATAAGACTCGAGCCAATGTATGGTCTGTAGCGAATGTTAGACAGAGGAATGTATGTTGTGCTACAACAACATACCCAGAATTGATAACCCCTACAATCCACTCATTTATACTTGCCCTTGGATTTGCTGGGTCCTGGGAGATCCCCAGCGCATCAGGAAACGATAGGTTTGCGCCATTTGATCCTGTCTGATCCCAGCCCCTGTTAATGAAGAGTATATGAAAATCAGTTAATGTACAACACTGAAGACATGAACGTAGCACACGTACTGGACAGCGGCAGCTAAACTGCATATTATGACCGTCAAATACAGATCCCTCGGTTGGCTCCATCGATCTGTGTCAGAGGCGGCACTGTTGAGCTTTTGTGCAATGTAATGATAAACGGTACCATGTCAAGTATAACTGACGGGTTGTTTCACGGCGGAGCACTTCTTTGTCTGACTCTGACAGCTCATCCATCGTCTCAAAGCCTTTCTGACTTTGAGCTAGCAGGGCGCCTTTCCGAAAAAGGTCATTCTTGTCTTCGAGTCCATGGTCTCGCACAAATTTATCGACTTGTTTCATTAGTTTATCTCGCGGGATTCCGTGTAATGGGTTCTGAATACTGTGCAGGCAAAAAAATTATCATACGTCAAATGGCGTGTAACGAGATGCGGGGTATGACGACGTACCGTGCTTGAACATTGTTGGAAAGGTCAATAGCTTTTGCAGTTTCCACATCGTCGATATGTTCATCGTAGCTGCTCGTAGCGCCGTTCTCGGACGCGGTTTGTTTAGCTTCGCTCGACATTGAAAGAGAAGGAGAAGTCGAAGAAGGGGACGTGAGATGAAAACCCTACGGGAGTAAGATTGAAAAGTACGCCAGAGATAGCCACAGTTTATGTAGTGCTTCCACAGACTCCATTTTTTGATTGATCTCGTCGGAGTGCCCAAAAAGTGAAAGACGCCCTTCGAAAGGCACCAGGCTGAGTCGTAACCCAGAACTGGCCAAAGCTTCCTGACAGACAGTTCGTCATGGGCATTCGCGAATGGTTTCATTAACCACATGGCTCGAGATTCCTCGACCCCATAGAGCTTCCTGCTTCACACAATTCCAGTGCATTGAACGGATTCACCGCTCCTTGTGGAAATCCCAATCTGCGATTCTAAGAAGAGGTCGGACTTTTACGAGTGCATTGCAAGTTCTACTGGAGATTTCATGGTCCTGTGAACAGATTTGTGGGGTGGAGGTGGGGCTGGGTTTGATGGCAAGGTTCACGTTTCCTCAGCGTGTTATGTTGAAAGTTGTGCCGTAGCCGCTTGGCATGACCCACCTCGACAATTGGGGCTCTGGGGATGAAGCGATGTTTGCGATGATCATTGTTCCGGCTCGGCGCGCGCTAAATTAGGCCGGACTAACAAGGTCGGCTTGATCATGGACACCGATAATGTGGAGCTACTGCCAGAGGACTCGTCAAACACCTCCGAAGCAATGTTTAAGCAGTATTGTCCCAATCGCTTTTGCTATTCTCGTTTCATTGACGTTTTTCTATCAATTTGTTATGCTCCAAGTCGGCTTACAGTAAGGCCGCAAAGAGAGGACACAGGGTTTAATGACGGGTGCTAAGTAGAATGCCGCTGTAAGAATACAGTATACTTTGGTTTGGAAACAATTTATTTTTGAAGTGCAAATTTTACAGTCAAGTTTGAGCTAGACTAGTCTGAATCAACCAACAACTGTTTAAATAGGTATCCCAGGGCAATTTTTGCCAGGATCATCACCAAAGCTCACCAGTGATGGATGCTAGGATGCGAAGCAGTGTAGACTGAGATTTCTTATGATGGATCGCTCAAAGGGCATCTGGATTTCATGGGATCGTTCGAATTTTTCAAAAACTCTTGTTCCCAAGCAGGAATAGCATATACCTATGAGGACACATAGCGGATCATAGTAATCCTGCAACAAGGAGTTGAGGGCTGAGTCCAAACTCTAAAAGACCAGACGTAAAGTACTGTGGTAAATAAAGAGGGCGAAAAAAATTCTCTGGGTCCACCAACAAAGTTAAATCGGCATGAAACACAGCGATTTAGAAGCAGGCACCAACTATGGCCTGATAAGAGCATACAAAATGGATCTATATACATACATAACACGACTAAAGTAAGCCAATTAAGAAGGAAAGAAGGTACACCACGACGGACTCGGGTGAATTATGGAAAAATGCAGGTCGCCAAAAAAGCGCTCGAGAATGATTAAAAGTACATCCCCCTGTTTGCAGTTAATCCAGATTCAAAACGACGGCAGGCGCGTTAGAGAGGAGGTGGCGATTTGAGATATGCTGGCTGCAGCGATATTCCGCTAGTCCCTGCCATCCGTCCTCCTCTTTTTGGCCAACCTCTCGTCCGACCCATCCTGTCTCGACCCCTTGCTGGACTTCTTATCACCTCGGCCTGCCCTCTTATTCCAGGCCCGCTGCAACGCCCGCTTCGTTTCTCCATCCGGGAATGTCGACAGATCGAAGTAGTTGGCAGCAAACTCGATTAGCCTGTCGAGAGGAGTGAAAGTTAAGGGATAATGGCCAAAACACAAAAGATACTGTCAATGCCAACGTACCATTCAGCTTTCACTTCCGATACAGTGCGGATATAGGGCCGCGTCGTCAACACGAATTCATTGAAGATGACCCATTCAGGCTGGGTGTCTAGACCGCACGATGGGTGCAACGCTACAACCTAATGATGGGTGGCAATTACAACCCCGAATCAATAAAGGCTGTACTATAACGGATATAAGCGAGGGTTGACTTGCCTGGTTATCTTTCACGGTCAAATAGTTGCCCTTCTCTCCCTCTTTATGTGCGACCTGCATAAAGAACCCACAGACGAGAGCTTGACGAATGTTGACGAACAGCTTCTTTTCGTCGGAGAGAGAAATGAGGTCGATATCGAAGCGCTCCATGGTTCGCTGAAGCTGTGCGCGAACGTTGTCCGCTTGCTGGAGGGCACGTTGGGAAAGATAATTTGTCCAACACCAATTTTTATCGTGTTTGTCTGATTTAAAAAGGGACAGATTCAGTCACGACATTTTTGGTAGCTGCGTTTGCGCCGCTTACTGAGGACATATTGGTTGTAAACGTTCAATAGGGTCAGATGGTCGCCATCGGGAACGGTCAATGCAGCCTTCGCAGCGTCGGCCTCCCGTCTTTGGTTATTAGGACGAAGCCACACGTTGGGCACTAGGTATAATATCATTGAGATATGATAAGATGAAAAAGTCAAAACAGCAAGGCTTACCTGACATCATCGCAGTGATTGTGAGCAATTCATTACTGCACTTGAACTCGGGGCTGACAATCAACAGTTTCGCCAGCTAAATAAAATAAAAAGAACATTAACAAAGAATATAAACATGCTATGACCGCACATACTTGAGGATCAAGAGGGAATTCAGCCATGATACCACCTAATGGCGTGATATTACCGTCATCGTCCAGAGCGGCAAGGTAATTTAGCAACTCTAGAGCACGCATTAAAGTCTCAGGAGCAGGCGCATCGACATAGTCAAAGGAAACCAAATCCTAACAGACATCGTAATCAGCATCGAATACAGCAAGGTAAGGCAAGACAAGCACCTTGATTCCAAGCTTCATGAGTTCCAGAACCGTGTTGCTCAAATTACTGCGCAAGATCTCAGGATGTGTTTGCTCCTCCAACTCCTTCATGAAGTCCTTCTCCGTATACAACCTAAAGCATTTTCCAGGTCTCGTACGTCCTGCACGTCCTGCACGTTGCTGAGCTGAAGCTTTGGAGATTGGGCTAACGAGCAAACTCTCCACACGAATGCGCGGGTTGTACACCTTCTGCTTCGAGAATCCGGGGTCGACGACGTACACGATGCCATCTATTGTTAGCGATGTTTCGGCGATGTTGGTGGAGACAACGACTTTGCGGCCGGGAGGGCCATCTTTTGTAATGGGAGGAGGGGCAGCGTCGAAGATACGTTGTTGCTGCTGTGGAGGGAGGGACGAATAGAGGGGTATACATGACAGTGGGCCGACAGACGATGGATCTTGGTTGAGCAGGTCGTCTGCTTCTAGTTTGATTTTTCTGCAAGCATCTTCAATTTCTTCCTCTCCAGTGAGGAAGAGAAGAATATCGCCGGGATCCTCGGCTCGGTGGATCATCAGCACCGTGCGGATGGCAGCCTCGACGTAATCGGGCTCGGGCTCTTGGGTATAGAACACCTCGACGGGATGGGTACGACCGGGTACTTTGAACAAGGGCGCAGTGGCATCCGACCGCAGGCTGAAGTATTTTTGGAATTTGAGGGCGTCAAGCGTGGCAGACATGATGATGATCTTGAGATCCTTTCTCTTCTTTGCGATGCCTTTCAAGAGACCCATAAGGATATCGGTGGCGAGTGTTCGTTCGTGGGCTTCGTCGAGGATGATGGTCGAGTAGCGTTCGAGACTGGGGTCGTTCATGGCTTCACGGAGAAGCATACCGTCAGTCATGTATTTGAGGAATGTTGTGCCAGCTTCCGTCATGTCCTCAAAACGAATCGAATAACCAACATGGCGTCCCAGCTGCACTGTAGAAGGTTTAGATCAAGTTTTTTACGACGAAGTTGTACCACCCACCGTCCATCTCATCTGCTACACGTTTAGCGACTGACATCGCAGCCACTCGTCTCGGCTGGGTACACGCAACCATCTTTCCTTTCGTATGAGGCAGGTCCGAGTACGCGACAAACTGTGGAATTCTGTATTTTCACAGTTGAGAATGACAGAGCGTTTCAAGAAAAGAAAAAACGTACTGTGTCGTTTTCCCTGATCCAGTCTCTCCGACCATGACTATAATCTGGTTTTCGCTGAACTGAAGTAAGACGTGAGCATACTCGCAACCGTATGATTCACTCGAACAAGAAGGGTAGGTCCATTACTAAAGAATAGCAATTTCAACCCCTTCCTCGAGGCGTAGAACACCTTCACTCACGATCTTCAGAAACTCGTCCATCTGCGCGAACACTGGCAATTTCTTCCGTGTTTCCAAGATCTTCTTGTACTGTCCAGAATGAGGCTGTTTCGTGAAAGGGTTGACATCTCCATCCTAGCTTTTCCTTGAGTATGAAATCATTCAAAACGCGAACGAAAACTCACCATTGCCTTTCGCACTTGGTCTCCTTTAACCTTGCGCGGCAAAAATCCAAACAGAGGATCCTTTGTTATCTCCTTCGAGCCCGTCCCGACACCACGCTGAGAAGGAGGAAGGTGAGCGAGATATGGATTATCTCGAGGTTTTGATTCCGACATGTTGTGAATTGGATTTTGAACAAGGAAAGAAAGATGAACGTAACCTCCAACACCATCGGTGCCGCCAAAGCAAAAAATGTACACATCACGTGACGTCATATGTAAACAACCCTCAAGGGAGCAACAAGGGAGCTGAACTTGAACGTCTTCACGGAACTCCCTCAGAACCTACTACATAAGTTATTGTGAATTGAAATTGCTAATATATGAAAATGTGACTTTACAATAACCATTATTTTCTTGAGTGCTGTCTTTATGAGTTTATTAACTAGGCACAAAACAGTGAGCACAGCGTATAAATTATAATGGTCAAATCAAGAAGAGGACATAGAATTGGAGATATAGATATGGAATTATTGTATACCTGCCGCTGAGGACTCGAGGAAGGGTTTACAGCAACTCTGTATCTATAGCGAGACAGATGAACTGACTCTGCGCGGGCGAGTCTAACAAGTTTGGCAGGATTGAGAACAAAGTTTTTAACCCATTTTATTCCAAATGAACGCTCATTAGAGTACAGGTAATATAACTGTGGAATCAGAGGTAGATTGTATACAATGTGAATCAGTATTTGAGAGAGAGTTGCTGAAGATGAACTGAGCTTGAACCGCCACGAAGCAAATAAAGCCAAATACTTCCTTTCTCAAACGATTTTGCGTGAGCTTGATTTTTGCCCGTCGACGTCGTCGTTGTTCCCCACATCCCCCAAACAATTTCCACAATGGCCCTCCCTACACCCTCTTTTGACGGTATTGGCATTGCCAACCTGCCCAACCAGGTACTTGTAAAGTTTTGGTACACAGACGCACAGCGACTGACGCGTCGGAACTGTGACAGAGGCATAAGATTGTCGCAAAACGTGGTGCCCACTTCACCATTATGGTTGTCGGTGAGTTGACCATGCCCACAGCTTTAGATTCGACTGTCTAATGAGTGTCAATAGGCGAGTCTGGTTTGGGAAAGACCACGTTGATCAACACCCTCTTCTCGACTGAGCTGTCACCCCCTAAAAACTACAGCAAACGTCACTTCAAGCAGCTCGACAAACTGACCGAAGTTGAAATCATCAAGGCTGAGCTTGAGGAGCGTCAGTTCAAAGTCAAGCTAACCGTCATCGATACCCCTGGATTCGGAGACTATGTTAACAACCGTGACTCCTGGCTCCCTATTGTCGAATTCATTGACGACCAACATGAAGCGTACATGCGTCAGGAGCAGCAGCCGCAGAGACACGAGAAGACTGACCTTCGTGTGCACGCTTGCCTCTACTTCATTCGCCCCACCGGCCACACGTATGTGCACTTTATTTCCAACATTGTCCGTAGTTACTGAAATGGTTACAGCTTGAAGCCTCTGGATATCGAAATCATGAAGCGCCTTGGAACCCGCGTCAATTTGATTCCAGTCATCGCCAAAGCCGACACCCTCACCCAAAACGACCTCCATACCTTCAAGCAACGGGTACGTGGCAACATCACTGATCATTTTTGCTATAGTTTCATTTACCATTTTTTCTGTCCCCGCCCTTCCGCCTATCTTGTACGTTTAGGTTCGCGAAGTGATTTCTGCGCAAGGCATCCGCATTTACACGCCACCTATCGAATCCGACGACGAGAACGCAGACCACGCCCGTGTCTTGATTGATGCCATTCCTTTCTCCATCATTGGTTCGACTGAAGACGTCAGGACTCCTGATGGCCGTGTCGTCAAGGGTCGTGAATATATTTGGGGTGTTGCCGAAGGTTTGTGTTGATTCCTTCGCTAATTCAGATATCTTTAGTCTAATACCATACCCAAAATTTAGTTGAGAATGAGGACCACTGCGACTTCAAGAAATTGCGCTCCCTCCTCATCCGAACACACATGTTGGATTTGATTTCAACGTCGGAAGAGCTCCACTACGAGAACTACAGGCAGGCACAGATGGAGACTCGCAAATTCGGAGAGGCCAAGATCAGGAAGCCTGACAACCCCAAGTTCAAGGAGGAGGAAGAACAGCTGAGGAAGAAGTTCACCGAACAGGTCAAGGCTGAGGAAGCGAGATTCAGGCAATGGGAGCAGCATGTACGTCGACGTTATGAAGCTGCTTTTTTATTTGAGTATTGACTATTATCTTTTTACAGTTGATTGCCGAGCGTGATCGCTTGAACAAGGATCTCGAGATGGCGCACAGCGCTATCAAGCAACTCGAGGCTGAGTTGGAGAACCTCCAAGTTGGATACGGCCGCAGCGGCACCAACAGACGATGAACGCGATATAACTGACTTGAAGCGCGCATCTCTGTCGCAACTCTCGTTCAGCTTATATCCTCTCTTGTCGCACCTCATTCGCCATTGGGGCTTTCTCTTTTTCTTGACATTTTTGACGATTGCATGAAAATCACACTCCGCCAACGTTCGACGCGTTTTCTCCCCAAGTGGGCCACCACGTAATTTCCCTCATTTTGATGCTCTTTTCTCTAGTATATATACCCGCTCTTTTTTGGCTCATTTCCTTTTTTTGTTGAACATTTTACTGTTCGTACTTTATGTTGTGGAAAAATACCTAGCGTTGCGTACAGTTACGCCCTTTGGATTATACTATAGATCAGGATTCTGTCCAGCGTTGATTGAATTCAACTTTGCGTAATGCCACGGAACAGTTTGTGTCGATCTGAGCTGCGTGTCCGACACGACAATTGCAACTGCCGCGCCGTCGGCAGAGCTGGTACTGCCTGGCAGACTCTGAGTCTCAAACTTGACGTGTAAACGATAGATACCGGCGCCAACGGGACAAGGCACAGGCCACAACAGGATGTGTGCTGTCGATTAAATGAACATCCTGTACTGCGCATCTTTTGCTTCACCATCATCACCAATTGCTATTCTCCTCAATGTTTTGAGCACCTATGCTACGACAAGGATCACACTCGTCAAATGTGCTACGCACGTACCCTAGCACGTCAACACTGGAACTGCACGCACCAGAGATGCCGGACCCGCCAAGGTTATATCCTAAATTGCAACCTTCAATGTCAGGTATACCATATCACTCTTTCGTGGAAATTACAGAATTCCAATCGACCGCCGTCTACGGTTGCCGCCTCAAACATGGTCTACATAAGGCAACTGTTCCGCTATCAAGAAGCGGTGGGTGGGGGTCCTGGCACTGCGTTACTTTCCTGTTTGTCACGTCAGGTAGAACTGCTGTTCAGGCCCTCTAGTGTGTGACTGTGGTTGGCCGGCTCGGGGGGAGTCGGAGTTTCAACCACTCTGTGAGCGGCTGGAGGCCCTTCTCCGAAATGCCCTCACACCACCTCCTCGTTCACTAACAGGTTGACATACAGGCCAAAGCAGGTGAGTACAATTTCTTATCATGCTGTACAACACCCTCAAGTCACCATGTATTACACCCCCCTTGCCGTCGGCTACATATACCCTCCAACCTTGAGACAGGCATGCCACCATGTCCCCGTTTAGATGGAGCATTTTGTGTGTTTGTTTAAGTCGGTGGTGTACAACGCTGTCTTCCAGCGTATTCCTATGCTGTAAAATTTGGCCCTTATTCTACACAGCTTACGAGTAGGTTAATTAGGTTGTATTATATATTGCTCATAAATTGGACTATGAGAAATGTCATTTTTCACATTATAAAACGGTGCTTTACCAGAAAGTGTGAATGTGACTCAGAAATTGGACATAGGATACAAGCAACATGGAAACCCGATCACCCTTCAATTTAAGTTTTTGCTTGTTTCTGCCTCGTGTTCTGATAAACTTGGGGGTTTGTTTCCATTTCTATTGTCAGGTTCGAACCGCTGAGGCAACGAAAAAAAACGAATAAAAACATTGAAACCTTGACATGTTGTTGAACGATGAAAAAGAGGAAACCTTCGACTCGTACACGGAATATTTAATTTTGAGTCTTAACAAACGGAAGTGAGTGTCGATTACGCCTTAGCAGCATGAGCCAGGACTACTAATTTGTCAATTCACTTGTAACCTCTGCAACTGAAAAGCAGACTCGTTATCCAATATGGCAAAACACAGCCGTACTAACAGCCCAGTGGCTTCTTTTAATTGGAAATTGTAATTTATTGTATTCATAGATGCAGAATCGTTGAAGCGCGTCCGGAGCCGCTTCAACGATTCAGAGGCGAGTCAGCAAGAGGCGATTCTGCGTCTTCCCACGCTTCTGATGAGGAGAATCACCTCTGCGTTTGAATCGTCTACTCTGACCTCCCATAATGCATATAATACAAACTTAGCTCTACATATTAAACTGATAGAATAATTCTGGTACTCTAACTTCAACTTCAATTTTGCTCAGGCTCATGTGCCAGCAGCCAGTAACACTTCGGTAATGGCACTAGATTGTTCATAGCCTCGGCGGTCGGCAGAACATGTACAGTGTCGGAGATTGTAAAGCTATAAAAGGTGTCACAAAGGTAACGGAGAGTTATGCCACGAGGAAGGGACCCCGATTAACAAAAACGGACTCAGATTCGACGATCTGCAAGAAAGTTAGACCATGTTTGAGGCGGCAACCGTAGCCGTCGTGTTCCTTCAGACATGACCACCGAGATGATACCTCGTACTCCTACTGTCACCTCCCAGGATGCCTTGGGACAACAATATGAATTACGAATGCCCGCTTATAATTCCAATGCGACATACAACGAACCATCGTCGTTGGAAAGCCTCTTAAAGAGGGTTTCTGATTCCGAATGGGATCATAACATGTCCTTAAAGCGCTATCTAGGAATTGTACGACAATTGGAAGCAGATGCAGAGGAAAGCGCGTCAAACGGCGACTTGGAATCCGCATTCGTACGGTATGCCCAAGCAGCAAAGCTTGTCCTTGAAGAAATTCCAGGGCATCGCCAGTATTACACTACTATGAACCAGCAACAACGTCATAATCTTGCTCTGGTGCGCCTTTCATTTTATGACTATATGTGCAAGCATTTGAACGGCGTCAAATTTGTTTTTATGCTATAGAATGGGCAGCGATTTTTAGACGCTTTAGCGGTGCTTAAATCTAAACTTTTTGCGCCGCGGCCCAAAAATCAGATGATGCTAAAAACTGTAGACCCAGAAGAGCTTGAATTCAGTCTTGATCAAAATACTGGACTCTCATTACATGGTCTTTCGGACGTATTGCAAAATTCTCAAATGCCCCCCGTCGAAACCAGCGCTGCTGTATATCATATCTCAGAGAAAGAGGACAACGTAGCGACATGGACTACCAGCGCAACCACTGGAGTAGAAACGAAATGGGCCGTACCTGAGCATATCCATCGCTCGCGAATGCCGGGCCCTGCACAAACTTCTTTCTCAAATACTTTCTTTAATGCAAAAACGGAGGATCTGACGGGGCTCGTAAAGCGAGACAGTGAATATCCGTCGAATGGGGGCGGCTACGCAGATGTATATATAGGCAAGCTAACGAGAAAAGGGAGGAGCATCAAGGTTCGAATATTTTCTATATACAGAGAACAAGGTTCCCCTGATGGTTATGATAGGTTGCAATCAAAGTAATTCGGTCTCATACATACACTGCTTCGAATCAATGGAAGATAGACAAGGTACTATTGTCCTTTCCTATTGGGAGCTAATCACAAAATTTAATGGTAATCAATTCGATCAACTGCTTTAGAGATTGAGAAGAGAGATCCGGCTATGGGCCTTGTTGCGACATCCTAACGTAGTTCCATTGCTGGGGACTACCACCGGCTTTGGACCCTACCTAGCGATGGTCTGCCCGTGGATGGAACATGGAAACCTGAGCCAATATCTCAACAAAAAGGTTCTTGAGCTGACCTTGCGAAAACGGTTGCAAATTGTGCGTACAATCTGCCTTTTTTCGATTACTTGCTTACCGACATTCACAATTCTCAAGTTGGCAGATGTCATAGAGGGCCTAGCCTATTGTAAGGAATTGGCTTTCAAAGTTCAGATAACAACATCTTGATTGACCAAAGACGTCAAGTGCATTCGCAGTCCGTCATTCATGGCGATTTAACAACCGTAGGTCGAATCATTTTCCAACGTATTCTTACCGCACAACTCTAAGCGCCATCCATTGGCATCATGCCCGCAGGGGAACATACTGATGGACGAAGACAGGGCACATTTAAGTGACTTTGGCCTGTCGAACGCTATGGCCGAAGTGCGACACAACTCGTTCATCAGTTCTACCGTTGGCGGGTCTCCGAGATGGGCAGCGCCCGAGCTGTTGCACTTTGGCCTTGCTGTCCCGGATGTCACCAAGTATTGCGATATATATTCGCTCGGCGGCGTCATGCTTCAGGTGCGTCCTTGCGCACATAATGGCTGACAAGCAATGCCAGATTTGATATTTATGCGGTAGACAATAACTGGAAGGATCCCGTATGAGAACATTCTACTCGACGTGCAGGTCCTCATGGAGGTGATGAAAGGTAGAACACCTGCGAGACCACCGGAAGCCCTTCTATCAGACGAATTGTGGAATCTCATTCTCTCATGTTGGACAAAGGAACCAGCTGCCCGACCAGAAATTGGCCAATTGAGGGAATATCTACACGTTATTCGATATGAATGCAGTGAAGAGGAGCTTTCGGCCAACATCGTATTTCCAGAGAAATTACTGCCAGGACAAGATGATGACATGATGATAGGTGAAGCTCACTAGCATCGCATATACTTGTGGATATACAGTAAACCTTTTGAACTCGGACTACTGTTTAAATCAGTGATTCTGTACTTTTTCCAAAGTCATGGATCAATTATCATCCACTTGTGAATTTTTGACCGTAGCAAGTCGAGACCACGGCTGGACAGGCAGCCCAGAACCAACTATTTCAATTCCAAAAGGTACAAAGGATATGGCATTGCAAATCGTGATATAGTCATACCGAAAACTATTAATCCGGTTAGAGTAAAAAAGAGGAGCTAATATATTTACGTAGGAAGATGTAAGTTGTTTGAAGGAGGATAACGAATGGTGTGTCCCAAGTTTCTGTTCTAAAATTCCAATAGTAGTAGATGGTCCGTGAGTAGATAACGAGAGACTCCTAAGAAAGCAACAAGTCCGTTGGATGAGTATATACAAACAACAAGTCCGTGAGATCATAAAGCAAATCGACGGCAACAGGCAAACACAAATGTGTCTATCGTGTCATCACCGAACTGTCATGATCCAACAATGAGGGCGCTGGTCAAACATAGAATTAATAGTGTGATGTGGGTAGAGATGGGAACAAATGTGGCGGAGAGCGCTGATGATGACTTAGTGTCTGAACCACTGTCATGGTTAGAGGCAGATGACGCGCTGGAAGTCGTAGAGCTAGATGAAGACGACGTTGTTGATGACGAAGATGACCCCGAAGATGACGACGATGAAGAAGAAGATGAGGACGACGACGACGACGAAGTCGTCACATTGGAAGGTGGTGAGATTAGAATTCCATCTGGTTGAACATCATTCGAGAGGGAATTCTGAGCATTTCGATACGTGCGCCCATCTCCTATGGCTTTAACAAGAGAAGAGAATTTCCACCCAGTTGACTGGATTTGAGGATACGCTCCAATGAATCCATTGACTGTGTTATCTGTCAACTCGTGCTCCAGGATGATGAGACCTGGACTCTTCGGCGCTACAAACTTAGTCAGTCAACTATACACTGATTGTAAATTAGTGATGAGACTGACACGCTAAGAAGCCCGTCATGGAGACCCCAATTGTCTGCGGCGTTCCATTATTCCAATCTTCAGTGCTAATGAGATAATTTTTAGCCCTTCTTCGTGCAAACTGAACGCTTTGAAACTTACTCGTGATTCCAAATTATAGTCTGTAAGCCGAATACCTATTACAGCGGTAAGGTAAATCAATGTCCAAAACAAATTCATAACATGACAAACCTCCTTAGCAATAGCGGTCACTCTCGCATCCGAATCGCCATATGGTGGCCTCCAGTACTTTGGAACACGACCACCCGTCGAGTTATGTATCATCTGCATTGTCCACCCGAGCTAGTTTAATAAGAACGTGTTAAGTATACAAAGTATTGTTAATATTAAACACGGACGCACCTGTCCAACTATTTGCAGGTTGCTGAGAGTGGTCATATATGGATGAGTCCATGTGTGCACCGCAATATCATGGCCCGCGTTGAAAGCCGCCAAAAACTGGTTGGGGTAATACAGAAAATTGATACCGATCATGAAGTGCGTTGTGGTCTGGTTGACTGAGCCCAGGAAATTGACAAGGGTAGGAGTGGACTATTGTGAAGTTTCAGGATAAAAGCACGTTCAGAATAAATGCAAAACAAACAGGCGTAGGTCCATCGTCGAAAGAACTTGCAAAAAGACCATCGGGCGCGTCCCAAATATCGCCAGGAATTCGACATTTTGCAGTTGCGGAACAAATTTCAGGACCATTAGGATTGAACCCCGTTGGGTAAACTGGGTTCGTCCCGGGGGTATTCGAGGACTGTGGAATGTTTGGAATTTTTCCAGCCGACACAGCGGCGTTAAGAGCGTTGACCCATTCTGCTGGAAGTGCATTCGGGTCCGGGGAGCTCTGGGGGAATCCAGCTGACCAGGCTGAAAGACGCGAATTATTGACGAATTAATAAGAGTATTTGTATACTGAGTAGTCTTCTCGCACCTGGAGTACCCACAGTCGCATATGTCGAACCATCACCCGGCGCGCGTTTAAATAAGCTGTGTGCAGGATGGTCTTCATCGTGATACCAAGTGCCTGGGAGCGCTCGTCGAACGTTATGCGAATGATCGTGCCCTACATTGGACGAAGGCGTTGGTACCGCTGCGACATGAGCGACGAGACAGGAAACAAGTGAAATTAGAGGGAAAAACATTTCGCGAACGGTGGGTGGGATAGCGTAGAATGCAATCAAGCAGAACCGATAGTATAAAAGACAAACGCCACCAATCCCCAGGAATTTCTAGAGCAAAAGAAGTTCCTGGAGGGACAGAACCACCTGGACGCTACCTGCACGCAGGACGGAGGGGCAGAAGGGAAGGGACAGCGAACAGCACGCAAACCATCCCTTCAAGTACCTTATTTCGTATCTAAACCGCTTGGGGAAAAATAACTTGATCGTCGCTTACAAAGTAGTAACCGGCTGCCGAGTGTTGCCGCCGAACATAGAATGCTTTGCGGCCCGCAAAGCATTCTATGTTTATCAATTTCGTCGGAGGTCTAATTACTCTGTCCAATCACCGAGCAACGAAATAAGTTGCATGCGGCAGCATGCGGCCAAGGAGGAAGTCATCCGAGGATCGTTGCTACAACAAATTAAATAAACTCGTCCGTCGAGAGAGTAAAGATCGTATCCATCCGCCATTGTGACGCTGGGCGCGAACACCTACATGACTGAGTAGTACTGACATTGCCAGTTAGCGACCTGCTGTCAAACACTAGTTATTTTCCGCTATCGTCTCATCGTCGGGATCATCGGCCAACAAGTCTGTAAATGGATTTTCTCGTTTCAGGAAGTCGATGCGCACGCCCCCACCGATTACGACTTTAGCGGACCAAATTCAAGCACAGATGGGCGGCTGCAACTAGAAGTGCTCGAATTTCCAAAGGCGGCCATTAAAGTCCGCTTTTCTCAGTGCACCTTTGCTTCACTAAATCTCCCCCGAGAAGTGTGTTGCCCACCAGGTGCAATGACTGGCTTCAATAACTACTATTTTCGACAATAGACCAATCGCTGGACTCCACACGGGTACTGTACTATAAAAGATTCCTGGTTCACCGGCCGTGTCAATTTGAGCTTATCGATTAAGTTCAGTCTTCAGATATGCACAAGTGACACGCCATAAGGCATTAGCGCATTAGCATCCACTGACCACTGCCTTGCAGTTCGCAATGTCCAGTCACTGTTAATTTCGATTATGACTGGACATGACTGCAAGATAAGCTACTTCGGTTCAATCATTCGGCATGCCGTGTTGGTCTGCTCGCCTTCTGTACAAAGTATAAACCGACGGTGGCGGACCGGCTGAGAGATAATTTTAGAACCAAAGAGTTTGATAAAATCCTTCAACGACGTAAACACCAAAGCCACTATGTTGTAACTCTTGTCCAGAGAGAAGTTCTATCAACACTACTGGTGGAGTATGTATCTGCCATGCATTTGTTTGCCTGACTTGCTTCACGTCAGCAGATCGAGCAATACGATTTGATCGTACCGGGAAAAAATATTTTTTATGGCTTATATTTAGGGCCTAAAGGCCAAGTTCAAAGAATTCGTTAGTGACTTGTTTTCATAATTGTTTATCATTCAAAAAAACTCGTCTTTCACATTCTTGCGCCATTACACTCATCATTTGTAAGGCGCTTTCTTTTGAATTTCGATCCCTCACTAATTCTATGATGTTATATGGCCGGAGAAAGCTGTTTTCTGAAACCGATTTATGGGATTGATTTCGTCCTCAAGTTAATTGTCAAAATACTGCTTACATGTGACGGGTAGTGGTGGTATATTATTGCATGTTCTAATATGAGGGCGTGTGTAAGATCAACTCAAAATATATGAGCCTTTAACGCGGAGGATGCATACCAATTTATCAGTCAAATGTAGTCGTTTTTATCCCGGAGTTTAACAAGCTCATGCCGGGGTGATGGAACGTGTTATCTTGCTTGGTTATTTTCACCATAAATGATCTTGGGCGGCAAGATAAGAAATCGGCCTATCGGCCTTTGAATTGACATTGAGAAACCATTGCCTGGATTGGATAATCTACTCTTTATCTCTAATGTCATTCATACTTTGACGCCCAAGGTCATTGGATACCTCGTGGCCACTGTTGTCGGCGCTAGACGCTAAAACTCGTCCATGACAATTTCATCGCTAAATGGCACTTTGCTAATATATAAGTTCCGTTTCGTTTTGGTTCTCGGTACATTCTCAGGTCGTAAAACGTGATAATCATCAAAGAACAAGACGAATATTATTGTGAATCCTCCAACTTGTAATATCGTCCAATTCGGGCAGAAACTCAGATGGAGATGCTTCGGGACTTGCCGGGTTGGTGCCCGCTCTAGCCTCTCACCGCGACAGTCGGCTACGTCCTCAGGAGTCTGCAGTCAGAGCCAGACGACATGCGCCATCCATAAACGCGAGCATCTGAGCACTTAATACAAAGAGCACAGATTTTATTCTATGTAAATTTTGTTGAAATAATAGTGAATTTCATCACAATGCTGCTATTCAGACTAACAGGTGTCCCGAGGTCCCTAACCAACATAACTGATCAGTTATATCTGATATTCCAAAAAGCACATTTTAGGACCGTTGAGCCCTATATACAGACAACCACCTCTCACATGCCTTGACGCCGGCGCAGATACACAACTTTGTCATCATATTTCGCAAATTTGCACAGCACTACACAGCTTTGGACCCAAATCCTTGACGTTCGCATTTCAACCCGTTTTACAACCGAAAGCCGGTCCTTAATAGCAAGAGTGCATCGTATTACTTGCTCTGAGGCATATAGGATATAGAATAATTATCGTTCGATATTCCTACAACGCTCGGGCATCCAGTGGACCCCTCTGCAAGGTAGTTATACGGCGCAGCACTGAAAATTAATATATAAACCAGACGTCCAGTGAATTCTACTTCATAAACCATGCTCTCTCTACTACCTATCTTCTCTTTGATTATTCCGACTTTGGCTGTGCCCCAGGTCAAGCTTGGGAACACAGTCATCACCGGCGCCTCATTTTTAGAATCAGGCGTCGAATTTTTTGGCGGTTAGCGCCCATCTCACACTACTTATCGTTATATGCCAGCTCATTCTACGTAAAAATAGGAATACCATTTGCACAACCACCAGTTGGAGAACTCCGCCTAAAGCCTCCTGTACTTGCTACTGTTCTCGACACCCCGACTTTTAATGCCACGAAGTTCGGTCCGTCTTGTCTCAACACGGTCAGTACATTGCGCTTTATTACAGTTTCTTAGTATCTGACATTTACTCAATTCACTACTAGGCCTTCCCTAAAGCTTTGGTTTCCGAGGATTGCCTGCAGCTAAATGTGTTTAGACCTACCAACGTTACTTCGAACGCAAAGATTCCTATTTTATTTTGGATATACGGAGGCAAGCCCACAAGTCTTTGTTCCAATGAATGTCTATTGATTTGTTACATTTCAGGAGCCTTTTCAGGTATGATGCAGCCTTGCATGATAGCAGTATATCGCGTGTAGTAATAATCTCTCCCCAGCCGGTGCTACTTTGAAATACAATGCTACCAGCCTTGTCGCTCAAAGCATGACCAGGGTAAGATTTCCTCAGATGAATGACATCCCATGGCATCACATAAGTTTATTTCATGTTTAGGGAACTCCCATTATAGTTGTCAGTGCGAACTATCGACTTGGGCCCCTTGGGTTCCCTCCAACCGTAGAGGCTGCCAAGAAAGGGTCGCTCAACTTAGGAATCAAAGATCAAATCGCGGCCTTGAAATGGGTCCAAAATAACATTGAGATTTTTGGAGGCGACAAATCAAAGGTGGGGTTTCCTATAATAAGAGGTACGCATAAAAATGTTAAAGGTTAACAATTCAATATCTAGGTCACAATCTTTGGAGAAAGCGCCGGCGGAAACTCTGTCACTCTTCATTTCTTAGGCAAGCACATAAAGGGTCTTGCCAGAGCAGCCGTTGGTATTCATTGAAAGGTCGCTGCGATGCTCGAGCTAACGTTGTTGTTTATTGCTAGATAGCTCAATCTGCTCCTATTGTGCCTTCCTTCCTCCCAGGGAGGTATCAAGACAGGTGGACGAGCTTCATTTCTGCCATACCTGAGTGCGCTTCGTTGGCCAATTCCACCAACACATTCGACTGCCTGCGCGGCAATGTTACCACCGCTTCCCTTCTTCAAGGCTTCGCGGCCTCAACCACCGATGTTCGAACAGACTTGACCTACTTCCCCACTATTGATGGACCGCAAGGTATACTCCCAGACTTACCGACGAAATTAATCCCCACCGCACGCCTTCCAGTCATCCTGGGTTCCAACTTGGATGAAGGTATGAATCAAACACTTGTTTCTCATCACATTAATGGATTGATAGCAATGTGTCACAGGGACCTTCTTCATTGACCAGCATGTTAATTCGACGGAGCAGATCAGCAAGCAGCTTACTGATCTCTGCAAACCCGCACTGCTTGGAGAAAAATTGCTAAATAATGCAATGAAGCAGATACTGCGCCTCTACCCTGACATTCCTGCACTCGGTTCACCGTTCAATACAGGTAACCAAACGTTTGGGTTGAGCAGCCAGTACAAGCGCGGTGCAGCCATCCGTGAGTAACTCTATTTCCTTACCCAACGGGTGATGATTCAAATATCTTGCAGTGGGAGATTGGATTTTCCAAGCGCCACGACGCGCAATGTCAACTTCACTGAGAGAGCAGGGGATCCCGGTGTATGGGTACCAGTTCACAGAACCCACAGCAATTTCACCAATCGCTCCGGATCCGAGGACAGTCGCTCCGGGATCAATTGCAGGTACATAACGTTCGAACCATCCTGAGACCCTGTTTCATGGTTCACTGACTCGATACGGTAGTCACTCATGGTGCTGAGATCCCGTTTGTGATCACTGGGGTGACGAATGGTACAGCGGCCGCAGAAGCTCTGCAAATCATGATGCAAGACTACTGGATCTCGTTTGCAGTTACGCTCAATCCCAACGATGGGAAAGGAAGTAACCGTAAGTACCCATAGACATTGCAAATATCAAGGCGAGATGGATGAACTTATCAATCACACTTTTGCAATTGCAGGCCCAAAATGGGAGGAATATTCCGTCTCCAAGCCTGTAAGCCAATTTTGGTTTTTTTCCCTGCCTAAACTTGGCTCTGAGAAGAGATAATTTGGCGTTTAGACTGTGTTGCAGCTGCAAGGTGGAGACGTCAAGGCCGTCCCAGACACTTACCGCGATGCCCAGATGCGGTTCATAAATTCGATACCTCATGTTTTCCATCGTTAAAGATATCAACGCTGGGTAGAGATTATTAATAACTTACTTGTACAGACTTCGCTTGTTTTCCTAGTCCGAGTCCTCCCCGCTGTAGTGTAGTAATGGAAGCATAAAAATCATGAGTATCGTGGGAGTCAAATTTATTTCGTTCAGAAACGGCGCGCTGATCACCGTGTCTCTCCTTCGTGTCGATACAACACTGCGACATATGCTCCGAGAGCTCCAAATGGGTGAAAGATAGTGCACATTTCGTTAAGTTGTGGTTCCGCCATCAGTATGGAGGCATGGTTGAAACGACTGAGGATTGCCCTGCTTGATTTATCGAGGATGACATGCACTGAACAGGACACCTGGAACATCCGTTCTTTGCCTCATATGTGTAGATTTTCTCATGCATCGACATACCTGGTGTTCGTGTCGTAGTCGTCGTGGTAAACGACATCCACTGGTAACCATTGATCTGACCTGTGCTCATTTAGAAGAGAGAATCGCGCGTAAAAGGCTGGTAGCAAAACACTTGCATTATTTCCCCTTGAACTCCATACTGTTGATATCCATGTTCGGGGACGCCCATACAATGGGGCCGGATGCACCACTGCCAAACATGCGATCAATATTCTGAGTTGGCGTTGGGTCCATTTGTATTTTCCCCGTTGCGCTGGCAGTTGACGGTGTTTAAACCAGGTGCCAATGCATTTAAAATTTAGAAAATACAACTGGAAGGTGTATATGGTTGTACATATGGCCATCGGTCCAGAAAGATTGGTCTCCATAAGAAGGGAAAAGGCCGGGGAAGATCGAGGACCCTCATTGGGTAATTTGATAGCAGTTTGTCAAACTAAGGAGTCGGCGTAGGGTATTATGAAGTGCTACCCACATTTGAGGGGCGTCAGTATAGGAAGGAAGAAGTGGATTGAACTGCTTACTTTGTAAAGCAACATCGTCATGGTAGATGCTTGTTTGCATGCAAACTTATGCATAAGGTGAATCATCGTCGTTGGTTGTGGTTATTGTCCAATGGCATGGCACTCCTTAATATTTCTTTGAGGAATGCGAGTCGCGTATGAAGTGCTAGACGTTTGCCATGCAATCAGTTTGCCACAAATTATCCTGCGACAAGGATTTTGTTACAATCCCCCCACCCCACCCAAGCCCACCGTTTTTTTGGGGTTTAGATGTCCTGACCATTTGTGAAAAGCAGCTGAGGACAGAGAGGCGCAGGTGTGGAAAGTGCATTTGGGATTTGAGTGAGAGATCTCATTCATCCACGTACATATCGTCAGTATCTTCATCGTCATCATGGGTAGCATCCATAGTAAGCATGTCATCCAACGGCGGGGCCACCTCTTTTTCCTTGCCTTTCGAAGACCGAGTCGCATACGAGCTACTGGTTGCAGTCTCCTTGGCCTTTTCTTTCCCTTTACTCCTAGCCTTTCCGCTTGCAGTCGACTTTCTAGATCGAGAAGCACGAGGAGGAGGCCCAGACAGACCTGTCATGCGATCGATCTGGGCAGTACGCTCCTCAGTTGAGGGTTCCATGTTGATATTGGCCACCTCGTTGGCTGTGGCAGGTATTTTGGGAATCAGGGTGACTTCCTGAAATGCCACGCGTTGTTCGGTATTGCCAACATGTACAACCGATCTGGTATTCCAATCGTGGCTTTCTGTCCAGATACTTGAGTGACATTAGAGAGGACGTGACGAAGTACACGTACCCTTATCATCAGTAAATATCATTTCCGTCCCTAGAAGCAAATCGTGTCTCCCCTTCAAAATGGTACCCTGAAGTTGAATATAAGGCGTTGGAGTATCCAAACCCTGGAAAACTATAAATCGCAGAACATAGCAATGTGCTTATGAACGCACGATTAATCTGTACGATGTGGAACTTGGAACAAGTGTCGGTTCCACATTTCCCATATCCAGTGTAACGTAAAAAACTTCTTCGTCCTCATATATATCATCCTGCCCAAATGATTCGACCTGCTGGTAGCCAGGACACAGACTTTGAGGAGCGTCCATGAAGGAGAAGTAAATGATTCGGTTGTATTCATCCTCCATTGTAATATTGTGTTTGTAATTGCTTGGCTACAGCTTTAGCTGCAACTTTGACGCGACCTGCAGGAATCTCTGACAGTGACTGCTCAGTTCCAGACGGCGTCAAGTCCCAGACAATCCACCAATGCCCCCGAAGCAAGAATCATAGGACGAATGGTCTTCCGACAATCGTTGATAAGACTTTCGGAAAAGTCCAAGTCCAAATCGGCGTCATGGGCATCGCGGCAATTCCGTGACCCGTATGTTAAGAAGAGGCTCAGCGACCCTATGGCATACAGAGCCAGGTCTGCGTTTAAGTTGCTGGAAATCAACGACGAATCTAACAAGTTCTTGGAATATCCGGATGTCAATGCAGTTGTTGATCTGGGCGCGGCTCCTGGAGGATGGAGCCAAGTTGTCGCAGACAAACTGGGATGGAATCGCTCGCCACCTGGTTTGATGCCTCTCTCAAGAAATCCAGTAACTCCAAAAGAATCGCATCCCATAGGTAAGTAATTTATTTCTAAAATATTCTTCATCTTTGTATATCGTTTCCCTTTTTTCAGATAATGGCACGAAGCGCAAGAAATGGAACTCAAAACGTACAGAAGAATTGGACTATTTCGACCCTCTCAACATTGACAGCCTTGACCCAAATACCGGGAATATGACGGGTCGAGGGACCATCATTGCTGTAGACTTGTTAAAGATTGAATCCATTCCTGGTGTCCAAACGCTTCAAGCTGATTTTTTGCTTTCATCAACCACACTGGCTATCAAAAATCTTTTACGGAGTCACGACAATCCAGATGGAAAGGTCGACGTTGTTCTCTCCGATATGGCTGCCAACGTGTCAGGCAACAATGCTCATGATATCGAGGACAGCCTTCAAATTTGCGAAGCGGTGTTCGAGTTTGCTACAAATCATCTTCGAACGGCAGAGAGTATCGGAAGACGTAGGGGCGGAGTTCTTCTGTGCGTCGTATTCTTGCCTCATCAATGTGATTTTACTAACTCGAAGTTCAGAATGAAATTTTTTGCCCACCCACTTCTCGAACAATTCAAGGACGATAAACTGAAGCCTAATTTTAACCACGTCAGCTATATCAAGCCGAGTTCGAGCCGTGCGACCTCTAGAGAAGGGTACTACCTGTGCCAAGGGTGGAGGCCAACGCTACCATAATGTCAAAGTCTGACGTCTGCAATTCCATTTAGGAGGTTTTGAGGCGTGGCTGTCATTTACGACAGCAAGTTCATTTTTTAAAAAAAGGCTGGCGCAAGCAATAGACGCTGTAAAGCCCTTTGGTGACCAGGTATACATGGTGAGATGGCCGAGCGGTCTAAGGCGCCAGACTAAGGTATAACGACCAGGACATTTGATGTCCTCGCAGCTTCTGCGTAATCTGGTCTTTCGGGGCGTGGGTTCGAATCCCACTCTCATCACATCTTTTTGTCGATTATCAAGGTATCAGGTTCTGAAGTACTTTAGCGCAGCATTCTTTTTCACCCCTCGGCCATATCGTTTCTTTCCGTTTGTAAATTTAAAATTTAAAATAAAAAATCATCGTAATAGATGGCACTTGTTAGTATTACACTCACAAGACATCTTTCGATTTCTTTAAGAAGAGTGTTCGTTATAACCTGCCACTACAATTAGGTAGCCCTCTCCTCATCGAAAATTACTTTTTGGGAATAATTCCTAAGGGTACAAAAGGCTTCAAGGCATGAAGTGGTTGGGAGCAATCAATGGCATACTTACTGAAATTCCTATCGTAGTTCTATCGTTAATTTGATTTAGAAACCGTTAGGCAATAATTTGGACACCCTCAATGGGCGAGCGTAGAATTGATTGAGTTTTTCAATCCAGAAAAAAGAGTAACCAGTTGACACTGAAAACTGCCACAGCATAACAAAAAGATGTGATGAGAGTGGGATTCGAACCCACGCCCCGAAAGACCAGATTACGCAGAAACTGCGAGGACATCAAATGTCCTGATCGTACCTTAGTCTGGCGCCTTAGACCGCTCGGCCATCTCACCGTTGACGCGAGCTGACAAAGCGCCTAATCATTCCGCAGGGCCCTCAGATGCCCTTTACCTTGCAGGGCGCCTTGAGGTGGCAAGGTCAGTCTTGGGTCAAGCAGGAAATCGAAGGATTTGCATTGCAAATTGGCTGAAAATTAAACAGTGCTTGTGGATCGGAATTTTGGGACCTCAATTTCGGCATACACCTTTGAATTATACTAATCTTCTACCTCGTCAGAACCGTAAACTCAGAACGCATGAGGTTGTGTTCTCAGACGATCTCTAACTACTTTGCCATGTCGTTTAATGTATATGTGTGCTTTATACCACAAGACAAAACTAAACAGCATTGAAGTTGTCCCTCAGGACGTCCACATCCATGCTGATGAAGACAGGCGCGGACAGTGCGCCAAAGCTAGTATCTATAAATAGATCAGGGACTGTTTGGTGGTTCGTTGGACTGACCTTTGGCACTGTATTACTTGAGCCAGTGGGAGAGGGCGAGAATTCACAAAAGTTTAACTCCCAAAGCTCCATATACCGAATTGTACTACTCTCGTCAATGGCAATGTTTAGAAACCGTAATGCTTAAGCGAGTGGCAAAAGTCCTGTCTGACGATACGATTCGTTTCGTCAGACGGGACTTTAGTGAATGTTGCGACGTAGTGTCATAGTCACAAGAAATCCCGTTTCATTTCAAGGACATCATACACTGTTGCAATTCTAATATCGAAAGTTTGACAAATGACCAGACATAACTGTCATCCTTATCTCCTGCGGCTGTGCAGGAATAGGCCAAACCTGAAAAGCAAAATTCTCCCTCGCCCACATTGAAGCCCTCTGCTGCTTGAGCGTATTTCTGTAAGGTTGAACGTTCAGACCTGTATCGACAACCTGTTGCCACTTTATAATCAATACCCGTGCAAACAGTGAAATGACGATAGGCACTTCCCATCGGCACTCCTCCTGACCCGTTACATATGCTATGTTAGGCTACCCATGATTTGGAACTTGGCACAATCGTTTCATTTGATTTGAGGCAAACGGACTGAGTGCACTCTCAGCCTTCTACTTTCACTATTATTTTCTTTCCAATTCCTCAGCTTAAGTGCACGTCAGGTTCTCAGCTCGTCAAACAGCTCACCCCGCTGTATACCGAAATTCAGAAAGGGAATAAGCTAAAGAGAACACCCCTGCAGCTGCAAACAATATATTTCGGTTCCGCCACCGCGTAACCTATGAGTCACTACAATTTGGGGTCAAACAGGTCGAGAGGTCTCGACATCCATCGGGGCAAAACATATCCCCAGTTCAGGCAACACAATATGCGCCTTCGCTGTTCTTCGACTCATTTACTTTGATCTACATATGTTGCTAGATCCTGTGATTCATTTTCGGGATCAAGGGTTTTAAAGCATTCATCTCTCAAGAAGGGCTTGTCATCAATAATCATAACACCATGGCGAGGTATAATATTGAGGGACTATTATACAAATTGTACATTGAATGAAAGACGAGAGATCCAGACGGCATATTCATGGGCATTGAATACAAAACATTGAGAGGAGGCTGCATGGAGGCGTTGGTTTAGTAAGTGTAGTTGAGTGAGAACAAAGAGAGACATACCATAGCGAGGTACCACTCAAATTAAGCACCGAAACCGTACAGAGTGCGGCCAGAACGCTTGAGGGCGTAGACGACATCGAGGGCAGTGACAGTTTTGCTGTGGGTATGTTCATGAGCCATAGAAAGCCAACAGACACAAGACGTTGGCACTCACCGTTTGGCATGCTCAGTGTAGGTGACAGAGTCACGGATAACATTCTCCAGGAAGATCTTGAGGACGCCACGTGTCTCCTCGTAAATGAGACCAGAGATACGCTTTACACCACCACGACGGGCGAGACGGCGAATAGCAGGCTTGGTGATACCTGCGAGGACACACGAAGACATGGCATCGATTTAAAAGTTCCCAATGACAATGAAAATGTGCCACATACCTTGAATGTTGTCGCGAAGAATCTTGCGGTGACGCTTAGCACCACCCTTTCCGAGGCCCTAACAACAGCCACCAATAAAGATGAATAACGAGCTTATAATGTACCTGGGCTGAAAACGTACCTTTCCACCTTTGCCACGTCCAGACATGTTTGATGTGTTGTTGAAGAGTAGGGGTTACTAAAACTTGGGGAGAGCCGAGTGTGGCTTCTTGAAGTCAGCAACTGAAGATGATGGTGGTACAGAAGAGAAAGCTGTTTGTTGATCACGCACGCTTAATTAGTGTCGCGCTTATTTGCTTGTGTTGACGCGAAGGTCACGTTTCTCCTCGATCGCGTTTATCTGTTAGGGGCCGCATTGCAGCTCCGCCACACACGTTGAAACTCCGCCGCATGCAGTTCGCGCGGTCCACTTTAGGTCCACTCGTTGTTCGATTACCGCTCTTCAAATTCGTTCAACGGGTATAGAATCAATACCGTATATCTACAACAATGTACAGAAGGGATGGAAAACCTGCTACATCTCTGGAATGATGAAAGCCAGCTGTTAGTCCATATTTCCTCCAAACTTAGTTTGACAATTAACTCATCAGGGGATATTTCAAGATGAAGTCAGCTGAGTTCCTGGATTCGCCTGCTTCGCGCCATAAGCGCCTGCATACTGCATCGAGGCCATCGATAAGACACCTCGAAAATAGAGCCTTTGGCTGGCTTTGACTCCCACCTTCAAGATGAGCCAAGGGTTTGGGCAAACAGCGACGCCTGTTAGCGTCATACGGGGTATAATTCAGCGATATCCATACTCTCTAGGCCAGATTTCAGAGATAAAGCAGAACTCAGAGGATGCAGGGGCGTCGGAACAGGTGCGTACCCGTTAGCTCCGTGACATGCCAACTCCTTCATCTACCTGAAGGTTTTCGTTCTCGACCACCGACAACATCCAACAAAATCGTTGTTTCACCCAGGACTGGCATCAACCCAGGGACCAGCGCTGTTAGCGTACAACGATGCCGAGTTCAACGATAGCGACTGGCATGCTTTGCAGTATGCCCATGAATCATCTAAAGTAGATGATATATCGTGCGTTTTAGTCATTGTTCACTTCTGGGCCATTCCGCTTAACAAACATGCAACCCCAGTAAAATTGGCAAATTTGGTGTCGGATTCCGATCCCTGTTCAATGTATGCCTGATACCTTTATCAGCGTATCAACGTTCTGAACTTTGTGTATAGATTACGGACTGTCCTCAAATCATCTCCGGAAATTACATAGCAATGTTTGACCCTTTATCGACGTTTACTGGGTCGCCAGGATTTAAAGAAAATCTTTCGTCCATGATTACACATTATCCGGATCAATTGGCGCCCTTCCTCTTCTTTATACACGAGGGGCGTAGAGACTTCAAGGGGACTGTCATTCGTTGCCCGCTGAGGACTGAACCCAGCAAAATCAGTTCGAAAGTTGTGCAGCCCGAAGAGCTTGCTTCAGAAATTTTTTCCAAGTATATCGACAGAGAGCTCGCAATATCCCTTCTTTTCCTCCGGCACTTACGTTCGGTAAAATTCCATCAAGTTGAAGAGACAGGGATGCACAAACGTTTAGCAACCCTCTCGGTGTCAGCGTCACACGTCAATCATGGGTTGGAATGGGAAACATATCTTTTTACGACTACGATTAAACGTGACTCGGACCCTTTGGTCAAAACCGAACAATGGCGCATTCTCCAATGCTCGTTCTCAAAGGATGAAGCCATCAAGCTCCTTTCACAGACCTTTCCAGGAGATGCCACTGAGATCCTAAGAAACAACAAGCTAACGCCAAACATTGGCATTGCATTCCCTTTGGATGCGAAGTCCAGCACGGGGACATCGGGTCAGCTTTTCATGCATCTGCCTTTACCGATATCCACAGGGTTCCCCGTGCATATTCATGGATTGTTTGCTATCGAGGAATCGCGACAGCACCTTGTCAACCCACAGACAGCAGGTATCGTACATGGAAGTGATCGGCAGTAAGCACCTTTCTCTAACACGTTGTGTTAATCTAACTTGTCAAAGTCTCACCATCTTGTGGAATCGCTTGTTGTTCGACCATTATATCCCACAGGCATGGAAGATACTAATCGAAATTCTTATTGAAAAGGACAACGTTCCAAAGGTCTTTGATACTTGGCCACCCCCTCAGGGATCTCCTACCAGTGGCGAGGGTGTCTACTGGAATTTGATGCCTCAGCGCGTCTTCGCTGCAATAACCTCTTCCCTTTCGCATGCCTGGCCACTATATCAGCACAGCCAATCACCTTCGTTGAGCATCGAGTACAAAACACTCGATGTTGTTATATCCGCGGAACCAAAAACACCACTAGCATTGCTGGATGCCCTCACCGCTATGGGGCTACAATTTACCTGCCCGCCTCGATATATTCATGGCTTGATTAAGAGCTCGGGCGGGTTCAGGTTCTTATCCCCTGAGGAAGCCCACAAATCACTACTCGTGAGTTGTTTATATTAAATGTCCGATTTTTTTTTATCAAATTTTGTCAAAATAGGAGAGAGATACAATACGGATTGCTTCAAAAGGTGACAAGAAAATAGTTATCGAATATCTACTTTCCAGTGGGAATGTGCAAAACCTTATTGGTCTGCCCATCATCCCCGTCGTCGATGATCGTACAGTGTCCCTATCTGCTAAGGGCATCCCTGGAATAAGGTCTTACACTATGTTAAGTGAAGTCGAGTACAATGTCTTCGGGGCATGTGATGATGAGGCTATTCCTTTGCATTTCCTTCCTGTGAAAGCAGCGGAGAGTCTCCGAACTTTGGGACCGATGCATCTCAATGTTGAAACACTTTCTATACCCCGCATCGTTGAATATCTCTCGATCTACCCGAACAAGCTTGGACTAGACTTATCCCTCCTCCGCACCGACCCTCGAGCTATCAAGTGGCTTTCGGCGTTTTGGTTTTGGACCAGCACTTACGACCAGAAAGAAGAGCTGTTGAAAAGTGTCCGCGATCTCTACCTCTTGCCATCTACACAAGGCCTACGGAAGGTAATGACGCCTTTATTCAAATCGCTTGGGGAACATCCAAAAATAGTTCGACATCTATCTTTGGTTGGCATACCTTTCCTCGACGCAGACGTTAGCCACGTTTCTCAGAACATCATTGAATCTCATCAACTGGTTCGAAAAATCTCAGACATTCATGCCCTTCTGGAATCCTTGCCTCAACCATCCCCTGGTGCTCGTGGGCCTACGTTTTCCGCGGATACGTGCACTACCATTCTAAGGCACGTGGTCGGGAATGCCGCAGGGTGCGTCATGCGAAATGGCCCTTTCACTATGGAGCACATTGGCCGATTGAAGGGCATGCCAATTTTTCCTATTGCCACCTTCCCACCTTTGAACTCTGCAGGTATTGTTGTTACCTGGGATCAAATACCACATGAAGTATCTTTGAGAGCAGTCGACAATCCGCCTTTCTTGCCAATAGTAGAAGGGGTAGCATTTATTCAGCTTGACACAAGTATTTCAAATCTTTTGGACTATCTTGAGCCGGATACGTCGAAACGATTGTCAGTTATTGACGTCCTTTCTTTGACGATCAAACACTTTACTTCTCAGCCGGACCATGTGAAGGTGGCCACCTTGTCCTACCTCAATCGATATCGTAACCATGTTCCCCCCATAGTTTTTCAAACATTACGCGACATCAAGTTTGTCACTGTGATGGACGGCTCGCAGCAGAAAGCCGTCGATGTGGTGGACCCGAAATCAAAATTACACGCGCTTTACGTATCCAGTCCGTCATTCCAAGCGCGTGCGGTCTCAGACTCAGAGAAGAAGATCGTCAGTCTGTTGCAAGATTTGCGCATGCTGCGCTCGGCCTTAACCACAGAAATAGTACAGGAACGTATCGAGCATATTTCTAGTTCATTATCCCCAGGTGCCATCGAAGTCTCGAGGGCGTTGCTGAATCTCATTATCAGCTCCCGCTTTGATTGCTCGGGACTTCGACTTAATCCCAAACAAAAATGGCTACCAACCGATAAAGGATTGCGCGGTTATGCAGAATGCAGGGATGGGAATCTAACCAATCCTAATCTCTTTGATCGAGTTTTGGATACCATGGACTCGTTCAAAATTCCATCGTCGTTGATTCACGCTCTAGGATGGGACGCCCCCCTTTCAAGAGAGGTTCTAATCAACCAGCTCGAACGAGTCCTAACGGAGGAAGATGGCAACTTTATGAAAGTTCATGATATCGTCAAAGAGCTCAGCACTCGCTCCTGCAACCCAACAGACTTTGCTGAGTTGAAAAGGGTAACTTCCGGGCGAAAGTGGGTACCAACCACTGATAGTCATCTTGTGGAAACGCAAAACGCCGTATTTGTTGTCTCCATTCCAGAATCGGGCTTCTATCAAGTGCTTTCTCTGGACAAAAAGATGCGAGAATTTTTGGAGCTGATGGGCTGCCAGGAAAGGTACATGTTCCTTTAAAACCTTCCAAAAAATTTAAATTAAAATGTGGTTTCCCGTAGTCCCACTACCGAAGCCATTATCGCTAATCTAAAGGCCCTTCGAGAAGAGCCCCCCTCTTTGCATAACCTCAGCATGTCTCTTAACATGCTACGATCATTGAAATCTGACTTCACGGACGCTGAGCGTGCTCAAATCCTCGTCCCTGACGCTTCATGCCAGTTACTCCCGATTGAGGAACTTTATTTCAATGACATTGGTAGTCATGCCAATCTTGTGTCCTCTGGTGATGACCGCATTGCTCATGAACTTTTGGAGGAGCCATTAGCGAGGAAACTGGGATTGAATCGGTTAGGTTTGAAATACGTCGACTTCAGTGATTCATACGTCGACATGGGTCAACATCTAGTCACTACTGTGCGCAACAATCTAGAGCAGTATAAAGATAAACAGTTTGCCACAGAATTCCTCGCAAACGCAGTTGACGCTGGTGCTACTCAATTCTCACTGCTTGTCAATTATTACCACCCCATTCTAGATGAGAACATCCGGGCACTCTCAGATTCGATGATTCCGTTTTGTACCTCACCTACTTTGGTGGTGTATAACAACTCAGTATTCACAGATTCTGATTTTATTGGTATCCGGCGAACAGGGATCGGAGGCAAGGAAGGGAAGGGAGATACAATAGGTCAATTTGGACTTGGGGCACTTACGATGTTCCATTTCACCGAGGTACGTATTTTACAGTAATCCCTGTATACTATTTCACAATATTTCAGATGGCCATCGTTGTATCAAACTCGAGTGTATTGTTTTTGAACCCTTCGAAAGAACACCTACCTATCCGTGATCAGGCATCATTAATGCTACCTCTCAAGCGTGTTCGGGAGTAAGGGTCATTTTATGTACTTTTTATTCAGCATGATGACCGTAAGCACAGGTATTATCCCAGTCATCTTGCTTGCGTGGATGGTTTATTCGGTTTCGGAATCGCGAACGAAGGATCATTCCAAGGGGTATGTCTCTTTTCCGTATGTAATAGTGAGGAATCATTCTAAATTCAGATTGTAGACCATATTTATCCTTCCCCTTCGTAATAGTCGACACTTGAAAGGAATTGAAACCAAGGCCATATCTCAACGCACTTACACAGCCGAGGATATCAACCACATCCTACAAGACTTTAGACGCTCAGCAATTGATGGCTGCTCGGCAAGCGAGTGTTTACTTTTTACCGGAATTGATACTATCACCAAGCTCAACCGCAACGCTATGGGGGATTTAGAAGAGTCATGGTCTGTTTCTGCCCATCGTAGCGAGGAAGAAGTTGAACCGGATACTGGATTCTCCTGCGCCCAAGTTAACATCACTGACAGTGAGGGCAGTACTTCAACTTGGCAAACCGTCAAGACGTCTGTGGCAAAGTCAAGTATACCCCATGATATCCTCACACCCATCTTATCTACAAGTAGACCAAGACTGCCTGCTTTGGCAGGTCTTGCAGTTTTAAGAAACGCAACTTCTCATAGTCCACAGCCTCACAGGTTTTTTTCGACTCTACCTCTAAGTCTTCAAACATCACTCCCAGCGCATGTAATGGCTTCTTTTCTATTATCCCCCGATAGGCGAAGCATACGGCTTGATGTACTAGAGAATAAGTTCAACACATGGCTTCTCTCTAACGTCATCCCACCATTGTACCTCTGCTTACTTCAAAAATTGCTTCTATCACACGACACCAATAAATCTTGGTGGCCAGGACTGCCTCGTCATCAAACGGAGGACCCATATTCTCGATTAATTATCGACTCCTTTTACTCAAATCATCTTAAAGAGTCTCATCGACAAGTGTTACGCAGCGCATATGATCCAGAAATACGGCTTACACCTCAGGAAGCTGTTCTTTCTGGGGAAGAACCGGCCAGCGTTGAGAGGTTGTTATCCTTACTTCGCCCAGCTACAGTTGCAAAACCTTCAAAAAGTATATTTCAATTGATGAAGAAATCAAGTCTTTCCGTTGTATCTCCGGAATTTGTGAAAGCTGAAATCGTACGAGCCGCGTCTTCTGGGATCCTCTCCCCCAGTCTCTCCCGTTTCCAAGATATTGAAGAAATCATTGCGTATTTTCTTGGCGACCAAATGGATGGAGTGGCAAATATGCATGGTGCTCCTATACTTCCTCTTGAAAGCGGCACCCTCGGCACTCTACAAAGTCGCAGTAATGCTTCGTTCAATTTCTATGCATGGATGCCGAAAACGCCATCCACGCACCACAATTTCCCTCAACAGTACTTTGTTCATCCACAACTTAAAAGGAAGCTAAAAGAAGTATTATTGAAGATTGACGTTAATGTCGCTATTCTTAATACTGAGTCACTCAGCATGTTTATTTCGGCCAAATTCCCTTTGCCACTATCATTTCCCTTCGAGGCTTCCCCAGAGCTCTCAGATTGGATCGGCGACTTCTGGGAAACTTGGGACGAGTACAACCACCTCGGTCTTGTCACAGATGACATATCCAACCTTCCTCTGGTACCACTTGTTCGCAATAATTGGTTCGCTTCTTTATCGAGCTGTAAAGACGTGTCGACTTTGCTGGTGGATGGTAATACCGAGCAGTACGAACTCATACGGATGTTTCTTGCCCGCCTGGGTTTAAACATCGTCCGAGTATCAGATAATGGCATTCCCCCCTCTCTAATGGACATATTCCGCAACGACGGCTATCCGATGTTCAACCTCGAAAATGTATTGAAGGCTCTTCCAGGACCTTTACAAAGTAACATAACGGAGATCGTATTAGATATGCCTCCCGACGTGCAAGACGCTTTTGCGAACTGGGTTCGTCGTAGTATCGACCATGAATTACCTCCAGAGCTCCAACCAGTAGCGCAGAGACTCCCGCTGTGGATTGGCGCCCGTTCTGGATCAGCAGAGGAACTGTGCACAGCTTCAGATGTTTATATGTTACCAGAGGGTCTTCCCTTGACTATTGCAGGACCTTTTATGAGAGTATATGTGGCTGAATATGGCGCCCTTCGTTTCTTGAACGGCCCTCGTATTGACTACGACCAGCTCAGGGAGATGTTAATCCTTCCTGATATTTTATCACCTCAGGACCTGCAGTCTTACCGACAACTTCTGGAAACATGGCTACCTCGATTGGTCCCTTCTTATAGCACTGTCATCCCAGTTCCGAACTGCAACTCTATAACTCGAGATTCAAACGTATTGTACGCCAGAGAACCTCTGTTTGAGGCGGTATTTGGTCTTCATTCAGATCGTTTTATACACCCTGAATTTCAGCAACTCGATCAGGCACTGCAGAAATATGGTCTTAAATCTGAGAGCAGCCTCAACTTTGAAAGCTTTCTTGAATGTGCAGAGGTTCTCGACGCTATGAGCGAAGAGGATGAGGAGGATAAAGCAAACAGAGCTTCTATTCTTTTCGAAGCGTACGGAGAAATCCTGCCTATGCGTGTCCCAGCAAACAGGGAAGATCTTTGGCATGATCTAGATGAATATGCGTTTATTCCGAGAGACATGTCCGCTCGTCGCCTGCTTCCTAACGAGGACACCCGACTCCCTGGTTTGAATCTCCCGTCAAATGTGACCGCACTGGGGCGAGTTGTAACTCCATCTGATCTTGTAAGAAAAGAGTACGAGTCTGTAGCGTGGAGCCAAAGGGCAAGCTTTGCCAATCAACCTCACCAGAGAGTTATTATGGCGTACCCCAAACTGGGCCAACCGAGCGTCACAGAAGTTGTAAGTCCCGGCTTTTCACACCTAAGGTGAATAGCTGACGAAAATATACATGCTCTTGATATATAAACTCAGATAGCACACATTCATTTTCTAACTCGTTTGGAGAACTTGTCGTCCTCACAGCGCCGCATCGTTATACATGATGTGAAGGAGTCATACCGGTTTCTCAACGAACAAGTGATAACAGCGGGTCAATCTGTCATCCCACCTGACACCCAACACCAGCATATATTCCTCAATGTAAATGACCAAGATTTAGACGAATGGATATGGGACTGCGCTGAGCAGCTGGTATTTGAAAAGCAAGATATTGATGCTCACATTCGGCATGTTCGTAGATTTCTCCTTCCGTATGAAGAACTGCTACGCGCCGCAGGGGCGGTGGATGTTTTCCATCCACAATATCCGTCGAGTCAGACACCCGCCAGCTCTAGCTCCAAGTTGGAACTGCTTCGCGCGGGGTTCCAAAAATTAAGAGAGGATAGCAAGCTGTTTGATGTCGTATTCGTCATTGGAGATCTTAGTGATCCCAGCGCGGAACGTTTAGTAGGCCACAGAAGCTTTTTGGCTGTTTGCAGCGAATACTTCAACGATCGCTTCTGCGGAGGATTCAAGGAAGCTAAGGCTGCATCCTCTGAAGAACCAATTCTGTGTGACGTTTCGGATTATTCCGCAGACTGTGTTCGTGCGGTTCTAGGTATGTCTTTAAATTATAGTCACCATTTAGATACATTTATGTCTAATTAATAATGAGTAGACTACATCTACAAGGGAACCCACCCAGACGTTGAAAGTCTTCCGATTGAACATGTTCTAGATATCATGCAGCTGTCGAGCTATTGGACACTTGCCGAGTTATTTGAGGATATTCAAAGAGAGATAACGAACAAGGTTCTTAAACCGCAGCTTATTGAGCAAGGTTTGTGCTTCAAGCAATTACATTACAGTCTTGCCGTTGACCAACTAATGTTTTATAAAAATAGTCAAATTAGCGGCATTGAAAGCGGATGCAGAGAATCTCTACCGAAGTTGCCAGGAGTACGAAGACAGAAATGCAACCTTGATGCACAAGGCAACCTGAAATAAGCTCGATATACCTACTATTTTTCTTCTTGTATCAGAGTTATCGCATTTCTTGCATAAATACTGTTTTTGACTACACAAGTTATGCCACTGGAAGAAAAAATTCGAGAAGACTTCTCCCAGTTAAATATCGTTCCATTTTACATTTACTGTAGTTATTTGCCATTACGCACCGTGAACTCCGGGAATCTTGGGATTTGACTTGGGAGGTGGTTGGAGGTGGTTCAACTGATAAGATTAGATCGAGTCAGCGATCTGTGCGTGACTCTGTTACGTCAGCTACTGGGAGTACGCGTCCTGCTTGCGCGTTCTCCTGGATTCTGTATTGACCTCTTCAACGACTTCACAATCCTTTCATCTCAAATCCGTAATTCTATCCCATGGATCACTTTCCAACAAACTGGGGTCGACCTGTAAGTATCCATACAAGTCATAATGGAGTCAAACTCTCACAAGTAATGATTCGTTCAGCGTAACGATGCCATTGACGCGTATGGAACATATCCTATCCACTCGCGGCCAAAAAACGACCAAGATGCATTTTCGGCGGGTGTACAGCGAACACAGTATGACTTCTGACACTGTTTCAACTCGCTTTCATGACCAAAAAACGTTTAAGGCAGCCAATCGTAACGGGAACGAGTGTTTTGGCTATCAAGTATAAAGATGGTATCATGATGGCAGCAGACAACCTTGGTGCGTCTGTGAGTTGTATTGGGTCAAAAAGATGCTGACCCATGTGATATAGCGTCGTACGGATCCCTGGCCCGTTTCAAGGACGTGCGACGTCTTCACCCTGTTGGAGATCACACTGTCATCGGTGCTGGAGGGGACATGTCCGATTTCCAATACCTGCAAACCATTCTCGACGAACTCACCATCTCCGAATTTACCGCTCAAGATGGTCATAGCCTTGGACCTGCAGAAATCCATGAATACCTCGCCCAAGTGATGTACGCCCGACGATCAAAGATGAACCCGCTGTGGAATTCAATCCTCGTGGGAGGCGTCAAGGATGGAAAGAAGTGCGTTACTTCACTATATAATACATTTCTGTTCTGACTCTTTCTCAATAGATTCCTTTCTTATGTTGACCTTTTGGGCACCACCTATTCCGCTTCCACACTCGCAACCGGTTACGGTGGTCATATCGCCCAACCTTTACTCCGTGAAGCTGTTGAAGGACGCGAGGATACTTTGACGGAGGAGCAAGCTCTTGCTATCATCGAGAACAGCATGAGGGTTCTCTTCTACCGCGACGCTCGTAGCTTGAACAAGGTGTGCTTCTTTCAGTTCCAATCTGCGACTCAATTCTCATGCTTTTTTTCAGTATCAAGTGGCCACCATTACGGCCGCAGGAGTCTCTATCTCGGAATCAAAGCATCTTGAGACTTCTTGGTCGTTTGCCGAAGGTATCAGAGGATATGGAGCTCAGACACAGTGATAATCATGCAACTGTTGTAAAATATCGCCAGACTTTTGAAAGATTATGTTTTCTAGTTTTCAAATAGTCCGTGCAGGCTAGTCTCCGAATGTGACCCTTATTGTCTGATTGTCTGTTGTTCTCCTTTCCTTGGTACTAGTTATGTTCATCCAGTCTATTGCAACTCATTTTTATCCCTTCTTGTGAGTTGCAATATTCTGCGCGCGATTCCAAATCAATAACGAGCGTTGAATGTAGGCTCCAAACAATCTGTAGAATCCTAATACACCTCTTCAAACACCAACACTATTGCAGCCTGTTAGACCCAAAGCGGCTCGCCAGCCTGGGATCGCTGGCGCCTACGCGCAAGCATCCTTCCGCCCAGTGCACCAAACCCTTTCAACAACAATGCCACGCCCTCAATAATCACCCCACACGAATACAGCGCTATTCCTATGAACGCTATGGGTGTGATAATGATCGTCACCGCACCGCGGCGCATGTTATCCAGTGCACCGCGATCTTCTGGCTCCGTTCGCAGGGCATCAGGGAGGGCGAACCGCCCGGTAGTGGGCCAGAAGCGGAAGCGGCTGTGGGCTCCTGCTTGCCCCCTTTCTTCGTCTACGTCGGGTGCGAGGTGGATGGGCCCTTCGCCTGTGCGTGGTGAGTATTCAGGTGAACCAAATAGTCTCGGTGATATTTGAGGAGGAGTGGCTGGTATTGGTGGTTGGCTGTCGGTTTCGTATTTACGGTCTTGTTGGTGCTGACCGGAGGTTTGAGGCTCGACGGTGGCTCCTGTGTTGATTCTATCCTCAGGTGCTAGTGAGGGCGGTGGAAACACAGACATAACTAAAGTTGAGGGACCTGGGAAGCATGAGGCCAAACCAATCAGTGTCCCGTTTTTCAATTTTCTTGCAAAAGGCATCGTACAGAAGTTTTTAGCTCAGAAACTGGGAAAGATTAAGAGAGGCGTTTTCCAGTCCTAATAGATTAGCTGCGCTTTTATAGTATCACTGCCAGATAATCACTGATTTTTTGTCCACAGGCTAGTCCTTAGATACCCGACTCTTCCTGCGGATGCGCAGCTATTCGACGTTATTTCACTGGCATCACCAAGAAATATCTGCTTCCTGTCTCTAAGCTATGATGCTTACAGCCATGAAATGTTATATTCGGGCGTCACGACTGATCAATCCACACAAAAGAAGGATAGGCGCGCAGCACAAACAATGAGTAAATGAGCCTCATGTTGCGCAGCAATTCAAATTACTGGCAAATAAAAGATGTCTGAAAACCCAGTCTGCTTATGGATTAAAACGACCGATATAACACTGAAAACAAGTGATGAAAATGTGAAAAAGATATGATGAGAGTGGGATTCGAACCCACGCCCCGAAAGACCAGATTACGCAGAAGCTGCGAGGACATCAAATGTCCTGGTCGTACCTTAGTCTGGCGCCTTAGACCGCTCGGCCATCTCACCCATGTCAATCGTGCGAACTTAACGTTACATATCCTACTTGCAAATAATGCCTGACACTGTTAGAGTTTTTGGAGATCTTCTGGTGATGCAGTGCTGGTTTTTGCTCGACTCGTTTGAAAGTTTATGCTTCAAATGTTTTGGCTTCTAGTGTATCTCATGAAATCAACAGCATCAACAAGTCTGCTGCGGCCGAAGCGCCCTAACTATCCAAGCAGATAATCATCGACTTGGCAACTCCGAGATGAAGCTGGCGAGGTGTCATAATTGCTGCAGAACTTCTTCTATACGGGGTATATACATGCGTCGAGGTTGTGCATAGACTTTTTGCTAAATTCGTTCCATAAAAACACAGCTCACTCTCTGAGTGCACTATTAATAACTAGCCATAGCACCCGGCTTTCAGATAATTCCGTGCGTTGACGGGACCTCACACCACAAAACGACTGGCTTTTATCCGGGATTGTAATACAAGATATGATTGGTGACTTCTGTTGCTGAGAAGGTTTTAAACTTACCTTTATAGAGTAAGATAACAGCGATCAGCCCTTTTGCTGCATTCTAACCACCGAACAGTTCCATGTTTTTGAAACGCCATATGTTATTCAAATAAGAACGCATTGTTTTCCGTAATATATACCTTTACATGCACGGGTGCGTAAGCGATGGTGTTGTTCAATGCTTCCGACGTGAATATTAATCATACAATCCAGGGTTGACGTTGATGATCAACAAGAGCCTTTGAAAAGAAGCAGAGCAAATCAAGGTTTCTTACCCACCTACCGATCACCTGAGGCGTATAAAAACAGCACTCTCTGGTGATTGATTTAACTTCAAGAAGACGATGAGTTTAGCATATACGACGCGTGTAGCCGATGGAGTCGACTTTGCATACCGCGATTCTGGAGCACCTCCAAACAAACAAGATTACTGCACCTGCATCATAATTCACGGACACACGTTCCACAGCGGTGAGTATCTCATATCCATTTCCACGAAGAGCGCTAATAGTCATTTTACAAACAGCTGTATTCCTTCCTATGATAGAAGCTGCACATTCAGTTGGCTATCGCGTTATAGCACCAAACCGACGCCTTTATCCAGGATCTACAACATACACAAAGCAAGAGGTAGAAGCTTTGGAATCGGGGACACCAGACGAGATAGAGAGGGCCTGGACTCAGCAAGGAGGATATTTGTTGTCGTTTGTGGATAACATGATACAGGAACACGATCTCAATGAAGTCATTCTTATTGGGTGGTCAATGGGTTCAGGATTCCTAAGCGCAACGGTGTGTTCTATGCCGACATTCGCTGCAGATGCAAAAGCTCGACTTCGTCGCCACGTCAAGGGATTGATTTGGTGGGGTACGCACTATTTGCAATAATAATAATAGGAATATTTCTACTAATTCCAAGTTTAGATCCACCTTCACAAATTCACGGGATTCGAGATCCTCCCTCTGGAGGATGGCTACCACTTCTCGATCAGAACCTTCCGCCAGAGCTTCGAGGGAAAGTATTCGCGGAATGGGTGATGCAGTATTTCCCCCATGCCAACCTCAAAGAGAAGGACTGCAGCAATTTGATCTACAAGAACACAACACAGACAAAGCCTGCGACATACAGCAATTTTTCCTTTGAGGAAGTTCTTGGCAAAATAGACATTACGGCTGGGCAAAGAGGCGATAATACTGTCTCTGGTTCCTCGGATTTTGTCCCTGGACGAATTTTATTTGAGCGGACTTTCTTGGACAAGGAAACGAGAAAGGAGTGGGGGGACATACAGTTCAGTGTTCTATACGGAGAAGAATCCCCTTGGAATGTTGTGTGGGCGGTGTGGGAGATTGAAAGGCTGACTGAAAAGGCCGAATTGCCCGTTTATTTCAAAAGCATTGCTGGAGCCAATCATTTTGTAAGGTTTTGGCAAATATCTTCATGCCGTTTAATCTCATGCGCAATTTACAGACTATGCAGGATAACGTTGCTGGGACATACGATGCTTTCATACAGTGTATACAAGCAAGCATGGACAAGGGTCGTGTATGACGTATATTTCTGGTCAATTTAGATACTATGGAGATGCCTAAAAGAACAATATTTCGAGGAGGATCCGACCATGACACTGCTCTTAGTAACACGAATATGTGCCTTGCAGCTGATCAAATTTTCCTTTCGTTATCGCGTTGCAAAGCTAAATAGCCCCCTAAATTGTGTTGACACTGTATACAATTTAGACCCTTTCTCGGAAGATATTTATGCGAGTATGGCGCAGCATCAGCATTGACATTGACGTAAATAACAGCCGGCAACCAAAAATCGTCGACATGCCTTTGAAAACCTTATAAGATAAGGAGTCAGTAGTGCAGCTAAGCCGTTTGTTTCTTCAGCTTCTGTTCTTTGGATATTGTGCATCTTCAATGAGTTCTATGTATACAACACGTATAGCCGACGGTGTCGAGTTTGCGTACCGTGATTCAGGAGCGCCTGCGAGCAAGACCAACTACATTACCATCATCGCCATCCATGGCCACACATTTCACAGCGGTGAGCTTGATTTTGGCCAAAATGCATGTGTAATTCATGTACAAACTTGAGTAGCGATCTTTCTTCCAATGGTCGAAGCGGCATCGTCACTCGGATGCCGGTTTATCGCGCCGGACCGTCGCCTTTATCCGGGCTCGACTCCATATACTATCGAGGAGACACAAGCGTTTAAGTCGGACTCGCCTGCAGATGTTGTGGGAGCGTATTTAAAGCAGGGAGAGTATTTGCTCTCATTTGTGGACAAAATGATACAACAACACGACCTGAAAGAGGTCATCGTCACTGGATGGTCAATGGGAGCAGCGTTTCTGAGCGCAATGGTTTGTTCCATGTCGACATTTCCTGTGGACGCAAAGGCGCGACTGGTTCGTCATATTAAAGGGTTAATTTGGTGGGGTACGTATTATCGGAATTGGAAATGCAAAGCTGGCTCATAAGACGTTTAGATCTGCCCGCGCAGAACCATGGACTTCCAGACCCACCATCCGGAGGATGGGTATTACTTCACGACGAGGAGATACCGCTGGAGCAGCGAGGTCAGGCATTCGTGGGATGGGTAACACAATACTTCCCTCATCCCGACTTGCACAAGCGGGATTGTACCAGGCTGATATATCAAAATACCACTCAACTGAAGCCCGCGACATACAGCGATTTCTCAGTGGAGCAATTGCTCAGTAAAATCGACGTTACAGGTGGGCCAAGTGGGGACGATGCTCTAACAGGTGGTCCGGCCTTCCAACCTGGCAGAATTTTATTTGATCGTACGTTCTTAAATGAGGAGACCAGGCGGGAGTGGGGGAACACATTATTTAGTGTCCTCTATGGAGAAGAAACCCCTTGGCCTATTGTTTGGGCCGGGTGGGAGATAGAAGCGATCACTGAAAAGGCGGGAGTGCCTGTCATAGTGAAGAGCATGGCTGGAGCTAATCATTTTGTAAGTTTTTGGCAATGGCATGTACCATCCAAACTTATCCACAATTGACAGCCTATGCAAGACAACATCGATGGGACCTACAATGCATTGTTGTCATGTGTGTAGACTTGTAAAGGCAATTTGCTTCCGGAATAATGATCGAACTGCTGCCAAGAGGAGTACCTTGGCTTGTCGTATCATGCCTATTTTACGAAAAATTTCCGAATTAAGCGCTTTAAGAACCCGCCAAGGGAACTCCATACCACATGGGCGAAGATTTAGTGTATAGAAACGTGTACCGTAACACATCGGTGGTGAAGTGGTTATCATGCTTGCCTTCCAGTTGGGATGTTCAATCCTGTCTCAGCAAGCGGCAGGGGTTCGATTCCCCTCCGATGTATTTTGTACTTTGTATATATTTTAGCTTGGTCATTCAACGTTAGAGCGATGAGCGCCTACTACATTGCAAACTCTACCATTTGGGTCCCGTACTATATCCGCATAGCTAATTCCTTTGGAGCACGCCGATTTGGGAAGTTCCAATCGAGGATCTCAACCAACTGGTTCTATAATGATCCCCTACCAGATCACTGTACATACTGGAGTTCTTTTCTTCTCTCGAGGGCGTGTAGAACATGTTGTGCTATGTCTGTTTTCCGCGTGTGGCACGGCAATGACTGTGGGACAATTTCTATTTGTCAGCACAAGTGGATACGTATATGGGTTAGAGAAGTCCTGGGGCAGTGCCACTTGTCACCTCTTTCCCCACCAACGTGAATGGTTCCTGTTCCCATCTCTGCGCGCAATTCCCATTCTTCCCGACTTGTATATATTCTATTCTCACTTGCAGCACAACATGCGCCACGTTTCTTTCATCGCTCCAGTGGCGAGCTCAGCAATGCTGTGCTCGCCAAGCGCGAGAAGTTCGACCCGCACCAAACCAAAGATATTGTCTTTGTCGTCCTCATCCCTATCCTTGTTTTGTTGTCGGGTTTGTTTGCCGGTTTGACATTGGGCTATATGAGTCTTGATGAGACTCAGCTCAACGTACTCAGTATTAGCGGAACCCCGTACGTGTCACATCCGCTCTACACCCCTTTCCGGGAACTGACGGTATTGCACTCTAGTGAGCAGCGAAAGTATGCCAACAAGATTATGCCAATACGCAAAAATGGGCACCTCCTTCTCGTTACTCTGCTATTGGCCAACATGATTGTCAACGAGTCTCTGCCTGTTATTGCAGACCCTGTCCTTGGGGGTGGAGTGCAGAGTGTCGTCGTATCCACCGTGTTGATCGTCATGTGAGTTTCTTGCTTGTTGGACACAACGTCTGCCATTGTCGCCATTGTCCCCGTCGGTGGAACGGCTAGGAGAAGAGAGGATCAAAATTTGATTCTACGCCGATAATCTCTGGACGCTAAACCAAAGTTACACTTTCTATTCCCTCTTAATGTGTAGTTAATGACGTCACGCGACTACCTCATGGTCGATCCGTCTTGGCCTGCCCGTCCCCATGAGATGCTTGGGTTGAGGCTTTTATGCCATCAAGCCCATTTAATTACTAAAATACTTATGATATGTGATTTAGATTCGCGGAAATCATTCCTCAGTCTCTCTTCACCCGCCATGGCTTATATTTGGGTGCCAAAATGGCAGGTTTTACTAGATACTTGATCTATGCAATGGTAACGTATATTGTCTCTTTGACTTGGCCCGTTTCGCTGAAATTATTACACAGACCATTATTGCTTGGCCAGTTGCGAAATTGCTCATTCAGCGCAAGAGTGGGCAAAATACAGTATTAATGTCAATGCATACGCTCCAGGTCCTATTGACACCGACTTGAGTAAGTAAAGGATTTATATATCAAGGGATTGTTTCCTGACATTGGACTTCTTTAGCTAGAGAGGCTGCAACTTTTGCAGAGATAAATCCTGACTATAACAAAGATGTTGTAAGATTTGAAATTTGTCTATGCCTCGGTGCATTATACGTGCTCATTTACTAATAATGTTTCTAGCCTGCCTCCGCCTCTGCCACTGCGGTTGGATTTATAGGAACGCCAGAAGATGTTGCAGGAGTGGTCTCTTACCTCGTTTCGGATCGAGCGCGGTTTATGACTGGACAAGTTGTAAGTGCTAAATCCTTTCAGCGCTTTGTTCTTTCATAAATTTCTGACTATTCTCCACCATTCTCTCAATCAACCGGATTGTATAGCTTACAATTGACGGTGGTGTCATTTTCCGTTGATGTAAAGTCTGAAATGAACACTTATGCATGAGAACCGACGAATCCCGGTGCAAGTGTAGCTATTCTGATGGCAAAGAGAGATGTTGTGGCGTCGGTGGATAGCATCTTCCAGACCTAAAATTAATCCCAAGATTGCTCAGTGCTCACGTTCCTCAAATATCTTTGGCATTCAGCTTCGAGAACATCTGCACAGACACATGAGAACTCCTCGAGATAAGACATATAACATTTCAGAATCCAAGTTACCAAGCTACTTCTCACCCCACCGATTCTTCAACCTAACCAGCTACGGTGCATAGCATGTCCACCTCTCAAATACACTTGATGATAGGCAAACCTATTTCCCGGCTCTCCATTCGAACTGCACGTCAGCTTGGAAAACTCGATGGCAAGTGCCGACCAAATTCGTTCCAAAGTACACATACTGCGGCTGCATATTCTACACTTCGAAATTTGCCAAGCCTTCATCGAGTGGCAGTGGTGACTGGTGCGGGGAAAGGAATAGGGAGGGCAGTCGCACTTCAACTTGCACACGATGGGTACGACATTGCTGTCAATGACATACACTCCATGGCGTCGTCAGTAAACGAGCTATGTAAAACGATCCGAGAGGAGATGGGGAGGAAGGCTGTCGCTCTCACAGGTGATGTATCGTTAGATATAGACGTGAGGCGTGTCGTGGATGGTGCTGTGGATGTACTTGGAAGCGTTGATGTTGTAAGTCGACGATCCAATGGATTCCTCAATTTGGTATCAAGCTTAAAACCTATACCTAGATGGTCGCAAACGCTGGGATAGCTGTTTACAAATCAATACTCGACAGTACGTTCTCCAGCATATTTTTGCTTCCCTCTCATAGATTTCCGAAACGATTTGAATGGCAGCCACCACAAATGATTGGGAAAACGTATTGGGTGTCAACGGTCGCGGAACATTTCTGTGCTACAAATATGCTGCAGAGCAAATGATAAAGCAAAAAAGAGGAGGGAGGATCATCGGCGCGTCCTCTCTGGCGGGAAAGCAAGGTGATCATATTAATTTGTGTCCTTATATGGGCTTCGGTATCACTTAACGTAATATAACCCCTCAGGACTACCCAATTCTTGCTCTTACTCCGCGAGCAAGTTTGCTGTCACCTCTCTGACTCAAACTGGGGCTCGAGAATGGGCAAAGTATGGCATCACAGTCAATGCCTATGCTCCCGGGCCAATCGAAACTGATATGAGTAGGTCACTGGAAATTTTAGTTAGCGACCAAACGGCTAAGTTGGATATTGTTCTTCAATGTAGTGAGAAAGGCATTGAGAGAATTAGTCCCAAATCAAACCGGGGAAATTGTCAGGCATTGAACCAGATGATTTATGCTTATGCGCAATCTGACACATCTTTGATGACAGCCAGGAATCGCAACAGCTCTAGGATTTAATGGAACTCCGGAAGACATCGGAGGATTACCACTCACACCCCCTGGGGGATTGACTGACGGTGGAAATTGGTTCTTCTTTTTCTCTAGGCGTACCCTTCTTCGCACATTATTCTGCAAGTAAATTTGCTGTGAGCTCATTGACACAAACTGCAGGTGTGTTTATGTTCGAATTTTTTTCTAATGAAGACGCTCTGATAACTGGAACTGGACATTGTCTCTGTTGAACTTGTACTCGGGCCCCATCACGGCATCATCTACCGCCGAGCAGGTCAGTAAACTTTCGTTTTCATAAAAGATAGATTGGTATTGAATAGGTTTCGTTATGAAGAGCTTAAAGAGCTTATTGCCATGCATTCGTCTCACGCAACGCACGGCGGAGACCTTAAGACCGACACCGTCACGATCATTGGCGCCACGCTAGACCTTCAAGAAAAGGTGGTCAAGCAAGTGAGTAGCGGTTGAAATGAGCAATAGGAGGTCTATTGAATGCTTTCATTACAGGCCATGACCCCCATCAAGGATGTATTCATGCTGTCGATTGACTCAAAGCTCGATTACGCATTATTGAAGAAGATATGCCAAACGGGCCACAGTCGTGTACCCGTTTATGAAGAAGTTGACGTGCCCGTATCGGTGGTTGCTGGCGCCGATGAAATCGAGGACGATAGCCACAAACCAGGGCAGAGAACTCTGAAGGTCAAGAAAATCATCGGCATTCTACTTGTCAAACAATGTGTATTGCTTGACCCTAAAGGTACGATTCAAAGTACGCACTGTCGTCGGTGGTCATTAATCGACATTTCAGAGGCTACTCCCTTGCGCAAGATACCGTTGAACAAGGTCCCTTTTGTTCCGAACAACGAACCTTTGTTAGGCATCCTGGATAAATTCCAAGAAGGACGAAGCCACATGGCCATTGTCAGTCGGTTCAGCGTTGAGAAAGTAAGGCATTTATTAATCAATGTTACTTTCAAAGTAATTGATTATTGTACAGGCTGCTTCAGTAAAGAAAGCCGTAAAACGTGGCCTCACTCAGCGCCTGCGAGAGCGAGTCGGGATGGGAGATACGGATTCTGACACGGAAAGTGAAGATGAGAAGAACGTCACTCGCCCTACGAAGCTGGGAGGCCGTCGCAAACTAATGCAAGGACTCAAGCGCAAGAGCTCGGACGAAAGCACTCAAGACGGAGACACGCCTGACGCTATGTATAAACACCAATACGACATCGAGAAAGCCACGTCAAAGGATTCAGAAACGAGCGATAAACCAAAGGGCACGGAAGTTAAGGGTAACGACAAAGAGAAGGAGGGAGGTCGCAAAAGCGAAGAGGCTCGTAGGACGATCACTGGCTTCCAATTACCTAGTCTCGGTGGTATGACCAATATGTCGTCAATGGAACAGAGTATGCCTGCCGATGCTGTCCTGGCAAAGGAAGGCGCTGCGGAGGTGTGTCAACATTAACGTTAGGGTAACACTGGGCTCATGGATTTTTTTGTTTGTAGTTTTTGCAAGGATTCGATCCTGCTGTTATGCCTCTCGGAATTATAACACTTGAAGACGTGCTCGAAGGTATGTTTGCATAGTTGTTCGGACAGGTCTTGGCTGACGAGGATCTCGCAGAGCTTATTGGAGAGGAGATTTATGACGAATTTGATACTCAAGGTGCTCACGGAGACCCATATGAAGTTCCTCCCCAGGTCGTCATTCAAACTGAAGCCGAACACGGACTCCCAAGTTCTACCCATGGCGCAGAAGCAGCTCGGACACATGCACATCAGAAAGGTCCCTCGACTTTGACCGCACAGATCCCTACAGCTTTGAAAGGTTTAGGGTTTTTTAGAACCAGGAGTGCTCCGCCTGTCCCCCGTGAGGAGCGTGATGCTCCCGAGCGAAGTACTGACGCGACGGAGGGCGCAACACCTGTCAAATCGGTCCGGATTGGAGAAGTGGCCCATGTTGATCTTAACTCTGGCGCTAGGGAACCGATGCACAATACGGCTACCCCTATTCAGATGCCGAAGCCAATTAGGAGTCCAGGTCGTAGTCCCCCGTCTGTCATACTTGAGCAACACAGCAGCGTATCGTCTTCAGACTCTGGTGTTTTAACATCGTTGAAGCCTACTTCGCCTGATAGCACTTTGAACTCACCATCAACGGAAGCCACCACTGCACCTAGTGGTCATGTAAATCTTGGTGCTGCAGCGCCTGCTGCTGTGACACAACCATCTTTCCCTTTGCCACTCAGTGTTAGTGCGAGTACAAGCGTTGGCCCTAATCTTTCCACTGCGCATAAGATCGATAAAGTTCCTTCGAGAAGCACGTCGCCTGCACCGCTCGAGGCGATTCTGCTGGATCGCAAGCGCAGGTTGGCTCAGGCGGCTCATGGACAGGCACAGACTTCAGCTGTTGGTACACCCGTTGGGAGTATCGCGCCAAGCCCGGTGCCTTCGCTGGGAGGTGGCGGTTTGAGAGTCGCGGACGCCCTTGCTGCATCGGCCCCTGGGTCTGCGACGACGTCCCCACTTGTGACGCCGGTTCCGTCTATGATGGGTACGGCGGCTGTCAGTGGAAGCGCTTCACATGCTGGTAACGTTTCTGGTGCAGGCGTGCATGCGGGTAGTACTACCACTCCGGGTTTGCGTGTCGCTGTCCCTACGACGAGTAAGGGCACTAGGTTTAAGAGTAGTCCGTTGGGTGGGGTGGAAAGGGCTGGTGTGGTCATTGCGGAGCAGTTGAAAGCAGCGTATAGCAGCGCTAGCAGGGACGGAGAAACGGATGTCGATTCGAGCGCCGGGAAGAATGTCACGACTGATGAAGGGAAGATGTAGGGCCGTGTCGTACCTGAAGCAGACCCTTTGAGTTGGTAAGATTAATGGGGCGGAAATGGTGTTTCTTGGCTGTGTACACTGACACTGAATTGGATACTCCTATGCCTACTCACTAGTTGCTTGTTGTTTTCGACGTTACTTTGTACTATGTTTGCGCTCTGCCTTGATTTTGAATGTTGTTGTACTATTCGAATGTTCGTTGTGGCTCTATATTGTCCTGTGCTTTGTCCTATGCGCTCTATGACAATTTCATATCTTGTTCGGATACGCCACTGGTTATGCCTCATAACCCGATGACTGTCTCTTTAATCATAGTGTTCTAATTACGCTAGCACCCTGATCATGAGTTGTGTACTATTCAATTTCACGGAAAGCGCTCACTGTGGATGTCATGAAATAATAGTGATATGCACCAACTGTTTGGAGTGCGAGTTTGCATGTAAAAATGGATAGCATTCACTATAATATAGTACTCCAATGGTACGCATCTTCATTTTCGCAATTGTATATATTGTTACTATAGAGTCAATACTATCATGACTTGTTAGTGCATTATGACTTGTCAACTGGATTTGATAGCCATCTGCGATTGAACTGCAGTATTTGATTAAACGACACCGAAGTACGTATCATGGACAGGAGCATTGTACTAACGTTGGGCTCCTTACGTTTCGAGTTGTTGAACGATCAGTCGACAACTGTCGATGGCCATCTGCCAGTGCCGGCCCCATCACAGATATTCTTTGAACACTTTCGCCAAGTTTCATGGACTGTAACTTTTCTTCATAGTTCTCATTCTCTTATCGAATCTTTGTATCTTCATCTTATACAGAAATTCGGATATTCAACCGTAGGCCCGATGCCAATGTGGTCTGGACGTTCGCCTTTTGCTGAGCTCAAGCAATCGTCGAGTTCTGTGTGAGCCAACGAGACTTGGCGCTGCCTTGGATCGTGGCATTTTCTTCGGACACCTTGACATCTTGTGAGATCATTGAACAGTTGTCTTCGGGGATCGTCATGGTTCATGTGGCGGGAAGAAGCAAGTCCTAGGCAAGCCGTCAGCAACAGGGTTAAAAATTGCAGAATTTTGCACAAATCCGTAACGAAATTACTTCTTTGTGGCAAATTATTATGAATTAAACCCAAATATTCAAAATTTGCCCAATAACAAGTGAAGGATGGGCTTTGTATGAATAAGCTATTGCTCTTGACGTTACCTATCATAATGTGGCAGGTGGATACCTGTAAACTGCTTCCAAGCGGAAGGAATGATTTTCAGGTATGTAGCTCCGGCGCTTCTATCTTTCGCACCCTTTCACAGCGTTTCAATTCGCCGTCCATTCACAAGGGTACTGGTCGTAAAGCCCTACCAGATCCTAAATACTCCACGCTCGCTTGACGCTTCGGTAGATGGGTGATCTTTACACTGACATATATATAGCGAGAAAGATAACGATGAAAAGTTGGAAACCTAATCTTCAAGCGCTTCGAGAGTGATTTTGCGATAGCAAATGTCCATCTCAACCTCTTTCGTCTACGCCGCGTTGGCGCTATGGGTGGTCAAAAGACTTGTAGACCATGCCTCTAATAGGAAACGGGCGCCATACCCTCCTGGTCCCAAGCCTTTGCCCCTGATCGGAAATATGCTGGACTTTCCTTCAAGTAGTCTAGCGCAGGAATATGTGGAGTGGGGGAAGAAGTACAAAAGTACGTTTCTCATGTAATTAAAAAACGTGTTCTAATCAAACTGCTACAGGTGACATTCTTCATGCAGAAGCTTTGGGGAATCATGTAGTCATTCTTAACAGTCGCGAAGATGCGATTGCCCTGCTCGAGCAACACGCCAAATTGTACTCTGACAGACCACAGATGCCCATTTTTCCACTGTGAGCCTGGCATCTAATGTCGCCAAATCCCCCAAGTTCTGATTTATATTTTTTCAACAGAATGGGATGGGAATTTAATGTTGCCTTGCTGCCTTACGGAGATGAATGGAGACAACACCGGAGGGTCTGCCAGCAGAATTTCAATCCTCAAACCGCTCGAAAATACGAGTCGCTTCAGATGGAGAAAGTGCGCGGATTCCTTCAGTCCCTTATTGAGACGCCCGAACAATTTGACGCCCATAACAAAGTGTAAGCTAATCCTAAATTGGACCACACCCCGAGAATAATTGATCATGCTAATGTATGCCCCTTTTTCCTAGGCTTTCGGTGTCACTGACGATGAACATGATGTATGGATATGATATCAAGTCCATTCATGACCGAGTTATAGAAGTAGCAGAAGCCGGAAATGTCATTGGCTCCCGCTTAATGGCCCCTGGCGGAAGCCTCATTAATATATTTCCCATCCTTCGGCACATTCCTCCATGGGTCCCTGGTGCTACGTCTCACAAAGAAGCAAAGGAAGTCAAAGATCTCACCGCAGAAATGATGAGAATTCCTACAGAGTTTGTGAAGAAGAGCCTGGTGAGATACTCTCTCTCTACGAATTGGCTAGCAAAGAACCATGTTGACATGAAACTCAGGCTGAAGGAACTGCGACTTCGTCCCTAGTGACAGACTTCTATGAAAAGAAATACTCTGTCGGTGCGACAGAACAAGAAGAAGACATTATCAAGAATATCGCGTACACAGTATATGGTGGTACGTAAGACGGTTGATGTTAACGGAAATCCTAGCCTCATATGCCATTTTGTACATACTAGCCGCTTCAGATACGGTTTGTCAAACATCTCAGAACACAAATTCTTGACGCTTACAGTGCCTCAAAAAGACAATTTCCTCATCTGGGACGTTCTTCTGCCAAATGGCTCTCCATCCCGAGATTCAAAGGAAGGCCCAAGAAGAACTTGACCGCGTGGTAGGTTCAAAACGTCTTCCGACGTTGGACGACCGCAAGTCATTGCCCTATCTCGAAGCCATATACCGAGAGTTATTACGGTTTAAGCCGCCATTGCCCTTGGCCGTTCCTCACTCGCTTTCTGCAGAGGATCATCATTACAAAGGTTATTTTATTCCAAAAGGTGCGCTATATTCTCGGTATTCGAATTATAACTCGCCCATCTGACAGTTTTTGCCTAGGTACCCTCGTGTACCCGAACATATGGTAAGGATTCCTTAAATGCTTTAGGAATCATTGTTAATCTAGAACTTCAAAAGGGCCATGACACATGACGAGAACGTGTATCCAGACCCGTTTTCGTTCAAGCCTGAGCGATTCTTTGACTCGAATGGGAAACTAAACGATGACGATAGAGTACTTGCATACGGGTTTGGACGCAGGTGAGCCACTATTGTAGACTCTTATGATTCCATGTATGCTCATGATTTCGACACTGAAGGATTTGTGTTGGAAAATCTATTGCGAGTAGCACGGTAAGTCTTGATTGATTATTTTCTCTCGTTGAACTCTATTTATCAGTTTACTGAAATTTATGACACAGCTATGGCTTCAAATAGCATCAGTGCTCGCATGCTTTAACATTGAGAAGGCCAAAGATAAACTTGGTAATGAGATAGAGGTTGATACGTCCTACGAGGAGAGCGGATTACTCATGTAAGTCATTATATATGACTCAACAACTTCCGTGAATATTACTAAAGAAATTTGGGTTTTCTCCAGGCGTAAACGTGAATTCGAGTGCTCTTTCATTCCGCGGTCTTTCGCCATCAAGAAATTAATTCTTGAGGCAGCTTAGTAGAGGCAACTAAGAGTTTTGATTCTGGGTGTACTGAAATTACTATAACCACATTCTTTGTCCTACCGAAATATTCAATCGCGTTTAATTTTCTTAGTGGGAATTTGAAGTACAAAGACAAAGATCGGATAGGGGCTAAATAGGGGCCTACTACGTCATGCGACTTTTTCCGATCAAGAAGGGAGGATCAACTTTCGTGGTTGTACCTCTACAGTTTTGTTTCGTTTCAACGAACTTCATTGGATTGGATGCTTCTTTCCATCATGATCCTGTCGCAGAAACAGGAAGACCACATTGCTATCTATTCACACTGTCTGAAGCAGCAACGTGAACATCTCTATATATCTACCTCAGATGTTTACCGTGACAACCATAGTATCAGTGTTGCATCATGGCCATCCATTCACGCTCTTCTGTATGCCTTGCTCAAGGAGAATCTGGAAGACGCTCATCGAAAGTAAGCCCTAACAGATTTGCTTGTCTAGTTCGAAGTTCTGACACACTTGCTGAATAGAATGAACCACAGATGTGCGAACCTAAAGTCCGAGAAGTCTGGCAGATGGATGACGAGTTTCAGTTTGCACCTGAAAAACCTGACGAAGACCATTGGTTGCTGCTTTTGGAGCCGCTATTGAAGAAAGATAAAGCGCGGTGTGACACTTGGAAAGATGAAGTTCAAAATTTGTTGATCTTTGTATGTCGAGACTGCTGCCACCTCGCGAGTGAATCATCGCTAACACACACAAGGCTGGTCTTTTCTCGGCCGTCGCAACAGCATTTATCGTCGAATCTTACAGGGGCCTCCAGAGGGACCCAGAAAGCGATATCGTTATTCTGCTTTCACAAATAGTGTCCCAACTTGGGCCGCACAACAGCACTGTTCCTGTTCAGCATCCGCCACTACCGCTGCTCCCAACAAAGTTCTTTCCCACTTTATCATCCATTAGAGTTAACGTCTTTTGGTTCTCGAGTCTCATCCTCAGCTTGACGACGGTTTTGTTAGGGACGGTTTCCCTTCAGTGGTTACGGGAGCACCAAAACTACACGGATTTATCACCGCGCCAACAATATGCAGTATTCAACATGAGGAATGAAGGGCTGAAGAAGTGGCATGTTCATAGAATATTCAACGCTATGCCTATCCTCCTTCAATCTGCTCTGGTGTTGTTCTTTACGGGGATGATTGATTTTCTTTTTGCTTTTGGCCATGTCTCTGTGGCCATACCTGTAACGTTCATGATAGGAACCACTCTTTTATTTCTTATTGCGACCACGATCCTACCAACTGTCCAGGAGCTTTCTCTTTTTTTCAGGTTCCCAGCTCCGGGAGGAGTAAGCAGACCCCCAACTCAGTGCCCATATAAATCGCCCCAATCAGAGACTATTCGTATCATTTCACGTCCGCTGTTCGGTTTTCTACGTCGACTGCACCCAAGTATCTGTTTTGCATGGCAAAGGATGCGCCGATTGGCCCCGACGTCACTTTGGCACCAAGATATGAACAACACTGCTGATGACACGTTCCCCGTGTATATTGATCCATCAGCGAAGGCGTGGCCAACTGTAGATCTGAATTGGCTTGCGATACGTGACAGGTATATGCGCACATCATTTTGTCGCCCACTCAAGTGGTATCGGCTTTCTGAACAGGCTGAAGTCGATAATGCTCTTCCAATCTGGGATATCTTACAAGGCCTTACTTCGAAAACACACCCGGACATTTCCCCTGCGTATCACGCATTTTCTGAAATCTGTGATATAGCGCTCTCTCCGGATATTCGGAGTGGCTTGGCAGTAGATTGCCCTCAGCTCTCTTTCTTGCATGATATAGTGGCCGCAAAAATGAAACATGCTGTTCGCGATGTTTGCCTCACGGACTTTTACAATGATTTCTATCTATCATTTCCACAGTCAGCCCTACTATTGAAGCATCAAAACTTGTTCAACTTTTTGTTCGCGATTTCACCTGAAAATGAGAGGATGTCCATGCACAAAGCAGAACTACAAGTGCGTCTGGTGCGCTGTTTGTATGAAAGCCGACACCCAGTGCCAGAAGATATGCAACAGGGTCGTCTTCCGCTTTGTATGATACTCCACAAATACACCTATAATCCAATTGACGGTATTATACCTTACGACCAATATTCCGGCGAGTTCATTTATCTTGAATGTGCTTTCCATCTATTTACCGCGTATTCCTTTTCAGGTTTTGTGTGGCAGGTTGCTCAAATTGTTATGATGTTATTCGATCAAATTAGCAGGGAGAAATCGCCACATATGCTCGTCGACATGCCCTGTGCAAGGAATGATGCTCTTCGTGGATACATGATTTCGTTCGGTAGGCGATTAAGCCTTTCCCAGCACGGATTGGCGCTGCTCAGTCAGGATCCTGGAATAACACAAATCTTCGATGATATTTTAGTGTTCATAAACCGTAAACTGGTGGAGGAAATGTCTTCGTTCAGCACATCTGATACTGCAGGCATTCCAACTTTGCTCTTCTACACTTCGGCGTTATATGCCGAAGAATGTCGTCTGATAATCAGTCATTTCCCAAAGTCGGCATCTTCATTTGATTCACTACTACGCGCACTCTTCCAATACAGGGCTCTGACCATTGATAAGGGATCGAGAGACGAGGAACTAGAAAGACAACTCTCGTCGCCGGTCATTCAAGGATCTGCCTACCACGAAGTTCCGTTTTCCAAGAAATGGTGGTCATGCCTTGACGATTTTCGACATATACCTTTTGACATCCCTGATTCGGAATCGGAGACCAGTATTGCCTAGATATACGAAGTCACCAAGCGAGGGGCGCAGCCACAGAGCCAGTAAAAACCCGGAAACGATTACGGAGTGGTTCTGGTAGACAATTCTAGAATATTCATGGTTGCACAACGTGATTTGAAGTGAGAATTTGGTCGTAATTTGTTTGTGTGTGTCCACCCCGCTAAATTTTACTTGGGAATGCGGTAATACATGTGCAACACTCCAGATATCCGAGTGCTATGCGCTGAGCGAAGAGACCATCGATAACTTTATATATAGTATTGTTTCATACTATTATAGCTGCATGGTAGACAGCATACGCATGCGAGGCTTTACAATATCTCGATTGCGGAAATATTACCAAAGCTGACCGTGAAGATTCACGAGACCTATGCACTTGCTTCCTGTATTTTTCATGTGCTCTTCATTCTACAGTCCATTCGAATCTTTTTAACAAGCTCGTGATTCCTACTGAGCCCTTTAGCGCTCCAGCCAGATGTACCAGCTACTGAGGCATCTATATCTATTCTATACTCTATAGAAAGAGAGAACGTTTCAGAGGTGAGCGGGTCCATTTAGTTCTGAATATGCATGCAATTTGTTCCCTTACCCGACGGGTTGTGTATGATATTGGGAAAGAATACCAAGGGATAAATTAAAATGATTAAATTGAAATAATATATCAATGAGGAGGCGCGAAGCGTCGACGGGGGTAAAGCCCCTGGTTCTCTCACGAGAAAAGGGGGCGAGCCCGAAGGGCGGCAGGCGATATGAGGAGAGGGGGGAGCCCGAAGGGCGGCAGGCGATACGAGTATTGCACAACAAACCTGCGAGCGAAGCGAGCCGAATTTAAAACTAGTTAACGGTTAACACGCAAAAGAAGCAAGACAAAACTTTCTCTGAATCGGAGAAAGTTTCTTGCCCACTCCTCTGACAGCCCAAACTTTCTCCGATTCAGAGAAAGTTCATTGGCAAGTCTATTTTTAAACAACTGACGCGCGCAAAGACTAAACGGTTTAGCAACCAACTAGCATACCTATTAGTGCAGACTAAAGTCAACTAGCATGTAATGGCCAGACTTAAAAGTCGCCCCTCTATTCCTTGCTCTCCAACATGTCTACCCAACAGCCCCAACCTAACCCTCAGGTCAACCCAGTGGCTGGCCAGAGCAAGACTCCTTCCTCATATGCATTTCGGCAAATGTCTTCAATTGTATGTAACCACTATTTTCTCACTCTCGATACAGGATATCAAACCAAAGGCATTTTTCTACTTCTTCAACTCACATCTTTAAAAGAAATGTGATAATTTTTTGCCCGGACAGACATCATTTTTCATAAATGAGTGGGTTTTCTCTTCTTTCTTGTCTTTCTTTGCTCATACTTTACAGAGAATCTCCCACGCAAAAATAAATTGTTATACAGTCTGACCCGCAGACGTGCGGTTATCTACGAAATCAAACACATAGTCCCTCACGGGACCCCAATAATGCAAAAAATTCCATTTTACGTAATCAGGCGATTCGCATGCTGAAATCGTAGTCAGACGCGATGCCATTTCGCCACACGGCCACGTTTGTAAGCCTGAAGATTGAGGGTTTGAACTTCCGCACCATTCTGGCGTCCAAATATGCGGCTGCCCGTTACCCTACCCATGTGCAATCTTTCTCATTGTCCACTCTAACCAATCTTTTTTCGGCTTCAAAAATTTTGCTATCCATGGAACATGTGGTGTCTGGGTACAAGCTGTTGCACAATAATTGCTTCCCGGATGTATCAGCTACTGAGGCATTTATTGAAGCCAATCAGGTATCTCTGTTACATCATTGCTTTGTGATCGAGCGATCGTCAATCCATAATCGTCGATGATTGGTGTCGCACAATTGCCTCGCCCAGAAAGTGCCCAGAGAATGTAAATAAAGCACAACACTCGCACAAGGGATAAAAGGGGAGGCTGGAATGGAGCGGAGGCCCTCAGAATCCAAGCCACTTACCATCACATACTCCAGAAGAATGAAAGCAATGATGGTAAGCCTTTCTTCTTTCAGTTTTACGATGTTCATCTGTTCATTTGTTTTTCTTGTTTTGTGTATTTAATCTTTCAGACAACCCCTGTTTCCTGCGCCTCAAACGGATGCACCTGTACGTCGTGCAAGTGCGGTGACAAGTAAGTTGCTCAGCTTCAGCGTCTATGTTCCGACTAACAATCTTCTGCAGATGCACTTGCGGCACTCCCGTTTCCCAGTCTTCAGCTAGCGGCTGTGGTAGCTCCACTTGCAATTGTACATCGTGAGTCAGCACGCTTATATAGCTTGCTTTGGCTCAACGTTTTTTAGTTGCACTTGCAAGCCATCGGAATGCAAATGCTAGATGCACGACCGCCTTTTGAAAGACTTCAGTGTTTAACGCCATTTCCATAAAATTTCCACTGCACACCTCAATCCATGTTGATAAAGTCGTATTCACTCCGTGATTAATGTTAAATTAGTGTGTGGTTGTAATATACATTTCGATCTCTCTGAAATTGTACAACTCTTCAACACCATATCAACGATGTTTCTAAAGTCTCTCTGAGGATAAGTGATGAGTGTGTGCCACATAGGGGCAATATTAGATCAGTGATGCAGATTACGGCAATGGTCGGCTGGTCGGATCAACTTTGGAACGTTGGTCGACGCCAAGCTGACTCGCCCAGCAGTATGCTTTCAACCACCATACTACTGCTTCTGACATGCACTCTACATACAACACGAGGGTCACAGATAGACACCAGTCAACCCCACACATCAATTGAGAATGCAGATGCCGTAGCACACACTGCTACTATCCACGACTGCCAGGTTGTATTTGACCCCAACGATGTGCGCAAAGGCACCAGCGACAGTCGAATTCCATTACCCGTAGATAATCCAACCAAGTCATTCTGGATCGACACACCTGATGCCAACCCTCTCTCAGAATATGGAAGCACAGGTGAGCTCACAACGGACGCAGATATTTGTATAATCGGGAGCGGTATCACTGGCGTCAGTGCCGCCTGGCATTTGTCCAAGTTACTCGGGGACAACTCTCTCAAAGAATATGAACGCCAGAGGAGTGTGGTTATTCTTGAAGCGCGTCAGTTCTGTGAGCTTGTTCTTATGTCTGTCATGTCGTCCTTTGAATCGAGCGTTCAAAGGCTCGGGTGCTACAGGCAAGATTCTTGAGATTCAATAATGGATGGGCTCGAATGACAAAGTTTAGGACGAAACGGCGGACACCTGACTCCCATTCTCTTCCACGGTTTCTCGGCTCTGCAAGCGCGCTACAATACAACAGAAGCGTTGAAATCCTTTGCGTTGGAAGCTCATACATCCGACGCGATAGTCAAGTTCATCAAGCAGAATGGACTGGAACATGAAGTAGATTTGGTCGAGGGTGGACATTTGACATTATTGAGAAACAAAATAGAAGAGCAGGCCTTTCGGGATGACTGGGAGAAGGTCAAGAGTGCAGGGAGTGTCGGCCCGGACGCGAAGGTTGAGTGGATAGACAACGAGGAGCTGAGCAAGGTCAGCCTACTTTTTCTCGTTACGTTTCCATCTGATTCGACCTGCGCGCAGAAGTACCATGTGGACCCTAAACTTGGGTACTCCGCTGTTCATCAACGGGGTCACAACCTCTGGCCATGCAAACTCGTCACCCATCTCTTCAAGGACGCCCAAACTCCCTCACCCAAGGTGGCGGTTGAGCTGCACACCAAGACCCCTGTTACAGCCATCACGAAGATCGAGCGGGAATCATCAAAAGAGCCGCGCCGTCGTTGGAACTTGCACACGCCCCGAGGGAATATTGACTGCGAGTATGTCATACACGCCACTAACGGCTACGCCTCGCATCTCCTGCCCTTCCTCGCCGGACTCGAAGAAGAAGACGCGGAAAGTATTGTCGAGTACGGATTGAATGAGAAGCCTGGGTCTGTCGCCGGTGCTCAGGACGTAGATTTATCCTCGACGGAGTCCCAACTTCCCCGTGGGGCGTACGGGATCAAGCCTACAAGAGGACAAGTCGGCGCTGTGCGTTCATCTGTCAACGCGTCTTCTCTGGGATGGCTGACATCGTGGGACGGCGGGAACGGTGGTGATGAGTATTGGTTCCCGAGATACCAGGACACTGAACATAAGAACCCGCTCATCATCCTGGGAGGCGGCAGGTACGCGTCGGAGGGACGTACGAAAGAGGTGGGTGTGTGGGACGACTCTGTGCTCAACCCGCGCGTCTCGAACGCGATCCGGACGTACCTCCCTGTCCTGTTCCCCGACCAATTCGCGAAAGATGGAGAGTGGGAGATGGAATGGGTGCGTTATTATTATTCTTTTTTTTATTGCTTATTTACCATCTTGTTCAGAGCGGTATCATGGCATTTACCAAGAGCGGCGATCCGTTTGTAAGTGATACACTCGCTGATGTCTGTTTTAATTTAACGTGTTTCTAGGTTGGTCCTGTGCAGCCCATTCAGACTGCCCCTCACACGCAGAGCATAGAGAACCCATATGCTGGGCAATACATTTCGGCCGGGTACTCTGGCCATGGAATGCCTCGTGCATACGCTTGGTCAGTGGTTTCCTTTGTTAAACATGCCGCTGAATTAATCATGCTTGATTATTTAGCGCCCAAGCCGTGGCGAGTATTATTGCTGCCCAGATTCAAAGAGAAGACTGGACACCGCCTTCGTGGCTTCCAGAGCGTTATTTGACCTGGGCTACTGTGCCTTGAGTTGGTTAGTGTATCATACGCGAGGCTGGGCAATAAACTTGATAATCCGAGGAAATTTTGTTTCGCATACGAAGTTTAAGGCCCAGGACATATGGTTCTGAATCTAGATCTCAGGCTTCACTGGGCAATGTCAAAGTTTTCAGAACTGTTCTCACTACGGGCGCCGACTGCTGTAAGTTAAACATACAGCAGTAAACTTACATGTCTTATGTAAGTTTAGGTGTATGTTCAACTTACAGCATATGTGTCGGGAAAACAAAAATTTAACAAAGACATATTGTGTTTGGTGGCTGTATGCCGACCAAACACAATTGCTGTAAGTAGCCTGTAAATAGAATAAACACCTAAATTACACAAATTGTGTTTGTCCGGTGTTAGTAAAACATACACATTTTCTGTAAGTAATACAAACAGCACTTACTGTAAGTAAAAATTACACACAAAGAAAACAATTTGTGTATGTTATACTTACACAAGTTATTCAATTCATTTAATGGTGTAAGTCTGACATACACAAATAGTGTTCTTTCTGTGTAAATTTTACTTACAGAAAGTGCTTTTGTGTCATTTACAGAAAATGTGTATGTTTTACTAACACCGGACAAACACAATTTGTGTAATTTAGGTGTTTATTCTATTTACAATCTACTTACAGCAATTGTGTTTGGTCGGCATACAGCCACCAAACACAATATGTCTTTGTCGAGTGTTTGCTTTTCATACACGTGTGCTGTATGTTGAACTTACAGCGAAACTTACATAAGACATGTAAGTTTTCTGCTGTATGTTTAACTTACAGCGGTCGGCGCCCGCAGTGTCTATGACACGTACAAATAACACGTAGATAGTCAAGCAGTACGACGGACCCTAAGAAGGATGGGCCAGCAAGTCCAAGAGTCCAAGACTTGAAATTTAGAGACGCCGGGAGGACGCATCGCTCCATCACAGTCCAAGTAATCGAAGTTTTAACTCTTTGAGTCTCGAAGATCTCCCTCAACTACACCAACATCAAATATCTCATGGCACTGAGAGAGAAACAGGAGGCTTCTTGTGTATAATTGACAACTTGGAAGAGCTGCGCGTTTATATACATTGTGCAGCGCACTTTCTACACGGCAAAACATGTGCATGTGTCAATATACCATCAGTATAGCCCACGAAACAAAGGCATCGATGGTCCTCCATGCCATTGCCCATTGTAGGCAAGTAGCCCTAGGTAGCTAAGTGGTTTTACGGACCCTAAAAAGGATACCTGCGCCTTCCTGCAGCTTCAGATACCTCGCTGCGAGGGGGTGACACATCGGTCCCTCACAGATAGGCGTGGATCACTTTTAGAGACACTGTGGCCGCTGTAGCCAGCACATGCACAACCCACTGTGGGTTTGTGACTTTGTCTCAGAAATAACAAAGGTAACTGAGACATGCGAGCTCATTGCTGGTGCGTTGAGTCGATGTGGGTAGTGACGAGGAGACATGGGAATGGCACACATTAGGTACACTGGAAGGGCATCATACGCCGCCCCAGAGGCAGCATAGAATTGCGATCCGCTCACCCAAAGGCAGCTTGGTACTTCGATTCGCCGACCCAAAGGCAGCTTGAGATGTCGATGCGCCGACCCGGAGGCAGCTTAGAATTCGATGCGCCGACCCGAAGGCAGATTTCGATTCGCCGACCCGAAGGCAGCTTGAGGTTTGATACGCTGAACAAACTTCAATTCGCCGACCCAAATGCATCTGAGTACTTCGATTCGCCGACCCGAGGGCAGCTAGAATTTCGATGCGCCGACTCGGACCCGAAGGCAGCTTGAGGTTTTGATGCGCTGACCGGGTAACATAGTACTTCGATGCGCCGCCTCTAAGTAAGCTTAACAACGTGGCGGAGAATAAGAGGGTATAGGAAGGAAAGCAGCACCCAGGCAATGTTCTTCGTACATTTCGATGGTGTAAGAGGAAAGTCAAGCTGCGCCGACCCTCGTCCTCTGGCTTAAATGCTTATGGATCACGTGATAACTATGAGAATTTTTGGATTATCCATGGTGAGGGATGCATTAACCATTCACGTTGGTAACTCGAGTTTCATCGACAATATGGCCCGTATACGAAAAGAAAAAGGTCGTTCTTCCAAAGCTCTTCAATCATCATCGAAAGAGTACGCGAAAAGCTCAACAACGTCGCTAAAAAACGACAAGACGCCCAGGACTTTGTCGAAAAGCCAGATATCGTCATTGGGAGGGGATGAAGCTGATTTGGAGTTATTGAAAGGTGTAAAACAGGATGTAGAGATAAGTTCGGGGTCTACGGTCAATGATGTGTGTCAAAATGCCCATGTAATATCGATGCAGCTCATCCATCCCTTTCGTTTCTTAGGCTGCGTTGCAAAATGACGTTTCTAAATTTTTGAACGAACTTAATATCGGCAGTGGGAACTCAAACAACACCCCGAAATCTAAACCAAACGCGAAAGGAAAAGAGAAAGAAAAGCTTCATTCAGGTTCGAAGACTACACATGAAAAGAAAGGGAAGCCTGTGGCCGAACCCCAAGAATCGACTTCCGTCTCAAAACCTTCGAAAAAAGACAAAAAACACGTTCAAAAGACAGAAACACCTGCACCATCGACTACTACCGCACCTGTAGAGGAACGTCCGAAAGTCGTGCTACCTACAAAGGTTACGCTCAACCCGAAATCGCAATTTGTCTTCCAGCCAATTTCGCAATGGTACAACGCTCTACCTACCCTTGATTATTCCTCCTCAGCCTCCACGACAATCACTCCAGCACAATTATCATCACTATCACAAAAGGCTGCAGAGCTGCATGAAAAAGACATTTCTACCTTCCTGACATCCTCCTCCTCGAACTCTTCCTCATCTGAGGCGAGCTTCCTTGCCAAAATCATTTCATCGGGTACACTCTCGGACAGGCTCAGTGCGCTGACGCTTTTGGTGCAGAGTAGCCCTCTTCACAACATCAAGGCGCTGGAGACATTGAGGACGATGGCGGAGCGAGGCAAGGGAAAGGGTGGCAGGGAAGAGAGCTTGAAGGCGCTGAGGTGTATCGTTGATTGGTGGGTCGGAGGCGGAGCACCCAATCGCAAACTCAAGTGCGTATTTTCTTTTCCTCATGACCGTTTCTGACTTTTTTCCTTAGATATTTCCGCGACCAGCCTTTACTGCATCCCGGTGTTACAGACGAATATCTTTTGCTCTGGCACTTCGAAGATTGGTTGAAAAAGTACTTTTTCTCGGTCCTTCAAGTGCTTGAGGTTCGTTTTACTCTTCACAAGAGGACCCATCAGTTTCTAATCGACGATTCACACACAGACTCTTTCGCTAGACCCTCTACCCTACGTCCGGACACAAACCATCAGTCTGATATTTACACTCCTCAAGGATAAACCCGAGCAGGAGCAGAATCTGTTGCGTTTGCTCGTCAATAAACTAGTCAGTACCATTCTATCAACCTATTTAAAATTCTCATTTTCTAAACAAACAGGGAGACACGGAAAAATCACTCGCCTCGCGTGCTTCATACCACCTGCTTCAACTCCTCCAAAGCCACCCTGCCATGAAAGCAATCGTCGTCCGCGAGATCATTTCCCTCGTTCTGCGTCCCGCAGCTCCTACCACAGCCGCTGTCGTAGCTGCTGCCGCAGCCAGCACCGCCGCCTCTGCCAACAAACACATCCGATTCGGTGATGCTGAGCCTCCCAAACCTGCCCCAACACCGAAAGGTTCTTCATCAAAAGACAAGGAGAAAAAAAGCACCAATTCACATGCGCGATATTACGCGACAGTGACGTTCAATCAAATTGTGTTGACGCCCGGGGACAAGGAGGTGGCGCTTCAGTTGATTGATGTTTATTTTGAGATGTTCAAGGAACTTTTGGGAGAGGGGCTGGGAGAGGAAGTGGATGGAGAGGCGGATGAGAAGGTGGATCATGGTAAAGGAAAGGGGAAAGGGAAGGAAGAAGAAGAGTTCAAGACGGACAAAGGAGGAAGGATCATGGAGAGATCAAAGGGCAAAGGAAAGGGAAAAGGAAAGGTTATGGAAATCAAGGGCGCAGCTGGGTTTACAGAGGTCGAGGATTCGAACTCGAAGCTCGTTTCTGCCATTTTGACTGGTGTCAATCGCGCACTGCCGTTCGCAAAGATTGACGCAGCCGACGTCGGGTGCGCGCTTCTCTCCTTTTCCATAACGTCTCAATTTTAAGCTAACGCGCGTCTTGACAGAATCAACAAACATATCGACACCCTGTTCCTCATCACCCACAAGTCCACTTTCAACATATCGCTCCAAGCTTTAGTTCTCATTCAACAGATATCAGCCTCGCTCTCCTCTTCCTTACCCCCTTCCTCCGCATCCTCTTCATCTTCTTCGTCAGCAGCAGCGACTGCCAAGTCCATTACGGACCGTTACTACCGTACCCTCTACGCTTCGCTCCACGACACACGGCTCGCGACGTCCTCGAAGCAAGCGATGTACCTTAACCTATTCTTCAAGTCCATCAAAGCTGACGCGGGTGTCGGTACCGACGACGCGAGTGTAAAGGGCGAGAAGGGGGAGAGGGTCAAGGCGCTCATCCGACGGTTCGTCCAGGTGCTTGTAAGTGGAGGTGGTGGCGCACCCGAGTTTATTGCCGGTGGGCTCTTCTTGCTGGGCGAGGTATGTCTATTTCAAGTTTCAGAATGTTTATCGGTAATCTGGGGACTCATTGGTGGTTGCTTTTGGGGTTCATTTAGCTGTTTAGTAGTATACCGGGATTGAGGGCGATGATCAATGAAAAACCCAAAGCACAGAAGGGAGACGATGCTGCTACACAGGAGGCGTACGACCCCAGAAAACGCGAGCCGCAGTTCGCACACGCATCGGCGCTACCCCTATGGGAACTGGTGCGTTTTTGCCCTCTTAACATTTCCATATCCATGTCCCGAATTTTCATTGATTATGCCTTTTCTGTTTTGCGTGCCAACAGACGCCTCTGCTGAACCATTACCACCCTGCGGTCGCACTGCATGCGCGCCAGCTGCTCACCTCACAGCCGCTCACGGCATCAGCAGACCTATCGCAGAACACGCTTTTGCACTTCCTCGATCGGTTCGTGTACAAGAACCCGAAAAAGCTCGGTAAAGATAAGGGCGAGGAGAAGGAGGGTGAAGAGGTGCTCGGCGCCAAGGGCGCAAGTGCGATGCAGCCGGCGGCGAGCGCCCTTGACGGCGTGAAGTTGATGAAGGGAGAGGCGGGTCGTACGGCCGCGGGGATGGTGATGGTGAATGAAGCAGCATTTTTGAAGAAGAGGCGGGAGGATGTTCCTGTTGATCAGGTTTGTTCTTCCTGTTTTCAAAATATCGGCTGAGGCACTCATTTTTTTCGTGTAGCTGTTCTTCCATGATTTCTTCACGAGGAAGAATGAGCGTGAGAAGGCGAAGGCTGCGAAGGTTAACAAGAGGAAAGATGACGAGGAGGAAAGCGAAGAAGATGAGGAGGAGGGTGAAGAAGATGAGAATGTCGCGTCGGATGATGAGGCTGACGCCGACGAACCCGCCAGCGAGTTCAGCGAGGAAGATAGTGACGCTGACGAGGCAGAGATTTGGAAGGTGCGTGCTTCACATACTTTATATTCTCATGTTCTCTAATATATTGATTCCCGTTTGATATTTGTAGGTGATGCAGGCGACGATGCCGAAGGCCGCTGGGGAAGATGACGATCTTATGCTGGACAGCGATGTCGATGAGGATGAGGATGCGTCAGTTGACTTCGGAGATGATAGCGAGTTGAACGGGTCTGACCTCGATATCGATGACGACGAGGAAGTTGGGAGTGAAAACGACGAAGATGAAGGCGAAGAAGAAGATGATGATGATGAGGAAGGCGGCCTGTCACTTGCGGAAGATTCAGACAACGAGGATCTTATCCCTCTCGATGGGATGGAACACCCACTGGGTCTTATCGAGTACGACGGATCGGACGCCGACTCGGACGCTGGCGCTGTGGTCGATGAGGACGAAGTCTGGGGAGGTATCAGTTCTGAGAACAAGAAGCGTAAGCGCGGTGGGAAAGAAGATCCGAGCATGAGCAGGGAAAAGAGGAAGAAGCGCAAGGCGCTGCCGACCTTTGCCAGCTATGAGGATTATGCGAAGATGATTGAGGAGGGGCCAGAGGATGATATTTGAGTTTTGTACTCGGATTCCCGATGCGTATAGCTACATGGAAGCATGCTCTGATATGTCTTCAAAATCGCTTGAGAGCTGAAGCGCCCGTCTATTACAGGCTTCGCCTACTAAAAGTATGATAAATACTCTGTTTATGCTTTTCATATGCTTGTCAATAGCTTTGTTATGTGTGCATTGCGTGAGTCATTCTCTCTAAATTACACTTCACTTATAATGACAGATTCATAACCTTGTCGATATACAAAGAGATGCTTACAGGGACCACGTAAGGAGTATCTTGAAGTTCAAGTTCTCCACTGGCGGAGGATGAAACTGAGGTTTAAATGGTTATACTATTTCCCACGAATTGTGATCCGAGTATGTTCCGATACATGTTTGTCGCATACAAACATCGATCCGACATACCGAAGACAAGCAAATTAGGTCGCCTCAGAAGGGCAAGAGCCTCGTCGCATCTTTCAGGTGGAAATGATGCCCTGTAACAGATAGGAATGCGCTAGGAACGAGGCTACTAGATACAGCTTCAAGCAAGTCCCTGCTTGTCCTCATGACCGACGCAGATCCATCGAGCTGCAAACATGGGCAAATATGCGAGAGAGTATAAAACAGTCTTCCTATCTCGCTCGAAAAAACAACAACTTGTTCTACTACCACAAGCTCGTACTCGCAAACATGATCGCTGTGAGCTCTATGTTCATCACCCCACCAAGTTGTTGCTGATAGCCCTTTTGTGCCCACAGATCACCAACACCCCCGTCAACAACAATGGCTGCGGAAGCAACGCCTGCGGCTGCAACACCGGGTGAGTAGATAGTGTCCAGACACCGTCCCAAACACCCACTCATTGTTTTTTGTCTGATAGCTGCGCCTGCAAGCCCGGAGACTGCAAGTGCTAAACGCGTCATCTCCAACGGCGTCGCGTCGAACTCAAACCTCAAACCTTTGTTGTACAATGTTCCAGTGGCCGCGTATCCCATTTGTAACAAATAAATAAATACACATATCTTTTTGAGCGTGCCCTACTATCTATCCATTTCATAAGTTTGTGAATCAATGAGGGTGGATCCAACGATACTACAAAGAGAGTGCGGAGAGGCGCTTACCGAGATCCAGACTGATATCGCTTTCATCGCGCCGAGTCCAGGAGTTCTAGCCAGTGTAGCAAGAATCTAACATCACCTATTAGTGACGCGTCTTCGGTCAGTCTTCGGTCCCGGCCATCCTGTTTTCACCCATACACTTCTATTGAATTCAAAATCAGTCACGATTATTATATTGTTGACTCGTGAATTCGATTTACTCTCCGTATCATCTATTAGGAAGCTCAACTTTTCAGACATCTCAAACGCTACTGGCTTTCCAATACCGTCTTTATTGAGCTGACTTCGTATTTTCCGTGGTTTACATAAAATCTTCCAGCCAGGGAGGTTCGACCATATTTCCAAACCGCTCGATTCAGTGTATAACGTGTTCCTGAGCAACTCGAATTCCTGGGAGTTATGCAAATAAGTTGAACATAGCATTGGGAATAGGGATCAAAGTCCTATGTACCTTGCTCACTGGATGTTGTTTCTTCGTTAAGCGTTCTTGCCTCCACAAGGAAGCAAGGGATTTAGGCTCTGATGCCAAGCGAGCAATTAGAAGAAAATGGCACAAACTCTGCCTGAATTATAGAAGAAGCTTCGCGGCCTCGAGCCGATGTTTCTGGTATACTAGCAAACCTCTGTATACGATTATACACATGTCATACAGTTCCGGGAAAGAGGATGCACACACGTATTTATCACTTAGTCATATTGAAAGGCCAAGCTTCATTTTTTCCTTCAGCCGAGGAGAATTTATCATCACGGGAGGGTTCCGGACACCACATACTACGATTTCGTGGTGTTACCTTTCCAAGTATGCATCGCTCTGGACAGTTGATTGTAAAAGCGCTAGTCGACTTATCCAATGAAAAAAATCAAACACATTGATGAGCATAAGATCTCAAAGGCAAACACGCTTTGAGGACCGAGATCAATCATGCCTCTTCTTGATCAGTGAATTTGGAGGACCACCTCTAGTTGCTGACTTTATGTATCAAATACTGGCAACTGCCAGTTGGGCCTGATACATGAGGAGAGGCAACTGCCAGTTGCCAGAATTGATGCATCGTGTGTTTGGTGGGGGGGAGAATGGGGGCGGGCATTGGTCAACACGACCAAACACTGTTGATAACGCGCGGGATCGCTGTACGGGGCCCCGCAGGGCACGAAAAATGGCCTTGCTCGTCGTTGGGGCGGCCGTTTTGCGCGCCAAAAAATGGGTTGGGGTCCTCGTGACGAGCGGGATTTAATCCCGCCGTTTGCGCGCTGTTTGGGACGATGAGCGGGGTGGATGGGTCGGGGCGACTTTGGATGACGTCCAGGAATAATTGTCGCCCCTTCCCAATTCGGAATTGATCATCAATCCGGATGCAGTTACTGCTGATGGCAGGAAGTGTGGCCAGACTTGGGCCAGACTGGGTCCATCAATGTCCATCAGCGCGGATGCAGTAGCCAGACACCTCGAGCTTGCGGCTCCGTTGGAACACAGGCATGGCCCAGCCCATGGGTCTAGGCTTTCCGCCATGCTGGATAGGTACTGTATTAGAATTCGTCGCGCTTTGTTTGCTTTTCCGCCCGTTTTTTGAGAGATGACCTTTATACAGGGCTGTCTTCCATATTTCGACAGTATATACATTTAATGTTTTGCAGGGACTATAAGAAAAATTTCACAAATGCTTCAAATATGCCGTATGTTACTGCCTATTGGTTTGAGTAAGAATTTAACACTAGTATACTCAAGCAATACGAACGTAGATGAAAGCGTATAATAAACATTCAATTTCATTCAGCAGATTTACCGCGAGTTCTAGCTAGACTACTGTGGCTGCACCTCATCTGCCCCATCGGGCTCGTCAATTAATGGCAAAGGATTACCATTGTTGTCTACACGTATACCCCACTTATTGACACGGTTTCCTCTAGCATCTTCATAGTAGAAGCTAAAGCAAATGTGAGAATTATATACGCTGTGTCGACATTCAAACACACACACCTATGTTTCACCCGTTTTCTTGGAGGCGGAGCCGGTGCGGTTGGTGCATCTGGCAGAGGTGCAGTTGCCTTTCGCTTTTCCCGCGTCCTGGTAGCCTCCGCTGTAGACGTTGTTGCCTTTCCTGCCTTTTTACCCTTCTTTTTGGACTTTTTTCCCGTTGAAGGAACAAGCATTTGTTCGCGATGCGGTAAAGCACTGGCATCTGCTGACGTGGCTGCCAAGGAATCCGTCGCGTGAACAATTGATCTAGGCGCAATTTCCTGAGTGCCACTGAGCGGTTGCACAACATTGGGCGTCCTGTCAGTAAAGTCTTGCACTGGCGTGCCGCATCGAGAGGTTACAGGAGACGGTACGGGGGATCCGTGTGTCGACATGTTTTCCGGCAAGTCAAATGGGAATGGGTTCGAGTTAGACGTGGATGTTGACATCGTGGGCGGGACGGGCGGCATAGATCTGACTTCAGTTGGTACCGAGGGCTGTAAGGCAGTTTGTGGCGGGTTTGATGTTTGTTGGGATGGACCGGGTGCAGCAGATGCAGGCTCCGTAATAGAGGCATCAACATACTGAGAAGAGCTGGAATTTTCTCTATTAATCTGCAACACAGTGCATGCAAATAAATTAGGCATCCATAGTAGGCAGAAAACATTGAACTTACAGCACGAAGAGGGTCGTTTGCACTGAGGGCACGGGCTCGACATTCTTCCGGGGCTATACATATGAACAATTAGTTAGATAGTAAACTCGAATAAGAATATTTATCAACTTCCTATAACATTTTTGCAAGAAACTCCCGAAGACTGGAACAAGTTGTCTTTTATACCAAGTTCGCTCGGAGGCGCCAAAATTCAGCTTCACTTCCCCCGCTGTTTCCCCCGAGTGAATACTGGTATGTTTCAGTTGGTTTTCTATTGTAAAACAAATAACAATATGCACCTGATTACATTCAACAGCCCGTCCTTAGCTGGCTCTGGACCACCAACCAACAATGTTGCTTTCCACCCTGTCGCCTCGCAGAGTAGATCAAGGATAGGTTGCATAACCTCTACGATGCTTTGAATTGCCCTGGTATTTAATAAAGCATTATCAATATAAAACAGGTCGCAGGCAAATAGTATGAGAGCTCACCGTTGTCGATCTGCTGGATCAGTTGAAAGCTCGTTGTCGCCGTCATACATCTCCATGGCTGCCTCATGTTCTTCTTTAGCAACCTTCTTCCACCTCTCCTGCTCGCTTTTCGGTAATGCCGCATACATCTCTCTTGCGATGCGATCCCGATCCGCAACTTTGTTGCTTGACTTAACAGGCTGGCCTCGAAGTCTTGCAAGTGCGGCCTGTCTCTCGTATTCGCGATCAATGGCATCCCGTTGAGTTTTTCGCCAGACGTTTGCAGGTGTCTTCATGCGAGGACGGCACGCTTCCTTCCCTGTCAGTTGCCGAAGGATGTCTAGAAGAGATACGTCTGCCTTCTTCTGCTTGCCATTGTCGCGGGCATACTGATATGCCAGCCAACGTGCAATTTGCTACATTTAAAAATAGACACATTAGATTAGATAAGGCACTATCCGTAATCTGTGCAGAATACATACGCCTTTGCGAAACTCTGCCAATTGACGCCTAGTCTCGCTTAACTCCCTGTCGCTTTCTGAAAGAGGTCCGATAGGTACAGTTTCTGCGTCGGCCACATCGTCGTCCACAAGGGCAAGCTCTTCTGCTGTAGGTTCATAGGTAACAGGTTTGTCAAGTGGAAAACGCTTGAAAAAGCGTCGTTGAATAGACATCACAGTCTCTTTGATGTTGTCCTCGGCAACAGCGGTGGCATAGGTTTGCTTCTGAGACATCAAGAAGTCTTTTCGAGCACCTTTGAAGGCTCCTGGATTAGGCATTGGTGGAACAAAAGCTTCAGGACAATAGAAGGTATTGGGATGGCAGATAGGCTGGCAACGAAGGAAACACAAAAGCAACAATGTTTGGGGTGAGTATCTCCTAAATTTTGTTTTATAAGCTAACGCCTCTTACTATCGAGCACTATAAATACAAACCAAACCGTGCTTCAATGCGATGCCCTTGAACCTGACCATGTAAGCCTGCTATGCTTGTTTTGTTGCGTCGTTTACATTTGAATTGCACACTGTTTCTACAATAAGGGGCACGTTATCATTGTCTACTTGAACTGGTTCGTACTTGAGAAACATCTGGAAACATACGTTGGCGACCCGCTGCAACCCGATGATTTGTTGTTTGAAATTCCATTAAAGTTCACTCATTTGGAATACTCGACGCGCATTTTGAATAAATATTGCCTCCTCCAAGCCTCTTTATTTTCTCTACCATACCATGGAGCCCCCACCCGACCCTCCTCCGCCCTCTCAGCCCCCAACCGATGTGAAGGGAAAATCTCGCGCCACGCCTTTACAAGGTTCAGCCGGAGAGTCCTCTCACGTCAACAACTCGGTTTCCATCCCGTCTACCTCTGCTGTTGAAGACACTACGCCTGCGTCTTCAAGCTCTGCATCTTCAAGCTCCACGTTTTCTGTTGTCCATCCGCCTCATCCGTTTGAATTGGCGTTTCAAGTTGATGAAGTCCCAGTTCCTGCAATTTTTGTTGGCCCATTCACCAACACTCCTTCTCGTTACTTCGGCATCAATTTCTCTGGAACTCGTGTTCCACACCCTGCAGAGCTTGTACATCCTGCTCTAATGGTTCTGGTTGTCACCGTCGGTCATGTCGTTGGAATTTTTGATAGAGAAGAGTATGTTATTAAATATTAGACTGCTAGCCCATAACTAACACATAATTTAGTCAAATTGATTTGGCTACACTATTTCTCGTTCCGGGTTTTGTTGTCCGTCAGTTCTACACATGGTACCGTGCACGCGCGTTCTACGCACAGGAGTACCATGCTGGTCGCGTCCGGATTGTCCCTTTCCCGCCATCTGGTTCACCATCTCCAACGTCCCCGCCATCGGCCCCAGGTGGAGGCCCGTCATCGGATGCAGGTCCGTCATCGGCTCCAGATGCAGGCCTGTTGTCGGCATCAGGCGCAGGTGCTCCGCTATCAGGAGCTGGACAGTCTTCAACTCCTGGCCCACCCGCATCGTCACTTCCGTCAGCATCAAGCCCATTGTCTACCACTACCCCCGGTTCCACTTCTGCTGCATTGCCTCCCCCCCCTGTACCCTCTGTACCCTCTGCACCGACACAATGTGCATCGGCATCGGCAATGGCACGGGTCTCGACCCCGACAGTTGCGCTGGACCCAAATGCACCCTTTGGTACGCAGGCTAATCCGATTCCCGTTGGTTTTGGCGCCGCTCGAACTCGCAGGGCTATCCGCTTGGCAAGGTCTGACCCTCGCTTGGCTTCCATCACTACCACAGCCAGAAAAGGGAAGGGTAAACTTCGAATCATCAAAGAAGATCTCAGTAAACCCGACTACGTGAAGTTGACACCCGGAGGCAAGTATTATATTCAAGACCCAGACGACCCATGGACCTATTACGCCGTGGACTCCATCGAACGTATGCTCCCGCCGCCTACTTATCATTTTGGCCGCTCAGCTTCGGAGATTGCAGCAAATCCACCTCCTCCTATCCGACTTGAATCCCCCAGCACTCCTTCTCTTCCTCTGCCTCCGGCTTATTCTGCTCCATTAGCTGCTAACCAGAATCCCACGGTCACGGTCAACTCTTTCAACACTTCGGAACAACGTCGTATTTCGCAAGCAATGGAAATTGCGGCTGAGTCTACGTGGAGCACCGAGGGTTATTTGTGGTCGGACACCTGGCCTACTACCTCCCCAGTCGGTCCTAGCTATGCCTATCCTGTGCCGTCTTGGGCTGAGGCAATGACCGAGACCTTGTCGGATTCTTTTCCCGGACCCTTGCAATCTCAAGACTCTCAGGCTTCCCTTGGCACCACTCTTGGCGCTTTGTCGGAAGCCAGTTCTTTGAATAACCAAGCAAGTCAGGCGCCTACTGCTTCCTTGGATTCAGCCTCTCGCACAAACACTCAGCAGTTGGACATCTCTGACAGTCAGATGGATGTTGATCAAGGGAGTCAGTAGTTTTGATACTTTGTAGCGTTTTTGTAGCATATACATATCTGTCTACTAAGTATCTTTGCAGCCAAGTTGTTAATTTGAATCTTGTTAAACCGGTTTCTCTACTGCCGTTGGGGGCACAAAAAATTTTCCTCATGTTCTCCAGTCTTTGCATATCAGTAATAAGGTTCATAGCAACAGATTTCCAATACACTCAAAAAAGCTGCCCAGTGTTTTCAAATTGGAATCAAATAGGAAACTGAACCAGCTTGATAGTGAGTCCAAACAACTTAAATACAAAAAATTCCAGGAACAACAATGTGTAGCATTTCAGATAGGTACATAGAAATCATATGATTGATCCAAGAATGATTCTGTAACCTGTGTGAATCATTCAACCGCGCAGGAGCGACTCAGCGTCTCTTTGACCCACCCCTATACGAGTTAGTACCGTGGAGCCGGATCCACTCCTCTTCTGTAATCTCGTGCGCCAATGCGCTCAACCTAATCCATTCGGCCTCCTCATCAGGCTCTTCAAATCCCATTTCCTTTTGCTTTTTGGTCCTAAGAATGTATATGACTTTAAGACGTATGAAGTGCAGCAAGGAGAAAGCAACTCACCGGTAATACCTCCTCGACCTGAGATTTATATTCAGCCGGTTCTTCTCTCGATACCGAGCTTGCGCCTCACGGTGTTGTGCTCTGATCCGTTCAAGCTCTGCAGGAGGAAGATCTTTGCGCCTGTATATCAAGTATTGACGAAAGTACTCCATGTAAGATAAGGAAATCACAAACCTTTGTGAACGGATACAAGATTTCTCCTGCTCACGTTGACGATTGCTACAAGCATTGAATGTTAGGCAGGGTACTTAATCCTAAGAGCTAATAAAAGCACGTACACGGCGTAATACAATCGTTTTCGCTCCAGACGTGCCGTGTGCAGAGAATTCCTTAGCCTAGAATGACTAAGTATACGCATTGCAACGTAATAGATGGATAGTGAACCTCGGAACGAGCGGATTGAAATATTTTCAAGTTTTTCAAGCGGAGTTTTTAAGGGAAGTTTTGCCGTGGTCAATGAACAAGGCGTCAAGGAGTGTCCAAGCATGTCTTTCAATTGGAGTTTTAAAGGAAAGCTTTGCCGCTATCAATGAACAGGGCATGTCAAAGCAAATCGGCCAGATAGAATAATTCATTGCACTTGCTATTCAAGCCCATTCTTTCTCAAACATCGACTAAAATTCATGTAAAATCCTGTAGAACATAAAACCGCGGAAAAAAAAAATTTGAATAATGACCGATTTTTATCTCATGTCAGGTTTTCAAGTTGCAACTATAGGGATATTTCGAAGAGAACTCAACACATCACCTAAGATTAGCTAGACAATGTGCCACAGATTTGGTACCGTTTGAAAGATACGACTGAGAGCTATCTAGGTATGTCAATTATATGTTCGGAAACAAGACCTATCTAACAGAATTCACTTTACAAGTACAAAACAGCCGCTCATCCGAGATCACCAGAAAGTGGCCCGAGATCACCATAAAGCACAAAAGACATAGACACAGATGTTCTATTGCACACAAACAGTTATTTTGTTGCTGAATTATTTACAACGAAAGTAGGCTAGTGTCTGATAGCATAGATAAACCCAACTTCCATCGGTTCCGGTTCATTTGATCATCTTCTTCTCGTTGTTGGGCAGACAATGTAGACAGGTATTCCTTCCGCGTTGAGCAGTTGTTCCCCACCCAGCGAAAAATGCCGCCGGCAGTATACTGCACAAAAGAGTATCGATGTTCATTTTTACTGACCGGTATATTAGAGTGGGTTAGGAGAGCCAAAGGGATTAGAATTGTACAGCCAGGTGGGAATTCGATGACAATCTTCAAGTCCCAAAGAATCAAATGCCCCCCCTTGGTGTGGTCGAAATATCCGAGGGCAGTGATTGCGCACCATCCGTAGGCCAAATTTGCGAAGTCTTTATGTTGATAGCAGACCGTCCTTGGGCCAAAGTTGTATGAAACGGCGCTGAAGATGCTGAACGCAAATAGTCGAACAAGATGGCTGTGTCTTCTGTGCAATTCCCCAAGCGTATGTGCATAGTGTTGATATAACCTCTGCGACCACGTAAACATAACAGCTGCCGCCATATTCAGAGGTATGAGCTGAAATCAACGAAGGGAACGGATGCACATGTAGCAAAGCCTGCAAACCGCTTGAAGCACTCCATGTTATTGAGATCGTTGAGCACCTTTTGATTCTTTTTTCGGTGGTGCAGGTTGTCTGGACCTTGTTGCCTACCTCCGTGCGATACACCGCAGCTCAGCGATGCAAATTTGCCTCTTCTATGCTTGACGTCCTCGGGAGTGAAGTCGCATTGGCCTCTATTTGATTCCAGTGCATCCGCGGCCTGTCGACACAGTACGTCCCAGTTTTCATCTTTGGGGTGATTGGCAACGACCCCAATAATCCTATTACCAGAATCCACGATTGGAATCGACTCGCTGAGCAAGGGCTTCAGTTACCAAAGCTGAGATAAAAATGAAGCATACGTTTGGGCCCTCAGCAATCGAAATTTGTACTTTGAATCGTCTCCCACCAGCTCCTCGAGTTTGAATTGTTTTTGCATAGTTGGGCCACTGTCCAGTGCAACGTATCCCGTGCTCGCAACAGGAATGGATTCTGTTGGCAGGTCGCTCAATAAAGGTAGAGCTTTCTTGACCTTACGAGGATTTCCTCTCTTATGAAGATATGCGTCGACAGAGCTTGACGCCAATTTACGCTTTTTCGCCCGAGCAATGTTTGACTTGACGTTCTTTCTTGCCCTGCGACGATCGTTCGATGGCATTGTGAGCTGCCGGGGATCATCGACTAATGCTGCAGGAATGATGTCAGAGGAGCCTTCCAAAGTGATGGGTGACAAAGACTCCAGCAACGAAAGGGAGGGGATTGACGCCTCTGGAATACGTGGGGAATTTTCGCAAGAGCTGGTGAGTGGTGTAAGTGGGCCAGAAAAGGGCGAGAGCTCAATGTCTGCCAGGTCAAAATGGGAGTCTTGGGCGGTAAACGCAGCATGCATTTGTGAAGGGAGGTCAAACTCAGTGCGGCAGACGCTGGTTAACTCTGCTGTTGCCATTGTAGATGGGTTGCCTTGGCATAGTTTCCTCAGTAAAGACGTGTGGGTAAACAAATTAAGCAGACAAAGGGAGTCTATCCCTTAGTCTGTACTCTCGCTCATCTCTGAAGGCGCCAGTGTATGTCCGTGCCCGAACGTTTCTCGGCCCTCAGAGACAGAACGAGGTAACAGAATATTGACGTCACCCAAAGCAAATTCAACACATACCTTTTTTAAATCTCCCGGTGCTTAACAGGCAATCTAAGCGAGATTAGAAAAGTGCAAGAGTTGAAAAAGCACCAAGGTGCTTGGCAGAGGACTTGTAACTGAGAGAACAGCGGAAGATAGTTGTAATCCTATCTGCTGAGGGGTATTGTGAAAATAGTAATTCCCACGGGCACGTTAATCAAAAAACAAACAATCATGATCACGTTCTCGAAACTCGCGTCGTAATCCGCGTCTCCGAGTCTGTACAGCCTAACCATTTTTTCTTCGATATGGCGTCGTCCAGGCCCAACAAGCGCCCACGTACATCTCGTAACCAATCGTCCTACCATGACTCGGTGTCTGTCCTAGGAGATTTTGATTTAATTCATCACAGCGAGGGAAGTGTTCGACATTTTGGGGGCTCACGACTCGCCACACGGCGACATGATAGGTCTCCACAACGGACTGCAGGGGCATGGGAAATCGTGACGTCTTGGGCCCCTCCGGATGATATTGAATATGCTTTGAACCCCAACGGCGATGCACACGACTTTGTATTAGAGGAGGACATAGTCCTGGCAGATGAGACTCTGTTGCCCCCTAAGAGACCTCGAAGTGTCAGATCAGTAAGTGACTTTGTTATTGGCCCAATTGCTTTTGCTTAAGTTATATATGCTTAGAAACGCCCTCACGTAGTGTGGAAGAAGAAACACCGCCAAGACTACCTTGACGAAATTATTCGATGGGAAGGTCGAGGAGATTTTCGACTTACAGCATGTCCAGATTGTCTGGCTCGCTTAGTGGAGGATCCTCAAGTCCCAGAATATCGTTGTCGGGAGTGCTTCACTCCTGACCTTGTATGTCGTGTTTGTTGCGTAAAGCGACACCGCCAACACCCTTTCCACAGAATTCAAGTGAGTTAAATGACTAGGTCTGATGTTTATACATAATTGACCGCTTCATATACAGCACTGGGATGGCGTCAAGTTTCAGGACATCTCATTGAGAAGTCTAGGAGCTGTTTTGCAGCTTAACCACAGTGGCGGACACTGCGATAACCCAACCCCTTGTCATGCACATATGCTGGTGTTGCACACCAATGGAATACATTCAGTCGATATACGCTACTGTAATTGCACGCGCGCAATACCTCAGCATCTTCAACTCCTGCGGCGTCGTCTATACCCAGCCTCCCAGGTTTCAGTGGAAACATGTGCAACATTTGAGCTTCTCCGACACCTTCACAAACTCGCCTTAACGACCAAGGCATCCACCTATGACTTTTATCGATGCCTGGAAAAATCAACGACAAATACTGGGCTGAATGTGCCCAAAAATCGATACCAAGCTCTTTTTCGAATGGTTCTTCAATGGAGACACCTTCAGATGCTCAAATGGGCGGGTAGGGGGCATGATTCTACCGGCGTTGATGGCACGTCAGAAGGAGAGCTGGGATTAGTGTGCCCGTCCTGCCCGCATCCAGGGATTAATCTTCCATCTAACTGGGAAGACGCCCCAGACAACATGAAGTGAGTTTGTACTACTCCTAATTTCGCTCAATCTAATCCCCAAGAAGATTTTTATATGCAATGATAGTATGCATGGACGCAAACTTCCGGCTGAAAAACCAACTGGTGTCAAATTACTCCCAAGACCCAGGCTTAGGAATTGGTTGGGCTTATATGGTTGCACGAAAACCATATGAGAAGTATGTTCTAAATCATGCTAATGACAAAGATGTATGTAAAACCTTCAGTCCTTATCCATGGCACGTTCTCATAGACAGCTAGATTAGTACCTGTGTCGGCTTTCAAGCACTCGCAAAGGCAAATACAAAGTTTTCCATTGGCCTTCGATATACGGGTTTAGGAATGATGGTATGCGGACGTTCTGAAATGATTATGCCGCGAGGAGTTGGAAATCTACAAAAAGGAGAGAGGTTAGTCTATCACTTTTTTGCGCATATATTGACACTAAATGAAAACTAAAGATATTCGAATATGGACTATATTTTTGCCTCTATTTTGCGTCTCCTTGCCGTTCGTCTTGTCTTAGTCAGCTATGACATTGCATGCCAGTGGTTTATAAACCTATTGAAGAGAATGCAGAATGATTGGACCAAGGACATGAAGCCAAACCGTTCCGACATCATTCTGCAGCCTGCTATTCCAAAATTGCATGAACCGGCGCACAATCAGAAGAACCACGAAGTTTACTCCTTCAACTATATTCCAGGAGGAGGACTTACTGATGGCGAGTGCCCCGAGAGAGTCTGGGCCCCCCACAACGCGATCGCAAATGCAACCAAGACACAGGGTCCAGGATCGCGGCAAGACACGCTTGACGACCATTTTGGCTTTTGGAACTGGCTCAAGTACATCTCTATGGGGTCCACGCTACTTCGACGTTATAAGAATGCCATTGCACAGCGTAACATACAGAAGGAGGGTCATCGTGGCTTAACTGAGGATTTGAAGAAAAAAAGCCCAGGGCTTGTGGAGAAATGGGAGCAGATGTGCATAGAGTGGGAGAAAGATCCTTTTCCCAAGAAAAATAGTAACCCATACTCTCTGAAAGACGCTGGTAAGCCGTCTTTCTTTTGACCTGTGGCAGCAATTTGTAAACTTTTCATAGGCTTATCGGAGGCTAAAGTCAAGAAAATGCTTGCACAATCAGAGGCCGAATTTATGGCCAACGGTGGAACAATGCATCACAAAACAACAGCGTCAGTTTTTATCAGTATGGGGTTAGATTTAGAAGACACTCAGTAAGTCTCTTTCTTTATCTGAATGCTGTAGCCTGTGACCAGCAAAAATGTATTAGACGTCGAATTCAACGCCTCGCAAAAGGCACGTCTACAACAATGACTACTCGACAGGAAGGAACATTAACTGAGCAAAGAAATGCCTTAATCACCCGAATCCGTGCATGGGAGCTGCTGCTTCCAATATATATACCTGGTTTACTCCAATACCAAGCCGATCATCCCGACCCCGACGCAAGAGTGCTTCGACCGCCATCAAACTCAGCAAATGTGGCTACAAGAGTTGCCCGGCATGCTGAGGATACAAAGATCTGGCTGCCATCAACGATACCCGAGTCGCATAGGTCTAAAATCTGCATTGCTGGCCTTGGAAAGATTGAGTCGCAGCTACGTGAGGCGCAAATGACCGACTCTCTGAATTCCCTTCGTCAGATTCTCAAACTGAAGACCCGAATGATACTATTCAAGCACAAAAACATACGAGGTCAGCGCGGCGGCACAAGATCCACAGCAGTCATTGATCGAGTTCACGAGAGGGCACGGTTTTCGGCAGCAAAATATCGAGATGCACGGACTTCGTACATGGCACTTGTTGGGCCGGGGGATTGGGAAAAGACATATTGCGAGCTCCATGATGGTGATATTCGGGGATACCAGGACCCAAACCGTCTTCGACCACGTGAAGGACGAAGAGGCACTTTGGATGACGACCAAATTGCTGCTGGTATGACATCTGCGCCTCAGGAAGAAGGGGAGTTTGTGCTGTTTGGAGAAGATCGGACACGAAGGGATGGTTCTGGTCAAACACGCCGAACCCTGTCGTGGATTTGGACCAATGGTGGCATTGCCGAGGCTGCAGGAGATGATGACAGCGATGACATTCTTCGGGTTGAATGGGCGAAAAGCCGTGCTCGGTCACTGCGTGCGGAAGAGGAAGTCTTGTTGCTCAAAGAAGAGATGCGACGTGTTCTTGCGTATCTGGAGTGGAGGTCAGAATGGTGGCGATCACATCAGAAGGCTATTCCCGATGCAAGCACAACCCTGTTGGAGGGAATCTCAGCATATGCGCTCTCACAAGCCAGCCTGCAAGATTCCCTAGCTGCACATTTCAAGAAATTGTGGATGGGATCATTAGACACTGGAGAAGGAGTTGATGTTGATGAAGCTATCGACGACAACAATGATGGCGAGGAAGAAGACGAAGACGAAGATGCCAATGATGAGGAAGACGGTGATGCAGAGGAGGAGGAGGAAGAATTCATTGCTAATGAAGAGGGGGTGGAAGAAGCATTACATTTAGATGAAGATCTAGACTAAAGTACATTGATTGTGAACACCAATACACTACGTATTCTACCTTAATGTCTGTTCCTTGAAAACTCCACTTCCACTTCTCTATGTTAGTCTCAATGGCCTTTGAACGGCCTCTTATCTTGGCTAATAACTAGTAAGTCGACGTGGTTGGTTCCGGTTCAAATGGTGCCCGGATCCGTATTGGGTCTGGACGCGCATTCTAGAGGGTTGGTCTGGATCTGATCCAATCACCACGTGAACCCACGGAACCAGGAGCATCAGTATCCGTGCGACTGCATCCGGATTGATGATCAATTCCGAATTGGGAAGGGGCGACAATTATTCCTGGACGTCATCCAAAGTCGCCCCGACCCATCCACCCCGCTCATCGTCCCAAACAGCGCGCAAACGGCGGGATTAAATCCCGCTCGTCACGAGGACCCCAACCCATTTTTTGGCGCGCAAAACGGCCGCCCCAACGACGAGCAAGGCCATTTTTCGCGCCCTGCGGGGCCCCGTACAGCGATCCCGCGCGTTATCAACAGTGTTTGGTCGTGTTGACCAATGCCCGCCCCCATTCTCCCCCCCACCAAACACGCGATGCATCAATTCTGGCAACTGGCAGTTGCCTCTCCTCATGTATCAGGCCCAACTGGCAGTTGCCAGTATTTGATACATAAAAGTAGCAGCTAAGGCTGGGAGGACAGCGTTTGCATGCGATTCGTCTGCTACGCGGATGGTACATTCAATTACTCGTACCTTTGATCAAGGTTATCGTTCTATCTCGAATCAGTCACGGCGCTTTCCGGCTCGTGTGCTGTCTTCTTTAGTATAGAGGCGATTAGAGACAGCGATTCAAGCGCACCATCAGTTGAATTGACAATCAATATCGGCTACGAGGGAATATTGCTCGAGGTTGCAGTTACTTCCAACTCAGGGGTCCAGGCTTGTAATGGTGATTCAGAATGATGCGACGATGTAGTCTGCGGTGTGTACATTACTTGAAAAATATACCAGACCAGTTGGATACAAACTGCAACGGAGAAACGAGTGATTCCTGAGCCATTTTATACTCAATAAAAGTTATTGATTTATCTAAATTAAACGGAGAGGGATCGTGAACACACTATAGGCTTCTACATGTGAAAGCCTGAATCTCTGGGACCATAGCTGCGCCATTAATCAGTGATGTCATACGCCTGCACAGCGCTTGGATCCGGAGCGAGGTAGGCGCTAGTAGGCGATATCAGACGTCAGATCTCGGTAAGCGTCCCTCCGCAATATCTTTGTCGTTGTGGTGTTGTGGGATGATTCATCATTCATTCATAGATATAAGAGATGGACAAATGATAGGGCACGCTCAAAACGATATAAGTATTTATTTAGGTTTTTTTACAAGTTGGATACGCGGCCACTGGAATATTGTACGACAGGAGTTTGGACTTTAATGGGCTTCAACGAAATGCCATTGAGGATGACGCGTTTAGCACTTGCAGTCTCCGGGCTTGCAGGCGCAGCTGTCAGAGTAGACACAATCAGATAACGTTTATATCGACGTCTGGATACCATTGCTTACCTAGTGCTGCAGCCGCAGGAGTTGCTTCCGCAGCCAGCGCAGTTGACGGGGGTGTTGGTGATCTGTGGGCACGTTATGACAGTCAGCCACGACATAGTGGTGGAGGTGGTAACAGAACTTACAGAGAACATGTTTGCGAGTATGATCTTGTAGTTGTAGAACAAGTTTCTGTTTTTTCGAGTGAGATTTGAAGGCCGTTTTATACTACCTCGAATATTTGCCCGTGTTTGCAGCTCGATGATTTTGAATCTGTCATGAGGACAAGATGAGAGTCAATTGAGGTTTTATTCAGGTAAGGGGTCTCGTTCCTATCTTCATCTACGCGACAGGGCGATATCCGCCGTAGGCTCAGACCCCTAGTAACGGTCAGTATACTATAACTATATGAATCAGAGCAGCAAAGGTAGACAAATATCTCTCGTTTATAGATTTTTTTGCAGGTTTGTATGTCAAACATATAGCAAATCTTCCCTAAAAAGTCTATAGAAAAGGCTTCTTGTGTAACGTACAGCATTGATCGTGCGTTCTTTCCCTCCAGCTGTCTAAATGTTTACCCGACTTTTGCCATGGAATGCACTCGATCCTTGCAGTTCGGTCCGGGGATGCGAAGATTGCTCTATATTCTATGCAAAAAATGTTTGCTTAGCATCAAAGTCTAAAGTCCAGAGAGCAAGGTACATATGATTTTGATGTGTCCAAGAATTCGAAGTTGCTCAGGAACGCGACGCAGACTGATTGATCATGATTTTACTACCCAACAGGGCAAAGAAATTTCCTGATTTAGAAGGACCCTGATAATCCATTGCTGCTTTTGATGTAATTGAGGTGTAGAATTGGCGGGTTGGGGGGTTACAGTCAGGAAAACATGCGGACGGAGCTTGGTTTATGGAGATCCACGTGTCGTTGATTTACCATCGTTGGCGAAGCTGGTAAGGACAGGCAATGTTGATTTTTCTTTGAGGATTAGTAAATAATCACTGAACAAATTTGTTCAAGTGGACGGCAGCAAAAGTTTATTAGGACCTTGGGTACCATATAGCAATTAGCTGGTGGAGAAGCAAAGCAGCAACACAAATTGCCTCGTTTTTATTGAGCCATGATGATCAACGTTTAGAATGAGCAATTTTCATTTTCAACAAGCGTCTGTTGCTGAACTATTCGGTATTCGGGACCGAAGCTGCACCACCGCCACTAATTGATGCCCAATTCCCTTACCACCCAGATACGGCGCTACATGGGCGCTGATATCATGCGCAACTGTGGCGTTCGCAATTATCGTCATCTTGATCTTGAATAGGTCAATCACGTCCCCAGTGTCCATCAGTGTAAAATATGGGTCCCATGTTAAACATGTGAGTTACCACTTCAGTCCCCTGGCAGGAATTGTTGGCTTTAGGTCAATTTGTGGATTAATCCCAAGGTTCCTGACTATGATTCTGAAATCGCAACACACGGCTTGGAATAGAGCGCGCGAGTCGGCCGTTGAAACGATGCCCGGTACAATTAACCCGTAGGGTAGAGAGCGTACGAGGCTCCCCTCAATATGACCATATAAAACTGTACAACTCTTTACCTTGGGGACTAACATGCGATTATTTCGCAGTGAGCATGTTAGCGTTTGGCCAATGCTCAAACCGTGCGGCCCGAATGCGCGAAGCGTTGCCTGTATACGTGTTTGATGCAGCAATTAACACCAATTTATCCAAACTTTATTGTCCTTGGCATCAGTGAGTCTGAAGCCCTCTGCAGAGTCGAGAAAGTATAAAATGGTCTCCAAAACTCACTCAACGAAATAACAACTTGTTCTACAACTACAAGCTCTTCTCGTACTCGCAAACATGATCGCTGTGAGCTTTGTCTTCGCCTATCGTGTAATATCGATGCTTACTGTCGTTTTGTGCCTACAGATCACCAACACCCCCGTCAACAACAACGGCTGCGGAAGCAACTCCTGCGGCTGCAACACCAGGTGAGAAGGCTTGTTCCGATGATGTTTCAATAACTCGATTAACGTCGTTTGTCTGATAGCTGCGCCTGCAAGCCCGGAGACTGCAAGTGCTAAGCACTAAGCGCTAAGGCATCTCTGGCTGACCCCAATGGCGCCAGTCATGAATTCTCCCACCGAATCTTTGTCGTACAACCCAGTGGCCACGTTAACCTTTTTTAAAAAATACATATATCATTTTGAGTGTGCCCTATCGTTTCCCCCATTTATGAGTTCTTGAGTCATCGATGATTGACCTGATGAAATCACAAAGGGATGGTCTGGACTCTGTTAGAATTTTTCGCTGTCAGATCAGACTTGAGCCTGTATTAGTTGTGGAAACCAGTGATATTCCCTATTTACTTTTTATTCCTGACCTACTCGACAGGAATGGCATGAGGCTACATGTACGGCGCTTGGTTATTCAGAAGACCTTTGGACTTGGAAGCTTGCTGAATGACGCGTGTTGGAATTTTGGAAGAACCACTGATGGTGCGTACATGACCCCTGTGGTAGACAGTCGCCAGCTTTCAGGCGTTGGAGAATCAAAGAAGGGAGGATCAGCCTGGAAGATCCGGTAGGTTGATACTAAAAGACATCAGAATTTTACTGAGAGTGTAGCTACTTTGGACTCTGACAAGTCCTATGTAGTGTGTAACTGCGAAGATGGGGAGATGGGATATGTGCCGTCTGGTTCCATCTGCGTCCGCCTCTGCTCGTCAATATCAAAATCGAAATCGAAAACAAAATGAACATCGAAGTCGACGTTATCATTATCGAAGTTAATATCGTTGTCATTGTCATTATTATCGTGCACAGAACAGTACGGACAGGTACGCACGTACCGAAGACGATAGCGCCGTGGTGTGGTGTTATCTGCTTGCCAACCTAGCCCAGAGCATCTGGAGTCTCGGCGCGCGCGTCGCGTCGCGATGTGCGCGCACGGATACGACGCGTATCTTATCGTATTTAAAATAGGTTGCGCGCCTGTCAGAACGCGCCACCCTCCGCACACCAGCACCCCGAAGATGAAGACGACGACGCGTTCATTTGGGGTCGGAGTCATCTTAGGAGTCGCGGTGTGCCGGGGCTTGCAGACTGGAGACTTTTTGTATTGCCGTTACCCCCTTCAATAATTACCTCGTTCCCCCTTGGTTCCCGTGCCTCCTTCTAAGGAAATTATAGTGCATCTGACTCGTGAACCGTCTTATACCCCAAACGTTGGCGGTGACGTTGAGGTCCCAGAAGTATTAGTGTTAGCTATCTCTCAAGTCAAGTCCCGCCCGAGCGTTAGCTAAGCCAAGCTTACGCGGAGCGGAGCTGAACTCACCCTCGTGACCCTATGATGCCCGTGCCGACACACTACTAGACGAACGCAACGCGTGGTTGTGGTGCCAAAGTCAACCAATTTTGCACCCCCGAAGTCGAACCCCACCTGCCCCGAAGTTTCGAAAACCCCAGAGACGCGACGCGCCGTTGCCTGTTATAGTATCGGTGTCCGTATTCCGCGCTGCTCGGCTCGGATCTTCGTGGTCTGTTTCTGTTCTTCGTTCTCTCGTATCCGTATCTCAATTTGTCGATTGTTTTTTTGACGGGGACGGGTCTTGGGTTAAGATTGGTTAAGAGAGTCAAGAGTCAAGAGTCAAGGGGCCAGGGCACGAGGGACGAAAGCTCAAGTAGGCTCAAGCTCAAGCTCCGCTGAACATTCCACGTTGCGTGTTGCACGTTATCGTTGTACGTTATCCGTATCCCGTATCGGTATCGGTATCGTTGTTGTTGCACGTTGCACGTTGCACGCTGCACGCTGCGGGTTGCCTATCTACCATTATCATCAAATTGCCGGGGTGCTTTGCTTTGCTTTGAAGTGAACCTGAGCGGGACGCAATTCGACGTGAAGAGTGTTTCATTTGTACTGCACAACATCGACTCTACTCCACCTGCACTACGCGACCGACGCGCCGAATTACACAACGAGCGAACACGGGACCAAGAGACGTGACGAGACGAGAGGAGGAAGGGGATACCCCGTATATCAATTCAAGAATTCACGCTTCCGAGATCCGGGTCAGGTCCAGGAGTGGGGAAGAAGAATAAGCTCTTTCAAATAAGCTCTCTGCCTCTTCCTGCTTACTTTTCGAGTGTCGAGTGTCGAGTTTCTAATTTCGAGCCCGCGAGAAGACACACGAGCACACACGACGACGGGGAGAAGGCTGTCTATCAGTGTTTATTTAAAGCACCGCTAGCGCTAGCAGACGACGCGGAGGACAACGACATTTGTATCGACGATACGACAAGCACGCTGATCCAGCGACTTGGCTGAAGACATACATTCAAGCGAAGACATAAACGAAGAAGAAGAAGAAGAAGAGAAGACGAGATGCGAAAGACGCCAAAGCTGCATGCGCTACATGGTATAGGTGTCGGGCGAGCGAGCTCGGGTGCAAGGAGGTCTGTGAAGATTGGGATTCGGTGCGTTGTGTTTTCGCGTGTTCTTTTTGTGGTTTTCGTGTATTCTTTTCGCTGTATTTTTGTATGTTCTTTTCGCGGTTTAGGCTTCCTTTTTCTTTACTTTCCGACGCCTACCTGGACTGAATTTCGCTTTTGTATTTTCGTTTTGCTTTCCTTTTTCTGTTGGCTTTACTTTGCGTACTACAATGAACGGTCGCTGACTCTTCTCTTTCCCCTCCACCTTCCATCTTGGCTTCCCCCTTCCGGTGCCTTGCTCGCTTTGCACACACCCAACGACGACCCCTCTCTACTCAAACCCACACCCAACACACCACAACACAGCGCCGAAGACCCCTCCCGCGTCTGGGAACGCCGCGCACCACTCACACCAGCCGACGTCCACGCGCTCATCTCCGAGTCCGCCAACGCGTATCCCGGCGTGAACAGTGCGGAAGGAGAGGATGGGAATGTGAATCTGGGTGCGTTGGGTGTGAGAGTCGAGGTGGAGGTGGAGAGTTCGGCGAAGAGGATCTTTGAGGATGGGGAGTATAGGATGGTGAGTGTGGTTTTTGTTGGGGTTTTTCTTGTTTGTTTTTTTGTCTTGCGCTTTTTTTTTCTTTCATTTTTTTTTTTGTTTCTTTCTTTTGTTTTATGGATTTTTTGGTGGTTTGGTGTGCCCTGGGGTCTTTTTGTTTGGTGGTTTGGGGTGTTTTCTTGGGGGGGAGGGGGAGGGGGGAGGTTTTGCGAGGTTTCTTTTTTTCTTCTCTTTGGTTTGGCTGTTTAACGGCTATGTGGGGGTTTTGTGATTCCGTGGAGAGGGTGTCTCTGCATTCTGTATGGTCCTGCTCGACGCTAGACGTTGATACCAACAAGTCGCTTGTTGTGCGTGGTATCATGATACCGCGCGTTTGATGAGTTGTGCATTGGACGTTGTACATTGTACATTGTACATTGTGTTGTGTGTCGTGTATTGTGGGATGGTGTTGGCTGGTTCTGTTCGAGGTCGAGGTCGGGGCGGGGTCGGGTTCGGGCGTTTGCTGGTCCTGGTGCTGGTGTATTTGGATGCTGGTGCTGGTGCTGCCTTGGACGCATGGACGCATGGACGCATGGATGCTTGGACGCGACACGCGTCTGTGTGCGGTTCGGCTCTGTGCGTTCGCATTCGCGTCACGTCGCGTCGCAGTGCGCCGTGCTGTGGAACGACGGCGTTATACTGCGGACGCGCTGGTCTGCTGGTGTGCTGTCTGGATTGCGCGGCTGGATCGTGCGGGGTGTCCTTGTCCTGGTCCTTGTCCAGGGATTTGCGTCTACGTTCGTGTTCGCGCGGTCGTTGTTCGTAGTCCTAGTCATATTCCTGGATTTGGATTTGGTTCTGGTTCTGGTTCTCGCTATCGCCATTACTTTGATTTTCTTTCTTTTATTCGCATTTTCGTTCGCATTCCTATTCTCGTTGTCGTTGTCGTTCGTATTCTCGTTCTCGCTCGCGCTCTCGTTCTAAACTGGCATTCGTATTTCTACTCATATTCATATTCTTGTTCATTCCTTATATTATGAAATACACGGTGTACTGACTAATTTTCTTCCCTTTTCCCTCTCTTCCCTGTATCCCTTGTTTCCCTGTCTTCCCTGTCTTCCCTCTCACCCTCACCCTTCCTCCTTTCCTTGTACACACACCCACACACGCCAACCCACCCCAAAACACACGCCCACACACGCCCACGCACACACGCACACGCACACACGAACACAGGCAGGCGCAACGATCGTCCCAGCACTCACAGACCCCGATATAATCCTCGGCATCAAAGAACCGCCCATTGGCCCGCGCGCGCTTACGCGCCCGCTCGCGTCGTCTGTGGGGTTTAATTATGGGCATGGGCAGGGGCAGGTGTCTGGTGGTGGTAACTATAACCAGGGACCGGGAGAGAAACAGGGAGTGGCAATGGGAGGAGGAGAGAGAACCGCACGAGCACACGAAACGCATCTGATGTTCTCGCATACGATTAAAGGGCAGGAGTATAATATGCCGCTGCTTGCGCGCTATGTCGCGCCTTCGTCTTCTTCTTTGAGTTCTGCTGGGTTAGGGATGGATGGGTTAGGGATGGGGGTACAAGGGGCTATGGGGATGCAAGGGGCTATGGGAATGGGGATGCAAGGCGGATACCCGCGTCTGATTGATTATGAGCTTATTAGAGGTGAGGATGGGAAGAGGAGTGTTGGGTTTGGGTGGTTTGCGGGTGGTGAGTTCTTCGTCTTTTGGTTTTTTTCTTTCCTTGTCTTTTCGTTTTTTTTGGAGGGGGGTTGAGATTTTGGGGGTTTTGGGTTTTATCATGTACCTGAATACCTAAATAACTAACTAACTGACTAACTGAACGGGATTTTTTATAATAAATGTAGTCGCAGGTGTCCTCGAGTCGCTCTCTGCGATGGCGCAGATGCATTTGGAGCTGGGGATCGCATCGCCGTTTTTGGTGCGTTTCTTCTCTCTTTCTCTCTCTTTTTTGTGGGCAGTTTTTCTGACGATTTCATTTGATTTCTTCCCTCCCCCCTTTTCCATGGTTTTTCTTGGGTTCGTCGTCGTCGCGCTTGTCGTTGTCGCGCTTGTCGTTGTCGTTAATGTCGTTAATGTCGTTGTCGGCTGTTCTGTTCTTGTCATTGTCGTTGTCGGCGGTCCTTGGTCCTTGTGCTTCCTTGTTTCGCTGTCTTGCTGTCTCGCTGTTCGCTGTTCGCTGTGTAATACGGGGATACACATACACTCTGCATCTGCACCGCTCTTATTGTACCCTTGAACTTTGCCTTCTTTCACTTTTCACTTTTGGGTCGGCTTTGCCTTTCTCTCCGTTGTCTTTCGCCTCGACGTTCGCCCGACTTGTGTTCGACTTGTGTCCGTCCTGCTCGCTTCGATCGCAACTACGACTACGATAACACGGAACACGGAACACGGAACACTTGATGCGCCCGACGTTCCGATTGTACTTGATTTGTTTGATTTGGTACATTGAATGTAATCTTTACCGCCGTGCCACCAACACCAACACGACCACCACCGCCAACGCAAATCACCCCACGCCAACGACAACACCAACCACCAACCACCAACCACCACCACCAACATCAACACGACGACGACCAACCGGCCGAAATGAATCTTACCGCTCACTCCACGACCGCGCGCACCTTACCACACTATCATCACCATCACCGCCACCACCCCGCACCAACGACAACGACAACGACAACGACAACGACAACGACAAATCACCACCACGACAAACCCACGACAAACCACCATCACCACCATCACCACCTTCGCCCCTTCGCCCCTTCCGCCTTCGCCCTTTCCGCCTTCGCCCCAAACCACCCCAACCAACAACAACCGACGACGACGACGACGACGACGACCCCCTTCCCCTTCCCCTTTCCCCCTTCCCTTCCCCTCCCCCCTCCCCCAAACCCCAACCAACAACAAAAACGAAAAACAGTACACACCCCGCCCACACACCCTCCCGTCTCTATCCCACCTCCGCGCGTCGCTCCGCGAGATTGGGAGGCTTGTTAGGGAGGGAGGGACGCCCGGGGTGTTGGGGCCTTTTGTTTTTGGGGTTACTGGGTGGGTTTTTTTTTGGTTTGGTTTTGGTTTTTGGAGGGGGGGGGGGGGGTTGAGGGTTGGATTTTTTGGTTTTTTTGAGTTTTTGGGGCTTTTGCGTTTGCGTTTGCGTTTGCGTTGTAGAGGGTTGTGGGATGTTGGAGGCGGGGGTTGAGGGTTGTGGGTTTTTGGGATGTTGGGTTTTTTTTTTTTTTGGGGGGGGGGAGAGAGACGGCTGTGTGGGGCGGAAGAGAGGTGTGTGTGGAGGGAAGAGGTGGCGGTGTGTGGGGAGATGAGATGTGTGTGTGTGTGGAGGGGAGAGGTGGCGGTGGGGGGGATGGATGGACGGAGGTACGGATGGACGGGACAGGAGAGATGGACGGGATGGACGGGATGGTTGTTTGGTTAGACGGGATGGATGGACGGAAGGATGGACGGATGGATTGTTAGACGAGATGGATGGATGTCGATGAGGAGGAACGGGCAGACACATTTACTTAACACGCTGACTGAATTAACTGACGCATTTAACTCACGCTGACCCTTTTTTGATTTTTTGCGAACAGGACGGGCCAGGTTGCACAAGGGTGCCTGTCGATGCTTTCCGAGCTGCCTGTGGAGATGGTGAGTGTGGAGGAGCTGCCTGGGTTGATTGTGCGTGCGCGTATGTGTCTTTTCCCTACGTGTATTGCGCTTTTATTGACGATGGGTATGGTTCGGATTTGACGATGGGTATGATTCGGATTTGACTCGACCAGGCTCGTCGGAGGTGGATCTGAGAAAGATTTATGTTGTCCATGCGAAACCGGAGGATTATCTGTTTACGCTTGAGGGAGGCAAGTATGAGAGGGAGAGGTATTATAGGTCGCCTGCGTCGTATAAATCTGTGTTTTTTGAACGGGTGCGTATCTCCCTTTCCCTTTCCCTTTCCCTTTCCCAAAAGCTAAACTAAACTAATCATACAACTTCCCAGGTCGCACCCTATTTAACGCTACTCCTGAACGGCGCCGGCTGGGCACCGGGCTTCCCACGGCTAATGGAAACGAAGCAGCTTGCGGTGGCGCTGAACACGGCGCAGTATATTGGTGGAGCGAGGGCGATGTGTGTGGGTGATATTAGCTGTGATGTGAATGGGGGGCTTGAGTTTTTGCCGAGGGCGACGACGGTTTCGGAGCCTTGTGTGGATGTTGGGGTGGATGTTGGTGGGGGGTTCGGTGCGGGGGTGGGTGCGGGTGCGGGAGGAAATGGGGGGATGGGTGGGGGTACGGGAACGACAAAGGCAAAAGTACGAATGATGGCAGTGGACATTCTCCCAGCTACCATCCCGCTCGACGCGTCGGTGCACTTCTCGCAGGCGTTACTGGGCGCTGGGAGGCTGCGCGAGCTCGTAGCGTTCCATGCGGGTGTGAAAGGGGATGTGCCGGGGGTGTTGAGGGGTGCTGTTGTGGCGGAGGGAGGGAGGTTGGGGGAGAGGCATAGGTGGTTGGGTGCGGGAGTTGATCGGGCGTGGGAGGGGATTGCGAGGGAGAGGAGGGGGGTTGGTGGGGAGGGGAAGGAGGTGGCGGTGAAGGTGGAGAAGGGGCAGAGGAAGGAGACGAGGGTGTTGAAGAAGAAGAGGATGTTGATTCTTGGTAGTGGCATGGTTGCTGCCCCCGCTGTCGACATTGTCGCGCAGAATCCAGAGATTGATTTGGTCGTTGGTGTGTTTTATTTTATTTTACTTTTTTTGACTTAGTGTTAACTTTTAACTTGGGATAGCGGGAGACTCGGCGATTGAATTGGAGAGGCTTGTGGGACCGCATCAGCATGTTGCGTATCGGATTATCAACGCGGCGGATAGGAGGACGTATGCGAAGCTCGTTGCGGATGCCGATGTCGTCATTAGGTCCGCTTTTCTATCCTTGTTTTATTTATTCTATTCTATTTTATTTTGTTTTGTTTTATGGACGACACTGATGATGGTATGGACAGCCTGCTCCCCGTCAACTTCCACGTGCCGATTGCAGAGGCGTGTTTGGATGGTAATACCCATTTGGTCACCGCGTCGTATATGTCGGATGAGATGGCAAAGTTGCATGAGCGGTAGGTGTTTTACATTTTATATTCCCGCGCATATACTCACCCCACCCTCCCTCCCCTCACCCTTCCACCCCACCCAACCCACCCACCCAACCCACTCACCCTCCCTCCCACCCACAGCGCCTCCTCCAAAGGCCTCCTCTTCCTAACCGAAACAGGCCTCGACCCAGGCATCGACCACATCTCTGCAACATCCCTCCTCGACAACTTCAAACGCCAGCAAAAGCACATTCTTTCCTTCACGTCCTTTTGCGGGGGGATTCCGATGCCGGAGGAGGCGCGGAGGGTGCCGTTGGGGTATAAGTTTAGTTGGAGGCCGCAGGGTGTGTTGAGTGCTGCTTTGAATGGGGCGGTGTATTTGCTTGCGGGGAAGGTGAGGGGTTTCTTTCTCTCTTTTTTTTGTATTTTATTGTTATTTTGTGTTGATGTGTGCTTATTATTTGGACTTGTAGGTCCACAATATCCCGGGCTCCCGCCTCTTATCAAACTACTGGCCAGACATCCCCATCACGCCCTCCTTTAAGCTTGAAGGATTGCCCAATAGAGATAGTCTAGCGTATCGCAAGCATTATAGGCTTAATACGCCGGATGTGGGGGGTGGGTTGAGGACTTGTCTTAGGGGGACTTTGAGGTGCGTTTTTGTTTGTTTGTTTGTTTGTTTTGTGGTTTGCATCACACGCACACGCACACTCTAACGCGCTTGGCTTTGATGTTTTGGACAACGCAGACATCCGGGATTTTCGTCGTTGATGTCGTCGTTTGCCGCTCTGGGCCTGCTCGAGAATACATCGCGCATCTCAATCTCATCATGGCGCGAGCTCGTACCCGAATCTTTGAACATTGTGCGCGAGAGGAGGGGGAGGGATATTTCGCTTGCTTCTTTGCTTTCTTATGGTTCTGCGTCGTCCGGTTATAAACCGGGCAAGGGCAAGAAAGGAGGAGCAGGAGAGGGAGAAGGAGAGGGAGCAGAGGAGGGAGAGGGAGCAGAGGAGCCGGTTGTGGATCCGGAGAGGGTGGATGAGTTGAGAGATGCGTTGGAGTGGTTGGGGCTTGTTGAGCCTGGGGTTGGCGGTGCGTGCTACGTCCTTCTTGTCTTTCGTCTTTGTCTTCCTTCACCTTCACTTTCAAAACTCATCTCTATCTTCATCCCAGGCCCAGCAACTTCATCCGGAAATGGTAATCCAACCGGGGAACTAAGCCTAAGCGCAGCAGCAATGCCCCCCGTACCGAAAGGAACCCTCACGCCACTTGACATGTTCGCTTTCCTGTTGGCGGCCAAGTTGAGGTATGAGAAGGGGGAAAGGGATATGGTTGTGCTGGCGCATGAGGTTGTTGTGCGGGCTGGGGGTGCGGGTGCGGGTGCGGGTGCGGGTGCGGGTGCGGGTGCGGGTGCGGCGAATACGAATACGAGCAACTTGGGTGATAGCGGAACCGAAACTCAACAACTCCAACAACAACAACAACAACAACAACAACAACCACTAGAAATACACACGTCGACACTCGTCCACCACGCCGTGCATGATTGGCATATCGGCGCTCCAGGGTTGAGGCCTGCGAGTGCGATGGCAAGGACGGTGGGGTTGCCTGTGGCGCTGGCGGGGATGATGGTTTTGGGTGTTGGTGGTTTCGGAGGGGGAGGTGGTTTAGGGGGAGGCGGAGGGGGAGGGGCGAAACCACTATACACGTCCTACAACGGTGTACTTAGACCGACGTATAAGGGGATCTACGCACCGCTTTTGGAGAGGTTGAGGGGTGTGGGGATCGAGATGGAGGAGAAGGTGCGGGTTGTACCGGTTGAGGGTGGGTCTGGGTCTGGGTCTGGGTCTGGGTCTGGGTCTCGGTCTGGGTCGGAGGAGATCGTTTTTTATGGTGGTGGGAAGAGGAAAGGGAAAGGGAAAGGCGGGGCAGTTGGGATAGGGCTCGTCAGAGGGAGCGTCGAAGCTGCGCTTTGCGGGCTCAACCCCTCCTCCTCCAGCTCGGGTTCGAGCGCGGGATTGAGCCCGGCGCAGAAAGCGATGAGGAATGCGGAGAAGGTGGTGAGGGAGGCGATGAGGGGGGGGTGGAGGGGGGGTGAGGGGGGTGCTGAGGGGGAAGTTGAGGGTGGGGTTGGGGTTGGGGTTGGGAGGGGGGGAGGGAGGGGGGGAGGGGGAGGGAGGGGGGATGAAGGGTGGGATTTTGAGGGGGAGAGGGTTTGGAGGGGGTTGTAGGGTTTGGAGTGCGGGGGAGGGAGGGAGGGAGGAAGGGGGGTAGTGAGGGGGGTGGGGAGGGGGTGGGGGGTTAGGGTAATAAGCGAGAATAATGAGAGAATGATAATGACGATGGATGCGGAGACGGAGACGGAGACGGAGACGGAGCTGGGGGATGGTGTTTGAAGTAAGTAATACGGGGATGTGATGGGCATGTTGATTGTTAATTCGTCGAATACGAATATGAAAGCGAAATGAATACGAAATGAATCGTTAATCATGCCTTGCCAGTCTCAACGTTCGCGTTTGACGTTCGCGTATAACGTTTGACTATGACACGATTTTCCGTTGAAAATGCGTGGCAATATGAAGTTGGGCGCCGAGTGGTCATATCATTTATTGTATCTCCGCCTCATGATCAGAAAAACTAGTATGGTAGTCAGGCTTTTGTATTTTATATGTTTTATACTGTGATGGTTCTGCCAATTATATGAAATGCTGCGTGATGCAGCGATCAACCGGCATGATTCTTTGAGCGGAGATTAAATTTACCGTTTAATTGCCATTTATTCCTTGCCGTTGAACGTGTTCGGGAAAGGGTATACGCTTGCATTATCCATTGAACTTTCAATCACATTAAAACAAAGCTTAACTTTCATGAAATTCAAGTGGGCGCAAACATCACCAATTTACTTGGTTAGCATTCATAGTAGTGGCGTGTGAATTTATCGTGGTATCGGCACCGGATGATATTAATGTACCCCAGTGCCTCGCACGATTCACCGCCCATGTTGCTGTCTATCAAGGCTGTAGTCCTTCCCCTCGAAATTGTGGATGAGATCTTCGGCTTGGCTGTGCAGCCCTGCTATGGACCGAAGACGCAATCGGCTATTGCACTCACGTCCTGCCGGGGCCGTATGCTCGCTAACAAGGCCAGGTTCTCGACAGTGTATTTGGGGAGATATGGTATGTCATCGTGGCGGCAGAGCAAGAGCGGTACGGACACGACAATGCGGTACCTCCAGAAGCGGGTGTCGGCATTTGCCGAGCTGATTAGGGCGGGAGATGCGCTGTGGACTTGACGTCAGCGGCTGCTTGGGGTTTGTGCGCATGTGCGGTCTGTTGTGCTGAGGATTGAGGTGGTGAGGACGGGCGTTGTGGATTCAGAGCTTGATTGGGTATTGCAAAGCGCTGATTTCAAGTTTGTGCGTGCGAAGTTGTGGAGGGTGCCGACAAGGGATTCGTCTTCTGGCCCTGGAAATGGTAACCGTGACACTGCTACGCCTGTTGGTCTCGGAGGATGTGCGTTTACTTTGAGCTTTTGGTATATGGACACCCCTTCCGCTGTGGCGTTTCAATCAATCAAGCAGTTTATTCATTCCTTGCAGCTTGACACTATATCTCTGTATAATGTCTGCGGGCTGCAGAAGGGCGTGCTTGCGCGGAGCAATATCAAGCACCTTGTGTTGTACAGGGCGGATGTGTCGTTGGCAAAGCCAAGGTCAGTTGGAGGTTCGGGCGGTATACGGGCACCTGCATTGGATTGTGACGATGAAGAAAGGAAGATTGGGGTGTGTCGGTTGGAGTCCCTGGAAACTGACATGCATATTACAATGGCGGAGCATGCTGCGCTATTCCACTCCGGTGCTGGTGCTGGACACGGTCTATCAAGAGCCTTTGTGTTTCCGCGTCTTAGGAAGCTGAGACTGCATGATCTGTGGACCCCCACTCAAATATTCATTAGAAGGGCAAACGAGATGCTGTTGAATACACCGGTCCTCGAAGAGCTGGGTATATATATATCATGAAAAAACTACGTGAGTGTGGGATATCAAGACGGGAGGGTCTATATCTGATTTTTCTTTTTTTTTTTGCCTTTGTGTTTATTATAGCCCTTTTGTACTTGCCAGCTTTGGAGCGTAATGAGTTGCCTCCAGTGAGATATAGCCATCTCTCTAGACTCCGGTCCTTCTCACTCGGCTTGCACATAACAACCTGCAAGCAGATAGAGACTTTTGAGAGTCTCTGTGCGGGCGACCCTCCCCCGAGCTTGAGTGAGATTATTTTAGAGTCTGCGATAGATCTGCGCAATGGACTCGCACATGGCGTCAGAGCAGGGGTACGGTATATGAAGATGCTCAAGCTAGATAAACTAGCCGTGTTTCTGCGCCAACCTGGGTATAAACGAGTGGAAAAGGTCGTTGTGAGACTTGGTATAGCGATGAATGTATACCAACCGGAGAAAGAAGATTTGGTCGAGGGCTCTGTGATCTCGTTGAGGGATACCGTGAGGGATGCGATGGGCCGCCAGTTGGAGAGAAAAGTCCGGCACCTGGATGTGAATGTTCATTTGGAGTTGTGAGTACCTTGCCGATTTGTGCTTGGATGGTTTACACCCCGCTAAACGCCGCGTTGGCGTTTTTAATTTTTCTATAGTTATGATCAGTGGCTTTATCCCAAAGAGGCAGCGGGAGTTGACTTTGAACGTTTTAATGTTTAGCATATATGGGTCTCTTGCAATGGGTTCTATGGTACGCAACATGGACTCGCGCTCCTGCACACCGTAATAGTGGGAGCTAGTTAGATATGCTGATGATAACTGATTCATATTCTTCCCACCTGTCAAAGGGATGAAAACTAGAAACATAAAGTGCAAGAGTTCTAGACGGGAACATGGCTACTGCTACATATTATACACTCGTTCGATGATTTGACACTTAGTGTTTGAAATGATACGGTACAAGGCCATGTTATCATTGTTGCGCTCCAAATAAACGAACACTAGCAGCAAATGATACACCTCCACATAAAAGACATCCGTATCATTACGTTATGGCGCTCCTACTTGGGCGCTAGTCCAGATCAGCTTGATAGTGGCGTGCGAACCAACGCTGATCAGCGTCCGATACGATACATACCTATCTATTTGTACTCTGTCGCAATGACAAACCCTTTCAACTGTCTTAAGATAGACTGCATACCCCAAACCCATGCCGAATTCTGCGTCCAACTCCGTTATTCTCCCTCTCGAACTTGTAGATGAAATTGTTGGTATAGCTGTCCAACCATATTTTGGACTGAAAACCCATTCGGCACTTGCGCTCACATCCCGCCGATGCCATATGCGCGTAAACGTCTCGCGGTTCGCGACTGTGCGTATTGGCACCGGCATTGGTCTAAATGTGGGGACTCTTGTGGATCCGAGCAGCGCTAGTGTCCCGGGGCAGGATTTGGACTTGGAGAGGAGAATGGCTTCGTTTGCACAGCTGATTCGCGCTGAAGATGATTTGGGTAGCGGGACTGCTTTTCCAGGTGTGTGTGGGTTTGTGAGGGAGTTTGTGCTGAGGATTGGGGATTGGAGGGGGAATGAGGAGGTTGAGAGGTCTTTTGGGGATAGTGAGCTGCGGTTCATTTTGCGGAGGGTGTTGCTGGAGGACAAGAAGGAGGAGGTTGGCGGATCTACTACTTCTACCCAGGAGAGGTGCTCATTTGTTTTGAGCTTGCGGTATCCGCTGATACGGTCCTCTGGGGTGATGCAATCTATTAGGGATTTGATGCGGTCAGAGTTGTCAAAGGTTAATCGTCTGTTTCTGTGTAACGTGCATGGACTACAGAGCGGATTTCTCTCGGGAAGCGGTATCAGACACCTTGTGTTATATCGTGCTCTGGCGGCAGCAGAATCAGATTTGGATGATAATACGTTTGTCAAGGAAGAAGAAGCTGAAAGGCAGAATGTGCTGTGTCCGTTGGAGTCCTTGGAAACTGACCTGTGTTTGACGCTGGCTGAACACACCGCGCTTTTCCAGGGTGTTGGGCGCCAGAGAATTCTGGACGGTGTGATGTTTCCGTGTCTTACGCGGCTCAAGTTGCACTATAGGTATATCCACACGAGGGAGTTCAACGTTGTGGCCAATGAGTTCCTCTTGAATGCGCCGCTCCTTGAAGAGTTATTTGTAGACAACGGGGATAAACTTCGTGAGTGTGTTCACTAGAGTAGGTCCCTTATCTAATTCGTTTTTGGGGGTGACCTCTTTTTTATTGCAGAAGTGATGATATGGCCAGCGCACCATGTGCTGCCTCTGCGCTACACCCACCTCACCAGGCTGCGGTCCATCACACTCGGCACGCGCATGCCGTACAAGCAGATAGAAATCCTTGAGTGTTTATTCGCTCACAATGAGCCCCCTAAGAGCTTGTCGGAGATCGGCATCGAGGCGCAGATAGAGATGCGCAAGGGGCTCTCGTATGGTGTCAATGAGGCGGAGAGATATGTCAGGGGGCTCAGTCTGGATAGGATGAATGCGTTTCTGAGCAGACCGGGCTTTGAACGGGTGGACAAGGTTGTTTTGAGACTCGGTATGGCTTTGGATGTATATGAGTTGGATGACTTGGATGAAGATTCGCCTACGGTCCCGTGGAGGGAAGCGTTGAGGAGGGCGGTGAATCGCCAGTTGGAGATGAAAGCGTTAGAAGTGAATGTCCAGTTGGAGTTGTGAGTGTTCTACCTGAATTTGTGGTTGTATGGGTTGCTTTCTGAGCGTGTTGGTGGTTTTGGTTTTTTTTATGTACTAGATATGACCACTGGCTTTATCCCGGTGAGTTGATGGAACTGTTCAGGACTTTTTAATACAGATGGTATATGAGGGTCCGATTGGTGGAAGTGTACATTTACAGTAAGAAATTTTGTACTCTATTGCCACTGAAAATTAGAGACTTTTAATGGAGCAAACACATCTGTGCTACTTGTAAGTATTAGCACTTTGAAGTAATTTACTGTTCGAAAATGATAAAATGCTAAAGTCAAGCTGGCTCGCAGGAAAGGCTGGTCTGCATAATTCATTTGCTCCTGTTCAGCAGTCTGGCAACGTGGGTTCCGATTTGGTTCCGATGGGCTCGCGTTCCTGGGCACCAGTTAGATCTGATAAATGCATGGTGGCGTGCGAACTTTCTCTGATCGGCGCCCGATATTATCCTTGCAGTTGCGAGCGCCTCTTACGATTTACCACCCATGTCCCTGGACACTAATACTGTCGTTTTGCCCCTCGAGGTTCTCGATGAAATCATCTACTTGGCTGTGCAACCTTGCTATGGACTAAAGACGCAATCGGCTATCGCGCTCACATTTCACCGAGGTCGTATGTACGCTAACAAGGCCCGTTTTTCGACTGTACACATTGGGAGATATCGCATGTCGGATTTGCAGAGCGACGATACCGTCACAGTGACGAATTACCTCGAGAAGAGGGTATCATTTTTTGCGGATTTGATTCGGGCTGGAGATGAAATACGTACCATGCCGGGGGTTTGCGGGTTCATTCGGTCTGTTGTGCTGAGGGTTCAAGATTTGACGACAACAATGGATCCAGGGCATGATAAGGTCTTCATAAATGCAGATTTTCAGTTTATTCTTGACAGATTGTTTCGGATTCTGCCACAGAATTTGTCTTTTGGCGTTGCGTGCCCCACTCGTGTCGAATGTTCGTTCACTTTGGGCTTGCGGTATATTTGGATGCCTTCCGCTACGGTGTTTAAATCACTCAAGCACTTTTTTTATTCCTCGCAGCTTGACCGTCTATCTCTTTATAACGTTCTAAGGCTACCAAATGGACTACTCTCGCAATGCAATATCAAACACCTTGTTCTGTACAAGGTAGTACAGGTATCAGCTGATCCAAGTTTAATTGAAGATTTGGATGGTACGCCCCATTTAGATTCTGAAGAAGAAAGGAACCTTGGGTCATGTCCGTTGGAGTCCCTTGAAACCGATATGAGTATGACGTTAGATGGACATTTTGCACTATTCAGTTCCTACTCCTCTGGTGTTATACATCGTCTTCCAGGCCACGTCGTGTTTCCGTGTCTTACAAAGCTGAGGCTGCATCATAAGCGGATTCACACTCGCGAGTTCAACATAATGGCCAACGAAATACTCTTGAATGCGCCTGCCCTCGAAGATTTGTTTATATACAACGGGGATTACCTACGTGAGTGTGGGTTGTCAAGAAGATAGAATATATCTAATTATTCCATTTTTTTGACTTGTTCTTTATAGCAAAAATTTTGCATTCCCCAGAACGCAGCGTGTTACCTCTACGATACAGTCATCTCATTAAACTCCGGTCATTCTCATTTGAATCGTACATACCAACCAATTTGCCTATAGAGATCCTCATGTGTCTCTGCGCGGACAACCCTCCCCCAAGCTTGAGTGAGATAATCTTGGAGGCCACGATAGATCTACGCAACGGACTCTCAGAGGGTGTCAGACAAGGAGAAAATTATATCAGGTGTCTCAGTCTGGACAAACTGGACGCATTTCTGTGCCGACCGGGCTATGAGCAAGTGAGAAAGGTCGTTGTGAGACTCCGTATGGCTATGGATATATATCAACCGGACAGAGAGTTGGTTGAGGGTGGTGTGATCCTGTTGAGGGACACCGTGAGGAAAGCAGTGGCCCACCAGTTGGAGTTGAAATCCCGGGATCTAGAGCTGAATATTCAATTGGAATTGTGAGTCGTTGCCAGTTTTTTTTGTTTGGTTTGCCCGGCTGAGCGCATTGGTGTTTTATTTTTATAGTTATGACCAGTGGCTCTATCCAGATGAGTCATCCTGGGGAGTTAAACGTTTTAATGTTTAGAATATGTGGGTATTTTGGTTGGAAGAGAAGGTACATTTAAAGAAACTTGTATTTTATTGGCCACTGAAAACATAATGCTTGTAACGAAGTAAATACATTTGTGCAAAGACTTGGACCTGTTGGCATCCAGTAGTGATAACCGCTGAGCTTTCCCAAGGAAGAGTTGGTCTGTATTATACATTTTCCCCATTGATAGGTCTGCCAATGGGCTCTAGAGTACGTGACATGGACTCGCGATCCTGTACTCTGCAGTGGGCGCTAGTAAAGTTTTTTACTGATAAATCCAAGGGGTGGCGTGCGAATTTCCTGTGATCGGCGCCGGATGTCATACGCGGTGGCAAGCCGTTTCCAGCGCCTCTTATAATTCACCACCCATGTCCGTGGACGCTAACCCTGTGTCTCTGCCCCTTGAGCTTGTGGATCAAGTCATCTGTAACACACTCGGCTATTGCGCTCACATCTCGCCGAGGTTGTATGCATGCAAACAAGGTCCGTTTTTTTGACGGTACACATCGGAAAATATGGCATCTTGGATTTACAGAGACATGATACTGTCACAGTGCCGAATTACCTTGAGAGGAGAGTGTCGTCTCTTGCGAATTTGATTCGGGCTAGAGACGGAATACGCACTCTGCTACCGGGGGTTTGCGGGTTCATTCGGTCCGTTGTGTTGAGGATCGAAGATATGGTGACAACCGATAGTGGCTTCAGAGCTTGGTCGGGTCTTTAGAAATGCGGATTTTCAGTGTCTTCTCCACAATTTGTTTTGGATGCCGTCACACAATTCATCTTTTGGCCTGGAGAACACAGTCACTGCTCGTGTCAAATTTTCGTTTACTTTGGCCTTGGTGCATCCATGCACGCCTTCTGCTATGGTGTTCAAATCACTCAAGGACTTTATACATTCATCGCGGCTCAACCATCTGTCACTCTACAACGTTCAAGGGTTACAGCAAGGAATACTATCGCAAAGTGATATCAAACACCTTATTCTATACCAGGCAACGGAAGCATCAGCAGATTCAAGTTTAGTTGAGGACTTGAATAGTATTCCTGACTCAGACTCGGAGGAAGAAGAAAGTCAGCTCGGAATATGCCCGTTGGAGTCCCTTGAAACTGATATGGGTATGACAATAGCTGAACATGCTAAACTATTCCGCGTCTACTCCCACTCTTCTGGTGCTGAGCACCATCTACTTGACGGTGTTATGTTTCCGTTCCTTAGCAGGCTGAGGCTGTACCATTCTAGAATTGACACTAGAGAATTCAATATAATGGTTAACGAGATACTTTTGAATACACCGGTCCTCGAAGATCTGTTCATATACAACGCTGGAAAGCTATGTGAGTGTGGGCAGTCAAGGAAAGAGGATCTATATCTAATTTGTTTTCCCCTCTTATTCATTCCATTACAGCAATTCAATTTCGTCCAGAGGGCAGTGTGTTGCCTCTGCGATATAACCATCTCACTAGGCTCCGGTCCTTCTCATTGGGCGCAAGCGCGCCACATTATAAGCAGATGGAGACTCTCGAATGTCTCTGCGCAGACAAACCTCCCCCGAGCTTGCGTGAGGTTGTCATAGATATCATGATAGATCTGCGCCACGGACTCTTGAATGGTGTCAGAGATGCAGAAAGATATATCAGCTGGCTCGGTCTGCATAGAACCGACGCGTTTCTACGCAGACCTGGGTTTGAAGGAGTGAAAAAATTCGTCGTCAGAATCGGTATGGCAATGGATATATTCCAACCAGAAGACCTGGACAGAGAGTCGGTTGACGGGATTGTGACCCCGTGGAGGGACACCGTAAGGAAAGCGATAACCGGCCTGTTAGAGATGAAATACCAAGGGGTGAATGTCCAATTGGAGTTGTGAGTGGTTATGAATTTGCTCTTGTCTTCTTACCCACTGACCACGTTGGCGTTATTATTTCTGATAGCTATGACCAGTGCCTTTTTCCCAAGGAGCCGATGCGTTTCAGTAGCATATATAGGATACCAGTATGAGGTTTGGAGTCTTTTGATTGGTAGCAAAGTACATTTAAAAAGTAGACTGTTGGTAATAAACAAGTATTTAACGTGATTTGGTTCTTCGTGGTGCGAGTCCGTTGCGAGCCTGAGTCACTCGAAATTGACCAATAGCAGAACATGCTGCGTGCGTTATTCTATCATCAATCCTCGTGCTCTACACCCCCTCGTTGGTGTTCTCGCATCTTACAAGGATGACGCTGCGTCGCAAAAATAAATAAAAGTTACAGTGGGAGCATAGAGGAGCATAGGGAAGCATATCGAAGTCTGTTGAAGAGTTCATGGCATGTAGCGTGAGAAAGTCATAAGCCTTTGATAGACAACCTGAATCAGCTGTGGGAAACCGGCGACTGGGTTCGTCAATCCAGTGGCTTTGGTGCTCTTGCCTCTCAAATTTGACTACCTCCCGATGGTCACCCATGTTTACCAATTCCACTCCGCGTGTACCTGTTGAGATTATGGACGAAATTACCTGCATTGCAGTACAAAGCTTTGCCCCGACGACACACTGCCATTGCGCTCACCTCCCACCGATGTCATATTTAAGCAAATAAATCTCGTTTCTCTACGGTATACATCAGCACAACAAACGAACCTGAAAGTTTCGAGAAAAGAGCCGCCTCTTTTGCGGACCTGATTCGATCTGGAAACTCAATCCATTCCCTTCTGTCAGTCTGCATGTTCATCAGGTCCATCGTGGTACGCCCTTCAGTCGATGCGCGGAAGGTGAAAAGATTTTTCAGAAACAGTGATATCCTCTTTATTTTTTCCAATATGTCTCAAATATCTCCATCGGTATCATTTCCCGGACTAGCGCGCACTTCCCCTTGCCTTTCGTTCCTCGTTTTGTGGTTTTCAGCCAACTTCAGTCCAAATTCGTCACTTTGTGAACCCCTCAAGGATTTCATGCAAACCTCCCAGATAAATTCTTTATCACTATATAACTTTCATTGCCTACATGAGGGTATTTTATCGAAGAGCAATGTTAAACACCTTGTTACATGCAACACAACCGTGGCTACAGAGTTGGTTCAAGACTCAGGTAGTAGACACTTCGTGAACGAGGAAGACAGACACCTCCCATGTCCATTGGAGTCCCTGGACACAGACCTAGCTATGACACCAGCAAATCATGCTTCCTTATTCGAATCCCACCCCTCTGGTATTCAACACACTCTCGCCGGTCGCCGCATGTTCCCGCATCTTACTACATTGAAATTGCGCATCAAGCAAACCATGAGAGGTTTTTCTGGTTTCATCACACAGATCAACGAAATGCTCTCGATTACACCGGCTTTAGAGCATTTGTGTATAGATAATGGCTTTCCACTGCGTGAGTGAAGGCGAGCATTCATGCTGCTAGTTCATTCAACTCGGACTCATTTGTTCTCACCTGTTGTAGACATTGCACCTATCCCCGATGTCGGAAAATTTCCTTTGCGATACAACCATCTAAGTCGACTCCGCTCCATCACATTGTCCACGTTCGTACCCATCAAACAGATCGCGCTTTTTGAAGGCCTCTTCGCAAACGACCCACCCCCAAGCTTGACTGAGATTAACATAGAGACTACGATAAACTGGGCCATGAGACCTGCGAATGGTAACATTCCAAGTACAGCGGCATTATATGTCAGAGGAGTCCAGCTATACAGATTGGACACGTTTCTTCTTCGACCCAGCTTCGAAAAAGTGAAAAAGCTGGTGCTAAGAATCCAAACTACGCATCAAATGCAATTTGCCGAATCGGATAAAACTGTGGAGGCTATCCGGTGGAGGGACGCGATGGCAAGTGCGGTGCCTCATTTGTTGGGGAAGAAAGACCTCGAGGTGGAATTTCAGTTGGACTTGTGAGTGGACGTAAATGTATTATCTCGTCCTTGTTTTTGCTGATCGGTCTCCATTCCGATGCTCGATAGCAATCGCTGGTAGGTGCTTGGTTGCTGTGAATTCAGTTGTTTTGCATTCCACGGTCCAGAGAAAGAAGATGTGAACTCAGATACCGCAAACTTTTGATGATTGGGTGTTGAATGGAGGTCACTACTGAATATTCAATAGGGCCATAATTATAACCAGAGGTGACTTCACATCTCGATAGCCTCAGGTTCATGGAGAAATAGGTTGTTGTTGTTGTTCATGGAGAAATAGGTTGTTGATGCTCAGGTTCATGGAGAAATAGGAGTCAAACACATTTGATCGAGTAGGCTCTATAGTGAGCATCAAGTTCAATTGCCATTTTGTGAGAGTAGATTGGTCGCGGGCGGTTTGCGCAACGATTCGCCATCTTGCGTGATACATTTGAGCCGAGTTTTGATTTCGCGTGAGTGCTACTGTATAATGATAAAGTTGAGTATGGCCGAGCAATGGAAAATATCTATCGTGATAGAGGCATGGAAAAGAGTTCGTACTGTTATGTAAGTAAGTAGGAGCTGGAAAAAATGGAGCACCGACGAGTAGTATTTGAAATGCAAATAAAAGGGGCCATGGACGGGGTTAAGGGGAAACGGCGGATGAGGAGAAGAGGGGGAAATGAAAGGACCAGCCTGGAAAGAATGCAAGAGTAAGAGCTACTACGGTTGGAAAAAAGCACAAAGACGTCGGCCTCAGGGGTATTATGATGTAGTCAAAGTACAACAACGGCTACTAAGCAGCAGTGACGATAATCCGAAAGACAGAAAGAGATAAGAAATGACAAAGAGAATAAAAGAGGATAGGAGCAAAGAGGATTAAAAAGGAACAAAGACGGACTGAAGCAGATTAAAGATGACAAACGTCCTTGCCATTATCCCATCCCCCTCTTTCCACCAATGGGTGTATATGATGTCAATAACCGGGAGAAATATACATGAACATAACGATCGGGTCCCAAAAACGAGGTGGTATTCGTGCCTTCTGCGTGGTGCGTCAGGTCGCGCGGTGACTTTGTGTTGGGTATCTTCACATTATCATACACTTCCTTTGTTTGATAGTACGGCCCCAGCGGCCTTTCAAGCTCTCGCGGAGGGCTGCGTCGAATACCTCCTTGACGCCACGTCCGGTCTTCGCACTGCACTCCTTATACATCGCGCCAATGTCCTTTGCGACCGCCATGCCTTGCTCCGCTGTCACAGGTACCTGCCCCTGTGCAGAAAGCATTCGTAGCGTCGTATCGTCGGTGCGCAGATCTGTCTTTGTTCCGATGAGCAGCATCGGTGTTGTTGGGCAAAAGTGCGATACTTCGGGGTACCACTTAATCGTCGGACGAACGAGGGAATGGAAAGAAGTAGCGATGGTGAAATTAGTTTTTTGTCTGTGCGTGATGCGGTAATGAACTTGTAGTACGAACCTTATCGAGCACGTTTGCGAGGCTAGTAGGGAAGTCTACGGAAAAGACGATGAGGATGACGTCGCTTTCCGGGTAGCTAAGTGGACGGAGCCTGTCATATTCCTCCTGGCCAGCCGTGTCCCATAGGGCGACCTCGATGAGGCGGTGATCGTGTTGTACGAGCGTAACATAGTTTTCGAATACTGTTGGAATGTATGCCTAACAGTGGATGTTCACAATCAATGAGCCACAGTTGGTACACGAATCGTAGTACGAACAGACGCACCTCTGGAAATCGGTTCTCAGCGTATACGATGAGCAAACATGTCTTTCCGCATCCACCTGTAGATTCAACAATTTCGGTTCAATTTCGTGCGTCTCGATCTCCCTGATGATAGGGGATTGGATTTTTGCAGAATCCACGAAATCCCAGCTGCTCACCATCTCCGACAACCACCAGCTTTCTCTTCGCATCTGGGCGCCTTGGGGGTCCTGATGATTCCATTTTGTGGGTTTGGAAGACGTGGTGAAGGGTTTGAGAGGTAGTGGTGGTGGCAGTGGTAGTTGAACAAAGGGTCGGGTTTGTTGCGGCAGTGCGCCCTCCACAACAGTTACGGGCGCATATCACGTGGCCGTTTCCTTTCCTATGACATGCCACCATCGTCAACGACGACGGCGACGACCCCCAAGTCTCCTGAGTCTGTCTCTGTTTCTATTTTCTGGCCGAGAGGAACTTATAGAGGACATGGGGTGTGTTACGGGTGGTTAAAGCCTGCGGTGTGTGTCGCGGGTGTTCTTGATGTGAGTTCCTCCGTGTTATAGGTCCTCATTCCCAACTTCTACTTGAACGATTGTTGACAGGAACGAGGAGACCTCGATATCACTACTTTAGATTCCCAAAAGGCACTCTCTGACGCGCTTTCTCACTCGCCGTTATGGAAAGCTGTACAGTCCTCCTGCGAAGGCAACCCAATTCCTCTGGGCCTATGCGAGTTTTCTGGAGTTTCGACAATTCCAACATCTCTCAAACTATGGATGCTTCCTCCGAACATTCCTGACGCAGAAAATAGGACACTTTCGTTTTCCTTTGTGCTATATCGCCCCCATGCACCCGAGTCACTCAGGTTCTACGTGATGAGTCGCCCAGACGTATCCAGATCTCCATCGTCTATCATTTATGGTATGGATGATCCATATCGGAAGTTGTCAAAATACGATTTTACGCGTTCGAAACCTCGACATATTGATGAAGCATTAAATGATACCGTTCTGAACCAGGTGTGCTCTGTTTTTTCTCAAAAGAGTTTCATTCGTGGCTCAGACTTTCATTCCTTGCCTCCTCAAGATGAACGCATCCTCGTTAGTCCAGAAAGCGCTCGAACATCCTAATATATCTCCGAAACTACTTCCAACGACTGCATCGTTCTTGCTCGCCCTTGCATCGTATCTTGCATCACTCTCTAATCTTTCTCTTTGGCTTTCCAACGTTGCTGCCAATGTGACCAACCTTCCTCTATTTCCCATCCCAACATACGGCAGACTCGGAGACCGCTCAAAATATTTACTATTAAAAGATATATCGGCAACAGGTTCGAATTTGCCTTATTTCGGACTGAATTGTTCCTGAAAAATCATTCAGTGCAGCAATTCGATGTCCGAGTTGAACAAATGGTCTTTTTTCTGACACAAATAGCAACACTACAACGACAAAACACCAAAGATATTGCAAACTACTCCGACAGATATACCAAGTTCGTCAGCTCCATTTTTAACTGGTCTGGTACTAAAAAGACGATAGCTTTTTTAATACTGCATGGCTCATAATGAACGACATGACTATTGGCTTCGCTTTTGGGGCCTTCCTGTCGGAAAACAATATATATCTCGCGGAAAGGGCAAATGCTCTGGTACAGGTGATCATGAACTCACGTAACATCTTGGAATGCTCTAATCATGATTATCAGGATCTTCTTTTTGAACTGCCCCAGACTGCTCTGTTCTGGCTCGACGCATGGCCAGCTGGTCTCAAACTTAACACCCAGCTTAGCCATTTTTATGTAACCACGCTTATTGGAGTCATTGATACCTGGAAATGTGCGTAACAAACTGCGTGATTAACGACAATATTTAGCTAATGTTTGTTTTAATAACAGCTATTATTCCCCCTCTCGCACCATCTTTATTCACAACTCTTGGATTTCTGTCGTCTATTGGAGGATTTACGCTGCTCTTATCCTTAATTTCTGATCTACTTTCCCTCTTTCTCACCGTCCATCTTCGAGTAGGGTATGAGCTGGCCAGAGTGGTCTATTGGGCTGCCGGTGTCAAACTAGGTGGAGGTCTGCTCTGGGGAGTATTTCGAGGTGCGAGTCACCCAAGCCTCTTGAATTTCCTAATATTCTTATTTACTAAACCGGATCATGATTAGGCAAAAGACGAAATGTCTTACGCAACCGTACCGATACTTGGTCTTACGATATCGATCAGCTCCTTTTCGGCACAATTCTCTTTACCCTTCTTGCGTTCCTCTTCCCCACCGCACTCGTATACTATGTTCTTTTTGCGGCCGTACGTCCTTCCAGAGCCTTTCTATCTCCCATGATCATCAATTAATTGCCTTTCCTCCAGCTCCGATTGGCCACATTGCTGTTTCAAGCGTGTATTGAGACGCTGCTCGCATTCATGCATCACTTCCCACTCTTTGCGCTTATGCTGAGGGTCAAAGATCCGTGGAGACTTTCTGGTACGTGTTTACGCTTGTAGTCTTTAATGACGCTTGCATATATATTTTTCCCTTTTGAAAGGTGGGGTCTATTTCAATCTGCACGTTCCTAATGGACCCAGTGGCGTAGAATGTGCTTATCTATCGTTAGAGGTATGCATTTTATAACTCAAAAATATGTTGTTTATTCACGTTCTCTAGAACCAACCAATCCCTCTTTCCGCCATATTTTTCCAATACGGTAAGCCACCTGCTTTATTTTTCGGTGCAGTTAAATGGTTGTGCTCACGCGCGCCGTACTTAGTCGAGCTTTGGAAACGCCTGGCAAAGCACTACAACCCTTTGCGATTGCTCTTTCAAGTGCTGACGGGGCAGCATCTTGCATCAATACCCCGATATTCGATACGCTACGCGCCTGAGGCTGCAGACACTGTACCCTTAAGCAAACAGAAAACCGAATAAAAAACTATAACAGACTCAGTTTGCGTATTTGTGATTAACAGCGTATCAATGCTTTGGAAGAGTACGGCACTGGTAACCACATCGAATCCATCAAGTCTTCCTTCGAGTCACTGGCTCTATTTTGTGCGAGGTATTAGTCAAGGAGCCGAAGAGTCAAAAAAATCCTCAAGGATCCTCCGGTTGTGTCCTCTGTGATTTTGCGCATCTTCTAATGAGAATTTGAACTGAGGAAACCAACAAAGTTTTACCGACAACACGCCGAAATGTTCTGCGGAGCTTATCGGTCAGGTAACTACATATCATATACACGCCCATGATATCATCAATCCATTGTTCGGTAGGATGGGAATAACTCTTGAGGCCTGAAGTGTCGTGGAGTTTCATGAAAAATATCAAGGCTGGTTCAGGCTGGTTCATCCCACTCCACAACACGCGGTAACGCATTGGTAGGCATGTTTCTGAGGAAGTAATCACATTCTCTCAAACGAGAAGAAGTAAAACACCCGGAAAGTTTATACATACATCCAATTTTACTGGTCATGGTAAAAATTTAATTAAAAAGCGGGGCCAATTTACAGAAAATAATTGGGCAGTTTGAAAGAGGATCCACTGGAATCAAATTAAGATGATCGACTCTCTAGTACGAGAGTCAACTGAAGAGAGTACGCGTTTAACACTTGCATTCGGATGGCTTGCAAGTGCACCTGCAATATAATGAGTGATAAGTCGATATATGGATGTAGTCAGAACTCACGATGCGCAGGTGCAAGTGGAGCTACCACAGCCGTTGGCGGATGATTGGGAGACAGGGGTTCCACAAGCGCATCTAAAAAGTTGGTCAATATCCGTATGGTGTTGGGAGCATAAAACAGATGAATAAGCTTACTTGTCACCGCACTTGCACGATGTGCAGGTGCAACCACTGGCACGGGATACAACGGTGCTCTGAATGGTCTAAGTGGAAGGGTTAAGTTAGTGAGATGATGATCTACAGATGGTTAAGGGAGCGAATTTACCATCATGTTTGTAAAGGCTTTGAGGTTCTTCAAGTAAGAGAGGCGGAAGATTGGGATTCTGAGGGCCTCCATTCCTTAGCTGCCCTCTTTTATGTTCCTGCGACCGTGTTTTCCTTTATTTACATATCCTTGGCGAGGCATTTGTGCGACACCAATTAAGGGTTTGACGATCATTTGATCACTAATGCATGACGTATTCCGGTCCCCTGATTGGCTTCAACAAATCGCTCACTGACAGCTGAGCCTCCAAATAAGCGTACGAGTCATAAAGTAAAGTGCATGATTGCTCTAGCTGTAGTCAGCAGATTATCCATTAACTCAGCGAACCACCTGGAACATTCTCCAACAAGTAATTGTCTACGGATGAGCAAAGGGTGGAACACCGTCGCACCGCCGGGGGTCACAGTATGTGATATCTATCAAGCTAGTGCATTATTGCATATAAAAGATTACATGAGGGCTAATACTAAGGTCCGACTCTGTGAAAATGCCGGGAACTCGACGGCGGAGGAAATTAATAAAAGAAATTGGTTAGTAGATTCTACGTGCCGGCGGAAGCAGATGCAGTGTTAGTTTCAATGTAAGAGCCGTATGGTCTGTCGTGCTCCGAAGAAACCTCCCCAGAATAATCTGTTGCTTTAGGGCATTCATCCTCTAAAAGTAACTGAGAATTAACACCGCCTTCACCGCTACCATTGGATGATTTTGACCGAGTCGTAGACGACATTTTCCGAAGTTTGTTTCTGTTCCGAGGCACCTTGATATTATCTTCCACAGGAACATTGTCGAAAAGATATCTATGCATCGTGAACTCTGATTGATGTTGTTGCATTATTGACGTTTTCAATAACAATATAATGAATTGTTTTCAACGGTATGGGAGATACATGCATAGCAACTCTATTCTGAGCATCGTAGGGTGGCTTTCTTTCTTGTTCAACTTCTTTGCGGGTATTTTGTGAATGCTGCAAGTATCTTCAATTATTTCTCGAACTTTGAAGATTTGTCCAACCCATGGGCCTTGCCGTGGTGTCACTATATCCCCCGCTTTGGTTGGATGCACTAGCAGAATCTGGGAAAGGCACTTTTGTACAATCTGACCACGCATCTTGACACTAACCACTCTATCGTTGATACCGGTGAACTCCATTATTGGCGCGGAGGGCCCTGCGTCGGTAGTCGTCAGCATGATTCGGACACCATGTAACCGGTCATCGTTTAAACAAGAGAGGTCCTCTGAAGACTGTTCGGTGGGCTCGGGTGTCGCAGAAGCAGGATTCCATGCAGGTGATAGATCCCGCATTGGTGACAACACAGGAGGTGTTCGCGAACCATCCACGTCCTGTGTTGCGGAACTATTCATGTTCTCTGAGGCTGGGCTTAGGAAAACAAAATCAGAATCTTATACAGCCTAAAGACACGAGTGTACTTACAGAATAATGAGGTCATGCAAAGGAAAACGTTGCAGTCGCTGCTGTTTCGCCTCTAACTCTACGTCTGCATGGCCGTCTGGGTGTGTGTGCTTGATGATACCATGATAACCCTTTTCGGAGTGCAAACCACTGACAGCAACGCTTTTACCGTTGTAAATATTGTTGGGGTCTCGTGGTCCTATGTCTCCCTTGTGACGTTTCAGAGGCCGTAGTGCAATTTGAGCAGCTTCTTCGAAAAATTCTAGCAACTCAGATCTAACAGACACCTTGGCAGATTGAGCTGGAATGTGCTATTTGTAGTGAGTAGGAAATCTCACCTCAGATTCATTCACCAAGTCTACAACGTGCACCCTCCGTCCTTCGACTTCCACTACCACTCCCGTCATTCCAATATTGTCACCTTGAGCGACTCGAACCTTATCACCAACAAGGTAGTTTGCCCTCACGTTATGCCGTATGATGTCGATAGTAACATCCTGGGATTCCAGGTATACTGACATTTCTTTGTCCGATTCCGCGCGTACATATCCCACCAGGCCTACATATTCGCCCGCAGTGATCTTGACTCGGTCGCCTTGATGAACCCGGCTATAAAGTCTTGGTTGAGTTGTATTGGCCATTTGGAATACTTGCTTTATGCACCCTGATCGGAAATCGACACGAATAGTCCCGATGCGTGATAGGCTTCTGAAGAGTTAGCAGGCGCTACTAATTGCGAGAAACGGAATACCTCAAAAATCGTGAGTTCTACGTGTTGCATGCAGCACACGGCCAGATGACAGGACGGACGCGAGCGAGAAGCATTAAAGCCAACCAAACACCTCGGCTAAAAAATGAAATCATTGACGTGTAATCGGGCAACAAGGCCACCACCGTTTGTTGCCAAACAGCTGCAAATAAATCATAAAAGCCCCAACTTTGTGGCAAAAGTCGTCACTCCGCGTCCGAGACACTCACGTCCAACGAAACGGTCGTCCTTTAAGCTTTAAGCTTTAAGCTTTAAACAAGCAAGCAAGCTTCTTCTGCAACACACAAGCGGATGTATACCAGATGTATACTCAGGGATGGCACAACTTATGATCAACCTGTGATCAACTTTTCCTAGTACTCACTGGGCCTCCAAGAGTTGTCCAGGAGTAAAGCTTGAGAAAACCCCAAGTTCAATAGACACAACTGTATGTTAAATAGTAGGTGACGTCCGCCGCAAACATTTATCCCCCCACCGAAAAAAATCCGCATCAAAGCATCCAGAAACTACCATTGCTTTAACTTGCGTAATCTATTGCGTACCATATAGAATGATCACCGTACGGTTCACTACATCCTGGATAGCCTATTCTGACCAGAACGCGCACATACATACAATCCGTCCGGAATATTGAGCTCTTTAAGCTGCATGTGGTCTTCAACCCTGCCTAGTTGATCCACCGAGTCTTGTGAGAAGTACGCAGCTATTATGGCAATAATTATTTTTTCGACGCAGTGAGTAAGGTTATGCTAGCTTACTTAGATTCCATTTTTTCCTCCCAGTTTGTGTCCTTACGAATACGGAGTATGTTTGCTTGACCAGTGGCTTCCTGTAATAAATTTTGGGCCGGAGATTACAACTTTGTTCTACTATCGTTTTGTTTTACAGCTGCATAAATGACATACCTTGAATTACTCGAGCATGTACTAGTATTATTAGACCTGGGATGCGCGGGTTCTTTTTCATTATAGAAAACAAAATCCTATTACACCTTGTAAGCAAGTGTATCATGTTATTTATAAATAATTTCGAAGCATAACTCACATCCCTGGCCTTACTTAGACCCCATGATATTGAGTCTGTCCATCTTTCAACCCCCAGCTGTGGAGGCAGTGATCAGTGTTAAATCATGAGGCTTCTACGAAGGATGCCTACCGATGATTTAGCTGCGTTAGGTGCTCCCTGCTCCCAGACATATACATTGCCAGACTGTATGGCTCGCCGTTCGTCAGAGTTGAGACGGCGGTGCACCAATGGGAGTATTCCTTGGTGAGCAGCATGGATAATAGTCATAGCATCAAGGGGGGACCTGACGCAAATATTTTCGCAGGTAGGAGCCTGCATGGTATTGGCGAATGATGGGTGTAAGCTGACGGCTAAGAAGACAGCAAAATCAGGACTCTCTTTATATACACCGGAAGGCGCACGCTTAGATGGATTTTGATCAAGTGAATAAACTACCGATGATGAGCGAAGCCAACTTGGATCTCTTTCATGATATCAAAAGGCCCGGGAAAAATGGGGCGCCCAATGTCACCCATATTAGGACAGATTGAGATAACGGTAATCAGCACAAAAGGTTCACTTCCCTCAGACGTTAAGAACGAGAAACCACGGGAATCAGAATGAGTTGCAGGTAAAATTCGGAAAAGAACAATGAGACGACCGAGGAATCACTCCACTTAACCGTAAAAGGTGCATAGAAAACTCGACGCAATTATATTGACTGCCCGTCACAGCTTAGCAATTAGCCAACTGTGTCGTCAAAGCAGCTTGTTCAGCTGTATCCATCGTCAAGTTATAAAAGTGCTTGACAGTAACCCATGCGCGAACGTATGTGCAAACATAACTCGCAAGAGGAGGCAAAAAATGGGCGACATCTATGCACCATGATCAGATTTAAAACGATCTATTTTTAATCGACTTACCCCTATCACCTAGTAAGATGGCGCACTTGAATGAGATTGACGGTCTTCGTCGAACTTGTCACTTAGGCGCACCTTTAGAATCATTCAAACTGGAGAGGCGGGTTTTGTGAGACACCGTTAAATAAACCTTGTGTCGAGATACTCACTTATCAGTTATAGCAACAAGTTGAGGACGGACGAGATCATTCGCAAAGGCCTCACGCTGAGCGGGAGTCCAATCTCGGGCTCCTGAGAGCCATGCCTTATAGTAAATTCAATGAGTATCTTCTAGAAAATGTTAACATAAAGGGAAAATACCTCTTTCAGTGGGACAAGGTGGTCCTAAAAGTAGATCATAAGCTATAGAATGACAATCTTCCATGAAAGTTCTCACAATATCGAGATCGCTGGCAAGCGTCGTTGGAACACCATCATATGGGGATACCCAATTTCCAGATACCGAGGCACACGCCTTGTTGGTGACCACGTTAGTGCCGTCTCGAATGAGAACCGCTACAAGGATATATTTGAGAATGCAAAGGGATAACAGAAGAAGGTTAGAGGATTTGCTTACTCTCTCGTGTATCACAGTTTCCAGAGACTGCAGTGTGTGAGTTAGAGCCGAACGCTTGAAACAAGAGCGACCAGTAGATTACTTAAATCCCAGGTCTTGAATAGAGAGCGACTATACGGTGGGTCATTCGAGTCGACGGCAACTACGACTAAAAGTAGCGGTCCTGATAAGGTTGCAACTTAAAACTAGGAGGGTAAAAATTAGCCTACGCTCTGATAAGAATTGTCTTGCCGTTTCTCCATCAACTGGGGTAGGAATGTCACGAACACGGAGAGGAGAGGAACAGACAGTTCCAGAGAGCCCCAGAGCAGCCAGAAGGATTACGGTACGCATTCTCGGTTCTGTGGAGGGAAGGAATAAACGATAGGTTCAATTATTATATTGAATCCCATTCTTCTTCTATGTCAGCAAAGGCCACAATCAAGGCTTCTCGGTTAATAAAACGCATGGTTAGAACCTCTTATCAGAAAGGAGCCACAAGACACAGCACTCCTAAAATTACCAGTGAGCTGCGAAGTTATCTATAAAGAGCAACTTCGGTTGAGCTTGCTTGTTGATGTCGAAACAACCTTTGTTAACAGTATGATTGGAAGAGAGTATATCAACTAAATATTCCTTGACTTAGTAGCATTCACATCATATAAGTGGATTGTCATACAACGTTCTTTCCTCCATACACACCATTGGTGCTATCGTCGCCTGGGGATCTGATTTGCAAAAATTTAAGGGATTGGGAATACATTGAAAGCTATACACACTGGGGGGTTTGGCATATATAGTCGGGCCCGTCTTCGTCGATTTCATGTCCGATTCCATATGTAAAGTATTTAGTTATTTAATCACATGCGTATATCTAGCTTTCCCTTTGAAAAATATGCTGCTGTTGTGATTGTACAGTATTTTGTGCTTATTAATTGAGAAGAATTCGAAGCCGAAAGAACAATTATATTTCATCATTCTTCACCGGCAGGTCGCAGACCACATGTCATGTACGTCTCATAAATAATAATTAATATGAATAATCTACTCCGGAAAAAGTCGTTCGGGGTGACCGGCGCACATTCATTGGTCGGCGGCCTGATCACTCGCTTCCTCCGCGTGGCTGCTGAGACCCATTGAATCAAACTCCAGCATTAGCTTTGAAACATCGCTCAGTAGAGACAAACAGTGAAGCGGTAATAACAGCTTACCCTGTCCAATGGTAGTACGTGAAATAAACCTCTAAAGGGATCAGTGACAAGATTTGTCAATGCACAGTGTGATATAACTTGTGAGAGTTTAATCACTCGGGTCTGCGCCGTTTCCCTACAAAGATATCCTCCAAAGGTAAAGCTTTTGTAAGGGTCAAATATGGTTGTATCAATCGGAACAAGTTCTCGCAGAATGAGAAAGTGGCCGTCGGCATATTGGTTCTCGGATATGGGATACCGATAGTGAAAAATGTGAGTCGTTATTCCGGCATACGAAGCAGCGTCCTGAGGATCGTCAGATCGGAATGTGATAGAACTATTTTTGAAGGTTGTTGCTCCTGAAACACCGTAGCAAACTCCTTTGCGAGATATTTCTTTCACAAATGTTACGTCCCTTGGCATTGTATGAGTAGCTCTACCCAAAAGTTCGCAGAGCTGAGTATGATACGCTTGCCCTAATGGAGCGACATCAGACTTGCTTCGCTGGGTATATGTTGGCGAGTCAGGATCAAGGATTGTTGCCAAACGAAATCCTCGAATGTCCTCTTGGTCGATATTGTCCATGACATTTACAAGTTCAATGACTGATTTCCGCAGAGAAGTATTGTCAGAAAGCGCAGCCCGAATGTTTGCACTCCGGGCAGATGTGTAAAGTAGAGTAGATTCTAATTCGCCTAGAAAAGTGTTGATCAGCTTTGATGGTAGAATATGTGTAGAGGCCCTACGTACCAACTTTCATATTGGTATTTACACGATGGAAGAAATTAATATATCGCTCATAATGAGGGCCGCTATGAGAGTGGTTTGGACCAAATAGTCCCAACATATCGCCTATATGAAGAGCGGCATGATGTGTTGGTTTCAATGCTTGGTCGGGATAAAGGGACCTCAGCCTGGACACATAGCGAGTCATATAACGGTTGTATTCCTGGATTTGAAGTTCAGATGTAACACGCATATTTGCAATTCGAACGGCAGAGACGAGATCCATGAAATGTGAAAGCATTCTCCGTTTACGCTCAGTTCCATTTGCCCAGAGCCGAATAAGCGTAATAGGCAAGTGAATTGAGCAAATTACTCGCCAGTTGTCAGCGCTAAGTTTCCCCCGTCTGAATGTACCCCAGTCGGGAGGTGCGGGGGTAATCCATGTTGGAAGTTGAGTACGTGTCATCTCAGACCAAATTTCTTCCATGACATCGATTCCGAGTACAGGACGTGCAGAATCGTCTACAGTGGGGATATACATTTGCAGCTCTTGAGACGCCCCCGTATTTCGCTCTATCTGCATAGCAAGAGCGTGTTAATTTTACAGGTTAAACGAAACTGCATCAAATATATGCTTACTTCTCCAATTATCTTGTCAAATAAACGCCGCTTTGCGGTTTTCCTTCTTGTATCGACATCACTGGTGGATATGTGCACAAGATTACAGATGTACAGAAATGCAGCAACCGACCCTTGGCCATATGCCCGAGAATGAGATGCCTCAACATCTTCGCTAGCAAAGAGATGTCGTAAGATTCGAATGATAAGCGCACGATCAAGGCCACTATCCAAAGGAAGAATAGGAGTTTGTGATATAGCCAATTCATCGTTGGATGGGTCATCATCCAGAGAAACTGGGGAAGTGCTGACATCTACATAATTTGGACTGTTCCTCTGTATAAAAATATAACCGTAATGAGAATCCACATTGTCCAAAATACAATAGTTATGAGTACTCACCCAAGCCAATATGTTATTAACAAGTATCCATTTTGTCCCGATGATGCGCCGGTGACCTTCTCCAATGATGTCATTTTCAACGCAGATCTGATACAGAACAGGGCGCGGATGCAAAAGAAGCTTTGTCATTAGGTCATCGTCGTTAGACCGGATGAGCTCCCGGCACTGTCGCAAATGCTGAAGGTGATCTTTGGATGTAAAATGTCGCTCATGAGGAAGTGAGGGTCCAATACCATCCCCACCCTGAGCGCCTGTGTTAATTTGAAAGACTGAGCGACAATGATTTTGGAATAAATTGAGGTCAAGCGCGTGCATAGGATCAATGACAGTAAAACGGATAACATCCCAATATGGAAGCGTATGAAGAGGCGACCACCGTATGCCATATGATTCGAAAATAGTTTGCTGCTCCTTTTCACTGGCCGCATTCTTCCAAAGGTTAGCAACATGCTGAATATGTTGCAAATCCTTGGACGGCCATTCTGCTCGATCTGTAATGTCTATATCGTCAAGATCAATTTCGCAAAAGGTGCAGAAATAATGAGATGTTGTAGCGCCCAGGCCAGCCATCTGGCGTGCAGCCAGCATGTCACAAATCAGAGGAATGAGCATAGCTTTGTAAAGTCGGCTGAATAGGCTACTCTCGGTCCGCGAAAATCGAACACCCTGGTACCAAAAATCCAAAAGATCTTCCATAACCAGTTCAACGTACGGATATATGTCTTCCTTCGATGGTTTATCTGGGCCGGGGATAACACCTGCAACATACATGTTTTCGTGGAGATATCGAAGATGTGCCGGGAGGTTGAGTAAAACCATCCAAATACCAGTCGATGATATACTTTGTTTGGCGGTTTTATTGTGGAATGGGTTGAAGCTATCGACCGATAGGCTAAATAATAGCCTCCCCTCGCCATTATTACCGGGAATGAACTTGTTTCCAGAACCATCTTCTAGATTTTTAACAATACTTGCTGACCAAATGTCATTAACGGGTGAGGTGGGGGAGGTGCTGCTGAGATCCACATTCTGTTTGTCAATAAGTTCTTCCATCCCCTTTCTAGAGAGTAGACGTCCGACCCAATGCTTCAAATCCTGGTGGACGTACTTCCGAATTGGGACTAGGTACGAGGTCCCACGGCTTGTAGTTTTTTCTTTCCAAAGAGGCGTGTTACACTCATTGGACTCGGGGGTGCGGCGCTGCATACAAATTGAAATGAATGGATTACTGTCGTTGAGAGGACTATCACCGGGTTTGAATGGGTATAGTTTGTGGCAGGTTGGGCAAACAACAAATTGGCGTGTTTCAGGGTTCAAGCGTGCTCTATGTGCTCCTGACTGCGGATCCGCCGGTATCTCTTCCACAACAGTCTCGGATGCATTGTTAGAGCGTAATAGAGATCGAGCGCCTGCCAATAAAGTTCGTAATGCTCGCCGCGGTACAAAAAACATATTTTCCATGACGAGGGAAATATAGACAGCAACCCTCTGTCTCGGATTCAATGAAGGCAGAGGTGTGAAATATATATCTGCGATATAAGCCAGTATTATAATCAGCACAATATAATTCTTTTTGAACAAGGGATTTCATACCTGTATTGACGTATGGACCATCTACGCGGCTATTTCCTCGCTGCTGAGACCACTGAACTTCTTTCATCCGTACAAGTTCTCCCATTTTCTCCATAATACAATCCAATAAAGGTGTAATGTCATCAGAGTGCTGGATGAATGGATTTGTTGCCCAGTTGTAGATTTCTCGAAGACGATGCGCAGCAAGTAAGTATGTTCTGTTGACAAGGCTGTTTTTCAACGAGTATAGCCCATGATTTGGAAGTAGAATTTCGTCGTCATTGGGCCAAACAAATTGGCCATTGTCTTCTGGTTTGTTTACAAAGTCAAACGGGCGCAGAGCATCAGACAGTGACTGGGACATTATGATATCTATTTCATCAAAGACCTCTTGAAACGGTGAGCCATCTGTGCTGCCGTCAGGAACATGTACTGGCTGTGGTGCGTGATTAGAAAGTGCTATCAGGAGTCTATCGTCTTTCATGTGATTGTCGCGTGTAGGACGTGTCTGAAGTATACCATCTCCCTCATAGAGTCCAGTAGCGGCATTGAACGTTGTGCAGTGCGATTTGCATCTGCAGTTTACTATTACAGGCCGTGACCGGCCGCCACGTCCACGCCTTATCATGGTGAGAGGAAAAGGAGTATGAAATAAAAGAAGTGACATTGAAGCGACAGTACAAAAGTAATGTATCAAGCATGTTCCTACTGCTATTGTTCCCGCTACTACGAGTTTGGAGTAATCTGTGTATTAGTCAGTCACTTGATCTTCTGGCAACACTAGATGGAGATGCAGAAGGCGCAGGAGTCAGCGATGCACGGCCTATATCTAATCGTTTCTTCTTATCCGCTTCTGCCAAATATTTCTTCTGATTAGAACTCCATGTCTCCTCCTTTATCCAACGTGGTCGTCCCTCCTTCCCAGGATAGACACTTAGGCAACGACTCGGGACCCTAGGGTGTGGGATTGGTTGTCCCGCAAATGATCCGTAGTTAGATGAAATGTTTACCCAAACTCCTTGCTCATTAGGAGAAACACCGTCGACGTACATCCACACTTGTGCTTGCCTGAGTGACTGTGCGGCATGTGGGAACTGATTGAAGAGAAGGTCGCCAGATTGAGGCGGTTCTTCTAATGCTGCTACGGGTGGATTATCAAGAGGCCCTGTCGAGCATGATATGGTATAGGTAAAATCGATTGGGCCGTCTATACCTTCCATCTCTGTGTGAAACACCTTGGCAGATAGCGCGGTAAAATATGCCGAAGTATTATTAGTGGATGTTGCAGTTGAGAGTGAGGTAGTAGCAGATGATAAGGAAGCACTTGAATTGGGTGCCAAAGAATGTGGAGGACTGACTTGACTCTGTGGAGTGGCATGACGGGCAACAGACTGGCGTGGTGTTCCCTCAGAAAAGGATGATGCTGCCAAGGGTACAGACGCCGGAGAAACAGGCGGGAGCGGCAAGTTAGATGCGTGGGAAAGCATCCGGTCCAACGAAGAATGGGGAGGTGTAGACTGTTGATTTTGTGAAGTGGGGGAAAGAATTGGCGCGGTACGCAATCCTGAAGTGGCTGAAGATTCTCTGATATTCTGAGACACAGGACGTGCAGGCAAACTTCCCACTCCAACATCGATCCGTGACTGGATGGGAGGACTAGGAGTTGATCGAGAAGTAGGCGGATTTAGTGGATACACGGCAATTGGGGCAGCAAGCGCAGCAGGTTCTCTAACTGATGTAGGACTGCGCTGTTGTGCTCTCGGGGTATTCGGTGCAGAAATAGATCCCGGGTCATTGTCGATAATAAATCTACGACTGGTGTTGTGAGCACTGACAGGGGTGTACGAAAGAGAGTTTCTATACAATAGATTTACATGATCAATTGATTTTTTTGATATACATGAAATGAGAAAACTTACGGAGGATTCGTGTTTCTCTCTTCTCCAAATACAATGTAATGTAGACGGTTATAGACCTCGCCAATGTCTTCATACCTGGTAGGTGGACCAAGGATATTGAGCTGGGAGAGCAACGCTCCATAGTCGTCTGTACTGCCAGTTATAACACTGACTACTTGATGAACGTTCTGGGGGGAAACGGCAGACGAGTGAAAGTAGTAAGCAATCACCCGTCGAACTTCAGATTTCTTCTCCTCAATGCCGGCTCGATATGGCGCTGGCGTGAAGGGGAGTGACATTTCGCGGCGGCCACGATTGAAAGGCTCCTGGGGACCACTTTCCCGCCGTTCAACTGGATTAGCAACAGATCCAGAGTGATTGTGACCGGTGCGCTGCCCTGAATGTCCACTAGAGCCTGAGATGCGTCTGAGCTCACGCGTAATTTCTTCAGTCCAATCCTGTTGTGACCGTTGCGCAATAACATGGGAAGACACCTGGATTCCTTCACGGTCCGGACTGCGTTGACGCTCTGGTATATTGGATTCAGAGTGGTAGCGACTGTGCGCTGCAGAGACAGAGAACTCCCTCTGCTCATGAGAGTTATAGGGGGGCCTTGTATGCGCATACTTATAGTGAATAAAAGATCATATTTTAATCGATAACAACCGACCTTGTCATGTTTAGCTCCCCAAAATCGTGAGTAAGAAGCTATGATCAAGAGTGAGATAGCATATTTGTGTTGATGAATATGGTATACGTACATCAATGTCCGGAAAATGTTCAATCTGAACGAATGGTGGCTTATCATAGTTGGGAAGCCTTTGAGTGTTGAGCGGCGGGCTGGAGTCACTGTTTGGATCAAGGTCCTGGATTACGGATTGCATGTCTAGGTGAACCAAGGTACAGAGAGGCAAAAAAATGTGTTGCTAATAACTGTATCGCAATGCGACAATTGATATCTTTGCTTCGGATGCCAAGATTCAGAAGAGTAACGAGTTAGCTCGGTGATATGGCCCGCATTGTCAGATATGATTTATAAGAATTCGGTGGAAGTATTTGAGTAAAACCACTTGATAAGTTACATCTCATGACCTACAGTGCTGTTTTCCAACGCATAGAAGCACTGAACATTGGCCGATTGGGTGACATGTTGGCAATATGGTTACACCTTTGTATTCTACTGCTTCAAAATTGCTACAACTGCTGACTCTCTTTGCTACTTATTACTTTGTCAATGTCTGGTAACCTGGCTTGTGGCTTAATGCACTTCTAACCCTCTCTGTTACACTCTACCTGGACTATAATGTTAATGCGGTCAACTATGGCCCGTGCGTACGTGTTACTCTTAGGTAATGCGTTCTAGACCAACCTAGAGTCTAGACCACTTGTGCCATTCTTGAATCATGTGACTGACAGACGCATGAATCAACAAAAAATGGTTGAGTGCGCATGTGCATTACCGTTGCCGCTGAAGAGGCTTCCTATGCTAGTGGTGGCGCAGAAACAATACGCCTGCGTGTTTTGATCCCCTCATACGTTGGTGGCAGATTAACTATTTTGAGGTGTCAACATATATTGTGATCAGCATATGTGATTGGTGTCCAATTGTCTAAGTGGTATGTTTTGGGACTTCCAACACTTATTATTGTGCCAAAATTCAATTCAAGAAGTATTGAAATCAAAGATATAGAATTGTAGAATCATTGTTGTCAAGTATATGTACATTATCAAAACTTTTTCCCTCTTTCGGACCATTTTGAATGGCAGGGAACATACAAAAAAAAGATTTCGTATCAAGAATGTCGGGGCACTCCTACCCTCTTTCGGAACCTGTGCTAACACGGTAGGGAGGACAAGCCCTGATTAATTTGAGGATGGTGGCTACAACATTAGACTTGGAAATATCTATTGAAAAATGTAGTTAGTGCCACAGTATAATGAAGAAATATGTTTGACTCACGCAAAGAGTCGGTTGTCGTGATTGAAGTTGTAGTTCTCATCGGTCGGGCGAACATCAAACATATAAAATGGCCTAGCGGCAAGCCAGTTTGGGTTGTATGCCGTGATGGGTAAGTCAGTGACAAAGCCCTTGCTGTCGCTGTCTTCTCCAGATGCAACGCGGAGGCGAGGAAATGAGCCGCGATGCTTACCATTGGATCTCCTAAAAAGAACCTGGAGCGAATCAATTGTCTGCAGCCAGTAGGAGAGGGCAGAGGCACGCCAGGCAGGGGGATGCACTTTGTATCTTGGAGCACCCCCTGTGGCAGTGCTTGCCGGGCCATCCTCAAAATCGCTCTCGTCTGAGCTCATCCCTGCAATACCAAGACGTTGTAGAATGGGTACATGCTCTTGTAGGAGGGGGTGCTCCTGGGCAATCCCAAGACGCTTGTGGAAGAGCTAAAACATTGAATAAGTAAATGTAATAATGGAACATACATTAAATTTAATACATACATTTTGTTTTCTTTGCCAGCGGCGCTTAGCAGTGGTTTCGGCCTGTCGAGCAGCATCGTCCGCATTCTTCCTCCGAAAAGCTGCCTGAAGAGACTTCATCCTCTGGTAAAAATAATTCTGGACCAGAGGGAAATAGCTGTGACTATACGCCGACGTGGTAACAAAGTGCTTGGCAAAAACTCGTGAAGCTGATTGGTTCCAATCACTTCGGGGAGAACCAATGAGGTCGACCTTAAAATTGTCGACGTCACAGCAAGATGGACGTGGCTCAGCTGTAGAAGACTTCCAGATAGATCCAAAAACATCGAGCTCGTCACGAGTCAAGACATTCTCGAAGCTCAGAAAATCATCACCGAGCAGTCGGCTGAGCTCTGCTCTGACTTGGCGCTATAGACAGAACAGTGAGACCGAGTATTCCGGATATTATAATAAAATACTTCTCACCATGAGAGCAGTTCGGTCTGCTGGGCGCCTATTTGGACCAAGTGGTCGAGTTGAGATAACTCCAAGACGAGAGGTTGGGGTAGTAGTAGGCCCCTGAGCCGACGCTGCTGCTGCTGCTGTGAGTGACTGGATTGCTGCTAAGACGGCAGTGATGTTAGCTTCTAAACGTGTGAGTCGAACATTGGTCGAGTCCGTTACAATCTACAATAAAAACATTAATATGACAAAAAAATTTCAACCATTCACTTACCATTTGAGCCTCGTCATCCGAGGCAATATAGTCTTCATCTTCCGTCTCCTCTGCAGAGTCAGAACTGAGTTCATCATGCATCTAAGAATACAACCAAATTTTGTTTGCTAATCAGAGTATGTATAGTGTCAACAAGTAACAGACTTACCTCTTCATCTTGGGGACTGTTGTCAGACGTTTCATCACAAGCCTAACGAAGGTTGTTAGAAAAACTTAACAAATTTTGTGCATAAGACAGTTTGGCTTACGACCATCATAGAACCTTTTACGTCGTTGTTGTGTGGAGCAGAAACAGGAGAAAAATTCTCCAGGGAACCAGTGTGAGTTCCAAAGGATGATTCGCTCCCCGTGTCAGTGCGATTCAAATCAAAACCGCGAATGAAAGACTCGGCAAACTGAGGAGAGAATGCGCTCTGCTGGGCCGTTTGGAAACTCTCGCTACTACAAACAGATGCAGTAACAGAGGCAGAGAGCGACGTTGGTGGACTGCTGTCAGAAAATCCTTTAACATAAGGTCAGTTATTTGATTCCAATGTGCTTTACACAGAACTACGCACCTTTGTAGCTTGCAGTTGCAGACATTGGGTGACTGCGACTGGTGGAGTAGAAGCTTCTGAATGACATCGCTCTTTGAGTTGGGAAGAGGAGCTGAGGAGTATTAGGCTGGAAAATGGACGCCTTTTATGTCTTTGGGATGCTTTGCTTACTTTGTAGAATATAATCAGCGTTCTTCCAACTCTGCCTCATGTTTTCCTATTTCTCAAAGTCATGGCCCAAGATGGAGATATAACATGAGGTTTTGACGAGTCAAGCAACACATTATAATTACCACGTTCAGATAACTTATGGGATATGTAGAATTAATGTGCCCTATATTTTCCGCCCACTAGTACTGCACTCCACCAAGTACACATCACGGTTTTCAAAATATCAATGCCTCTGTTAAACATAGAAAGTATTCACAAATTTTACTTTCCTTAAATCTTTCACTAGAGCCCTATCTAGTGTCGCAGTGGTGCATCATTGTCACCACAAACCGTGTTCATCTGAACTAACAAAGTACCACGGTCATGTAAGTTTTCCCACAAGGGTTTGTGTGCGTGTTCAGGCCCAGAACAGTCATTAGGCTTCTAAACAGCCGAAGCAAGACCTTTTAGGGCTTATTATCTATGCAGTTCATGCGCGTTTTGATTTTTTGGACTTTGAGCGCAGACAGAAGGGCCGCAGCAATGCAAATCAGGACCACACGCATTGTATTACCGTCATCCCAGCTTCTCACCTATGGACCAATATGCACACGAGGATTTAATGCCCGAGTTGACGCTTATTCATGCCCGGGATATCCTTAGCCATTCTCATACAATTGTATCTACCCAAGAGTACCAAGCAGGTCTGAGATAGGCTTGTAAAGCTTCTTAAACCTGGTTCAAATCCATGGCCGGTCTTAAGAGTACAATGTGAATATGTATCCTAGAGCATGTGCTAATGTACGGTCCGAGTCCGGCTCTAATTGCAATGACTGATAAGATAGGTGAGCCAACGTGCTGCAATATTCTCCTTATGATCAAATGCTAATTCAATTCCCAACTTCCCACTGAGATTTTAACCATAATGTTATCATCTACATGATTGAAGGCGTCATATCTAACTCCTATAGGCCCCTTCTGTCCAATTATCAATGGTGATTGGATTGAAACTTCCAATCATCTGACGGCCCGGGTCCGACTCAATGAATCTGACGCTCAAAGGTTAGGACACATGTTGAGCAATTATACCGGAGTTGTAGCACTCACCTGGCTGGTCCCCGAATATACATTGGTTCAGCCGTCACTAAAGCTTCTTCTTCAGCGCTCTGAGGAGAAGGACAATTCTAGCGCAGTATGGCATTAGACCCCATGACGAGAGAATAAAGAAATACTTACCATGCAGAAATTTTCTAGACACTCTGCCATTGTACCAGCGAAAGCGGCATGCCTGTGCAAGTTTCGGTTGAGGTTTACCAAGTTATACTTTGAATTTGCCCTCTCGTCCTAACAAAGTCAATGAGATTTGGGTGAAAAAATGTGGATGGAACTCACAAATCTCTTTACCCATTTTTCAATTATTCTAGAATTTACTCCTGGGCGATGGGGAATGCGAATATACTCATAATTATTGGAGAATATAAGCTCCTTCAAATTTGCAGTCCCGATGTTCTCAGGTGCATACAGACGTCTTGCCTTTGGAACTCGACCCTTCCACTGAGAAAGATTATTGTAGTAGTGGGGACGCTTGTGCTCCATCTCGCCGACAATCAGAAATGAAAGGCCTTGTGGATACTCCTGTAAGTCGATGTCATAAAGCTTTGTATAGATGTCATTATGTATCCAGTTAGACAAAAAGATTTGGACGTACTTTCTGGTAAGCAATATTATGACGATTTAATTCGGGATAGTGGACCTCAAATCCCCGTTCAGAATACTTCACAAAGCGAACTTCATAGGAAGGTGATCTTCGTGATATATCTATCAAGTTTGACTGACAGATCAACGCCGCAAGCGCCCGAGGATTTACGTAGACACTTTGACCTAATAGCACAGTTAATAAAATAAATGTACCAATTTGTGTCAAGAAATTCGTACCATCAAACAAGCAACATGAGCAGTCGATGTCAAACCCAGCAAGAATCTCAGACGGTGACATATACAGTCGCATTATAATTTGGATTGGCCTTACAGGCCATGTTGCTAAGAAAAATATGGTGAGCATCTTTAAAAACACATCGGAAAAATTAGTAGTTGTCGCACTATAGATTGTAATGGTATTTGCCCTGCGCACGCAAATTGTATGAAAAGGGATTGTTTCTTGAATTGAATTGTATATATTCTCCATCTTCTGAAGGGCCTACGAGATAATGAGATGTCAGTAAGTGTACGCCGGAGGATGGTAAAGCGTAGTTGACCTCTTGGTGAGACAGTCCAAAAATGAATAAGTCAATATCGGAGTCCCAGTATGCAGGCGACTGGTACAAGTCGTTGAGCTCCATGTTTGAGCTAGACGCATTAACAGGAGGTGATAGACAACCCAACACAGATCCTCCAGCAACAACAATATTTTCCCAGCTTGGGAGCCTTGACAGAGCGCCATGAGAGAAGATATGAAAATTGTTCAGAAAGGCCTCAATACTAGGAACAATGGCACGGTTACCCCGGGGCCTGACAAGTCCAGACTGAAGAGGTAGGAGATGGGATCCTGGAAATTCTTCGTAGCTATTGTCTGGAAAAGTCAAAATGTGCATATTCTCTGTGTCTGAGCGAGGGCGGGAACGTAAAACTGCGTCGGGAACCTGGAATATATTAATCAAGCCCAGATAGGGATCTTCGGTAAGAATGGGGTGATTCCTGTGCTGAGCAAACCAACGACGAATTTGCTGCTCATAATGAAGGCAGTTGGCGAGTGCAATATTGACTTCCTCCCTGCTAGCATCAAGAGGGAGTAGCAAGACTCGAGATAAAAATTCCTCGATGATTTCAGGAAATGTTGCCATAGGAAAACGTGTTAAAGCTGCCTTCCTGCGACAATTACTTATAACCAAATATATTCCCATAGAGAAAAAAAAACAATTTAACGCATTGCATATGGACTCGGATGTTTATTATGTACAAGTCAATGAGTAATCTATGTATGGAGAAATACCATCACGCGCTATTACTCCCTACAGTAGGTAATGCAATTGAAGCAGACCCAGTGACCATCCCGGTTAATGTGAATGCATAGAAGGGATGCGCAGGAGAGGTTGGTGATCCCTCCAAGAAAAGGGGCTGGGAAGATGGATTCACCGAAGTTTCTGATGCGGAATTGGTGGGATGTTCAGTCACTGCGGCGACCTGTAGATGTGGCGGAGGCAAGTGGGACTCCGTGCTGAGCAAATATTTCCCATACAATGTTGAAGAAATTGTAACAAGCAACAACATTGCTACTTGCATAGTGGTGAAGTGGAAAGTATTAGCACTATACATAGTGAGCGGACGTGTCCTAGTTGAAGGGTATTGATCATCCTGTATCACCGTGGTTAAAATTAATTGAACATTAGAACAAACTGATTATGCATACCAATGTGCTATCAATTTCTCCAATACCGGATTCGTCGTTGTTTTGTATGAGTCCAACGTGGATAGTATTGGCAATGGCACCGTGTGTGCGCATCCATGGACTAAATGCGGGTATAACGGCGAAGATGTGAGGCTGGTGATTGACAAGACCAAATGTTATGGCTTGTACTGGAGCTGGGTAACATAATCAGAATGTAATGCTCTCTTTGAAAACTCTTTGACATACCTCGGTAATTGTTGTCATCGAGCGCAAAGGTCCCGCATATCTCGCTAACGCCAAATGTCGCAAAAGCAACATAGCCATCAGAATGGCCAACGGCAACAGTATCTTCGTCAACAAAGATGATATCGACTATCAGATTTCTTGGGGGAGTTCGGCTAGATAAGACATAGCGCGTAGTCGACAAAAGACGTCGATGGGTGGTTGAATAGAAGTCTATACCGTCACACATGTTCATAACGGCAACTCGTTCTCCGGACGGTGAGATTGCAGCGGAGCCCAGACTGTAGACCATAGTTGTTATAACAAACAAGTTACAAAGGAATTGCAATATCACTTACAAGGTGTTATCTCGTAGTTGAATGGACCACTTGCTGGAATAGTCATTAAGGCTGTATGCTCTATAATTGACGAATTAGCGTTGTCCAGAAATGATAGATGAAGAAGTATGACACACGTTATTCCTCCTGTACCAAGGAAAGGGATGATTACTATCCGGCTTGAGGCAAAAAATATTCCGCGTGAGAATTTATATTCGGAAAGACTCTGAACGTTGGGAGACAATGACACGTTCAGTCTAGCCATTTCCCCCAGCTCATTTGGCTCTATTACGCCCATCAGACCATGACATCAGTAATGAGATGTGCTTGTAATGACTCACCCATGAACGGGTCTTTTACGATGGAAACAGATCGCCCATGACCAATTGCAAGCCTTGATCCGTCTGGACTCAGCTGCAGCGAGTGTATATAGCCTGGTATAATAGCGCTAGATGTAACATAGCTCTGAAAGGGGTGCATTAGAGTCAGTGAGGCGAAAAGTGCACACAAAGAAGTAAAACTAACCCCATCCAATTGCATAGTGATCCTATGTAAAGACCCATTGGCAGATCCACAAAAAATAGTCAAGTCCTCCGATGGGTGCCATGCAAGGGCGCGAATAGATGTACCGCTTTCGTAAATGCCGAATCTTCTCCAAACTGAGTCATGGAGCATGTAAATCTAGGAGTTATTAAGCACACTAAACACCTAGAATAAATTAATGACCTTTCACATACTTCAAGGAGGCCCTCATCGTTACCGACTGCAAGAAATCGACCACTGTGCGAGAGCTTCAGAGTGTGAGCAGCTTCTTTGCCATGCAGAGTGATAATTGCCTGTCGATGTACGTGGGAATTCCCGTAAAATATCCGGGAAGGCGTCATTTCTGGCTTGAGAAAGTTGAGTAAAAGTGACGACTAGAGGATGGGGCCTACACTCAACACTTGTCTTTGGCGTCGATCATTATAAAGATAGAATCCCGAGCCTCAAATTTGGTCAAAAATTATTCTTTCAAAGCATTCCTACAGAGTACGGCCTGCATCATGTACAAAAAACGGAACTCACATCGTCTGATCTGGTGCCAAGATCACTTGGCTCTTTGTGCGACAGCTATTTTTGAAATATTTGCCACATTTCTAGCCGGCCAAAACAGCCGGCTATTTTTCAAAGATTATTCGTCAAGGAAGCATCAGAGGTAAGGAGCTGAACAGTAGAATATATTTCAAAAGTCGATATCGATACTTTTCAAAGATAATCCCCTGTTTAGGCTGACCAGAAGAAGCTCGATGGACACATTCGAATCCAACTTTGAAATGGCGCAGTAGGATGATGAGGTACTTAAAGTTGCGCGAACTTGAAAGCCAAGTTCCTCAGTCACCCCTACTCATCAGCATCCCCAAAATCAATATGGTGAGCATCATGTTATGCTTTGATTACTACAAGAATTCTGACCACAAGTTCTATCTAGCTTACGCGCCACGAGACCGAGATTGTCGAGTTACCAACTCATAGCACAGAACGAGTTGTGCATGTAATCAGGAGCCAAAGATTACGAGACAAGGTATGTTTTCCACTTTATAGCCAGTGAAGACCTAGAACTAAAGTACGATCCTGCAACAGAAGTACAGGAAAGGGCTGCTTTATTCTTTAACAACGGCAAATCCAATGCTGCTCCAATGTCGACTCGCAGCCACGGACTCTGGCAGTTTCACCGAAACTCCTCAGATTGACATAGCCGGAGTGCTTGTAAATCCTAATTGCATCCCCACGGCATCCACCATTGTCACGGTCGATCGTCATCGTTTCCTTATAATGGGTTACTATGACAGCACCCTTCCTCAAAATCTCAATTTACATGAGATTTGTCCTCATGCGCCCTGGCACGGAGAGCTCATAATATTCTCTCTGGGACGTCGAACTCGCATCCTTTCACGTCCTGTTGGCCGGTTATTTACCCAAAAGGCCATTTCTATGTAAGTTATTTACTTTTAAATTGTGCACAGATACAAGTTTACCTACCATGTATATTTCAGATACGTACGAGCTACCTTGGAGGCGCGATCCGCTGGAGTAGAGTGTCCTTCCCAAATTTCATTCATCACACAATCCGTTTTCACTGCTTAGTTTACTTTCACGATGGTGTCACAGTGTTTGTACAATACATGGGTCAAATAGAACCACAGTCAGAGAGATTATGTCATATTCGATATCCCTCGCGGTTATGCCAGGTGCAGAAAATAAATAAGATATGGAAACGTGCTAATCTGATATGTCTGAATTAAGCCATGGCAGAATTTCAAAATCCGTCCGAGATGTAAACTATGCCTACTGTTGAATAGGTAGTCGAGGTTTGACGGGGTGACATAAACAGCAAAATATCTTTGAAAAATCTTTCCTATTTCTGATCTAATCCAGAACAACAATTATATTTAAAATTTAGTCGCAATATAAGAGACGATTTTATTATCGACTATATATGCCAATCCCCGCAGTGACACAAGCTTTCAACTGTGAAGCAACGATGATTCAAAGTATCTGAAATTGGAGTGGATCTTGAAAGTAAATAGTATGATATTGACAAAGTTGGTTTGGTTGATAAAGTGAAACGCATTCAAGGAGTCGGGAGAAAGCGGGAAAAAAACCGCAGGTCACGCCGTCACGGGAAGTTAAATCGGAGCTCGAATTAACTGATCTACAGCAAGAAACCCAGCCGGGACCCCGTACAAAGCTACAAACCTACAAAGCCTATTTCATTTTCAATGTTCGGCGCAACCTCTGGCAGACCTACATTATTTGGCTCAACTGAGCTTGGAGCTAGGCCTTGATAAAATTTAGATTGTTAAGGTCTGTTTCTCACCACCTACCCTGGGTTCACACAGTCAGGAAAAGGATGCCATTTTCGAACTACAGCGCGGAGTATCCATGAGGGTGTGGATAGATAACCTCTTATCTGTAAACTCTGACAGCTTCAAGATGCCATTGCGCATTGGAATTATGTAGGCGAGTCCTTGAATTTTGTCGAAATATGTGCTTACATTGGAGACAGAGGTGGAGGAATTGGCGGTCTGACCTTGGCCGTAGCTCTGAGTCGACTCAATCTCCAGGATCATATCCAAGTCAACATATATGAATCAGCACCTGAATTGACGCAAATTGGTGCAGGAATAACGTTCTGGCCACGCGCCTGGAAGATTTTAGAGAAACTTGGTGTAGATTCCGTGCTTGCAGGTCAACTGTCTCCTGGCCAGCACATTCCAGATGGAACTCCACGTCGGTGTTCATTTTCTCATTAAAAATGTTACTAGCTTACTAGTAACTCTCAATTACAGGATTAGGGTTTCACTTCCGGAAAGCTGACCAACCCAATGGGACACCTATTCGAGACCTTGTTTTTGCAGGAGCCGCGCTGTCATTCCATCGTGCGGTCGTCCAGGAGGTACTGTTAAAAAACTTATCGCCTTCTATTCAGTGCAATCTATCCAAGCGGCTTCGATGCTATAGTGTTCTTTCAAATGAAATCCAGTTATCGTTTGAAGATGGAACGACCGCCTACTGCGACCTCCTCGTAGGTGCTGACGGACTCAAATCCGTGGTGCGGAAGCAGTTCGTCAGGGAAAATGAGCCTTTCTCTCAAACCACCTCTGACCCTGTGTGGAGCGGAAGCTTTGCGTATCGATCGATGATCCCTAGCCACCTGATTGCTGCTGAATTACCCGAACATCGCGCACTAAACATCCCAACGATCGTAAGTAGCGACTCGTCTTCCTGCACAAACATTAACACCGTCAAGGCAGTACTGTGGAAAAAACCAGGTAAGCGAATGCAATTCTAACCAAAATTTTGTCTCCTGGATACTCTTCAGCATATTGTGGCGTATCCTATACTCCAGGGCAGTGTCATCAATATCGCTGCGTATGTATGCGATATGGAGAAAGAAGGCACTCAATATGATGGACCGTCGTTTCAGGATGCAAAAAATGAGGAGGTGGTTCCATTTTTTGACAGCTGGGAAGAGGAAGTACGTTGCCTAGTGAAGGTTAGTTTGCGATTTTTGAGGATATTTATTTTTTCCATGACCTCCCCTTGTCTAGCACATGTCTAAGCCATCGAGATGGGCTATCCATGCCATCCAGCCACTACGATCATACACATATGGTAATGTGCTTCTCCTCGGTGATGCCGTATGTGCTCCGCCTCCATGCAGTCCAATTAAACTTTAACTAGGCTTTCGCAACTATTAGGCTCATGCAATGACACCTCATCAGGGGAATGGTGCCGGTCAAGCTATTGAAGTAAATTACGCTAAGATCCGAATTTCGAACTTATGCTGATTTCACCTAGGATTCTTACATTCTTGCACACCTCATATCTAAAGCTGTTCAAACCCAGGTGCCATTGTCTAGGCTGACGAATATCTACGACGCCATACGGAGGCCGTTTGCTAATTTTGTACACTCAGCATCAAGGACGCATGGCCTATTGTACGAATTTAATGCCCCGGAGTTCTTGGAAGTTCAAAAAGGAGAGGAGGTTGGACTTGAAAAGCTGGAAAAGTTAGGAGAAATGATTGTAGGCGATTGGGAATATGCATGGCTCACTACAGCCGAGGACGACTTGGAGAGAGGGCTCGCGATGCTGTGAATACCACTGTATTCTAATCGGAAGCAAATAGATTGAATGGAACCTGACGGTTCTGAATCGGACGCGCCGAGTGAGTCTCTGTCAATTTCCCGTGTCTTCTAGAAACATCATCTGCGACATTAATTTCTTCTGGAAAACATTCTGGTAATATGGCTTCATGGTTTTCGCTAACGCCACGGTACCTCGGTCTAGTGGGAGTTGGATTCACCCTTTTCCAACCATTGGTAACAATATTGGCTCGGGGTATAGCACAAAAATGGAAGCCACAACCTTCTTGCTTTAAAATCTGATATCATCTCACTAAACAAAACCTTAGGATATTTTTCGCTTGAAACAACCTCATGACAGACGGATCTCCTTTGTTTCCTTACAGCGTATATCGATGCATCCCTTGTAATATAGTGCAATGAAACGAAATAACGCGGTCTATCGTACGTCGCAGGATGCCGCTCCGAGTGATGGCTGGATCAAGATACAGGCGAGACTAGAGCTTGAGACCGGGATGTACCTAGAAAAAATCAACCACAAGAAGGGTTATCTTTATCTCTGTCGGCACTTATGTCCTTTACACCATATTGATCACCGAATGACGCGCACTGTCGGGGAAACCGTAAATTTGTCCGCCGAAGATTGCGCCTTTCTCAATCTGTTAAGTGTATTTATCTGTTTGCTGGTATCAGTGTATGCCTATCTGTTCGCTCAATATGAAGCTTCCTTTTCAACAAGTATAACAAATATCAAGTTTGTTCTCATTATGCATAGGCTGCTATCAGGTTCTACTTGGCGTATTCCTTCAAATGGGGGTGGTTCTCCACCCCCACAAAATGATCCATCCAGGGACAGAGAAGGATGAAGATGAGCGCATTAACTTCAAAGAAAAGAAGACCCCATTTACCATTTTTATCCATCCAAGCCCCCGTTTTGCGAGCAGTCCTAATCGCCGATTTTCTCAGTGGAGCAAAGTTCTAAAAAATTGGCAAATCCGCGTTTCAGTGCGATCGTAGACTCGACCACGCGAGACGGTCCGTTACACGGACTTAGGTATGAATAAACGTGTCATTAGAATGTTCTTTTGGTTACTGCGGACCCGGCAGTGTATTTCTTCGGTCAAGTGCTATAGTCAGGCTTGCGTGTAGTGTATGCTCCTAATTTCACATGCAATATTTCGAAAATCTTCGAGAAAAAATGCGATATTTATAACTTGGTGAAAGTTTACGACGTAGTAGACCCAAAGTCGTTGTGGTTAGCTAGATTGCCAATGCGAAAACAAAAACCACGGGATAAAGCATGAGAGCATAGTAGATGATAGTCAAAGTATTAGAACGCTCGACGAGTCCGTGAAACTGAGATAATCCTTTATACACATTTTTGGTTACCTTGGATATTCTTTGTGTGTGAATACATACTTTAACTGCATGATCCAAAGAAATAATTCCTGAGCGACCTGGGAATATACCATAGATCGTACTCTCTCCCCCTCTCGACAACAGAGAAGGATGTAAGGAACAAACACTGCCCGCATCAACGTATGAGGAAAATCTCAATGAACAAATCGGTGTATCAGGCTTAATCGCAGACACATTATGGCAAATGGAGACATCACTCGAATGCTGGCAACGCATCATCTATACTGCTCAGATCATCATCCGCGGGGCATTATGATCAAGGTTTTGACTTGCCCTCTTTATATGTGCCGGTCTGCGTGTGGTGTGGTGTCGTTTTTTTCATATTGTAGTTCCGTATAAGCCTTCAAAATAACTAGTAATATTATATTCAAGAAAACAGGACTGGAAGAGAAAATATGCAACTGGCTCAGTATGTGGAGATACAAAACATGAGAGAACAGACACTTTTGACAATCAGGCGGTCTACCCCAGACTCCCCCAGACTAGATTTATACTTTATTTGGTGTGAAGAACTAAAGAAAGAAGGTTCTCCTAAGAGATCCGCTTTGCGAACTGTCGGTATGTATTAATATAAGCGCATTGGAGCATCCTGAACACATTCAAGAGGTATCGTATCCTTGATAGGTGAGAAATTTGGGTTGGAACTTAGCTCCATGTATTTCCTTCAGTCTCCTTCAAGAGTCCTCCACCTTTCTGTGATTCGATCATTTATTACAATGAGTCTTCTTCCTCAGTGTGCCCCAAGTCTTCAACGTTCAACTCCCAGATGAAAACCATGTTTATGTTCAAACGGTACTCTGTTTTTTTTTTGCCCGGCCAACCAACCTCAGTCGACATAAGGAGTCAGTTGACCTCAGAAACAAGGGAAATAAGTCACCCGTGTGTACCAACAATCAGATGCGTCACGCCGGGCACTATAATCACTCTGTCCTCACCGATCGTAACATCATTACCCATGCGGTAATTGGCCTTCCATTGGGGCTATCCTCAGTCCTGTCAGCATTTTCTCCGTGTCTATTTTTAGTACCAATTTCGACTGCATCATCAGGAAGAAGTAACCTTGAACGGCTCTTCAGTCGGTTCCCCTATATAAAGCATGGGTCATTTCTTCGAGTCTTCATCCTCAGCTTCTTTCAAGGATACTCATATTCAGGATGAGAACTATACTCCTCACAACGTTAGCTTTCTGCGCCTCGGTTCTCGCTCAATCGAGCGTCGTGGATTCATTTGTTGCAACCGAGTCACCCATTGCCAAAGCAGGTTTGCTGGCCAACATCGGACCATCTGGAGCAAAGGCGTCGGGTGCTAAGGTAGGCAAGGGTCAAAGATATGCAGGAATGTTGCACTGACAAATGGGCTCCGCAGGCTGGAGTGGTCATTGCTAGTCCCAGCAACAACAACCCCGACTATCTCTTTACATGGACTCGAGACTCGGCTTTGGTGTACAAAACCGTTATTGACCAGTCTGTCCCTCACCTTGAAAAAGTCATGGCCTGTGATTTACCTCTGTGTTTAGGTTCATTCGCGGAGACACTAGTTTACGTGGGACGATTGACAACTACGTCTCTGCGCAAGCTATCCAGCAGCAAGTGTCAAATCCCAGTGGAAGTATCTCTTCGGGGGGTCTTGGAGAGCCGAAGTTTAATATTGATTTGTCGGCATTCACTGGGGCATGGGGAAGGTGAGCCATGATAGCGTCATATATCGTCGTTCAACCATTGACAAACGTTTTGCATTTAAAACCACCTAGGCCGCAACGCGGTAAGTGTCATCTCTCCACCATTTATGATTATTTCTCAATCCAACTCCAAACACATAGACGGGCCAGCACTACGATCCACCGCCTTGATAACTTATGCTAACTGGTTAATCGCTAATTCCAACACTACATTCGTCACCTCTACGCTATGGCCAATCATCAAGCTTGACCTCGACTACGTCGCCGCTAACTGGAACCAGACCGGGTATTAACCTTTGAACCATCTTCATTTGTCCAGAAATTGAAAACAATACTTAGGTTTGATCTTTGGGAAGAAGTCCAGTCCAGTTCGTTCTTTACATCTGCCGTTCAGCATCGCTCTCTTCGCCAAGGAGCTGCACTCGCCAGCGCTATCGGCCAGACATCTGTTGTATCGGGATATACTACCCAGGCAAACAACATTCTCTGCTTCATGCAGGCAAGTTCAGGTCGGTTGGAATAATGATGACGGCTCATGTTATTTTTAGTCATACTGGAACCCCTCCGGCGGCTATATCACTGCAAACACTGGCGGAGGACGCTCGGGAAAGGATGCAAATACAGCTTTGGCTTCCATCCATACCTTTGATCCGACTGCAGGATGTGATTCAGTTTCGTTCCAACCCTGCTCTGACAAGGCCCTCTCTAGTTTGAAAGTATACGTCGACTCATTCCGTTCGATTTACTCTATCAACTCTGGAATTGCCTCAAATGCCGCTGTTGCCACTGGTCGATACCCCGAGGACTCTTACTTCGGTGGAAACGTGAGTTTTCCTCGTTGCAACCCTAGCTTTATATACTGAACTGCTTTTAGCCTTGGTACCTCACCACTGCAGCTGTTGCTGAGCAGCTATACGATGCGCTCATCGTCTGGAAGAAGCAAGGCTCCCTGGAGGTTACTAGTATCTCGCTCCCGTTCTTCCAACAGTTCTCCTCTTCAGTCGCAGTTGGAACATACGCAAGCACAACCTCTACGTTCACTACTCTGACCAACGGTGTTCAGAACTTCGCTGAAGGAACTCTCGCTATTATTGCCAAGTTTACACCATCGAATGGCGGGCTCTCCGAACAGTTTATCAAAACTTCTGGAGTCCCAACGAGCGCTAATGATCTCACATGGAGTTATGCGTCGATGTTGACAGCCTTTGCCTCCCGCAGTGGTGTCGTTCCCGAGGCATGGGGAGCTAAAGGACTTGTTGCTTCCGCGAGCTGTGGAACCTCTGCTGGTGCTGGTACCGTACAGGTCACCTTTAATGTACAGGCTACAACAGTCTTCGGCGGTGAGTGACATCAAGCTATTAAAACCTTGCCCTAAACTGTAATATAATATTAGAGAACATCTACTTGACTGGGTCCCTCGATGCACTTAAGGACTGGTCTCCAGACAACGCCATGATTTTGTCAGCAGCTAACTACCCTACTTGGAGTAGTAAGTGGACTTGCTATCATCATACCGAGTGGCGGAAAACTAACTTGATATTCTTAGTCACGGTGTCCCTTCCTGCGAGCACTTCATTCCAATACAAGTACATCCGCAAATTCAACGGGGCTGTCACCTGGGAGTCCGACCCCAACAACTCCAACACCACACCTGCCTCCGGGAGCTTCACCATCAATGACACCTGGCGTTAAACATAAAAAATAACAATCAGTGCCTCGCCGGGTCACTACGTTGGATATTCACTACAACTATAATATAAACATTCTTGCTGTTTCTACGTACGAAAATGCTTTGTGGTTAAATGTATCTATTTCAGTAACAATTCAATTTATTGATTTTGGTATTTAATTGTAACGATGAGGAGTGCGCTGTAAAAGATGGCTTACAAGGCGCGGACTATCTCAATCCATAGATGATAGCTCAGCCGAGTTGCCGGGATGCAGTTTCATTGCCGCCTCGGACATTTGATCAATAAACCTTTTCAACCACTTTGATGCAGTCACAGGGCTGTCTAGTCGTACCGTCAACTTTTTGATGGTCTGTCCATGCCATGGACCACGGTTTGATCAGCTTTGAGGCTTCAAGGGGAGGTTTAACTGTGACCACTGACATCTCCTCACTCACTCACTGACTTGCGCGGGTGTTATCGCCGGGGGGTACCTTGCATCGTAATTTGACCTGGACACGGATGACAGTGCACCTTGTCCTGTGTTCCAACACTTGTGCGCCTCCCTACTCCCTGTTTTCTCTGAAATTTGGTATCTGACATTTCTAACGCTGCACAGTATCGCACTTTCACCCCCACGCTGAGCGTTAGTTCAACCTGCCCGGGATCCTGCACCTCTGGAGATGCATAATTTCGCTATTCAATCCATCTGGGACCACTCCAAACCTATGCAACGACAGTCGTCTAGAGATTTACTTCCACTGGCTCCTGAAACCCTCATCCACGATGCCCTCCTTCTCAATTTCGCCTCTGGTGGGTTGGATTATCCTCCACCATCGTGTGCTAATCCATAACGATCCCGGGACTCTAGTGGCGGCACTGACATGGGTTGTCTACGACATGGTAATCAACTTTCATAGGGAGGTAAGCTTTGACAGGTTCGAGATGTGCAACTGAAGTATTCATTCCGAGTATAGGTCACACTGGTCTGGAAGAGATGGTCGGTTTGATTTATCACTTGCAAACGTCGGAAATTGTGTTTTAAGCAAGATCGGTGTGATTCCAGGCATTCGTCGAAAGGGCGCCATTCAAGAAGACTTTATGTTATCATTCGTTATCTCTCGGTCGTAAACTTGGCGTATGTCGATTACGATCATCACAGTAACTAGCTTTCTGACCGTCCTGTCGTTTCCCTCCCTTTCAGTTGGTATGTTGGCGGTGAGTCCCTCACTTGTCATTTCTTTAGATCATTTACTAACAATTTTATTTCCCGTGTCCTCCGGTCGTTGTGTCTGCTTTGTGACTCCTTGCCCAATCTAACACACGCTGTCAACTCACCGCCATCAGTGAACACGAGTGTCGGCCTTACTCTTGACGTGAGTTGACTTGACCCGTGACCTTTGCACTGCCGCTCAACTGGGTTCGAACCTTTTTCCCACTCCCTCTGCTGAATATTATCTCCGTAAACGTACCATCTTTAGTTGTTGAGTATTGTCCCTTTTAGCCTTCCGGGAAATTTATGAACTTGGGGTACTAATATCACACCTCATAGCTGTCGAGCCTGGTATTATATCCTTCTTGTGTAAGTCTTCATCCATTGGCCAAGTTTCGCAGGTTACGATTTAGCTCCCTGAAACTCATCATTTGCTATAAATTCTGCAGAAATGCATCCATCGTCACCCTTATACCAGATGCGATGCTTCTCATCCGAGTTAATGCGGTTTACGCCTGGGATGTCCGTAGTAAGTTGTTAATTCTTGCCTTCTGTTATCTGTAACTTTGTACTCACCGATCGTAAGCTCTACTTCTTACTTCCGTCCTCTTTATTAGTAAGACTTCGTCTACCCTTACTTGATGCGGAACTGATTTCTGCATAAAATCAGTTCAAATGGCGGTATGATTCTAACTTCGTTTGTCTCGGTATAACTCAAACAATCTATTTTAGACGAGCCTTATCGTTGGCGTTTTGGCTGTATCATCCGCCCAGGTATATCCTCGCGGATCATATCCTGTGACAGGCTGTCCAGTGTCTCTCACTGCAAATTTTGCGCGTTTTACTCTCGTCGCATGGTATGTCCGGTATTGTTTATTCCATCTGAGCCTTGAAATCATAATTATGTGTAGGGTACCGTCTATAATCTCCCAAGCGACGTACTTTCTTATCATGCTTAATACTCTTGCAAACCTAATTCGTAGCCTGGATATTGGTACTGCTACTTCCCCTGCGTCAGCTTCAGCTGCCAGACCTGCCTTATCGCCGTCCCGATTGAATGCCTCATCGTTGCCTCCCCATTCAGTACTTTCAGACTCCCAAGGAGTAACTGCACGTAATTCAGGGTCCACACAACATTCTGCTCCAGTTTCTCCATTACCCACTGCATCTTCTTCAACGTCAACCAGGAATGTCATCTCTTCACCGCCCACGCGATTGTCTTTGGGTTCCAACCCACCGTCAAGATCAACTCCCTCCCCCGTAATTTTTGCTCAACCCTTTTCAGAATCTCAGGCCATGCCATACCCCCCACGACGCTCTGAAGCTGCTTTATCGAGCCCAAAAGAGGTCAGGTTACACTCATCACCCCATGAGCCTGGATCAAATATTCCAACTCCGAAATCTAGCAGTCACGTCCCGAAACAGGGACGTGTCCCTCCGGAAGCGAATAAAGGATATGCAACCTCCCCACTATCGTTTTTTTATTTGTTCTCGTGGAACCGGATAAAGCAGGTAAAAAGGCTCGTGCCTACGATGATAGTCTTTATTAGCCATGGAGGGTGGTACTTCACATTGTGAGTAACGTTTGATTTTGTAGTTCTGTGTGTGCAAAAGGGAGTACCTATGATTTGTTAGCTGATCATCTTCTCCTTACGCTATGGCAGGGGAATTTGTACGTTTTTGAACCTTTTTCCTTGACGAATATCTAACGGTTATTCACTCTTCAGTGGCAAAGATTGCGAATGTGGTTATGATAGTCATGTTTACTGGTCCCCTACAGTCCTTTGCTATTCCGTGAGTAGAGCAAGGGTATCCTCAAAATATATATTCTGATTCATGGAGAAGGTTTATGATGGCTCTCTATCCCATCACAGTCAGTCGCATCTACCTAGACTGATCGTATTTACCCCTGACATTCAACAGGTTACTCGAATATATTTATCTATGGTCTACTACCTGCACTATCGTGTACCCATGAAGGGCCCGCGGCTAGTAGCGTCTTACGATGGTCAAGACTTTGCTAGTGGGTTTAGCGGAGATGAAGACGACTATATCGATGACGACTATGACTATGACGATGTGGTCACGGACGATGCGTACAATCAACATGGAATCGAGACTACCTGGGAGATTGAAGAGCGTTTGACGATGGGGAGGCTGAGATTCGACGAAAGAAGATATGACGGGCGCGGCGGGATCCCTGCGAGAGATAAAGGAAAAGATTCAGCCAGAGATAAACAGCTGCCACATAGGCGCAACTCCGATATGAGAAGTAACCGCATCAGAGGACCGAGATTAGGGCGGATCACGTTCGCTGTGCGAGAGTCGTTGGCCACATCTTCAGTGCTGGATCTTGGTTTTCTTAGGGACGAAGAGTTCTGAGTGTACATAAACCTAACCTACTATAGCATCTGTAACATCGTATTATAATAATACGCATCATTAATAGATTGGAACTGTCCAATACAATACATCATCATCAGCGGGCTATTCAACCTGAGGCAATGCTACTCACGGAGTGTAAGATTCGTTAAAATTGACACATTATCGGTCGGTGATGAGCTTGTCCCAGTAATTAACCAATGGTGGCCTAGGTGCTAATGACAATATCAAGCTGGATGGGTATTGGTGCCTTTATTTCGGGGACAGTTGGGCAACGCTGCAACGTTCGATAAAGTTAGCAAACTTGCACAAACAACGTTTTTAGTGGGCGCCAAGACTCGCTTCTTCCACCAACCACGATGGTCAAATGACCATCCATACCATGGTCTTATCTTTTCTACCACACATGCCACTAACCCACTTCTTTGCTCGATCCAGCATGATATTCGGGGCCAGCGTTACTTCGTGGATGGCAGAAAACCACCATTAGACGCACATGGCATTTTCCTGCGCACGGTTGATAAGATATCTCTCCAGCGTGTCGCTGTTCGACCACCCCACACTGGCACTCTAATGCGCTGTATGACTCTGCGATTAATTTTTTTTGACTTGGCCTGTGCCTTCTCAACATCATCTCTGCCGCCGTTGCATGCTGGATAACATTATGGTATAAAAGCCATTGAACCAACATGACTCGCTTTCTTTGTCGACCGGCCTTTCCACAAGCTCTCCTCCACGGTACTCGGGCAATAATGCGCACTTCTCTGCTTTCTGTTCTTGCTGTTGCCGCTGCTATTTCGTCATCAGTGGCTAGTGTGCTTCCCCGTGCTTTGCCCACGCCCGTCAGCGTCGCCACCGCCAAAACCTACCTGGCTGCTTGTGAGTTTTCACAGACGACTTTTGTGATAACTTTGGTGGATTGCTGAGTTATTTGATTAGTGACCGTGGAGGCTGAGTCTAACTCGCCCGCTTATAACCGGGATCTCTTCAAGCACTGGACCACTGGTGACTTCGCCATCCCTAATTATTCTGAAGACCCGCTATTAATCCATTTTCGACAGTCTCCGGTTCCTGCAACACCCGAGAGAGTGCGCCTGTTTACGTTTTCTCTTTTCTGAATTATTCATTGACTTACATTTACACTTTGCAGCCGTGTTGAAGCGGGATGGAACCAATGTGGTGGTCGGCAGCAACTGTGCGGCTACCTCTGGAAGCTGGGTGTCGCCTTACGACAACGTACCCACTAACCTGGCCAGCGACCTCGATATTGTGCGATCCGTCCACCTGTCCCCTCTTATATCCTCATGTTAACTGACCGTGCTACGTTATTCTGATAGGATCATGTCGTTCCTTTGAAGGAAGCTTGGGTGTCGGGTGCGCGCACTTGGACCAACGCGCAGCGCGAGGCCTTTGCAAACGACCTCGTCCGCCCCCAGCTTATTGCTGTTACTGACTCGTATGTCTTGGTCTATACTAATTTATACTTTGGCTGACGATCTTCTTATTGCAGACTAAACCAGGCTAAGGGTGAGTAACGATGCGCCTCGGTACCTCTCTTTTCATTACCGATCACTGACGAGTTTTTTTTCTCTTATCGTTTGTTATCCTCGCCCGAACAGGTGATAAGGGTTAGTGCTAATCTCCATCGGATTTCGATATACCCATTGACTTGATTTACCAGATCCCGCCGAGTGGATGGTCCCCCTCGCCAGCTACAGATGCACCTATGTCCGGGCCTGGATTCACGTTAAATACCACTACAAGCTCAGCGTCGACCAAGCTGAAAAGACCGCCTTAACGAACTACATAAACGCTTGCTAAACGTCCACTAAACCTGTTTCTGCATTAAATGTATTTTAATATTCATAGACTTAAGCAACCACATTGTTACGATCCATAAAGTTATATATATCAGTTACGGCCATTTCTCAGTGCTATTTGAAGCGTTAGAACTTTCTTCTGAGATTGTAAAAGCTGCTTTGAATCGAGTAAAAGCCTCTAATTATTTTTCCAGTCCCCCCAAAGGAGATAGATTGTATAATTTACGACGACGTGGTTTCTGTCGGAATGGAAACGCATACGTAGAGTCTTACTGAAAAGTGAGAAGCCAACCAAAGATCCGTACCTTGAGAGGCGAAAAGTACCTGAGGTCGTTAACAGATGTTGGACGCAATTTTACAGCGGAGTGTTATCACTTCCCAACATCAAGAACGCGCCAGGAGCCCTTTCGCCTCGCGGGAGGTAAGATCTGCATGATTGCGTAAGGTAGAATGAGGAGACCAATGCAACCGATGAACCGATATCCACCTTCGAGAGGCAAAAAGTACCTGAGGTCGTTAACAGATGTTACACAAAACAGCACGGAAAGGTGCTATCGCGTTCCAACATCAAGAACGCGTCAGGATCCTTTTGCCACCCAGAGATAAGATAACAGTCGTTCTGGGAAGCATGAAGGGGGGAGACCAATGCTGCCGAGCCGAGATGCCGGAACTCAAAGTGTGGCGAGTCTTTTGATCTCAGTAGAGATCAAAGTGAAATCGACAGAGTATGGGGCGCATATAGCCACGTCCCTATTCAGATGTGAATAAATATTTTATGCAACGGAAGATACCGTTTGGATAGCATATACTCACCACCAGATACATTCCACTGACTACTCGGTCACCGCCAATATTGTGAAGCGCCATCTGAGAATGCTGGAGAAAAATGAATAAGTTGAATATATGCGTCGAAACAGCATTGGAAAATTAAAAAGACACCTCTTAAGTGAGAAAGACCGCCTTGATAGTCACTTTAACTGTGCAAATGTTGAGCTAGCAAGGAGACAGGGGGGATGCCGAATGTGAAGGCACGAAGAGGAGGTGAGTGAAACGCCTAGTAAAGAGGAAAGAGGAGTAGACAAACAAGAGGTTTGAGGCGCATATAGCCACTTGAGACGTTGGCGGTAGTAGAGGTGATGGTGGTGGTACAGGGGAAAGGGGTTTGAATTTACAAAAACGCGTCGCGTCGGGTATTTATAGGCACAGTGGCACGGTCAAGCAAGAACAAATATGGGTCCATAGTGGCCAAACAGCAAACAAATAAAGACATGGAATGACAGGGAATGCAATGGAATGACGATTCGTAACGCACTAACCAGAAAAAATGCGATAATGTGCTTGTACTAAGGCCCCACAGATCTGCTGTATCAAAACTGAAGGTCACACGACGATTCCGAATCAAATATTCATGGCATTAATAGCCCAAGGCGAGTCCTTCTGGACACGACAACAACGCGATCTACTCTACAAAGCCAAAAAGCTGTATAAAACCGATTAAAAGTAACTAAAAGGGCCCATCACAGGGCAGAATAGAAGGTCAAATAAACGAGAAGGTATTGAAATATGAGTGTTGTGTTGATGATTGTAATCGATATTAATATCTCGGGTTGGGGTTAATCTCGAAACTGTGATTGTGGATGTCGAAAGCAGGTTTCTAGCTAAATTAAAGGAAGAAAAAAACCTGGGCAAGTTAGTATCCGCGCTCTAATGGAATTACGGAGTAAACTCACATAAAATAAGAAGGTCATACGCATCAGATCTCTTTGTGACTCGGTGTTTGAACAGGCGTAAGGGCTCCCTCAGATCGTGGAATGAAAGGCAATAGTGCGCTTCAATTTAGGTGAATAATTCTGACTTTGCCCGGTTCTTTGCAATTGGAGGTTGGTAACAGGCTTGAATATCGTGGTGGATAAAGCGAGCGAAAGCCTTTAGAGTGCTTTGCATGTGAACTGGTAGGCAAATAGTGAGGTTTCACGAGTCCTGAACACCTAAAATTAGAGAGGGACGAAGAATAGGCTTGGAACTTACCAAAAAAGTGATCTTTCGACGCAAAGACCTGACGCATAACCGTAGTCGCTACTTCAATAATAAAACTAAATGAAAAGAATGAAAACAAAAACGGAAACGAGAACACGCTATAGAAATACAATGAAAGATCACCCTTTCGGAGCATATGATATTTGGCGAGCGGACTCACATATGAAAAGAAACCAGATGCCCCAAGATCCGACTTGGCTCCAAATGGCTGACGAATGGCAATATTTGAATAATTGTTCCTGATGCGCTGCCAGTGTGCGTGTATTGTGGATAACAGCCAAATTTGACGTGCAAGCCTTGCGAAACAAAATTAGGCGGTAATGGGAGAGGGCGAGTTAAATTACCAGTCATGATCTTTCCAAAGCATGTCAGGGCAAAGAATATCTCGAGTATATCGATTGCTAGAAATATTGCATGTCAAAAGTAGAAAGACCGGTGGGTATACGAGACTCACTGAAGGCGCCCTTTCCAGAGGAGTGCTCATCCGTATCCCAACGAAACATCGATACTATGGCATAGACTGGTAAGCAAGGTTATTGCGCCGAATTTGAGGAACGAAACGTGTTAAAGTATTGCAGTCAATGGTTTGTGGTATCGTGTTGGTTGTCGTCCATGGCTAAGAAGGAAATAAATCAACCACATCAAACAACGAAAAGAAACAAACTAACCTCACGCCAACCACCGCTCGCCTAAGCCCGCCCAACACACAGGGTCCAAAGCAAGCTTTTATCAATCTCCACCCCTGCGATTCACGGTAGAAGCGACGATGTCCTGCAAGTCTACCGCTACTGCTTAGGGGGGTGGGCGAACCAACCAGCACTCCGTACCTCACCCCCTGGTTTCCACGACCCCCGATTTACAGGGGTGGCGGCGGGGGGGTGCCACACATCGAGCGGGTAGGGTCAAATGTCAACTGCCCCGCATGTCCTAAGACAATCGCGCACACCAGCCTGACACCAGCAGACTGGCAATACGCGACCTGAATGGAGTGGTATACTTCTGTGCTGGGCTTCTTGACCGTTGTGTGTGGGCGAGCCTGCGTTGTGTGGGGTTGGTTAGTGGCTTTTAGGGCGATGGGACTGACGGTAATGGTCCAAGGCGGGATGGTATAATTGCTGTGAGGCGTTGTTAACAATGTTCTAACCTAGGCGAGATGGACTTACGCATGTGAGGAGTTGCCAAACCAAGAGCGGTGATGATAGCTCAAGGCGGGGTGATGAAAGTGCTGTTCAATGATGTTCTTAGAATGTTTGACAAGGGCGAGTTAAGTCTAACTTACGTTACTTGAGTAAGAGTTATCACAAGTAGATAAATCGTCAAAGGATTTAGGGGAACTCTTCCAAAATATGATGAGATGGTTGTGGAAGAGAGTCAAGAGACGATGGAGGTTTCCATCCTGACCGTCAGCATTCTTATACCCACCCAGGGTATGTTCTTGTTTTTGTTCAGCCTCCCTCGATCTCCTTCGTGTCATCCGCCACACGACCAAAAAGAGAAGTTTCATTTCCAAAAGCGGTTTGTATGTCGTTGGTGTAGTACGTGGCGCGTCATATGTATGCATTATATGACGAAATCAAATCGGCGGGGAAGATGAAGAGGCTGACACAAGGAAATTGTTAGACCAAACTCAATCCTGGATGATTCAATATTCAATGTTCAAGGTTAAAGGTCACACCAAAATCATTCCGAATCAAATATGTATGGCATTAATAGCCCAAAACAAATACAACTGGACGTGGCAACAACGCAATCTAATCTACAAGGCATGAATACCATCAAAGTAGCTACAATCATGAAAAAACCTTTATGGAGCAGAATAGAAAGGGTCGAATAGAATGAGGAAATCAAAATTATAGTAAAAATAGATAAGTAATGGGGTGTAACTTTCATTCAGGCCGATTTCTATTGTATGCTGGTTGATTCGTTACGGAACAGTGACGGTGGAAACTGGGTTTATCTAAATAATAATGCAAAAAATAAAACTTGGCCAAGTTAGTACACGCATCGTAAGAAATCAATAGGGAAAACGTTGATGTGCCAGCGGCGTCCTAGGTGCGTCGAGCAAACAAAAAAAGAGTAAACAAGTAAAAGCAACTGGAGAACCGCTATGAGAGGCGTCTGAGGGTGCGAGAGGGTTTCCCTGGTCTTCTTAACCAGCTGAAAACGATGAGAGCACGATGGAAACGAGAGGTGAACGATGTGTTATTGTGTAGATAATTTTCTAGCTAGTTTTTATACTACTGAGCTGGGGTGTGTGTGTAAAACAAAGTTTGTAAAGAGATAAGCGAAGCGAACACGAAATATGGAGGCCAAGACACTATGAGTAAGTCTACAGAAGAAGTAGATTAATTAAATTGTAAAATTTTCTCGGATGGGGAGGAAACGGCAAGGGTGCGAAATCGGGCGCCTATTGTGTCTACTCGGAAAGTGTGGGTAAAATGAAAGCTGTGCTGTATATGAAATTCAGGTTTTAAAATGAAGAAAATTTGTTAAAATATTACGAAGACGCATACAAAATGGAATGGTGATGAGAAATAAATGAGTAATTGAATCGGGAGCGAGGAATATCGGTGTCGGTGGGCGATGTCGGTGGTGTATTGATGTTCCGCGATCATGTGAAGCGTGGGAAAGTGGACTTGGTGCGCGCGATTTCCGTGGTTAGCAAGCTGCACTGCGTATCATCTCCTCCCAACTGAAAATCTGACTGTCCCCAGTCAGTTGTGCGAATAGGAAAGATGTATAAAAGTTTGAAAATCAATATATGGAGAGTGGTGGATGAAAAATCAAGAATGAAATGGAATTGAAATGGAAGTGAATAAACTGGATTAAGAAGGTGGCTGTCGTGTATGTGGGATAAAAGTTTGAAGTAGGCTGTTGAATGTCGAAGACTCCTCCCAACTGTAATGTAAACTAGAGGGGGTCGTTGTCCTGTGGTATTGCGTTGTAATCTTCAGAATCAAGGTCTTCATCCGGGTCAGGTGAAACTGAGTCTTTAAGTTGTTGTAGTCGCTTTTGGGACACATCTAGGAGTTCATCGAGGGGTGGTAAGTCGAGTTTCTGTCTGGGAAAGTAGGGAATGACTCGAAAGGCGGCGACAGGGCGATCGAAGAGGGAGCCATCGAGTTCAGCAAGTATGTAGGCACCTCCTTTGTTTCTGGAAATGACAATGAGTGGTCCGAGGTAACGAGCTCGCATTTTTCTGTTGAGAGACTTCTCGATAGCCGTATTTCGAATGAGAACTAAGTCTCCGAGCTTGAAATCGTAGTCACAAATTGTGTTGGCATGTTCTCGTTCGAATCGGGTAGCTGCTTTGAGGCGTTCTTCATACACTTTTGAGTGTAACTTTGCAAGATCGGATCGACGTTTTGAGAGAGCGACTGCGCGGCGAGAAATAAGGTCTGTGGTTGATAGAATGGAATCTGGGGGCGGTAGAAGGTAATTGGCTTCGACAATATCAAAGGGGTGCAAGGGGTGCGTTCCTGTAAGTGCAAAATAAGGTGAACATCCCATCCGACGTCGTACTGTAACTCTTTCGGCCCAGAAAACGTAGTGAACGTATAGAGACCACTTGGATTGATCCCCATCGCATGCTTTGAAGAGGGCTTGACGAACATCAAAATGGCTGCGTTCAACGAGACCATTTGCTTGTGAATTGTAGCTCGAGATGCGAATGTAATTGATATGATACCGTTTGGAAAGGTATTCACAAGCTTTGACAATTGGGGGTCCATTATCCGTGACAATTTCGATGAGGATTCCATATCTGTAGATTAAGTTTCGTAGAATCCATTCTCCTACTGTTTTTGCGGTTTCTCGACGAAGCGGATCGAATTCTGGGACATCAGTAAATCCGGATTTTCGGAGGTAACTCAACGTATTGTCCTGCCAACCGGATGTAGCATCAAAGTGGGCTGTAGACAGTATAGCGTCATGTGTCATCGGCGGGATGCTCCGTTGAGCTCTGTAGCATTCCAACATTACTACTGCGAGCTTTGGATTTTCCTAGCTATCTCTATGTACGATTCCAGACTTAGGAGAGTTTGATGTCCAATGTGATTGGTCTCAGTAAAGCTCTTCAATCATATCAAGCAATAAAATGTACATTTTTAAAGGCAATTAAGTGTCTATTTACAATGTAGTATCTTGACCCTATTAATGATCCTGACATTCTCGTATGAGATCCTGCCCATTACTAAGAAAGTGTAGAAACAAAGTAGTTATCACTGTGACTCACCTCTACCGTTCGAATATGAATCTGGCCGTTGGCTATAATGGACATCCCTTGGGTCAATATGTGCTCGGGGCTGCCTGAGTCTGCATCCCGAAGTGTCTCCTCCTAGTTATCTTAAGCAAGAGTATCAACTTGAAACTTGAAGAAACAGAAAACTCACGGCTCGTGCTTTGAGCCACTGGTCACCCTCGGTAATCTTGGCTTTAGCCAACGATAGTAACCTTGGGTCCAGGGTGGTCCAGTTAATTTCGTTGAAAAGGGCCAGGATGGCCAGTATCAGCCTGTTCTCGGTCAAAAGGACCATTTTTTGGGTCTGCTCAACTAACTGAGCCATTTCCAAGTCGTATTGCTGTCTTTGAGAAGCAAGTGAGGCGGCCTCTGGGAAAGTTGTAGGATGTATTAGATCTGGGAAAGTAGGGGCCAATACTTCTGCTTCGATTCGTAAAATTTCCTCATAGCTGATGATTTGCATGGTGTGTGATACGCTCACTTTGTCGTAGTTGGAATTCAAGCTGAAAACAAACTTCGCGGGTATAAAAATTCTTCAGGGGTTCTGTATACGTAAAACAAAGTTCTATAGATTTTTCTAGGCTAGTCTAAGAAGATGCCTATCTAACTGAATGCGGGAGGAGCGCGCGTAGTGGTGGCAAGCAAAAGAGTGATTATTGAGAATGCGTACTACATGGCGCGGTCGTGAAAGTTGAAACTTATTGAGACTATGTGGCAGTTGCAGCACTCTCACCAAAGGCGCATTTGCCGACCCAGAGTCGCCATTGCAAGGCTTGTGCGAGGGCACGTTCGCAGCGACCAATTTCACGAGGTGGGAGACCAGATAACCTTGCCCAAGCACGGTTAGAATAACACTTTTCTTGTGAAAATTTGGAGGCCAGGATGAGGGATGCCAGAAAGGCTCTACGGGGACACAGGAGGGGAGATGGCAAAGAAAGGGTGGTGGAAAGAGGAGCCGTTGAGACCTGCACATCTACGCTGGACAGAGAGTCTTGTGGATAGATGCACGATTCAGCCAGATCTTGTGAACCAGAATCGGCAACACGGAATGTTTGCATAGAATTGTCAATGAAATTATTGATGATGTTGATCTTGCCGGAGTTCTCAAGAGCAGTAAGCTCAGCATCCATCGCCAGCTCTTCTGGGGTAGCTTTCTGAATACTGCTTTTGGGCTGAGCATAAGAGCGAATGCCGATGTTTTCCTCTTGCAAAATCTGTGGGACCTTGGGACGAATGGATTCTAGATAACATAGTGCTATCTGCAGTACGTTTTTAGATGTCCTTGAGTGGCGAAGGACTTTATAAACAAAAGACTTGAGGGGTAATATCTGATCGGATTTGGTGCCCAAGGCAAGCAAGAGGGTCGGGGAAGGGTTATGGCCGGATACGGAGGGATGACTGTTGTGTGGATGTATTGGATGTGTATGAGACGCTATGGATTGCAAATCGGAAGAGATCTGCTTGGAAGTTGGACGGGAATGAGTAGGAGGAAAAGAGCTACCCCCTACTTTGGCGGGGGGTAGGAACACGGAAGGAATATCCTGAGGGTGCCAGATCTCGGACAAGGTGCTGACAGCTTGATCTGCAATGGAATTTAAAAAATAAAGTGAGTATCTCCGGCAAGGTGGGCGCTAATTGAGGACAGGACGGACCGGCAAGCCTTGAAAAAAATTTTTGTTTAGAAGAAGAGGCGCTCTGGGAAGAATCCTTTGGAATTTGCGCAGTGGTGGGTGGAATAGATGAGTGAGAACAACTTGATTCTGCAGAAATGAGACGGATGGAGGGGTATTCAGTAGGTAATGATACAGAGGCATGGCAGGTATGGATTGTGGGAGAGAGGCCAATGCTTTCCTCTTGCAAATTTTGGGAACCTTGGGACGAATGGCTTCGAGATAACATAGTGCTGTCTGCAGTATGTTTCCAGATGTCCTCAATCCTCAAAGGACTTCAGTGGGTAGAAATAGGGAGGGAATGTCTTGAGGGCGCCAGATCTCAGATAAGGTGCTGACAGCTTAATCTGCAATGGAATTGAAAAAATAAAGTGAGTATCTCCGGCAAGATGGGCGCTAATTGAGGACAGGACGGACCAACAAGACTGGAGGCGAATTTTTGTTTAGAGGAAGAGGCACTCTGGGAAGAATCCTTTGGAGTTTGGGCGGTGGTGAGCGGAAGATGAGCGAGAACGACTTGATTCTGCAGAGATGAGATGGATGGAGGGATATGCAGTAGGTGACGATGATACAGTGTGAGAAAGCGGGACTGGTGAGAAGCGGCTGTTGATATTGATCCGAGTCGTCTTTGTGTACAACGAGGCCGGCGTGTTGGGTGATAATTTGAGTGGCAATGTGCATTAGGGATTGAAAACTTTGTGGGTTTCCTGAGGTGGATATGTTATGATGACAGGGCCAAATAGAGTTCTTTGTCAAAATATTTGTTTAATCGGAACTCGGTGCTAGTGGAATGACTGTTATGTGTAGTAAGGCTTCGCCTTGCCTTCTCGCCCATCTGAGGGACCAGATCAACCAGGGAGCGTATTTGATTCAATGGTAAAATTCCACCCATAATGGTGTTATCTGTACGTTGACTTCGTTTTAATTTATACATGCCGGTTATTGGCTCTGGGTAAGGTCCACGGATCGCAGAACCTAGAGACTGTGGCTGATTTAAAACCTCAAAACGTTGGACGTATGCGAGAAATCTTCCAGTAATATCGGGAGACACAGTACTGGGTGTCTCTCCGACAATGCGAAAAATAATACGAATGTCGACGACAGAATGGCCTACAATATTGGCTGGTCAACGGGGTTCGGAAAAAAGTCACAAAGAAGTACTACCTTGAAGCCCGCTGCGAGGCCACTCCTCAGATTCATCCACGTTTATGATTGCTGAATCGAAGTATCCAAAAGGATGTTTGTTAGATGGCGGATATGCATTAAGTGTGACTGCCTCCAGGATCTCATGAGGGTATTGGTACGCAGTCGACTGTATACGGACCTTATGCCATACCTCAAGTTTTGAATACGGCAACGGACAACCGGGAGGAGAAACACGCCTGCCAGTTATCCCCTTGATGTGATAACCTCGAGAATTGGTCTGTCTCGGATTTGATTCCTTATTGATGAGTGACACATAATCGGCAATTGCTGGTCGTAGGTCGGGAATTTTAAAAATGCTCGCAACCTCGTCGATATGCAATCTTTTGGAACTAGCATCCCTAGATAAATGGGCAACAACGTTTTTGCTGCAAGAAAATGTTCTGTAGGGGACTGGGCCTTCCAATACGCCACGCTCATAGAGACTAGCTTTGTAGAAGTAATCCACAATGCGATTGGACTTTGCTGATTGAAAGGTTGTCATCGGCATGATTGTTGAAAGAAGTTCTGACGTTGTGTCCATCACAACCTCGCCGTTTTCCTCCCCCTCATCCCCCTCCTCCTGCTCCTCCTCATCCGTAATTGTTGCAGAGTGTATAGCCCGAAAATCAATCCTCATTTCTCGTATAGCTGTAAACAAATCGAAATTGCGCAATTTGTCACGACGATCAAGGTATCGACAAACTTGAGGCTCGTATCTTTGATTATTGCTGGAACTGGAAGGGGCTTTGACCACCTCGATATGTGCATGCTCTGTCGTGTCTGCAGACCATTGGATTGCACATCCATTTAGTCTAATTGCGTGTACTACACTTTGCAAAAACTCGAGTTTTGGAATATAGAAATTATCGATTGGGTTGTTTTTTTTACCTCGACGTGCTCCCGCGTCAAGGATGGCTTGTTTATTGGCATGGAAATCTTGCAGTGCCTGCTCAATTCTGAGACACATTGCCTCGGAGATTGTTTGAGATTGTGCGAGATACCGAAAGTCCATCAGAGACCGGATGGCTAAGATAAAGGGTGTACTGACTGTGTCTGCAATGAGAGCAACAATGTATCGCTGAACGTCCCGATGTTCCCTACCGGTCACTTGTTTCAAGGAAGAAATCCCTTCCTTGAAGTGTCGGAAACCAGTGCGGTGCTGTAAAATCGAAAATCGAAAATCCAATTCGGAACCTCCGACTGCAGCAATGCACCATTTTGCATCATGATCCCAGAACATCTTGTGCCAGTGATGAAGGGGTTCAGGCGTAAGGAATGCAGAAGGATCAGACAAGGGCCAATCTCTCCAAAACGGTAGGTGAACCCCATTGAGACGGTGCTTTTTGCTTTCTTTTAGATATGGTTCGAGATGATTAGGGGGCTTAACATTGTTGATGGCCATGATGGTGTTGATTGTATGATCTGCAGTTCGGGAAGGGTGGCGAAAGGAATCCCCAAACGTCTCGTATTGTGCCAACGTCACAGAGGATGTGGATCCTGCGACGCAAGCCGCCAGAGCAGATTCTGGAGTATCAACGATAAGGGCAGCAAGCGGTGTAAAGCAGAAACGATTATTCCCCAATGCATCTGCCATGGTGGTTCCCACCCTCGCAGTTTGTTTGACCGATTCTAGAGCAATGTCCATGCACTGGTGATATAGCCGTGCTGCCATCATCCCATTCACAGCTTTGGAGCGATGAAGAAACTTTGGTATGGGAAGAAGAACAAAAAGAAGGAATAAATGATTTGACGATTTGTTTCTAACGTTCATCATTATGTTGGCAATGCTGATAAGGCCAGGGTAGGCGACACGGCCTCCGGTCATGTTGGAAATGTTGGTTTTATCCGTGGAAATAATAGGAGGTACAAGTGTTGCTCCTTTTGGGAGCTGGTCCTTGGGAACCTTGTTATACTGTCGTCAAACTTGGACAAAGGCATTGCTACTAACCTGCATAAAATGCGCAATGTCACCGCTAAACCACTCAGTGTATACCCGCATCATCTCGTTGCACTTGTCGAAGAGCTTGAATGGGCTAAAGTGCATGCTATCTTGGAGCAAGGGACTGATGAGAAGCGCCTTGATACATTCCAATCCATCGCGGTAAAAAAGCGTTAGCTGATTTTTGCTTGGTATTTCTGGTATGATCGTTTGACTCTTCCACTGCGGACCAGAGGGAAGGATCTCTGCCCGGTTGCGTAGATCTTTTGCCGACTTGTAGGACAAGTTGAGTTTTTTTATCTATACGGGATCGACTCAGCTGAAATAAATAATGATGGGAATGTACGCTCAATTACCAGTTCAAGTTTCAAAAAATCATTCAGCATTCCTACGCTCATGTCAGAGCGAAGTAGGAACAGGGAGAGCTCCCATTCATCTTTCGAGGCAAAAGGATAGTACAAATTTTCCGCCCGCTGGGGTTCGAATTGATCCTGTTTGAGCTGATCCATGAATGTAAGGCCTGTTCCAAATGCTCTTCCAGCCCCGTTATAATCCTCCTTCACGTACGGATAGTTGTATTTTGATGCCTTGGGGGGTGGGTCATCTTCCATCTCTGATGACGCGCCAAGAAAATTGTCGATATAGTCCACTTCCATAAAATTACCAATTTCGGGAGAAGGGTCTCGAGATACGGGGGTTGCTGATCTAGATGTAGAGCTTGAACGATTGGACTGAAAATGCATAACGTTCTCATATTGAAAACGACATGCCGATTTTGGTTGATTGATGTGATTTTGGACATCTGCATGCTTAGCGAATGGCTTGTTGCATCGAGGACAACGCACACAGATTTCCTGAGTTCTCTTGCCCTTGCCCTTTCCCATGTTGAAACAACGACTCATACAAAAGCGAAGATACGAAAAAAAAACTGATAATGTAATGTTCAGTAACGTGCAGTGGGTCTATAAATGTTATCTGATTATGTCTCCGTTAATACAAACAAATTTCACATGGGTTAGTATTCAACCAATCCGTAGTACAATCCAAGGAGGGCTTCGGAAGAGCTTTACTGTATATACGCACCAGAACAAAGACACTAACACATTTTTTGAAGTGGGTGGAAGAAGCATCAACAAACGTAAGTTAGTTGATTTCATTGACCTTGATGATAAATTCAAACGCACAGCAGTTACAGTAAAGCCAGAAGCTTTCATCCCAGCGAGAATTTGCGTATTGGTCTGGCGATACGAGCAGCACACAACTACAGATAATAAAACAATCGTCATTATGTTACAGGACATACACGCCTTTCAGTACTAAATAAAACATGGCATGTATGTAAATCAAGATGTGTGTCAATGTGTTGTACAATATCAAAGTCGCCGTCGTTTAGAAGGCGGAACAGACTCTGATTCTGATGAAGAGATAAGCATTTGCGACGTAAAGGCATAATCGAACACACGTACTCGGATTTGTGCTCTCCAGCTTGACTTTCATGCCATCCAGATACAGTTTATCCCTCACACTCGTACCAAGTTCCAGAATCTCCTTGGGAGTTCCTAGTTTGTGACGTGGTTAGTGAATATCCAAAGGCAGACACTGGTCCACCTACTCAATTGCGTTGAGGAATCCGCACAGGCATCACAGTCAATGAGAGTGATTACGGGTAACTTGAGCATCTTTGGGACCGAGGAACGAGGAAGCTGGTCGATACTGCGACATATAACCTTGTTCAATTCTCCGCTGCAGACGCCCTGAAGCTGGACAAAAAGCAAACTGGTGTCGGTACAGCAAGGGGCACCACCAATGTTGTTATGTTTGGCTTCTGCGTCGTAGGCTAGAATCATACGGGCATAGCGGCAAAGTATCATTTCATGGAACTTTTCTGTCGCCATGATATTTTGTGCATCCTTGTTTTTGTCCGTCTCAATCATGTAGTGGATGGACTTCGTGCGATGACATAGCCACTCTAGAATAGCCAAGGCTTCGCCACGGGCAAAGATGCACGCCTTGCGCTCTTCGTCGCTCAGGCTGTTGGTATCCCACCGCATCCATGCGTCTAACTGTGCCGAAGTCTTGGTGGAGAACATCTGATCGGGATTTCGATAGGTCTCGTAGTCGAGCGCATTTGCCAAGATCATGCACACGCACAGAGCTATCAAGCTCGAGTATCCGGACTGCGTACTGTAGAATGGGACATGGTACATTTCATAAAAATCTGAGAGAAAATAGAAGAAAAGAATCAGATATCTTGTAGGAAACGGTAAAAAACCTCATACCTTCTGGGTCGCTGTCACCTTCAACCAAAACCTTGTAGAACCAATGTATGGTTTGCTGCAGGAAAAATCGGGACGTTGAATGATTCGTATTCGTTGCCCTGTATCCAGCGGTAAAACAGTGAATGATTCCTGTCAGGGTTTCTTCGAAGGAAGTGGAGGAGTAAAAATGTCCGCCACGGCAAACCACTGAGGAGATAGAATACGCCATATGTAGAGTATTCGGTCTCATGAAGCTGTTTTTCAAAGTAGCGTCAATATAATCAAATGGGTAGGACATTCAAAAATCACATACAGTTCTGACTGGTTATCGAGAACAATCGCCTCGTAAATCCAGTCTTGGTGGTGCGTTTCCCCGTAATCCAGCTTGTCTCCCAGAAATACACGGCGGTCAGAAGAAAGGTCAACATCCAACCGTCTGGGATACATGATAATCCACAGCTTCAGTCCATGAAGAGGTTGGATGAAGGAACAGAAACCATTGGCATCGATATGGATATCTGAAAATGCCCCCTCTGTAGCTACGAGTCCCCATGACATATCACCAAATGGGACGGGGGTACTATACTTCCAGCTACCAGATGTAGCCCGAAGAGCAGCCGCCTCAGTACTCAAGTCAAAAGAGTGAGCGCCTGCATGAGGTAAAGGGATGTCGAGGGCATTGAGGATCTTTCCTCTTTTGCCTTTCATCCTCGCTGCTTCCATGACCTGAGAGAGGGACCCACGCTTAATCCTCTCGATGGGGTTAGACGACATGGTCGACATATCTGTTACGGCCATTAGCATGAGACGCAGAAAGAAAAATCAAAACATCGAAGAGGAAACACACCTTGGATTGACCTGGTGCTCGTCATATCACCCATATGGCGACGTACCTGGCTGTAGAACTCGTCGGAGCAAGTTGAAATAGACTCCTCTTGAGAAGGAGACATAAGGACGACGTTCCTTTCAGAGAAAGACTCCATCAGATACATGGATTTCGTGGTGCTGCGGTCGAATACCGCAAAACATGATTCTTCGGGACGTGCTATGTGCAATGGAACTCCATCGACGTAGTCACTCTCGACCAATTCCAGAACCCTTTCAACACGATCCACGTCGGCTTGACTCTTGTTTGGAGAATAAATAAATGACGAAAAAATCAATATCGAGAATGACTTACATGGGCAACAACGCAGAAACTTTTAAGTTGGCCACGACCGTTGTAGGTGGACCAAACTTTGGTGCCATACACCTTCTCCGGAGTGCTGACGACATCAAGGGTGGTGTTGCTGTCGTACAGATCGACATCAATACACAGGTCGTCGTCCGAATCAAATGTGTCGGTAGCCTGCGTCGGCTTGCGTTTGGGAGGCCGCTTGGAAAGGCCCTGCCGGCCCTTCCCTTTCCCTTTCTGAGAGGAGTCAGCCGTGGTGTTTTTGCTCCTGTTTATCTGGGAAACAGGAGGAATCCTCAAAATAAGAGGAGCAGGAGGTGCGTTCTCCCCCTCCTTTTCGCCTTGGCTGTCTTCCAATGTATTCCTCTCCATGTCTGAGGAATCATTGTTTTGCTCTGGGCCTACCCCCTCTCCATCGACCGACATTCTGTCCTCCTGGACTGGTGGAACATCCCCTTGCCCCTGCTTCTCGGTCTCATTGTCCGACGAACTGTCGTCTGGCCTTTCCTCCTCACCATCTTCTGACATTCGGTTCTCCTCGTCGGGTCGTTCTCCGTCTTGCCCCTGCTTTTCGCCCTCGTGAACTTCCGACATACGATTTGCCTCGTCAGAAGACCCTTCAGCTCCTTGTCCAGCCCGCCATCTCCCAAATTTTCTGGACCATTGGTATGTGGACCATCCTCCATTTGATGGTCGACATCAGCTTGCTCCGGATCGACGTTCATCTCACAATCCCCTGCAGATGAGGGCCCAGTATTCTCAGTCTGAAGTAGACCAGATCCAATATCATCACTCCGCGGCAAACCAGGTTGCTCGTCCGTGGGCACATCCTTGCCAGCCACCGAAGATGTGTCTTCCGGAGGCTGTATATCTGAGGTAGGGACCGTATTGTCCCCGTTCTCCTGTTGACCCATGCTGACATCCTTGCCAGCCACTGAAGACGTGTCTTCCGGAGGCTGTATATTTGAGGTAGGGACCGTATTGTCCCCGTTCTCCCGTTGACCCATGCTGACCATTTCTGTCGTGTCCACTTCGTGATCATCGTCACCCTCCGCGTCTGCGTCGGACCCTTCACAGGTGGTTTTTTCACCATGATGGGAAACGGTCTGAAGTTGAGCTGTTTTAAACGGATTTAAATCATGTAATTGACGCAGACTTTGCTTATAACTTACCGTGTGGTTCAGTGCTGCGCCTTGCTAGGTTAAAATTTGCTGTAACCTCGGCGCTGCTCGTTGACGCTGGCCAATTATTAGTTTAAATTGTTATTTTGTTACAGTACGTAGAACACACATATGAAAAAGTGAAACGCGGGATCTTGTGCAATTACCCGCTCGCATTCCATCCAGCAGTCTGAGATAACAAGTTTATATAAGGCTGACTGGATGTCGCAATTTTGCGCTGCAATGATTTTCCAAATTTCCATCTCCACTTCACGCAGAACACGGGGGCGACAATTACCGAGCGCTTTTGAGGCCTAAAGGAGTGCGTTAATCCAAGTTAAACTGGGAGGATGTGGATACACCTACTTTAAGCAGCTGCTCCCGGTCACATTTCTTAGAATACCAAGATTTATTCACAAAAAGAAGGATGGGGGATATGAAAAGGGCGACATGCAGAGGAATTTTTAAATGAGATGGCGTGACCTCTGAGAGGAACAACGCAGCATCAGGATGGCCGCTTGCACTAGGGTATGTTGAGCAGATTGTATCAATGAATAGAGGAAAGAAAACTTACTAGAGATTTGCAAGAGTAGCCGTGTCCGTTGGAATGTCTGGTAGAACGTGTTCATCGTCCTTCATACCGCGCATTCCTGACAAGATTTGGTAGTGTAGCGAGGCGCAGTACACATTCCCGATTATTTTCCCCACAACACCCTTGAAGTGGTTACGCGCCAGACAGAGTAATAGCGTTGATTCCGAGGGCCCGCCCTGGGTGAAAGCGGATGACGGCGTGTCACTGATAGAAGGGGTGTTGATGTTTCTGTGCGACTTAGAGTCGGCTCTGAGGATGCGCTTCCTGGCAGAGCAGAGCATTGCCGGCCAGTCCTTCAAGTCATCTACAAGCTACAATAATTGTTTGAAAATTAAGAATTAACATTGAGTGACTTCATGATCGCATACCTTGAACCGTGAAAATATTTCCTTAGTTCCTGTGCTGGCCTGTATTTCATTCAGGGGCACGGTCACCGGCAACGATGGTCCAAAGGCTGCTGGCCACAACGCTACGAGATCGAGTAGACGGTATGCTGCAAATAAGCTACCCGCCTGCTCCCATGTAGCCGAGGTTACGCAGGGTGTCTCTACGATGCTGTTCTGAAGGGCAGCCAAGCTTTGCCTATACTTGATGGCCGCTCGCATGCTCGATGATGAAACATCGTAATTCAAAAAGGTGAAGTCCTCATATCGTCGGAGGAAATCCACCATCCTCTACAGAAACTTGATATTAGTACCATAAATGGCAATCCAATTAAGACCTACGCGGAGTGGGTGCGACTCTGGCAACATGTTTTCCAGAGTCTGACGAACGACCTGCGTTTCGAAGGGAAACGCCAGAATTTCTTCAGCTTGGAGTCGGGCAACGGGGGAAATCTTCTGGGCTTGCACTACAAAACTTCAACGTCTCACCCTGCATTCTATTTCTTTGGGTACTTACTTTTTTTTGTGTGTTTTTTTCTGGTGTCTCAAATTTTCAACTAGATGAATTTTAACTGAACGAAAACTATTATAGAGTGTCTAGAGTATTGTCTATGTCTATTTTATTAGAATGTATGTTAAATCTATGGGGAGGGGTACTACGCTATGACGAACGGAAAGAAAAACAATCAAGTTGGAAACACGCTATTTCCGGAGCGATTCTTTAGGGTAGGTTTCCCGTCCTGAAGTCACGAGTTGGTTAAAAAAACGCCCCCTTACATCAGCCGCATCACCGTGACGGTGATGCGGCTGATGTAAGGGGGCGTTTTTTTAACCAACTCGTGACTTCAGGACGGGAAACCTACCCTAAAGAATCGCTCCGGAAATAGCGTGTTTCTCACCATATGTTTTCTCTTTCCGTTCATCATAGCGTCTTATCATAGTAATAGGTTGTGTAGTATCTAAAAATAAATTATCACAAGTTAAGATGATAAATTAAGTGAGATGAACATCGATTAACAGTCTTTAAGACCCACAATGTCTAGTTATAAACGCAGACGACTTGACAGCCTAGGCAACCGCACAGTGTGTACTAATCCAACCCTCCATCTAATCACTAACTTCAGGGAAATTTAATTATGATCTCAAAAAATCAGGACATTAATCCCTTCATAGACATTGAAGCAGCGGTTTCCGATGATGATGAAAGTTCGGAAGAGCTTGATTATGAAGGGGGCCAACTACGTATGTTCCAATAATTTACATATATTCTGCTCAATATGTACTGATGCTAATGGGTTCTGACATACAGTGAATGATAACGATGAATTCTCTGAGGATGAGGAACGTGTTGCACACTCTCGGCTATATCATGCCATGCAAAATACAGATAACGCTGATGAATGGAGCGATTTGTTGCCCATGCTTCTGCCTTCACGCATGAAAATTCGTCCTGACAATGATATAGAGCCATCTAGTTCACGAGAACTTATACAGAAATATGGCAATCCCCAACCAGGAGGACTTGGTGATAATAATTATATGCCTTCCGCGACTGATATCATGTATGAAATAGGTTGCAAGGTACGCAAAAATAATATAAGTCTTCAGTCAGCATTTATTGATCACCTTACGAGTGATAGGTTGGACGCGAAGAGGCCGTCGCTTTCAAAATTATGCAGATGTCAACGAACCCTACATTTCCCATCATCCTTGCCCGGTCTGTCTTCGCTCAATCCTCAATTCCTGGGAGAATCTACGTCGAGGCGCCATCAATGCAACATGCGCATACGTTAGCCTGCCTCGTTAGAGAGCTTAATCCGACACATTTAGTTAGGCTATCCTCGGAGAGATGTATGGAGATCCTATCTCATCCCCCACCCTCACGCCCTGAAGACCAATCGTGGGTCAAGGTTGCTGGAAAGCGTAAGGCTTGGACGACCTACGCAAATGCTACCGGCCTTGTGTTCACATTCCAGGGTCGGAAAAGTGTTGTTCTTATCCCCAGACCTCCGGACAACATCAAGAAATCGCACCTCGACAGGATATTCCAGGATGGATTTATTATCACGGATTTCGACGCCATCGATCTCAAATATCTTTCCAATGTCCTCCCAACATCGTCCGAGTTGGAGCAATTTCGCGAGTGTCCATTTGTAACGACGGAGACCTTAGCGCAAGCCTCGAAAGCCATCTCCATGACTCGACTGAAACGATATGATCGAGTCAAAATTATTGGTGGAGAATACTTAGGTCTTTTTGGAACGGTCAAGAGTGTTTCTGACGCTGAGGTGGAAGTGCACATCCCCTCCCAAGGTATAACACAAGCAGTTGCACTACACGATCTACGTGCAGCTTTCCAGATAGGCGATAGTGTTGAAGTCGTTGAAGGGGATCACAAAGATCTCCATGGATGGGTGTCAGACTTTGATGGAAGATCTGTTTGTATTATCGCCCCAGAGCACGAACGCGAAGTAGGTGAACTGTCATTCTCTTTGTCTCAGTAGTGTTCAACACATTTTTCAGGTCATTGTGCCCATCCACACAGTCATATTCTACGTCCCCCCTGCCCATGCTACTCTTCGCCCGCGAAAGCGTCATTCGTCAAAGCTTGGAGAAAGAGACCACAACGACGTCTATATAGGTTTGAGTGTCATCGTTGTCGGGAATAATACATTCAAGGGGTACTATGGCATCGTTAAAAGCACTACCCCCGACGGCTTTGCAGACGTTGAGCTGGAAGCTCGTAACCAGAGGGTGGAACGTATTAAAATATCACATTTAATTATACAGTATGTGGTTTCACTTGATTCGTTGACTGTCAGGTGCTTACTGACATTGTTTCAAGCAACCGAGAACATATAAATTCCGCTCAAGACCCCGGGCCTTCTGGTGGAGCAACTCCAATGCCGTCCACAGTAGCAAGTTTTCTGTCTCCTGCATGGAATCCGTATTCAGCAATACCTGTACACTCGGCGGTGGAAATCGCAGAACTACCCTCAACCGTCGCTCACTGGCTAGATACGAAATACGATAAGCTGAAAGGATTACGATTAAAAGTCGTAGACAAATCCAAGGGCGACCATCAAGTGGCGATGGAACTTCTCAGCCTTACCGACGATACTGCCCACCTAGCATTACTGGGACGTACACTGACATTACCGAAATCAGTGTTGTTTCCAATTCATCCTGTAAAAAAGGACGACTTCGTTACACCGCTTGAGGGCGATTCAATGGGGATTATATTCAGGATACGATCAATAGACAAGGATATTTGCGTTGTACATAAATATCCCGTTACTCGTATGAAACGCGGTGATACATTCCCAACTTTTCCGACAACATCTTTGATTCAAATCTTCCCCCCGTCCCGTGGTGTCAAAGTTGTAAATATGTAGGGTGCAGCATTACTTGTATCTCGAACACGGACTTGTAGACATATACGGGTTTTATGTCATTCTATTTAAGTGTATTTCGGCAATCAACAGTGCTAATGGTTCGTAATGTGTTGATCGTCTTGAACTTAAGCCACCACCACCACACCAAATTGTTGCCTATCTTTATCATGAACCATTCCAATAGCAACAACGCTTCGCAACCTCAAAGTCGCCGCCTCCCTAGCATACCCGAAGAGGCAGAGTTCTTCGTTTTAGGTCTATTTTCATGTTTTAATCCACCTTCCTCTAGAATCAAGGCATAGAGGCCGTTAAAAAGGCTCTTGACCAATTTCAACTCACTGAACAGAGGTGTCTAGAAGTTCAGGCAGAGCTACGTTGTTATATGGACGACATTATGCGAGCATATAAATCCAATGAAGATCTTCTGTTTGAAACCCAGCTCGAAATCGCCCGTCTACGGGTATCCCTCATTAGTCGGGGAATACCTATTCTAATGCACCCTCAGGATAATCCGCGATCATGATAGGTGCAGTCTTTTCCCCTCTGAGATGTAACTTTACTTAACTCTAAGTAGGACATGGAATCTGACTATAATGTATATGTGATATATTGTAGTAGATAGGGGTACTGTTTCAGTACCTGTAATTTCTATATGGCACGATATATTTTTGACTGATGTCCGTCGCCTTAAATTTTGAAAAGATGCTAATTTCGCATACCTCCGGATCGTAGCTTGACATAATTCACCACCCCTTGTCTCTATTTCTGCATTACAACCGTCAAACCAGCCCAATATGCCACCTAAAGGATCCAAAAAGAAAAAGGCGGTTGTCAATGCCACGGTTGAAGGTATCATCTATATATCCTCATTACATCCGCATACTTAATGTTTTATCCATCTAGGACAAGAGGTTGAACAGGGTCCGAGCTCCGTGGCAGAAAACGAGCCACCTCAGGCTCCTGAAGCAGGTCTGTACTAGCATTTTCTTTGTTGAGATTCACTGAACTCCTTATTAAAAAGACCCCAATGGCCGTCCTATCCGAAGCACCCGTGGTCTTGGTGGAGTAAATGCTCGGCAGGAGAAAACATCTAACATCATTTTTATTGACTTCGAGAAGGCTGGGAAGAGGAAGTCAAGGGCCGCCAATGTGGATACTAGCGCCATGCCTGAAAATGAGATGGCGCCTCCCTTGAAGAAACCTCGCAATGGGGTGAGTCTACTGTTCTAATCTTAAATTTGCTATCTTCCAAGCACGTCTAGGTTACCGTTGTGTCGCATGTAGGTCCCCCTATTCAAATGCAACCAAGGCCAACGCCTTCAGTTGCTCCTTGGGATGTCCAACAAGTCCAACCAAGCCCACGACAATCTCAGGGTGCCCCCCCTCCTGTCCAGATCCAACGTGCAGCTCAGAGAAATCAGGAGCACTCAGAGCTTGATCATGCTGTCCAAAGACCCACTGCCCCCATCCAGCGCCCCGCTGCTCCGGTACAACAGCCAGCACATCCTGTCCCGCGCCCCGTACAACATGCAGCACATCCTGTCCCGCGCCCTGTACAACACGCAGCAAATCCTGTTCAGCGTTACGCTGCCCCTGCGGCAGAGAATTCTGTCCAATACTACGATGCCCCCGTACAACAACCAGTGCATCCTGTAACACAACATGCCCCCGTACAACAGCCAGTGCATCCAGCAGCCTATAACGCCCACCAAGAGGCTAGCATCAGCCATCAAGACGAGGAGGAGCAACAAGATTACGAAGGCATAGAGCAGGAGGAAGATGAGGAGGAGGAAGAGGGGGATAGTGACGGTGAAAGGCGATCTGAGGAAGCATCAGGGGACGAATGCATGCAAGGAATTGATGAAGAGAATATTGGGGATGAAGAAGCTCTCCAATATGTCGACGGTGATGAAGGTTACGACGACGCGGGTCAAGATGATGAAGAGCCTGCTGCCCAGCGTTGGTTTAACTCCACCTTTATGTCGTGTTTGCTTACCACCTATGTTTGACAGTGGTTGATGAAGTTTCCGATGATGAAGAGGAGAGGAGAGCAAGGGCATTGCTCCGCCAGCCTTCCCCCCATGTAATCATTTCTCTGCTGTATTTAATGTCTAGCTAATGTATTATTGATATAGGTTGTGGAAGTAGAGGATGTTCTTCAAGAACACCGTCGTCGTAATCGGGCGAACAAGCCACCTCGCCCTGAGGCATTGCGCAAGGCGGCTGTTTCGCAAGGAGCCGTATCCCAAGGTTTGACAAGGGAGAACAACGAAGCATCTGACGATGATGAGGTGCTTGGTGAGGCACACATCGCTCATAAGAAGTCCAGTACTTCTTCTGCTAGGGAAGTATCCAAGCATTCAGTTGCATCCTTTACTGGTTACTGGAAAGATGTGCTCAAAATTGCACGCAAACTGATGTGCCTGTATGTAGTAGAGGAGGTCCCCTTTCCCACTCGGGAAAATCACTTATTAGTCGCCGATGGATGTGTGAAGATGGCAGTAACCGTGTTTGAAAGAATGAACACGGATAAAGTGTTGCCTGATAGTAAGTTCTGTCTTCTGTGATTTTAGTTAATTGGTTTACATAACTTTGCAGAGAAAAAAACGCTCCTAGACAGGAATACCGCCGTAACGGTATATTTTTAGCGTGTTCTTTTAAGGATATCGTACTAACGTGTCTGTTCTCATTAGGCATTTGTCTACGCGTCAACCTTCCGGGGAAGACTGAAGACGATGATCAGACCCCTGGTCAAAAATGCGTATGGCCTCGAAGTCCCGTCGGAGGTCATCGCCGCGAACCCCAATATGTTTGAAAATCAGATGGGGGAGATCGAATACATCAAGGACAGGGTAGCATATTGGCTACTCAATGGTAAATACCACCGGGGTGTTGCCAAAACCCGAGTGAGTTCGCCGTCCATTTTACCTGGCTTACCACTCATTGATTTGTTTCCAGTATCACGATGTCCCATTTGGACATCCTTTTGTGAAGAAGATCTGTCTGGACTTCTTCTACCATCCTACAAAAGGGGTTGCAGTCCCCATCAAAGGTCTGGAGACAAAGACGGATTTCTTCAAGACATCGCTTCCCCACAAAGCATTTGCGCTTGTGGCCAGTTGTGTAGTTCTGATTTCTCTCCTGCTATTGGCACTGCCTTGCTAACAAGCATTTTGCTGTAGATCCACAACTGTCTTGAGGAGTGGAGGGATGGGATTGACCCTGCAAGAGGTGGTCCGTGTTCGGGTATTGAATTCAAGGGAGAGGAGTACTCCCTGAGGTATGATGCCTGCATGTTGGTTGCAGCAGAGGCAGAGAAGGATACCTTGAACCAAGGTCCTCGCTTGGCTCGCTTATGTAGGGAAGTGGCTGAGGAAGGATGGTGTGTATCTTTTTTTATTCATTTCTTTCTTTGCATCATTTAGATCTCCATAATCAGTGCTATTATGAGGCCTACGAAGAACCCCCCCAACCCTTATAGGATGACTCTCCATTCTATCCCACAGGAGGAACTAGATTACGGTCCAGAAGGGTAGTTGGGTGAATGAGCGGGGCAGCTGCCGGGTGTGGATTAGAAGATACCATATTTAGATCGTCACGTATTAATAGTTATGCATCTACTAATAGAAACATGTTTGGTCCGATCCAAACATAGATTATCTATTTTTAAAATTGCCCATTTTAGTCAAAAATGGTTCGGTTTTCAGTGTGATATTGGCACTTGCAGGAATAGCCACACAACACTATACAAATGAAAGTGGATACTATATATGCCTTTGTACCTATTTGCAGTGTGTTATGATGTGCTACAAATCTGTGGTAGCATGCTACAAATCTGTGGTAGCATGCTACAAATCTGTGGTAGTATGCTACAATTTGTATGTCAGTTGTATACAGAGGGGTATGGACCATGGTAAGCATGCTACACGCCGCTACACAGCACTCGCGTTACAATACAGATCACTACAGAGTACCATGTCACGTTGGTACCAAGCTACAGGTACATCAGTGTGTGTTACCCAAATGGGACCGTTACTATGGGCACTACAGAATTACGTATCACTACGGATCATTACCTACTTGGCCCCGGTATTGCTGATGGAAGTGGCAAAGCGAACATCGAGCTTGGATGATGTATTTGTAGCCTCCAGATGGGGGAAGGTGCATTGTGTCTAGAAAGACTTTGGCGAAGAGTGGAGCTGGAATTGCAACGGTTGGTGGGATTAGAACGTTCTGGGTACGACGAAGTTGACAGAGGTGGCAGGTACGAATGAACCAAGCGATATCAAAGCCCATGTAAGGCCACCAGTATCGTTCTGTTATTAGTGAGTTTGTAGCAAAGAATCCATGGTGTCCAACGTCGTTGTGAGCTGAAGAAATAATGAATAAACGTCGCTCTATGGGTACGACGAGCTTATGATGTCCATGGTGATCCTTTCTCCATAGTCTATCCGATGCCACAAAGAATTCTGTGCAGTAACGAAGGAATGTCGAATATTCCGAGTCCGTCATGCCGTCTGGGCGCTTAAGCGTTTCGTGCCATGTTTTGACCTTTAATGTGCGTTCATCAGCCTTGTGTGCAACGTCGGATTGAGGAATAATGGAATAGGAAGTCTGGGAGTCGTCGGATGATGTATTTGGTGTAGAATGGTCGTTATTTTCTGAGGGAGATGGTTCTGGCGCGAGGGAGGTGGAGTATACGAGTGTTGGAACTTGCACAGTGAGTGCTGTGGTAATGGGATTCAGAATATGCATAAAACCTTGCATTTCATCGATCCAGTCTTCGAAGTCGTCTTCAGGCTCGGGCTCGTCTCCTGGCTGTGGTTTTCGGCGTGATAATCCGTCTGGTCCGTGGTGAGTACCTGGTACATGAACTAGATCAAAATGAAACATTAAAATCGCTGTAATCCATCGGTTAATACTTGCAGAAGGGGCAAGGTCTGGGTTGGAAAGCATCCCCTTGATGTATTTCGCATCTACTTCGACGACAAGATTTCGTACACCGATGAGGTAAAGTTTGAGGGCTCGAAATGCGCGAAAGAGGCCGTATAACTCGAGTTTTGGTTGAGAGAATCGCGCTTCACGTTTGTTTAGAGTAATGGATCCAAATCTTGAATAATATCGAATGCGGGGGTTCTGTAAATCGCACTGACAGAGTAAGTGTCCCACAGCATCTTTAGACGTGTCAACTGCAAGAATGACTGGTGCTGGGGATGAGTGGTCGATGGGACGAAGGGCTGGTGATTTCAGGAGTGCTTCCTTAAGGTCTTGCTGCGCTTTTTCTTGTTCTTGAGTCCATTCAAACGGTTGGTTCTTGCGGGTGAGTTTAATGAGAGGATTAGCACGATGGGAAAAGTTCCGAATGAATATTCTACAAACACCCATGGTACCAAGAAAGGATCGAACGTCGGATAGGTCTGAGCATGGTCCCCAGTTCACAATAGCGGAAACTCTGCTCAGATCTGGGAGACGGCCTTCATAAGTGCAACGATGGCCTAGCACTGTTATTTCTGGTCCACAGAGTAGCGACTTGAAACCAGAGAACGTTCCGCCGGAATATTTCATGCGTTGGACAACACAACTGAGTCCCTGGAAGTGCTCCCAAATAAACCGCCTAATTCCTGGGTTTTCGGGAATTGTTTCAAAGTCTCCAGAAGGCAATATGTATCGAGTAGCTGGGCCTCTAACTGGGACGTCGTCGATGTAAGGAATGGTTGTGTGCGGAATTTCTGGCTGTAAAATGTATGTAACGTCGTCGTGGAAGATGGGGACCGAGTTGGTCCATCCCATTGGAAGTGTGGTAAGTCGGAGGGCGCCAAAAGGCGTCTGGAAAGTGGTATAATCGTGGGAGGATTCAGCAAGCGCCCGTTCATCGTATCCAACAAATAAATCCAGCATTCCACCGCATGCTCTTGCAGCAAACTGTTCTACGAGCTGTTCTGTGAAGGGAGGCACTCCAGAGTGTGCTATTGTGACGGCGTTTAATGGTTCTAGGGATTGTACAATTCGTAGAGACTTGCCATCCTTTTTAGTGACTGTAAACCATGCTCCTCGGTACGGAGAATTGGATCGCTCAAGGACACCAGCGTCAATTTTCTTCTGTAATAACTTGCAGAGTTCGTCATAGATACCAGGAGGAATGGGTCGATTGCGCTGTACCCAAGGTTTGTGAGGAATAACTGGGATGTTCACTGGGGGAAAGAAGTCTTCCCTGAAGTGACCTCTTTCTGTATCGTTCCATGCGAAAGCTTCTTGATGTTGCATCATGAAATGGTGTAATAATTTTCGTTCTTCGGTCCAGAGGAATCCTGGGGTGTGTACTTCATCGAACTGCTTCATTCTCTCTTCAGTATAGCGGCCGGTTGGTACAAAATCGGGTGGGTTTGGGTTGAGAATGGGAAGGTTAGCGAGTGGGTTGCCTGAAATATTGCGAACTATGCGATATTTTTCGGGTAATTCTGCGTAAACAGGGCGAGTCTTCTTGGCTACGGGCTTGTACTTCTTCTTAGACGCTGCAAACGTTGAAACTGGGTCGAAATTTTGAGTGGAAACGTTAGAAACTGGGTGGAATAAACTGTTAGACGAGGGAGACAACGAAATAAGAGTGTTGGAATTGATAGCTTTGGGTGTGGAATCAGAATTTATGGTACAGGCGGTAAAATACGAGGCTTGAGGATGTTCCGAGGAGTCTAGTTCTTGAGTAGCTTGAATATAAATATGGCCTTCTTCAGTGCAAATATTGAGAGCAAGAATGTCGCTATCAGAACCTAGACCCTCGGATATTAAAAATCCTGGTGTTCGTGGCAATGGTGGTGAGTTTTCTTGAGGAATCTAGGTGGTCCACGAGGCGAGGTGGGTATAGTTGCAGTTTGACCAGTGTTGGGATCGTTAATGGTAATGGTTTGGTCTTCATTAGCAAAGTTTCGGACTACACTCTGGGTTAGGATGTCAAATGGTCGTCCAAAGAGTATGTCATATGCGGGCTCTCGGATAATATGAACCTGCATGTAGAAGGTGAGATTTCCTATCAAGAAGGGGACGTTTCAAGCGAGGCCTAGAGACTGGTCCACTGTGCCATTTGCAGACTGCATGTTGAGTTTGATAGTCGGGTCATAGATGAGGGAGAGGCTATGGCAAACATCTTCAGACATAGCTATTATCTGGCAGCCAGGATCAAGAATACATTCCACTTTGAGAGAGTTGTCAACAATAGGATAGATTGAACGAAGTGCTGAAGATTCCTTAGCCACAATAATTTTGTTGGGGTCGGGGTGTTGTCCAGGGCGAAGGGAGCGATAATAAATGTCAAAGGGGTCGTCAATAACTGTAGAACCTTCTGGGGGACTTCGGTGCTGGCTGGAGGGCAAAGGATGCACTGTGGAGGCATTGAAAACAACTGTATTGCTTGTAGGGTCCGCCCTGTTTTCCAACAGGTTTGTCTGAGCTATTTTATCCGTGTTTGCACTGCGTTTAGACGTTGTGGAATCCCTGTATTGTGAACGGATCTCTGGAGCGATAGACAGAAGTTCCCTTTGAGTAATGGTGACTGGAGCTTCAAGAGACCGATTATACACTGTATTGGCAACGTCAGAGTCGTAGATGGGGGGGAATGTTCGATAGGCCGGTTCGTTCTTCTTGGGTGCGGGCTTTGGAAGTGCTGCAACATTTCTGGACTGAGGAGGCATATACACGGCGTCTAATGCGTTTCTGAACGGATGTTCCGTTTGAGGATCGTCTGTAGTCGCTCTGGGCGCAGTTATATCGTTATTTTGAACCATGGGAGGCTGAGACGAGGTATCTGGAGTAGAAGTAGACGGTTTGGGTGCTTCAGAGTCTCTAGGTGGCGAAATCTCTCTGTCTTCTTCAGCAACGGGTGCCCTTTCTTTCTGTGCTCGAGTACGAATAATTGGAGTGAACCCAGGTCGTTTGGCACGCAGATTGAAGAGTTCAGCCTCTAGCAAAGTGATCCTATCGTCAGCAGTAAGGTGGTATGTCAACTGGATTGTCTGACGGGCGCTTAACGATTCCAAAGGCGTTTGAACTGACGAAACCGCACCAAATAATGTACTGGCGGATAGAGTAGCTGTAGCAAGTTGATTTGGGTTGCGACGATGCCATTCATTGATTCTTTCCTTCATTAAGGTGCCAGGGATGTCTCTGGGGATGAATGCACCTGAGGGGAGTACAATTTTGCCTTCTGTGTTGCGCTTTAACTTTCCAGCGCGCCTATACTCTTCAACGAGGTCGCAGTTACGAATATAATGATCCTTTCCACAGAAATTGCATTTGACTTCTCGGATTCCAGATTGAGTGGTTGGTTCTGTTGATCTTGAGCGATTCTGAGTACTATTAAGCGCCTCTATAATCGATTTGGTAAATTCTGTGAATATAGAACCGAGTTGCTCTGGTTTAATTGAGACGTCGGGGATAGAAGCTGTAGGAGTAGAAGAAGGGATTGCCAAAGCGCTTGCTGTGTGGGTGCCATGTAAAACAAATTTTGCAGCTGTCTGGACGTCGATTATGTCGTAGGGCTCGTCTGGGTAATGGTCAGGCTTCTTGAGTTGCAATCGTTGCGAAATCTTTGCCCAAAGCGCCGGTTGGAATGCACGAACATAACCACGCTTCTGTTCCAGTGTAGACAGCTTGGATTTCGAGCATAGGAAGTTTGTGACCGCCATATACTGGGAATGATATTCTGCGAGATCAGAGAGGGTGTGGATGCCTAAACGTTGACGGTTTCCAATTAATAAATCCATGTCTGACATGGTGTACCTGTATGCGTCATTAGCATCGGGGTAAAGGTCCATAACAGCCGCTTTGAAGCTCTGGTAATTCTTGAGAGGGTTGGTGAACTCTGGAAGCGTTTCCCAGATGTCTGCAACGTCAAGACTGACGTATCTAACCGCATGCTTCTTCTGTTCCGTATCATCGGTGACATTTGAGATTGAAAACAAGAATTCTAGGTCGGAAAAATAACGGCAAAGCTCCCTGGGCTTTGTGGGATCAAATGATGGTGCACTGCGATCACCTCGAGCTGGCATGTGTGGAGACATGGTAGCAGCTTCAGGCTGGGGCATAAACTGTTGCAATGGGAGTTGAAGGGTGTTTGAGGTTGGAGAAGGTGTTAGAATGAAAGGACTGATATGCGAGTGTGTTGTGGTTGGAAATTCAAAGGATCCGGATATAGGGGAAGGGAGTTCAGATGGAGAGAATAGAGGTGATGTTGGAGATGGTAGATACGAATGAGTGGCTTGATTTTCGGGTACTTCAATGAATAGTGATTCGTCTGAAAGGTTTTCTGGGTTTTGGAAGGCAGCAACTAGTTCTTGACGAAGGGTTCTAGACGGAAGCTGTCGAAGCGAACGGCTGGTTGAAGGCTCAATGTTTGAAACACCCTCGCGGTGGGCTCCAAAAATGATGTGCCAGCGGCGTCCTAGGTGCGTCGAGCAAACAAAAAAAGAGTAAACAAGTAAAAGCAACTGGAGAACCGCTATGAGAGGCGTCTGAGGGTGCGAGAGGGTTTCCCTGGTCTTCTTAACCAGCTGAAAACGATGAGAGCACGATGGAAACGAGAGGTGAACGATGTGTTATTGTGTAGATAATTTTCTAGCTAGTTTTTATACTACTGAGCTGGGGTGTGTGTGTAAAACAAAGTTTGTAAAGAGATAAGCGAAGCGAACACGAAATATGGAGGCCAAGACACTATGAGTAAGTCTACAGAAGAAGTAGATTAATTAAATTGTAAAATTTTCTCGGATGGGGAGGAAACGGCAAGGGTGCGAAATCGGGCGCCTATTGTGTCTACTCGGAAAGTGTGGGTAAAATGAAAGCTGTGCTGTATATGAAATTCAGGTTTTAAAATGAAGAAAATTTGTTAAAATATTACGAAGACGCATACAAAATGGAATGGTGATGAGAAATAAATGAGTAATTGAATCGGGAGCGAGGAATATCGGTGTCGGTGGGCGATGTCGGTGGTGTATTGATGTTCCGCGATCATGTGAAGCGTGGGAAAGTGGACTTGGTGCGCGCGATTTCCGTGGTTAGCAAGCTGCACTGCGTATCAACGTACATAAAATGAGAAGGTCAGACGCATTAGATCTTTTGAGACTTGGTGTTTTATAAAGCTAGAGGCGGCTCCAGTTGTAGTTTATTGCCTTTTGTGTTTGAAAGAGCCTGATGTTGACAGGTTGTACGGATTAGAAGAATTGTAGGGCGGATTATAACTGCAAAGTTCTTGTGTGACAGTGTATGCCGGAGTTGGGGATTACACTGAGGTTCGCGTGGTTAAACCGAGTCCTGAATACCTGGCATATTAGAATGAGGCATTCAATCAAAGTAGACCTGGAACTTCCCTAGAAAGAGATCTTTCGACGCAACGACCTGGTGCGTAACGTTACAACTACTTCAAAAATAAAATAAAAACGAAATAAAAAAAGAAAAAACACCTGATGGATACATAATGAGGTGATTGTCCTTTAGAAGAAATGATAATCTCAGGGAACGGACTCACAAGTAAAAGGGAACCAGATGCCCCAAGATCTGACGTGACTACAAGTGGCTGCGCGGCGATGGTGTGACTTGCGACAAGGACCTCGTCCATGTCGTTGGAATTGCGAGTGCCGGTGTTTATGTTTGATGGGAAAATGAGAAATGCGAGCCTTACACGAACGAAATTAGACGGTTGTGGGAGGATGTAACTGAACACACCAGTCATGATCTTTCCAAAGAAAGACAGAGCAAAGATTGATCTCGAATATGTCGAGGGTTTCTAAATCTACATAATGTTACCAGTGCAAAGACTGATGGAAGTACGAAACTCACTGAAGCGCTCTTTCTGTAAGATGATGACCCATGTCCAACCAAACATTGATGCTATGGCACAAAATGGTAAGCAATTGGGACGCGTTGATCTCGAGGAACAAAACGTGTTATTGTATTGCGATCAATGGTTTGCAGCATCGTGCTGGTTATCGCCCGAGGCTAGGAATAAATAAATAAACCGTATCAAACAACGAAAAGAAGCAAACTGACCTCACGCCAACCATCACTCGCCTAAGCCCGCCCAACACACAGGGTCCAAAGCAAGCTTTTATCAATCTCCACCCCTGCGATTCACGGTAGAAGCGACGATGTCCTGCAAGTCTACCGCTACTGCTTAGGGGGGTGGGCGAACCAACCAGCACTCCGTACCTCACCCCCTGGTTTCCACGACCCCCGATTTACAGGGGTGGCGGCGGGGGGGTGCCACACATCGAGCGGGTAGGGTCAAATGTCAACTGCCCCGCATGTCCTAAGACAATCGCGCACACCAGCCTGACACCAGCAGACTGGCAATACGCGACCTGAATGGAGTGGTATACTTCTGTGCTGGGCTTCTTGACCATTGTGTGTGGGCGAGCCTGCGTTGTGTGGGGTTGGTTAGTGGCTTTTAGGACGATGATACTGACGGTATTGGTTCAAGGCGGGATGGTATAATTGCTGTGAGGCGTTGTTAACAATGTTCTAACCTAGGCAAGATGGACTTACGCATGTGAGGAGTTGCCAAACCAAGAGCGGTGATGATAGCTCAAGGCGGGGTGATGAAAGTGCTTTCCAATGATGTTCTTAGAATGTTTGACAAGGGCGAATTAAGTCTAACTTACGTTACTTGAGTAAGAGATATCACAAGTAGATAAATCGTCAAAGGATTTAGGGAAACTCTTCCAAAATCACCTCTACCTGCTGTCCTGATGTATCATATACTGGAAACTGCCAGGTGGGCAGTATATATCTAGCCTGGCAGTTTCCAGTTGCCACATTTGATGCATTCGCCGCGTCTGAGCACGTGCTGGGCAGCTGCACCAAACAATGCGTCAATACGCATGCCGGCCGTTCGGAATAGCGTTGCTCGTCGTTGGGGCCGCCGTTCGGGCTGAAAAAAATACGGGTCGGTAGCCAGCAGCGCCTAGAATGCGGCGGCGTTGTTTGCGCAGGGTTCGGGGGTGGTGGCGGGATGGATTGGTCGGGGTGGGTTTGGATGACGCGGGGGAATTAAATGCGCGCCTTCCCGATTGGGATGTTCGCGGGTGCAGTAGCCGTGTGCCACACCGCCCTTGCTGGTCTGGACCGCGCACAGCCTCCTGATGATCACTCATCAGTGATGCAAGTATATTTTTAGACGCAATCTCGGCCCACCCCTGCCCACCCTGGTCTGGGCCTGGCACTGCCTCTGATGCAGGCGTATTTTTAGACGCGATGGATGGTTCCTGTCACTTCGTCATACCGCGTCATACTCCCGCTGGAATCTCTTGCAGCTTATCTGCACGCGGCAGCTATCCACCTTTGCTTGGCAGCATTTCTGTAACCTTTTTCCTCGTCGACATATCGTTCTAAATTGCATGTAAAGTATGTAGCTACGAATTTAATGTTGATTTACACCAATGCTGCTACACTATTTGCAGTGATATCCAACTCCTCCACACCACTCTCTTCAAACATTTCTTCCTCGTTGTACTTGTCGTCGTCGTCACCGTTATCATCACCTTCATCTCCATCTCCAAGCAATGTCAATGTCGAGGCAGGGTCAGTCGAAGAAACTGATGTGGGCTCAGTGGCAGCAATTGAAGAACCTGCAGCACGCAATGTTGCCTCTTGTAATGGAGACCGCCACAGATTTCGGAAATGCTCCGCCAAGGAATCTTGAAGGTCAGCTTGCACAATGGCAAATGCGGAAATGGCCTCCAAGCGATCGCTACTCGCGTTAGAGATAGCGTTTTTGCGTTCTCGCCACCAGACAGCTTTCCAGTCCAAAAACACTAATGTTCGCCGCATCTCTTCCTTCAACATCGAAACCTCCTCTTTTGCGCGCATGACCCTAGCTCGGCTCCTCGCCCATTCAACACGCAAGAGATCATCTTTCTCTTCTTTGCTTGTTGTGTCTGCAGCATTGGTACGAACCGTCCAGATCCATGACAGAGTTCGCCGTGTCTGACCCGATCCTTGACGCTTGGTGCGCTCCTCGTTGAACAGGAAAAGATCCCCCTCTTCTGGCTGATTCTCTACATCCATCCCTGCCGCGACCTGTTCATCATCAAGCGTTCCGCGGCGTCCCTTTCTGGGTCCTAGCCGAGCAGGATCTTGATATGCTCGAATATCTCCGTCTGCAAGTTGTCAGGGTTTCTCCAGTTTTCCCTCTTTATCTTCACAGAATTATCTTATCCTTTCATTATCTTATCAATTATCTGATTAGATAGTTTATTTCTTTCATCACAGCCTTCTTGGTCCACTTCTTTCTAGTAAATTCTATATGATTCCTAGTCTTACTCATCCTTTTTCTATATGATGTCACTTTTATTCTTTAACCTTCCTTTATGATGTAATGTAGGGAATATTCTAGAATAGCTGTAGAGTATAAATACTGGACTTGTAGGTAGCTGTAGCTTCAGCTTCAATCTCTTAGGATATCCACTATCATTGGTGTGATCTCTTAGAACCATTGAATCTATCTCACTCTCTTATTCTCTCTTTGCTCTCTTACTCTCCCTCTGCTCTCTCTCTCTCTCTTGCTTAATCTTTGTTGGTGGCCTTGTCACACTGATTATAGTGTTGCCCTGACAGAAGATTGAAGCTCTCTCAAGACAACTCCACCATCTCTCTTTCAACACCAAACTCTTCACCTCTTCAACCTCTTCAACACCATTACCTCAACCTTCTTCCTCCACTTCCAACCCACCAACCTCTTCATCAACCTCTTCACCAATCTTCTTACCAATCTCTACATCTCCACCAATCTTCAACATCCTCCTCAAGACCTTTCCTCAAGATCTTTGGCTCATCATCTTTCCTACTCTCTGTTGTGTGCTGTGTGTAAACTTAGTAGATAGGGATACCAACTGTTGGGGCAGACACAGTCCTACTAGTGTTCTGTTTTTGGTGGTCTAGGAAATATCCAGTAACCCTGTGATCCTAGGTTTAGAGCCCTGAGTGGTGTGACAACTGGGTATCCAGTAGATAGATATTTTTTTTAGAATACTTAGTATAGTTTCAAGGGCACTTTCAGTAGATAGCTTCTCCCACACACACATCAGAGAGCCTACCTACCCCTACCCATGGACATGGACCCCTCCCAATTGCCTCCCACCACTCCTTCTGTGGAAGAGCTCATGCATCAGGTCCAGCTCCTTACCCAAGAGTTGAATTTTCTTAGACAGCAGCAGCAGTCATCATCCACTCCACCACACCCTCAGCAACCAGTCAGTCAGTCACCATCACCACCACCACCACCACCACCTGCTGCTCTAGATATTCACTCTTTCCCTACCCCTCATATTGCCCCTTCCTGTTCACACTCTGTCATTAAAGTCTCACCTCCAGATCCATTTGATGGTTCTATGGAGAAGGCAGAAAACTTCCTCAGTCAGCTTAAATTATATTTCTATGGGAAAGGGATTACAGATGACTTTCAGAAAGTTATTTGTGCTCTATCTCATATGAAAGGAGGTACTGCTGGGAAGTGGGCATATGAGAAGACTAAAGTAATAGACAATGCTCAGTCCCAAGAAGGTCTTTGGGCTGACTTTGTTTATGAATTTAGGGAAGTGTTTGCAGATCCAGACCCCTCCAACACAGCTAAGCATAAAATGCACATGCTCAAGCAAGGCAGACAGACTGCTGATGAGTATGTTGCTAGCTTCAGGGCTCTGATCTCAGATACTGGGTATAATGATGCTGCTTTGGTAGACCAATTCAAGGCTGGGCTTAATGAAAATCTCAGGAATGCAGTCTACTATGTTCCTGACATGCCCAAAACCTTGGATGGATGGATTAAATGGAGTACCAGGCTAGATAGGCAGTGGAGACAGAGTGAGGCCTTTACCAAGTCTCTTTCCTCCTCCTCTTCTTCTCCCTTCCTTAAAGCCCCAACTCCCAAGGCTGTTCCTAAGCCTACTCCAAATCCTCCAGTCTTTTCCAATAGCAGCTCTAGGACCTTTGGTGCTCAGGCAAAGCAACCAGATGTAGTTCCCATGGAGGTTGACTCTGGATGGAAGTCAGTTAGGCCAATTGTTTGCTTCAAGTGCAGAAAGCCTGGTCATAAGGCTGTAAACTGCAGGTCATCAGTTAACATCAATGCTATGACCCATGAAGAACTGGCTGACTACTTTGGGAAATTAATCTTGGAAGGCAAGGAGCAGAAAGATGAGGAAAAGAAAAATTTTTAGAAGCACCATTGGTGAAAGACATGTCCCAATGGAATAGATTTAATGTACTAGAAAATGAAATTGACAGACTTGATCCTCAGTCTTCAGATTCTGGTGCAGAAATCATGTCTTCTTCTTCCTCTCTTTCTACCTTCCCTGAAAAGATCTACATCCTCAACCATAATCCTAAAACCTCTACCCATTTGTCTGTCATCTTAAAGACAATGGACACAGAGAAAAGGTTATCTGTTGATGCTTTGCTTGATTCTGGAGCTACTGGCCTCTTTCTGCATTCTGGTTTTGTGAAGTATCATAATCTCAACACAAGGAAACTTTCTAGAGCCATTCCAGTCTATAATGTTGATGGTACTCTCAACAAGAGTGGCTCTATCCATGAGGAAGTAGACTTAATTATGGTACACAAAAACCATACAGAAAGGGCCACCTTTGCTGTTTGTGACTTGGGAGACAAATCTGCTATCATTGGACATACTTGGCTTTGGCACCATAATCCAGATGTTGATTGGAAGACAGGGGATGTCCAGTTTATTAGATGTCCCTCTGACTGCCAAATGGAAGCCAAAAGAGCCAGAAGAAAGAGGCAGAAAATAGCTGCAGTCAAAAGGAGGAAACTCCCTCAATTTGATGAAGAAGAAGATGATTCTATTGAAGATTCTTCTGATTCTGAGATTGAGCCTGAGGATAGAATTTTTATCTCATACCTTCATCCTCAGAAGCAGTCTATTAATGCTACTTCTACTATGTCTCAAAGATTAGCAGAAGAGTCTCATCAGCAAGCTGATTCCCCTAAAAAAACCTTTGAAGAAACTGTTCCTAAGCACTATCATCAGTTTAAAGGTGTTTTTTCAAAGGAATCTTTTGATAGGCTACCAGACAGAAAGCCTTGGGATCATGCTATTGAGCTGAAACCTGGTTCTGAACCTTACAGATCCAAGATTTATCCTCTTTCTCCCAATGAACAAAAGGAACTTGATGCCTTTTTAGAGGAAAATCTGAAGTCTGGCAGGATTAGACCCTCCAAGTCACCTATGGCCTCCCCTGTATTCTTTGTCAAGAAGAAGGATGGATCTCTTAGGCTTGTCCAGGACTATAGAAAACTGAATGAAATGACCATCAAGAACTCCTACCCCCTTCCATTGATTTCTGACATCATCACCAAACTCAGCAAAGCCAAATACTTCACCAAACTTGATGTTAGGTGGGGATTTAACAATGTCAGAATCAAAAAGGGAGATGAATGGAAAGCAGCCTTTAGAACCAATAGAGGGCTGTTTGAACCATTGGTCATGTTCTTTGGTTTAACCAATAGTCCTGCTACCTTCCAAACTATGATGAATGATATCTTTATTGAGCTCATTGATGGAAATGTTGTCATTGTCTACATGGATGACATTTTAATTTTCACTGAGACTCTTGATCATCATAGAGAGGTAGTCAAGCAAGTTCTGCAAATCTTAGAACAGAACAAACTCTACCTTAAAGCAGAGAAATGTGAATTTGAAAAGGAAAAGATTGAATATCTTGGACTAATCATTTCACAAGGCAGGATTGAGATGGATCCTGTCAAGGTAGAGGGAGTTTCTAAATGGCCTGAACCTGAAAATGTCAAGGATGTCCAATCATTCTTGGGATTTGTTAATTTTTATAGAAGGTTCATAGAGGATTTTGCAGACATTGCTAAGCCCCTTCATGAATTGACAAAGAAAGGAACAGTCTGGAGATGGAGTCTTAGACAGCAGGAAGCCTTTGACCAGTTAAAGAAGAAAGTCACTTCTTCACCTGTCTTGATTTTCCCTGATGATAACAAGCCATATAAAGTTGAAGCAGACAGTTCAGATTATGCTACTGGGGCTGTTTTATCTCAGGAAGGATCAGATGGGAAATGGCATCCTGTAGCCTTTATGTCTAAGAGTCTATCTGAAGTAGAAAGGAATTATGAGATCCATGACAAAGAGATGCTGGCTATTATCAGAGCACTAGATGAATGGAGACATTATCTTGAAGGAACCCAACATTCCTTTGAGATTTGGACAGACCACAAAAACTTAGAGTACTTTATGGTTGCCCAAAAGCTCAGCAGAAGGCAAGCCAGATGGTCACTCTTCCTGTCCAGATTTGATTTTACTCTTCATCATAGGCCTGGTAAAAGATCTCTTAAGCCAGATGCTTTGTCTAGGAGACCAGATCATAAAAAGGGAGAGAATGATAACCAAAATGTAGTTCTCCTCAAACCTTCCTACTTTAAAATCCAGGCTCTCAAGCAGGGTCATGCTACCATTACTGGTGCAGAAAATGATCTTCTTAAGAAGATTAGAGAAGCTAAGGAGATGGATGAAAAGGTGGTCAAGGCAGTTCAGGAGCTCAAGAAATCTTCTACCAAGAAGATTGAAGGACAGGAATGGTCAGAAGAACAAGGCCTTATTCTCTACAGGGGGAAGGTGTATGTTCCCAAGGACAAAGATCTTAGAAGAAAGATTGTGGAACTGCACCATGATGCCTTCATTGCTGGACATCCAGGGAAATGGAAGACAATTGAGCTAGTCTCTAGGAATTATTGGTGGCCAGGAATGTCACATTTTATTGCAGCCTATACCAGAGGTTGTGATAGATGCAACAGAACCAAAACCTTTCCAGCCAAACCTCTTGGCCTTTTAATTCCTACTGAGATTCCCTCTGATGTCTGGCAATGCATCTCTGTGGACTTTATTATGGGGTTACCAGAATGTCAAGGGTATAATGCCATTATGGTGGTTGTGGATAGACTTAGTAAAATGATCCACATTATCCCTACTACAGATGAAGTCACTTCTGAAGGGACAGCCAGACTATACAGAGATTATGTCTGGAAACACCATGGCTTACCCATTAAAATTCTGTGTGATAGAGGTCCACAGTTTGTCTCAAGGTTTATGAAAGAACTCAACTCAATACTTGGTATCCAGACAGCCTCATCTACAGCCTACCATCCCCAAACTGATGGTCAGACTGAAAGAGTTAACCAAGAAATTGAGCAGTATCTTAGACTCTTTATAAACCATAGACAAGATGATTGGGTTGAATGGTTAGCTCTAGCTGAATTCTCTTATAACAATAGAGTTCAGGCTTCAACCAGGCAGACACCATTCATGCTCAATAATGGCAGACATCCCAGAATGGGCACTGAACCCCTTAGAGATAGTAAAATGGACACTGTGGATACCTTTGTGAAAAATATGGAAGAAGCCAGGAAAGAAGCAGAGTCTGCACTTAGAAAAGCTGCTGATGATATGGCTAAATTCTATAATAGACACAGAGGTACTCCAACTCAGTATAAAGTTGGGGATTTGGTATGGTTGGATGGCAAGGACCTCAAAACTGATAGGCCCTCCAAGAAATTGGATGATAAAAGATATGGGCCTTACAAAATTACCAAAGTTATTAGCCCTAATGCCTATGAGCTTAAGCTGCCATCTACCATGAAAATCCATCCAGTGTTCAATGTGGTTAAACTTCTACCTTATCACCCAGATATTGTAGGAAGAAAGCCTCCTTCTAGACCACCTCCTGTCATTCAAGGAGAAAATCCTGAGTGGGAAGTTGAATTTATCAAGGACAGCAGACTTTTTAGAAACAAACTTCAATATTTGGTCAAATGGAAGAACTATCCTAATGAAGAATGCACTTGGGAGCCTGCAGAGCATTTGAAAAATGCTTCTAAGGCTATCAAGGACTTCCATGCCAAACATCCTTCAGCACCTAGAAGGATTTCTGCTGTGACCTTTGATAGACTTTCTTTCACTCCTATTATTAACTTTACTGAACCTCCTCCTCTTCTTAAACCCTCTAAACTAACCCATCCATGTGCACATTGTGGAAAATGTGCCTTAGAGAGGGGGTGATGTCAGGGTTTCTCCAGTTTTCCCTCTTTATCTTCACAGAATTATCTTATCCTTTCATTATCTTATCAATTATCTGATTAGATAGTTTATTTCTTTCATCACAGCCTTCTTGGTCCACTTCTTTCTAGTAAATTCTATATGATTCCTAGTCTTACTCATCCTTTTTCTATATGATGTCACTTTTATTCTTTAACCTTCCTTTATGATGTAATGTAGGGAATATTCTAGAATAGCTGTAGAGTATAAATACTGGACTTGTAGGTAGCTGTAGCTTCAGCTTCAATCTCTTAGGATATCCACTATCATTGGTGTGATCTCTTAGAACCATTGAATCTATCTCACTCTCTTATTCTCTCTTTGCTCTCTTACTCTCCCTCTGCTCTCTCTCTCTCTCTTGCTTAATCTTTGTTGGTGGCCTTGTCACACTGATTATAGTGTTGCCCTGACACAAGTATACGGTAATTCTGCTCCCAGTTACCAGGTCCTGCCAACTCGAAATAAGCTTTCCGAGCTGCACGATATTTTCCTGCTGCAAATCGTGCACGCTCATGCACGCGGTCGATAACTGACGTTGACCTGGTTCCCCCACGTTGTCCTCGTATGTTTTTATTTTTGAATTCAATCATTCGTGACTTGATTTTGAGAATCTGCCGTATTGCATTCAAAGAGTCGGTCATATGCGCCATCCGCAGCTTCTGTTCGACATCAGCCAAGCCGGCCACACAGATAGTTTCTCTGCATTCTGCGGGTACCATTGATGGAAGCCACAGGACAATGTCTTCGGCGTGCGTTGACTGCTCTGTCGGCGGATTATCTGTCTGATACTGAAGCAGTCCTGGCATATAGATGGGAACAAGTTGCTCCCATGCCCGAATGCGTGTAGTGAGGATATTTCGCTGCTCCGTGAGTGTGCCTTCTTGGCGAATAGTGGCATCTGCACTCGTGTTGGTAGCTAGCCGTTTAAGTCGCCGCCTGCACCCATGTTATAAGTTAAAGTCTTATGTTGTAGACGAGGAATATAACTTACTGTGCTTCCTCAAGGTCTAGGCCCATACCAATAAAGACAGACGGGGTAGTTTTGTGCGGTAACGTTCCACCTTTAGATAAAAATTCAGCCTCTTCATCGTGAAGGGCCTTCTTGACTTCAGCTTCAGATGCACCTATACCTAATCAGGCATATGATAGATGAATATAGGTGGGATCACTTACCAGTCTCCTTCACATAATATGGGTTTTTTGCTGTGGTTTTTGGAAAGGGATCTTTCTCCCATTCGACACACATTTTCTCCCATGCAGGCACAAGTCTTGGGTCTTCCAAAGAATCTGTCAAGCCCCGATGGCCCTCTGTCTGAATATTTCGCTGAGCCACCGCATTTTTATACTTTCGAAGCAACGTAGTTCCCATCGACGTATATTTGAGCCAATTCCAAAAGCCGAAATGGTCGTCAAGAGTGTCATGTCGTGAACCCGGACCCTGAGTCTTGGTTGCGTTTGCCAGGACATTGTGCGGCGCCCATACACGCTCGGGGCACTCTCCGTCTGATAAACCAACACCAGGCATGTAGTTGTAGGAGTATAGCTCATGATTTTGCTGCTTGTGCATTGGCTCATGCAGCTTGGGGATTGCGGGCATCAGTGTGATGTTGGAACGTGGCTTGATTTCATCTGGCCACTGTGTTTCGATTCGCCGAAGAAGATTGATGAACCACTGACAAGCTATATCGTAGCTTGCCAGCACAAATTGTACAGCCAATGTTCGAAGAATTGAAGCAAAAATGTAGTCCATGTTGGCATATCTATGAATTCTTAGAACACAAATTCATCTAGCATTAAATTGATAGCACGCACCTTTCTCCCTTATGTAGATTTCCAACTCTCATAATCATCTCTGAGCGACCGCATACTGTAAGTCCCAGGCCCGTGTAACGTAGTCCAATTGAAAATTTTGTATTGGCCTTGGCTAGTGCTTGAAACCCAACGCATGTGCTTATCTAGACCCGGTATCAGTAACCAATAGCTATTCAAACTCTTGAATCTTACGTCTTTGTCTGACAGCCGGCTCTTGACATACTCCTCATATCCTTTGAGTGGTATCATATACGCCCACCCGATTCCAAGCCCAGGGTCTTGAGACCAGTTAGACACCATCTGATTTTTTAATCGGAAGTTGGCGTCCATGCATATCATAACCATATAGAGGAATCTGTAGTAACGTTAGCTATCGGATACTAGTGAACATCAATATAACTCACTTCATTTCGTCTGGCGCATTTTCCCAGCCAACAGGAAGATTTATACTGGGATGTGGGCAAGACGGGCACTGAATTGCAAGCTCACCCTCGCCTGTACCTGCAGCCCCTGTGGGGCTATGCCCTCTCCCCGCCCACTTTAGCATTTGTAAATGCCGCCATTGAAGAATCATCCGGAATAGTGCAGGGTAACGCGAGGGTGGGAGGTTAATCCCTGTGTTGTTTGTTGACTTTTCAAGAGCGCGATAAAAGTCATATGTCGAGGCCTTGGTAGTTAATGCCATTTTATGGAGATGACGCAGCAACTCAAAAGTTGCAACTGTTTTTGGAGTAATTTGTGAAGCTGGGTATAGCCGTCGTCGGAGTAATTGCAAGTGATGAGGGATAGCTCTGGAGCAGTTACAGTAAAATAAGTTGACCGAATGAATTCCATTCGTATGGAGCACCAAAAAACTGGCATGACACGGCGTTGGGTTTTTGCAATACCCGCTGGAATGATTCAGCTGAATTTTTCCCCCAATTGTGTTTAGAGAAACTGCCAAAAAGTGGGTGCCGGTCCATCTCTACAAGATAGGTATGTTAAAGATAATATTAGATGATAACTGGATGCCAAACAGCTTACCTGAATTCGGTGAAAGGGATGTAATCTGTGGCGTTTCACACAGCAGGCCTGGCATACGAGGTCAGGCGAAAAGCATTCGCGACACCTGAATTCAGGAGTCTCGGGCGTTACTCCTCGTACAAGGCAGTCTGGACACTGTGTAGCATGGCGGAAGTCACCGCGCCCGGCCCAGCGAAGAATCTCTTCCAGATATGTTTCACGGTGGGTCTCTTTCCAAACTACGTGAGGCCGTTTCTATGCATGGTTTTAGCGTCTACTGCTGTCATAACGTACTCATTTCTTACCGAAACCTTGCTCTGTTGTCTTTTTACAGTGTCTTTTGTGCCATCCTCGGCCACCACCTCCTGATCTACGACGGTATTGTAAAAATCCCCGTCGGGATTTAAAGCATATTCTTCGTCATCCGGCGGTTCCCAAGACGTGACTTGCTCCCAAGTTCCAGCGACACGTTGAGGCGACTCAAATCTGCGAGTCGCTCGAAAAACTCCTCCTATATTTCGAATTGTCCCTTCGCTGACGTGGATGACATCGTGCCTATTCAAGCTGGGCACAGTGTCGTGATATGATGAACGACCAGTGCGTGATCGCTTAGAGGGCCTGTCAGAGTTTGACATATTAAGGTTATGCGTTAAAGGTAAAAAGCTTGCATTGACAACTCACCATTATTCAGGGTCTACTCGGAATCATTGAGTGCAGTCACGCGCTCGTGGGAAATATTCATTAATCTTTGTCGTCATCGTCAATCCAACTTGCTTAGATCTCAACCAACATTTGAACGTGAAAGGTAAGTCTTCAAGCACTCTTTCCTTCCCCCTTTGTTTCCACACCCTCCCTCTGGCAAGAAAACAGGAATGTTCGGGCACGGACATACACTGTTGGACTGCGAAAGGCGGTGTTTTCCTCAGGAATGTTCGGGCACGGACATACACTGAGGTTTAAACCCTTTGTGCCCCAACCGCTTACCCATAGCTAACTCTTCACAACTCGCGTAAACCGTAGGATGCACACGTCCCTGTTGCAGGCGTTTTTCGATCTCCCCGGTCACATTGTGGCGGCATTACAAGACCCGGGGTTTGATCTTCGAGCACCTCGTATTCACACCCCCATCGCCTCCACTACCTACGCATCAACACCCCTGGAGCGCCCTCTCACTGAAGGCCAGCAAAAACGAGTTGTCAAAAGAAATAAGGCGGCCAACAACGCCCGGGCAAAAAAACGTCAGAAAGAATCCAAGGCGGCCGACGCGTATGTTCGCGCTCGGGCCCACAGCAAACTCATTGACAAATCGGCTCCGGCGCACTGCGACCTTCAAACGGAAAACATCCCTGTTTCCAGCACGGGTTACATAGCCTTGAACCAAGGGCCTACGTCGGATAGGGCGTATACGTTGGAAGATCTGGTGGGAGAGCAGTCCGAATACAAGTTCCGGTTGATCAAGCACACAGGGTAAGTTTTTTTTTTTCGTTTCAACTAGTCCCCAGTCTCGAATACGCCTTCGATCTTACAGCGAATCTACTCCGATTGTCGATGCGAGTAACCATGTCATTGGGGTAATTGCAAACCACCCTAACGACCCCTACTGGCAAGATCTTCAGCGCCAGGCCTCTGCTGCCATTGAGGCTCGACGCGATCGGTGTTGCATCCCAATCGAGGACGAAACTCATCGTCGAGGAGCCTTCATTTCTCTCAATTGTGGCGTATCACACGGAGGTGGTCGAAAAATGCCGGGCAACGTTAAGAATTCCAAGCCAAACGCCGAAGTCCTGGCCGAGTTAAACGCAATGGAACCGTTCCAGAGATTCTCCAGTTTCGCATCATGTAAGTTTCTCCTCATTTTGGACAACTGCGCGCACTGAAAACGTATTGGCAGCTGTCATGTATACGTGGGCAAACCAGCTCTATCAGTACTATGCCACAACGCTTTCAAAACTACATTCCAAGCACCCCAAGCTCCGTCGCATCTTCCCTGACAGCATCTTTAGTGCTGTGTCGTATAATTTTGGCCCATGGACAACCTGCTTCCAGCACAAGGATTTCGCAAACCTTGCGTTTGGCTGGTGCGCCGTAACCGCCCTGGGAGACTTCGACTACACAGCAGGAGGCCATTTGATATTATGGGAGCTTAAGATTGTCATCGAGTTCCCACCTGGGTGCACCATTTTATTCCCCTCAGCCCTGATTACACATTCCAACGTGCCCATCAAGGAAACAGAACGTCGCTATTCATTCGCGCAGTACACAGCGGGCGGAATCTTTCGATGGGTAGAGAATAACTTCATGACGCGTGAGCGTTATTTGGCGAAGCTGACTCGAGAGCAACGTGCGCAAGACGAGGAAGCTAACGCAACACGATGGAAGTTGGGATTGTCTCTGTTATCTACGTCAAATAATGCCAAAACCACTGCATAGTTACATTCATTAGATACTTCCTGATATAGCAGATGTGAATCAAATCAGTCCAAGATAAAAATTAAAGGAATGAGATGAGAATTGCTGGAGTAGTGTAAAAGCAGGCTAACGTATGGTGATCTCGGGTGATGTTTATGGTGATCTCGGTTTGATGGTTTTTGCCTCGTATAATGCTTAATTGTGACTCTAACGCTATGAATACAGTGTCTAAAGACAGAGAATCTTTGGGAGAATTGATTTGTCAAAAAATTAGAGCATTAGTGTAGTTACAAAAATGGTGATATTTCGAACACTGCACACAATCCACGTATGTACGTACGTCCTCATAATGCACTTTGGATACACCAAAAAAATTTTTTTTTCAGAAACGTCTTCAAACGTATTTTAGATTATTTATGGTATTTTTCAATTCTCTGAAAGCCGCACGCAATGTTGTGCAAAAGAATTTTCTTTGTGTGAACTACACTTGACCCGCCTCGGTTCATACCTTTTTAGGTAAGTATTTGTTCTAGCCTTGCCGTTCAAGCCTTGCCTGACTTCAAAACATTGTGATCGCCTCTTTATCAAACACCGTTATACTCTGCCCTACGTGTATTAATGGCACGCCAACGCGCTTCAAAAGCAATCAAAACTGTAAACCGTGAGATGTATCTCAGACGGAGACGTGCTTACTATGAGGCGTACGTAGGTCTCTGTCAACGCAATCAACCTACGCAAACTTAACTACACGCAAACTTAACTTTCTTAGCAACTGCAAACGCGAGCGACGGAAATCGCAAGAGCGTTATCAACGGTACGTCCAACGTGCGCATACTATGTTACAACCTAACCTCATTCATGACCATCAGTCGCAAGAGTCTGCCTGACAACGAGCTTGCTTTGAGCAGACAGAAGCATCGTGAGGCCCAGGCTAGATATCGTGAACGAAACCGTTTCACGTTGAAGGTTAAGGCCAAAATTTACTACAGGTATGTTTTATTTTATTGTCAAAGTCATTAGTATACAAACTATCTACGTAGGAAAAAACAAAACCCTCCAAACGAAGAAGAGGAGGACCCGGATGAGGAGGAAGAATGGATACGCCTGAGCGCGCTGGCTCATGGCATTACTGAGGAGGAATGGATCAGTTTGCATGGACGCAACTCTTACCGAGGTGGTTCGCCTGTTCACTGATTTGGTTCAGTAAAATTTCATTTTACATTTTTATCAATATCTGAATGTTTTTCACGTGCATTGAGCAACAATCACACCCCAAAGAGCCAGCCAATCTCATATGAAATTGAAATAAAAAAAGCTTAGTAAAGTACCAGTGTAAACTAAGTTGTGAGATACGTCCCCTACAGCATACCCTTTGCAAAATACACCTTTGCCTTACATCATATCTTCATCGTCATCGTCCTGGGGCATTTCTGGTGTTTCTTCAGAGCCAGGAGGAGCAGAAGTACCTGAGTCGGCTGATGCCATGAGAGAAGATAAGGACGGGTGGGAAGCTCCATGATTGAAGAAATCCGCATCACATGTGAATAACACAGATTGTTCAAGGGTCTGAGAGTTACCGATAGTCGCAGAGTCCTGAGAAGATCCAACCAATGATTGACGCTGACGTCGTGCTGCTGCAGCTGCAGACAAAATCCGTTGCTGGTGTTGAGTGAGACGCTGAGAATCTGCATCCTGAGAGGCTGAGGACAGGTCATTCCATGACGCAGAGCTACCTTCCCCCTGACGTGATACCAAGGGTGGGTTGGGCCAAGGAGGAGAGTCAGGGTTACCTCTCCACCGGGTACGATTGTTTGCCGAGTTTGTAGAAGCCCGCGAAGACCTGGAACCCGTGGCAGAGCTGGAACCTGCAGCTGATTCAGAGTTTCCAGTAATGGTGGCAGGGGGCAAATCAGAATAAGAGGGTGGGGGGGCGCTAGATGGGGAGTTGCGGTCAGGAGACGCTCGTGAATGCCATATGTAGTTCTCAGGATCCTGTGGGTCGCAATACCAATTGCTGCCGTTCATTTTGATTAGCTTCTCCTTTGGAACTCAAAATCCGGTAGACGAAGCAGGCCGCTTGTTTTTTCCCTTGGAGTTTGAAGTCTGCGATACAGAAGCAGGAGCTTTGCCCTTGGACTTCGAAGGCGCGGTAGACACAGATGATGTCTTGGAGTTGGACGGTGGGGTAGAAGACGACGGCGACGGCACATTATCTGCAAGTCGGGCCAGACGAACAGCACGGCGGGTCAGAGCATTGCCCATGCCAACAGGAATTGGGTTGAACTCACTCCCATATCGGGCATTAGGATCTTCAGGCGCCCGTACGGGTGCAATAGCTGGTGCGGCGGTTCGACGTACAGCCGTGGGATCACGAGACGTTGATAGTGCTTGGCGCGCAGTAATAGGAGGTGGCGGCACTGGGACAGACACATGTGCAGGAGGAGGTGGAGCTGGGGACGAGCCAGAGGAAAGACCGGTCGACGTGGATGGCGAAGGGGGAACGATGTGTACATCCCCTGCAAGGTATCTCTCCGTGTAATAGGCAACGGCTTCACTCCACGAAAAAAATTGGCGGATAGCGTATCCGGGAACACGAAGCAAGAGATTCATATCTATTTGACTAGAAGATCACATCAGTAGGTTATTTTTTTTTATAAAATTCAACAGCTGCTTACTCTGCACGGTCAAACAGCCCAACAATGTATCCGATAGTCACCACCAGAATTGTGATCGCTGGTTGAAGCAGCTCCGATGGACGTGGGGCGCGAGACGAAGAGAAATTGACACCAAAAAACGGCAACGCACCGGCGTTGCCGTTATCACGAGGGACCGAAACCAGGGAGGAAGCCGCGCGGGCAGAAGGAGGCGCAGGCTGTGCCGGTGGTGCTGCAGCTGCACTGGGGGCCGTTGCAGAGGGGTGTGTTGCAGACTGTGTGGTCGGAGTGGGGGCCGACGACGAAGATGGCGTTGCAGAGGGGTGCGCCGCAGATTGTGTAGTCGGAGTAGAGGCCGACAATGAAGAGGGCGTAGCAGCAGCGGCTGACGCGTTGGGCGGGTCTGAGGTAGGAGGAGGGGAGTCTGACGACATTTTTTGTCGGTCGGAATGCTTCACGAAAATCTGCTTTTAAAGTTTCTGTTAGTGATCAAAAATTAGAAAGATAAAATATATAAAAACATCCGAACTCCAAGCTGGTTTGTCGACGTGCTGACTTGGTTTGACTGTACATAACCTAGTGAACACTAGCGCTCTAGGGTATCATTCAAATTGTAAATGTAAACTTGGCATTCATGCCTAATATGATTTCCGACTCACAACTCCAGTGGTTTGGTTTGATTCAAAGGCATTGCGAATTGCGCTAACAAAATGACCGTGTTAGTAGGCTGTGTTTTCAACCAAAACTTCCTGCCTAGAAGCATAAATTTTGACGTCCAAGTCTCCCTCATTCTACAAACTGTATGTTCTCAAACAAACATAACATGATTTAAATATTTGTATATGTACTCACTAAGAACTTAGATGCCTAACCCTGGAGCTTTTAAAGGCGCTCGCAAAGACTTTTTGATGACTCAGAAAGAAGAGTATGCGAAAGCTGTCGAGGCCAACCATGTCGGAGAGACGCTAATGAACATCAACCGGCGTTTCTTCAAACGATTTCCGTTGACAATGCCTGCGGACTATGAGCCGACGGAGGAATCTCTGCGCGCAGTGGATGATGACGCCCCGGAACCTGATGTGCCAGAGCCAAACCGCGAAACGATGTCGGAAGAGGAGTTCTCCAAGGTTGTGGCAGAGGTCAAAGCCAGAAACTCTCGGCGAGAAGCAATCTCTGGAGTACGTGAGCTTATCTGAACACTGATTTGTACCCTACTTACCGCCTAATTTTCTTTAGCAAATAAAGCGATGGTTTGTCTATCAATATAATAAAGAGCACCATCCCAAGAAGCTCAGCGAGAGCACACTATTGAGCTTACTGCAGAAGCTTGCTGGGAAAGACACATCACGCCCACGCATGAAGTCAGACGTCAACACATGGCGCAAGTCCCAGCGTAATGCCATCGATGATCGATACGAGGCTGAGGTTGCGCGCGCGCTTGCCAGAGGAGAACCAATGAAAAAATCCAACAAGGCCGCAGATCGTGATAGGATTGCGAGGGAAATGTTTGCGGAACTGTCAAAAACTGAGCAAGAAGCGTGGCACAGGAAAAGTGAAGAAGACCATGCTGAAGCAATAGCGGCATATAAAGCTTCGTGGTCGCCGTCAAAGAGCCCTGCAGATAGACAACGGTGCGTGCTTTAATTTCATTGCCGGCGCTTATTTTACTAATGACGTACATTGCGGCTTTAGAGCAATCAACAGTCTGGTTAAAGTCATGGAACCGATTTTGGACATTGCAAGCGAGACAACTGGCTGGAAGTTAATGCTAGTTGCAGGAGGTCCAGAGCCTGCAAAAGGTGGCGATTTAAGTGTGATAACGTGAGTTGGCAGCTTGTTTTTTTTTGTAGACTGTAAACATTGACATAGGAATCAGGATGCATTCCGGCGAGACCTCCGGTGACATAAAAATGAATCTCGGTCAGACCGAACGTCATAAGTTTAAAAACTATATGATTCCGTTGTTTGGTACCTTTTTACACAAGTGTTACAGTACGTGTCTATTGTTCCTCTTTTTATTATGTTTTATTGATACTGGATCAGCTCCGGAAGAATGCAGGTCTCGCGCGCTCCCAAAGGATGATATGGACGGGTTGGTACCTGCCGCCGCTTTGCTTCAGAATGAAAATGAAAGCACGTCAGTACACGGTATAGCTTTCAGAGTACCGCCAACCGGAGTCTCGGCAGAAACAGAAAATCTAATGGCGCCGGAGGTTCTTCCAGAACATGAGTCTGCAAGCACAAGCGCAAGAGTCAATGACAACACACGTCAAGGTGATGCCGAAAATCCATTTCCTTTCGATCCTCTGCCAGAATCTCCTCAGGCGTCTCCGTGCGTGTCGCGCGCCGTCTCTCCCGTTTTCACCAGGTCTCCGGCTCGCATTCCCACTGCATCAAGCTCCGTATCAGTGCCGGATGTTCCGGATGTTATTCGCAATGCCGAGCAACCGTCGAATCAAGCGGGACCAATAGTGCAGACGGTGCCTGTTGCTACCTCCGCTGCTGCGCCGCCTGCCACCATACCTCGTGCACAATCTCCCTCTCCCTCAGTTGCCCCGACTTCCTTGCAAAGCGGTGCCCCTTTGCAGGTAGCGCCTGCAGAAAATTCTATTGATACGTCTGAGCCCTCGACCGCGTCACCTAACAATCCACCAGTGGCCAAGAAATCTGGGAAGAAGAAGGCCAAGGGTGCCAAGAAGTCAACGACGTCTGCTCCACCTGTGGAACGGCTGAAGCGCAAGGCTCAACCCCAACCGTCAACAACACCAGCGCCTCCAAAAAAGCGAGTTAAACCATCGTAAGTCATACTTCATGTCCACTGCTGGGATGTTACTCACAATGTAATTAGGTGGCACTACGAAGATGAGCAAGGAAACCCTATTGATAAATATGGACGTCGTATTGACGCCCAGGGCAACGTGATTCCAGACGTGACTGATTCTGCGGCGAGTTTAGGAAATGAGACGGCGGGTGTGGCAAGCGCAAGTAGTACTTAGTACGATGGACATTAGGCTTGCTTGTAGGTTTTTTTGTATTGCCATGCCTAAAATGCATTTATCTTCATAGTCTGGAGTGCACCATTCTGTTACAATAAGAGATAGAATTAATGACTTAAAGCAACACAATAATTAATGTCTTGTTTTAAAAAATCTCTACTAAACATATCCACGTATCTGTGTACATTACAGCTACGACAACTACTGAAGAACATTGTAACCAACCTACTGTGTTGCACTGCAAAGTTGAAATGCATACCCGGTTTTCTGAGGCCGGATACCGAGAGCCTGGAGGAGCCTGGGCATGTGGTGTGATAGGCGAGAGCCGCAAGCCAAATGGATCCAGTGGGGGGCGGATGATGCTGCCAAGCTGGGATAGACAGGAACCATCCATCGCGTCTAAAAATACGCCTGCATCACTGATGAATGATCATCAGAGGCAGTGCCAGGCCCAGACCAGGGTGGGCAGGGGTGGGCCGAGATTGCGTCTAAAAATATACTTGCATCACTGATGAGTGATCATCAGGAGGCTGTGTGCGGTCCAGACCAGCAAGGGCGGTGGGCACACGGCTACTGCACCCGCGAACATCCCAATCGGGAAGGCGCGCATTTAATTCCCCCGCGTCATCCAAACCCACCCCGACCAATCCATCCCGCCACCACCCCCGAACCCTGCGCAAACAACGCCGCCGCATTCTAGGCGCTGCTGGCTACCGACCCGTATTTTTTTCAGCCCGAACGGCGGCCCCAACGACGAGCAACGCTATTCCGAACGGCCGGCATGCGTATTGACGCATTGTTTGGTGCAGCTGCCCAGCACGTGCTCAGACGCGGCGAATGCATCAAATGTGGCAACTGGAAACTGCCAGGCTAGATATATACTGCCCACCTGGCAGTTTCCAGTATGTGATGGGTTCAGGTAGCAGGTAAGGCTGCCAAAATATGATGAGATGGTTGTGGAAGAGAGTCAAGAGACGATGGAGGCATATCTGCTCGACCGTCCGATTTTTATACCCCTCCGGAGTATGTTGTTGTTTGTTTTCTGCTTCCCTTAATATATGTCGCCCGCCACGCGTCCAAAAAAAGAATTTCTTTTTCTAAAAATGGTTATTTACAATGTATTTGAGAAAACAGAATCGTCGGGGTCAATGACGAGGTTGACATAGGAGAGACGGAATCGTGAGGTCATCCTCACAGCAACCCAGGCCAGACTGAGCACCCAGAACAACATAAATTGTCCAAGAAATCTTGTTCACTTCTCCCAACTTACACCAACCTCGATGCCTCCAATACCAACCGCGCAAACGACAGACCTTCAAGACCCTGACTAGCTGTCCTCCCAACTTTCCCCTCCACATACGCCGCCGCCTTATCCCACAGTCCAATCCACACCTCCTTTTCCTGTGGGAGCGATTTCTTCAAATATGCAGCAACAAGCACCGTTGCCCAGACAGTCTCTGCCTCATGCACATTCGCACCGACGCGTTCCTTGAGCCGGGCAGGAATGGCCTCTCTTAGCCTCTCCAGTGACACGTTCCTCCTAGAGTTGCCCATCAGTACATGTAACTGCGCATCGAGTACAAACGATCCGTCAAACCGCTGCATGTTTGCTGCGGCGATGATTGGGGCGCGGGCGGTCCCCGACTCATCCTCATTATCGCCCTGCTTTGTGTTTGAAGCTCTGTATACCCCAGTCTTGGATGCAAAAGTTGGAACAAACAGGAGCGGCGCATCCTCATTGTCCCTTTCTTCGTCTTCCTTGTCCACAGTCCCAAGCACGGCTGTACCCGACACGGAGTCAAGGAAACTGGGGATACATACAGCCGTCTCAAGCTCGTACATCACCGATTGGGGACGAGCTCCCAGTCTTCCGCCCCGTACTGGCACCGAAGAGTGCCTCGGAGCATCAAGATGACTGGGTTGCGGAATAGGAGCAGGTGCGGGTGTTGGATTATGTATGGGAGGAGGAGGAGGAGGAGGAGGACAGGTGGATTGGGGTTCAACATGACTATAGTTATGGTGATGGTGATGATGATGGCAGTGGCGGTGGCTGCAACAGCAACAGCAGAAGCAGAGGCATGGACAGCACCCATGACTATAGGGATAAGCACCAGGCATCCTCATATGGACATGACATCCAGCCGCCGCCGCATGGGCATTATCCAAACATGCGTCCCGCCCAACTGGAGGCGGAGCTGCTGATTGAACAACTTTGTAATGCATGTCCACGGGCGGCAGGACGGTGTTCTGCGGCACATCCCTTGGGCCATCAACATGTCCCACTGACGTCTGCGTAGATGAAACTTCTGCATCATTCTTAGCGAACCCGCGATTGTCCTCGTCGATAGTTGAGATGGTATCCAAGAAGTAAATGCTGCCTTTCGCATGCATCTGCCCCGCCGTATTACTAACAGAGTTCTGACCCGCGCAGGGATTTGAGGTTGCCGGGGGTGCCGAGCCAGTTGGCGGTCCAGGAGGTCTGAATGCATTGACGAAATGAGACGGAATTTGCATTGTCCCTCTAGTGTCTGTAGAACTAGACACCTTTGCAGTGGTGTTCATCGTCGAACTGGCAGGAAGAACGTCATGACGCGGCAGCGCCGACGCCGATGTGATTCTCGTATGCGACCTCCTCAGTCCCAAAGGCCTGCCCATAGCACCCGAATTTGTAGAGGGTGCACCCTCGCCATTCAACCCCGCACCATAATTGATCGCCGTAGTAGATGGAAACCCGCGTGACTGAGCAGACACATTTGCGTTGGAATTCACATATATCTGACCACCGTTCACTTGCTCGGTGTTGTCTACGTCTGGCCAAGGTGGATAGTTCCAAGCCGTAGATGCCCTGCCTCTTCCACTCCCAGCCAAAGGTTTGGGGGTGCCCGGAGAAACCGATGTTGAAGAAACTGGTACCGGACATGAGGTAGAAGCAGGAATTGTGGAATGATTAGCAACGGCGTTGAACATGTTGTTGGTATTGTGAGGACGTGTCTGCGCATACGGCGCATACGTAGATGTGTCGGTCATCCGAGGAGGGTTACCCCCAGACCGGGCTCCAGAAATCTTCACGTTCAAATCCCCTCGGGTAGGCCGATCTGTCTTGGGGTATAACCCTCCAATTGAGGACGGGTCTGGTGTGTCTGCTGTTGCGTTGGGGTTGGCACCAGAGTGTTCAATAGGGTTAGTGTGTTGTTTGGCGTGTATGTTGCCGTTGGAATTGGGCTGAACAGTAGAACTGACGTTGGCGGTGGAAGTAAGCTTGACAGTTCGGCTCTTACTTGCGTGAGCATGAGCCTCTTCTTCCTCGTCGAGGTAAAAATCGTCGTCGTCGTCGTCGTCGTCAGCGTTGTCATCTTCGTTGGCAACTACTTTGCCAGTATTATTTTTGTTATCCACACCCAGATTACCATCGCCATCCCCATGTAGAGTGTCCTCAACAGCAACAAATGATGCCCACCTACTTGCAACCTGGAACCTTTCACTCAATCGCACAACCTCCGCTCTTCTTTCCCTCTCATCAGTGCCCCTAGATGAATGTATGCCATTCGTAGTCTGTCCACGCACGGCATGTAATGTGTCAATGTTCCCATCTTCAAGCTGCTGAATGATACGATGTGCAGCCATCGTATGGATAAGCGGGGGCGTATTTTTATTTGCGCCTCTTGTTCCATATTCATATCCCTTGCTCAAAGTGTGCATTGGATCCTCGACCAAACAAACGTTCACCCTCCCAACTTCACTCTGCTTTCCGTCCTTGCCCCTCTGGTATAGCACCACTTCGTCTGGAATACCGTCTGCATCCACATCCACGTCCTCTAAGATGGCAAAGGCAGTAAATCTATTCTCGGGGTGGAGCGCGGAAATGCGCGTGGGCGCTTGAAGAAGTTTCCCACGACCATGACCCCAGTCGATCTCGATTTCGCCTGCACAGTTGGCTGTACCGCCAGATTGTCCCTTTGGACCGCCACTATTCGATGGAGATCCCGTGCCTAAATCAAGCCCAACTCCGCCATTTCCACCACTAAACACACCCAGAGCGGCACTCTCAGCAGCGGTCAATAAACGCCCGCACTTTGCGGAGACATCAGCTTCTTTCCTGCTCATTAGGCAGACTCCCCCGCCCGCACGTGCGATGCCCTCGCAGAGTGCTGTTGATGCAGAGTCGCCGATACCAAGCGTGAAAAACCGAAGGGGAGCGGGTGAGGGAGATAATGCAGAGATGTTTTGAGAGGTAGGAGTTGATTGGGCGACGGCAGAAGAGACGAGAGCGAAAATCGCTTCAACGTCGTACACCTCCCCGTCTGTGAGCACGAATATGGATGTAGGGATGGCGCTGTTGCATGCTTGTAGGACGCAGCGGAGGGCGTGTAAGATCTCGGTGCCGCCGAGGTTGGCGTCAATGGACTTCACATGGTCAAGCTATACATGAGGTATCAATTAGCAACATGAAGATGAGAATGGAAGTAGAAAAAAACACACCGCAGCCCGCACGTTGGCCTCATCATACACCCTACTCGTATTCCACAATCTGACGCACGTACTCCCAAACCCAAACACGTTGAACGTGGTCCGCACACCTGCTCCGTCGACAGTGGAAGGCAAACTCTTTACGAAGAGCGTCAAGGCTTCTTTGGCGAGCTCTATCCGTGAGTGGGCCATGCTTCCTGACCGGTCAATCAGGAAGATGTATTCGTGCTGCCGTTGCACGTGGGGAAGTTTGGACGATAATGTGGACGAGGATACAGAGGCACGGAGCTTGAGCCGCGGGACGAATGTCAACGCGAAAGCAACACTGCTTGCACTCTTGGCCTTGTGCACGGAATATGGGGCTTTGACAACTTCTGCAACGCAGCGCGGACTCCCGAGCTGTGCTGCACGAATGGCAAGGACAAAGTCACGGTTGAGACGAGGTGGGGAACCGGATGCATCGAGTGTCACTGTCGCTGTGTATGAAGTTGACAGTCCAAATCGCGAATCTGTGCGAGTGGTGTGGGCGTCGACTTTGATATCGTGTGTGCACGATACGATTTCGAGTATTTCGCTAGGCATTTGTATGTGAACCGCAATGTCCAGCATTGTCTTTTCCGAGTGCGAATGCGATGAATGGGATGCGAGGCGTTGAGACGACGAATGAATGCGGGGGAGAGAGGCAGGAGGAGGGCCATATCGTATCCCGATGTATGTAGGGAGGGTAAATTCAATTTGATCGTACCCCGGTAGGTCAGAGTCGGCGAGAGGGGTTATGTACTAAGAAATTTAAAAGTTAAGAGAGAAACGAGAAAGGACAAGGAAAAACATACCATTATGGTGACTTGGACATCCTGGCCGCCAGGTATGGCGCCCATCGTGATAACGAAAACTAGACAAATGTTAACGAACGGCCTTATAAGAACGTAGGTAGCTCACTGTCGGGTGTGGCTTCATAAACCAGCCCTGCAAAAGTGTTATGCGCTATCGCAAACTTGTACTCCTTTTCTGCTTGCTCTCTCTCCTTCACGACCCCTCGCACCATGCGACCGTCTGCGGTCTGCATGGTAAACGCACATACAGCACCATTGGCGGGGACAGGAAAAATATATTGTGCCGAAGCGCATTGGTTGTTGTTGGAATCTGAATTATGGTAAATTTGGGTGAGGACGACCCGGGCAGAGACTACGCAGCGTCAGTGAGAGACCACAGATAGAAAAATGAGTGATACTCACCATCTACAATGTATACCTTTGCAGAGACTGATCTCAAAGGTAGATACGTCGGCGTACCATCAGATGCATACGACACAAAACCGTGTGGAGATACTGGTTTGCCCATCGGGACCTTGACTAGCATCATCAAACCCGCGCCCTTTTATACGTGAGTCATCCACCGATTCGGACATGAAGCATTGTCGGGGGCATGCCACGGTCTATCCGCGCTCTGAACAAAGAGTAGGCGGAATAGAAGCGGTTTTAGTCACAATAGACCTTGTGCTGGCGAATCCGTCGTCCAACGTGTTGCGGAGAAGCTGGAATGCTGGGTACAGGCGCCCGTCCATCGTCGAAACGAGGCGTCGTATGGCTCGTGTTGTCCCGCTTTAGATATGTGAAGGTAGAATGCGAATAGAAGATGGTCCCGAGGAGGTTTGAAAGAAGGACGACATAGACGCCCATGGACTAAAAATGAACAAATGTATTCGATTGCAAAGAGCAGTACCGGGTGACAATGCTGCACTGTTTGTATGTGTTTCACTGGGCGAAGTTGATGAAGATTCAAGCGGCGAGCGAAAGGATAGAGTTGGCATCAGTGCCATTCCACAATTTTAGGCGAATGGTATCATACTTCTTAGGTAGACATGATCTTGGTCAAACGCAAAATATTCGTCAAACCAAAGCCGCAACGTTCAAATACTGCATCATCTATGAATCAACAAAAAAGATTGACTACTTGGCGGCAACCAAAAAAAATAAGCAAGTCGGTGCAACTGAAGAAGAAGAGCCTGCTGGGAGGAGGAGGAGCAAAAGCCGGGCATGTATGCCAGGTATTGGTTTTTCGAATTGGAAGTTTATTTAGATATCTTCAGCTTCGTCATTTGCCTCGAATGCATACATCGTGAGTCAGACATACTAACGACAGACACACAAAGAATCGCATTTAGAAACCAGATTCCTCGTTTTGTCCACAGGCGGATGACATGACTGAGATCGGGATCGAAGGAGGCTGAAAACAAACAGGAACATACCCTAAAAGACTATAATAATGGGACGGTCGAACGAGAGACCTCCATCGTCTCTTGACTCTCTTCCGCCATCATCTCTTTACATTTTCGAAGAGCTCAACTGATTCCTTTGATGTTATATCCACTTGTGATAGCTCGTATTCAACTAAAGTAAGTTGAAGTAAACCCGCCTTTGTCAAACATGCTAAGAAAATCATTTGATAGCACTTTCATCACCCCGCCTTGAGCTATCTTCACCGCCCTTGGTTTGGCAACTCCTCACATGCGTAAGTCCATCTCGCCTAGGTTAGAACATTGTTAACAACGCCTCACAGCAATTATACCATCCCGCCTTGGACCAATACCGTCAGTCTCACCGTCCTAAAAGCCACTAACCAACCCCACACAACGCAGGCTCGCCCACACACAACGGTCAAGAAGCCCAGCACAGAAGTATACCACTCCATTCAGGTCGCGTATTGCCAGTCTGCTGGTGTCAGGCTGGTGTGCGCGATTGTCTTAGGACATGCGGGGCAGTTGAAATTTGACCCTACCCGCTCGATGTGTGGCACCCCCCCGCCGCCACCCCTGTAAATCAGGGGTCGTGGAAACCAGGGGGTGAGGTACGGAGTGCTGGTTGGTTCGCCCACCCCCCTAAGCAGTAGCGGTAGACTTGCAGGACATCGTCGCTTCTACCGTGAATCGCAGGGGTGGAGATTGATAAAAGCTTGCTTTGGACCCTGTGTGTTGGGCGGGCTTAGGCGAGCGGTGGTTGGCGTGAGGTTAGTTTGTTTCTTTTCGTTGTTTGATATGGTTGATTTATTTCCTTCTTAGCCATGGACGACAACCAACACGATACCACAAACCATTGACTGCAATACTTTAACACGTTTCGTTCCTCAAATTCGGCGCAATAACCTTGCTTACCAGTCTATGCCATAGTATCGATGTTTCGTTGGGATACGGATGAGCACTCCTCTGGAAAGGGCGCCTTCAGTGAGTCTCGTATACCCACCGGTCTTTCTACTTTTGACATGCAATATTTCTAGCAATCGATATACTCGAGATATTCTTTGCCCTGACATGCTTTGGAAAGATCATGACTGGTAATTTAACTCGCCCTCTCCCATTACCGCCTAATTTTGTTTCGCAAGGCTTGCACGTCAAATTTGGCTGTTATCTGCAATACATGCACACTGGCAGCGCATCAGGAACAATTATTCAAATATTGCCATTCGTCAGCCATTTGGAGCCAAGTCGGATCTTGGGGCATCTGGTTTCTTTTCATATGTGAGTCCGCTCGCCAAATATCATATGCTCCGAAAGGGTGATCTCTCATTGTATTTCTATAGCTTGTTCTCGTTTCCGTTTTTGTTTTCATTCTTTTCATTTAGTTTTAGTATTGAAGTAGCGACTACGGTTATGCGTCAGGTCTTTGCGTCGAAAGATCACTTTTTTGGTAAGTTCCAAGCCTATTCTTCGTCCCTCTCTAATTTTAGGTGTTCAGGACTCGTGAAACCTCACTATTTGTCTACCAGTTCACATGCAAAGCACTCTAAAGGCTTTCGCTCGCTTTATCCACCACGATATTCAAGCCTGTTACCAAACTCCAATTGCAAAGAACCGGGCAAAGTCAGAATTATTCACCTAAATTGAAGCGCACTATTGCCTTTCATTCCACGATCTGAGGGAGCCCTTACGCCTGTTCAAACACCGAGTCACAAAGAGATCTGATGCGTATGACCTTCTTATTTTATGTGAGTTTACTCCGTAATTCCATTAGAGCGCGGATACTAACTTGCCCAGGTTTTTTTCTTCCTTTAATTTAGCTAGAAACCTGCTTTCGACATCCACAATCACAGTTTCGAGATTAACCCCAACCCGAGATATTAATATCGATTACAATCATCAACACAACACTCATATTTCAATACCTTCTCGTTTATTTGACCTTCTATTCTGCCCTGTGATGGGCCCTTTTAGTTACTTTTAATCGGTTTTATACAGCTTTTTGGCTTTGTAGAGTAGATCGCGTTGTTGTCATGTCCGGATGGACTCGCTTTGGGCAATTAATGTCATACATATTTGATTCGGAATAGTCGTGTGACCTTCAATTTCGATAAGAGAGGATAAGTGGGGACTTGAAAGCACACTATCGCTCTTATGCTGGTTAGGGCTTAACGAGTCGTTACGAATCGTCATTCCATGTCCTTCGGTGTCATTCCATGTCATTATTTATTTGCTGTTTGGCCTCTATGGACCCATATTTGTTCTTGCTTGACCTTGCCACCGTGCCTATAAATACCCGACGCGATGCGTTTTTGTGAATTCAAACCTCCTTTCCCCTCTACCACCACCATCACCTCTACTTCCGCCAACGTCTCAAGTGGCTATATGCGCCTCAAAACTCTTGTTTGTCTACTCCTCTTTCCGCTTTACAAGGCGTTTCACTCACCTCCTCTTCGTGCCTTCACATTCGGTATCCCCCCTGTCTCCTTGCTAGCTCAAAATTTGGACAGTTAAAGTGACTATCAAGATAGTCTTTCTCACTTAAGAGGTGTCTTTTCAATATTCCAATGCTGTTTCGACGCATATATTCAACTTATTCATTTTTCTCCAGCATTCTCAGATGGCGCTTCACAATATTGGCGGTGACCGAGTAGTCAGTGGAATGTATCTGGTGGTGAGTATATGCTATCCACTTCTGACTAGGGACCTGGCTATATGCGCCCCATACTCCGTCGATTTCACTTTCATCTCTGCTGAGATCAAAAGACTTGCCACACTTTGAATTCCGGCATCTCGGCTCGCCAGCATTGGTCTCGCCCCTTCATGCTTCCCAGAACGCCTGTTATCTTATCTCTGGGTGGCAAAAGGATCCTGACGCGTTCTTGATGTTGAAACGTGATAGCACCTTTCCATGCTATAATATGTAACATCTGTTAACGACCTCAGGTACTTTTTGCCTCTCGAGAGTGGATATCGGTTCATCGGTTGCATTGGTCTCTTCATTCTCCCTTACGCAATCATGCAGATCTTACTTTCCGCTAGGCGAAAGGGCTCCTGGCGCGTTCTTGATGTTGGGAAGTGATAACACCCCGCTGTAAAATTGCGTCCAACATCTGTTAACGACCTCAGGTACTTTTCGCCTCTCGAGGTACGGATCTTTGGTTGGCTTCTCACTTTTTAGTAAGACTCTACGTATGCGTTTCCATTACAACAGAAACCACGTTGTCGTAATTTAAACAATCTATCTCCTTTGAGGGAATTGGAAAAGAATTAGAGGCTTTTTCTCGATTCAAAGCAGCTTTAACAATCTCAGAAGAAAATTTCCAACGCTTCAAATTGCGCTGAGAAATGGCCGTAACTGATATATATAACTTTATGGATCGTAACAATGTGGTTGCTTAAGTCTATGAATATTAAAATACATTTAATGCAGAAACAGGTTTAGTGGACGTTTAGCAAGCGTTTATGTAATTCGTTAAGGCGGTCTTTTCAGCTTGGTCGACGCTGAGCTTGTAGTGGTATTTAACGTGAATCCAGGCCCGGACGTAGGTGCATCTGTAGCTGGCGAGGGGGACCATCCACTCGGCGGGATCTGGTAAATCAAGTCAATGGGTATATCGAAATCCGATGGAGATTAGCACTAACCCTTATCACCTGTTCGGGCGAGGATAACAAACGATAAGAGAAAAGAAACTCGTCAGTGATCGGTAATGAAAAGAGAGGTACCGAGGCGCATCGTTACTCACCCTTAGCCTGGTTTAGTCTGCAATAAGAAGATCGTCAGCCAAAGTATAAATTAGTATAGAGCAAGACATACGAGTCGGTAACAGCAATAAGCTGGGGGCGGACGAGGTCGTTTGCAAAGGCCTCGCGCTGCGCGTTGGTCCAAGTGCGGGCACCCGACACCCAAGCTTCCTTCAAAGGAACGACGTGATCCTATCAGAATAACGTAGCAATGGTCAGTTAACATGAGGATATAAGAGGGGACAGGTGGACGGATCGCACAATATCGAGGTCGCTGGCCAGGTTAGTGGGCACATTGTCGTAAGGCGACACCCAGCTTCCAGAGGTAGCCGCACAGTTGCTGCCGACCACCACATTGGTTCCATCCCGCTTCAACACGGCTGCAAAGTGTAAATGTAAGTCAATGAATAATTCAGAAAAGAGAAAACGTAAACAGGCGCACTCTCTCGGGTGTTGCAGGAACCGGACACTGTCGAAAATGGATTAATAGCGGGTCTTCAGAATAATTAGGGATGGCGAAGTCACCAGTGGTACAGTGCTTGATTAAAGCTTGCTTTGGACCCTGTTTGTTGGGCGGGCTTAGGCGAGTGATGGTTGGGGTGATGTCACTCTGTCCCTTCTATGGTTTGATATGGTTGACTTATTTTTTCATGTCCTTAGGCAATCGGACAAGACGCTTCGACATTGAAAACCAGCACGATGTCACGAATGCTTGCATACGTTTAATATCTTTCGTTCCTCGAGATCAACGCGTAGCAATTGCTTACCATTTTGTGCCATAGCATCAATGTTTGGTTAGGATATGGGTTATCACCTTTTAGAAAGAGCGCTTCAGTGAGTCTCGCATTTCCATCACTCTTTCAACTGGTAACATTGCGTGGTCTTAGAAATCCTCGACATATTTGAGATCAATCTTTGCTCTAACGTTCTTTGGAAAAATCGCGACTGGTGTGTTCATTTGCATAATGGCATACCCGTCTAATTTCTCTTTTGCAAGGCTTCCGTTTCTCATTTTCCTAGGCTATCCATCAGACATACACACCTTCACCTGTCATCACAACGACAACGATTTAATCCTTGTCACAAGCCAAATTACCATCGAGCAGCCATATGCAGTCCCGTCAGATCTTGGAGCATCTGGTTCCCTTTTGCCTGTGAGTCCGCCCACCGATTATAATTTCCTTTAAAAGGACGATCACCTCATTATATATCCATCAGGTGTTTTGTTTTCTTTTTTTACTTCTTTTTATTTTTATTTTTCAAGTAGTTGTAACGGTTACGCATCAGGTCGTTGCGTCGAAAGATCTCTTTCCAGGCAAGTTCTAGGTCTGACTTAATTTAATGTCTCAATCTAATATGCCAGGTATTCAGGACTCTGTTTAACTACCCGAACCAACTTTTCAATCCCTGCCTCCGTCATACACCATCACAAGAACTCCACAGTTAATTCGCTTTGATTTTTTCAATCGGTACTACCAGCCAACATCAAGCTCTATTGACCACAAAATCGACGAGCCACCAGTGGAGCCACCTGGAGCCTTCTCAAACACCGAGTGTTAAGAGATCTGATGCATTTGACCTCAGTATTCTATGTACGTCTAACCTATTGGTTTCTTCCATTGTCTGTACTAAATTGGCCAAGTCTTATTTCTTTTTTTTTATTTAGATAAACCCAGTTTCCACCTTCAATATTCCGTAACGAATCAACCAACTTACAATAGAAATCGGCCGGAATGAAAGTCATACCCCATTACTTATATATTTTTACTATGATTTTAATTTCCTCATCGATTCGACCCTTTACATTCTGCCTCGCAAAGGATTTTCATTATTTTAGTTGCCTTGAATTATAGTCATGCCTCGTAGTACTTTGCATTGTTGTCACGTCCATTAGGATACGTTTTGGGCTATTAATGCCACACACGTTTGATTTGGAATCTTTGTGTGACCTCCAGCCTTGAATATTGAATCACGAAAAGTTCAATTGAGTTTGGTCGAACATCCGAGTAGTTGTGGGCTGCCCAGGGTGGTCAAATGATTTCATATGCCTGTGTAAAACTCGGCATTTACCCCGCCTATTGTGCACGAATTACACGCGTGCACTAACGGCATACAAACAACCGCTTTTGGAAATGAAACTTCTCTTTTTGGGCGTGTGGCGGATGACACAAAGGAGATCGAGGGAGGCTGAAAACAAACAAGAACATACCTGGATGGGTATAAGAATGCTGACGGTCAGGATGGAAACCTCCATCGTCTCTTGACTCTCTTCCGCCATCATCTCTTTACATTTTCGAAGAGCTCAACTGATTCCTTTGATGTTATATCCACTTGTGATAGCTCGTATTCAACTAAAGTAAGTTGAAGTAAACCCGCCTTTGTCAAACATGCTAAGAAAATCATTTGATAGCACTTTCATCACCCCGCCTTGAGCTATCTTCACCGCCCTTGGTTTGGCAACTCCTCACATGCGTAAGTCCATCTCGCCTAGGTTAGAACATTGTTAACAACGCCTCACAGCAATTATACCATCCCGCCTTGGACCAATACCGTCAGTCTCACCGTCCTAAAAGCCACTAACCAACCCCACACAACGCAGGCTCGCCCACACACAACGGTCAAGAAGCCCAGCACAGAAGTATACCACTCCATTCAGGTCGCGTATCTTCAGTCTGCTGGTGTCAGGCTGGAGTGCGCGATTGTCTTAGGACATGCGGGGCAGCTGAAATTTGACCCTACCCGCTCGATGTGTGGCACCCCCCCGCCGCCACCCCTGTAAATCGGGGGTCGTGGAAACCAGGGGGTGAGGTACGGAGTGCTGGTTGGTTCGCCCACCCCCCTAAGCAGTAGCGGTAGACTTGCAGGACATCGTCGCTTCTACCGTGAATCGCAGGGGTGGAGATTGATAAAAGCTTGCTTTGGACCCTGTGTGTTGGGCGGGCTTAGGCGAGTGGTAGTTGGCGTGAGGTTAGTTTGTTTCTTTTCGTTGTTTGATATGGTTGATTTATTTCCTTCTTAGCCATGGACGACACCCGACACGACACCGCAAACCATTGATTGCAATACTTTAACACGTTTCGTTCCTCGAATTCGGTTTATTATCTTTGCTTATGTGTTTATGCCATAGTATCGATGTTTGGATGGGATATGGATGAGCACTCCTCTGGAAAGGGCACCTTCAGTGAGTCTCGTATACCCACCGGTCTTTCTACTTTTGACATACAATACTTCTAGCAATCGATACACTCGAGATATTCTTTGCCCTGACATGCTTTGGAAAGATCATGACTGGTAATTTAACTCGCCCTTTCCCATTACCGCCTAATTTTGCTTCGCAAGGCTCGCACGTCAACTTTGGCCATGTTCCCCGCAATACATGCACACTGGCAGCGCATCAGCACCAATTATTCAACCATTTGCCATTCGTCATCCATTTGGAGCCAAGTCGGATCTTGGGGTACCTGATTCCCTCTCATATGTGAGTCCGCTCGCCAAAAATCATATGCTCCGAAAGGGTGATCTCTCATTGTATTTCTATAGTGTGTTCTCGTTTCCGTTTCCGTTTTCATTCTTTTCATTTAGTTTTAGTATTGAAGTAGCTACTACGGTTATGCGTCGGGTCTTAGCGTCGAAAGATCTCTTTTTTGGTAAGTTCCAAACCCATTCTTTGTATCTCTCTAATTTTAGGTATTCAGGACTCGTGAAGGCTTCTGCTCGCTTCTTCCACCACGATATTAAAGCCCACTACCAACCTCCTATTGCAACGAACCAGTCACCGTCCGAATTTTTCACAAATATTGAAGCACTCTACCACCTTCCGTTCCATAATAATACGAGGGAGCCCTCAACCCCTTTCAAACACCGAGTCACATTGACAAAGAGATCTGATGCGTATGACCTCTTTATTTTATGTAAGTTTACTCTGGAATTCCATTAGAGCGCGAATACTTACTTGCTCAGATTTTTCTTTGTTTTCGTTTGCTTTTAGCTTGATCCTTCAACATTCAACTTCCACAAATCCACAGTTCCGTGATCCAAACACCCCAATTACAGTGGATATTGGTCTCGATTAACACTATCACAATATTTCTATCCTTCCCTGTGATTGGACCTTTTCATTACATTTGTTCGGTTTCAAAGATATTTTGTTCCTGTAGAGTAGATCGCGTTGTTGTCATGTCCGGATGGACTCGCTTTGGGCTACTAATGCCATGCATATTTGATTCGGAACAACCGTGTGATCTTTAGTTTTGAATAAGACAATTATTCGGGGATCTACAGAACAGTATCACATACGTTCTGGTAAGTCGGTTGCGAGATGGCATTCCAAGTTAATATTTGTTTGCTGTTTTGGTATAGGCTATGGACCCATATTTGTTCTTGCTTGATCTTGCCACTACGCCTATAAATACCCGACGCGACGCGGTTCTGTGAATTTGGACCTCCTTCCCTCTGTGCCACCACCATAGCTTCGATTTCAGCCATCATTTTAAGATGTGTATATGCGCTCGAAATCTCATGTATGTCTACTCCACTTCAAAACCATGCTACTCGTTTCACTCATATCCTCCTCATGTCTTCAGATTTGTCTATTCGTCAGTGTACGGCCTCGCTGGTATTAGAACCCGAGATCGCTTTTGAGCTCTGATATACCAATATTCCCTGCTTCTTGTTCCAAGTTTGAATGAGGCACCTTTTGGCTCAATATAAATATATGGACGGCGGTGGGACCACCAAGGCGGGCGTAATCGCTTAAGGCATGTCTATTCATCATCATCATACAACGCGTTTTCGACGCATATATTTTAGTACTGATTAATAAGATCCAACATTTCGGATTTAGTGTCAGAAGGTGTGCTAGTAGTTATTTGGATATTTTTGGCGGTGAGTTACTATATGCTATCCATTCCGTAGTAGAAATTTGATTCAAGTTCGTTTTAGACTGGGGTGGGGACTTGAGAATATATGCGCCTCATACTGTCGATTCTACCTTCATCGGCTTTTCACGGATTATGAACGTTGGTCCTCCCAATGACAGACTATCGACTGTCATTTACCAGGCTGAAGGGATTCTAATGCGTTCTTAAAAGCCTCGTTCAATATACGTGTCAGTCATTGCCTCTCGTCAGAGTCATGGCTGTCCCGACATCATAAAAACATGCACGCAACAAATGGTTGAGCGCAAGTGGGGCGGGATATGAATAGCTTTGGCACTGCAATTCGTGGATTTCAATACAGGTGGACTTGCATTTGTGTCCAGAAATAGATGTTTGCTGCCTGCAGGCTGCACCGCCGCTGTAATCTCTACCTTTAAATTAATGACATGCGCGAGCTAGCTGGTCACCACCATGGCCCCTCTCCCCCTCATTAATCCTCCCTTACAAAATTCAAGCTTCAACCTAGACATATTCAGTATCGCTGGTTTCTTTGGTGGAGATGATGTTCTCAAATCAATGTTGACGATACAGGTATATGGGCCATTTGCTCGCACAGTATGTGAAGCAACTCCCAGACTTCAGCGACCTGCGTGAAGAACCACCAAAGACCAGAAGTACAGCAGTAACCATCATCGATATCAAGGATTTCGAACAATTAGACCACCTATCGAGCCGAAGTTCAACATTGCATCTCCTACTATCATACTTCACCATGATCAGCAGCGTCGCATGTGCTATATTCTCCCTGATCCTGTTTGACGACAAGTTCTGCTTCTCTGCCATCCTTTTTGGTACAATAATTGGTGGGGTGTCAACTTGGGTAGTCGGAACAGGCAACCTGACTCTGCAGACCGTATTCAGTCCTTCTCCTGGATCTCCTCCCGGTGACGGCGTCCTAATTGGCGAGGATTTTACTGTTCTGCGCGGCACAGAAGGTCGTGTCAATGCAATTACCAAAGGCCGATTCCACCTAAAACTAAGAGGCGCGCCAAATTATCATATAATCGGGATATGCTCCCTGCTTTACTTGCTACAATTCATTGCACAACTTTTACTCATTCCGCAAGGTCATCTCGCTGGGCAACTTATGTTTCTTTGCTCGTTTTCCATCTCTTGGATCTACAATCGTACAATCGCTTCTATCGACAAAGAGGCAATGCAAACAGAACTGCTTCGTCAATCCGTGAAGATGGACATAAAAAAATACATTTTACCCAACCGGACGAATGCGGTAGTCTTCACATGCCTTTCCCTGCGACGATCGTTGGATGAAACAGAGAAAAATCCGGTTTACTCCGATTTTAATCCAGAGGCCCTTCTTGCAACACTGCTCCCAAAAGATTCAAGAGTTTGGCGAAAATGGAGACAAGTGGTCAAAGACATTCATCTTCGAAAACAGCCACCGGAGTACTTTGACGACGCCTTGAACGAAGATGACGTAGCCGATCTCCCAGAGGATCAGCGTAAACTCCTACAAATACTTCTAAATGACGCAAATATTGGGGCACCAGGAAAAGAGCGTGGCTTGCCCGCGTGCGACCTATTTTTGCGTGGCACGCATAAATGCCATTCGGTAAATTTGCGTGACTTTCTTATCATTTTGCGTGCGAATTGTCAAACCCTGCGTGTGCATGTAATTGAAATGTGTGCAGCGTTATTGAAGTAGCGTGTTACTTGCGAGCATATTTCAGCATAAATTTCACATCTAGCACGCTATACTACGTACTGCCAGGAGTGTTATATATTGCCTGTCTAGTTATACTAAGCATTGGATTGGGACTCCAGAACAAATTGTTTAGAGTGTATTGAGGTACTCGTCCATTAAAGTTCGCTTCTTTCACTTACTAACAGGTTGAATTGTTAACAATGGTCTTCTGGATATCAATACGAGTTCTTGCGGAGTGGTGAACTCCCTCCTAACGAGCTTTATATATATATATTAAGGGCCTGATGAAACAACACCATAAGCAGTCATCATACATTTGATCCTTGCTCATTTATTTTTGGAATATATTATCTCATTTGAACATCCATATCACAATTGGAAACAGCATCAAGGCAATTATAGAGGACCGCACTCCCAATCCATCCAAGGCTTAATTATGGGAAAGTCTCACATAAAACCACAATCTCAATCAGTGATGTTCAAAATCTGCAACATTGAATGGTCCTACAGCACCAGATGTAGATATAAATTTTTGTCCAACCAAACTACACCTTTGATACATAACGTGAGTGAAAGCTACAATTGTCATGTAGCAAACATCAGTGGGACTCGGACCTGCAGTGAGCTTTTGATTGAATATATTTTGTGGAATGTGATTCAACTCAGAGACGCATAAGTTTGTACTGGCGTGCAAGAAGAATTTACCTGCGGGGCCATCGCGTGCTCCTTGCGTGTCGGATGCGTACATTTGAGTGCGATAGCGTGCTGTGTTGTCACGCTCTGTGTCGTCAAACGATATACAGTGTATGTCCAATGGATAAAATTATTTTGTTTCTCACAAGTTCCAACCAAGTTCACAGGCGTGGTGACATGATCGGACATCACCGAATATAAACCTTTGCCGGTTACAACTTACAATGCCGACGGTTGCTTTGTCTGTCGGAGATTGGTTTGAGGAACTCGCCGAGAAATACAACATGCCGAGCCATCTGATTGTGCGTATAGGACGCTAGCAATAATGTTAATACTGGAGTCACAAGAGCATAGGATTGAACTTTCTGTATCCTAGATTTCTGAATGGATGACTATTAAATAATCCAATGCTACCAAGGCAAGAATCAGGCAAATGCAGTGGCAGCACATTAAATACATATCAGTTACATTTGAACCGATACAGTACAAAAGCATCCACCATCATCTTTACGCACGAAGGAAAAGAGTACCACTGAGAAATGGTATATCCCTATGTGTGACAAAGCTGTGACATTGCGTGCAGAACACATACATATGCGTGCAGAGCACAGTTGTTGCGCGTAAATCCGTGCCACGCACGCACACGCATAAACGCACGCACGCGAGCAGCCACGCTGATTTCTGTATGCCCCAAATATTGCACATAAAATGTACCATAGTACTGACGACAGGTGTACCCTCAATTGAACATCTATTTCGACAGTGATATGGCCTATACAGATTTCTTGTGGGAAATCGGCGAGCTTATATTTTCAGTTTCCTTATTTGGCCACTTCACTTCCTTTTTCTATTCGAACCTTCAAGTTGGCAAGCCCAAGGATATTCATTATTCCTTTGGAACTAGATAGCAGCACGCCATTTACGCGCGTTACAATATTACCTGGGTGGATGGTCAAGCAGCGATTCTCTCGTCTCGAACCTCAGCCGTTTACTTCCTACGTATTCGTCTGAGGTTAGTGTTCACTTTACATTTGGTTTACTTTGTTACTTATATATTTCTGTAGCCCAATCCCTGCGTGTCGTAACTACAGGTAGCATAAATGAGCCGTTTTACTTTCTACATATTTGTCTGTGCATGTCGTAACTACAGTAACTACAATTTCTTTGATTGATGCTTTTTTCTTCAAAAAGCGTCTCTTCGGCTCCGCTCATAATAACACATCGGATTGGTTTTCCTCCTGTACATTTTCTATAGTTTTGTAGTCTTGTGCTTTCAAGCAAACCGTTGGACATGGTAATCTGCCATGCGTAACATCTGTTAACGACCTCAGGTACCTTTTGCCTCTTGAGTGATAGATTCTCTGCTGTATCTGTTTCTCCCCACTTTCCGATGAGCACCAAGAGTCATCTTAATTCTTGACAGGCACAAGGATCCTGATGCGTCTCCTCGATGTTGGATTATGATAGCACATTGTGCGATCTGTCCAACATCTGTTAATGACCTCAGGTACTTGTGCCTCTTCAAGGATGGATTCTCTTGCTGCCAACTTGACTTCATCCGCTGTCGTCTTCCTGAACACATATCGCGCATGTTAGTCTAAAATTGCAAGTAACTCGATATTTTCAACACTTTAGTTGACGATTTTCGTAACTTTGGCCCATTTTGTGATTAAATTCCTTTTGTTTAGATACGCTCTTCGATGTTTGAAACATCTGGATTCAATCTTTGCTTCTGTTATCCAAGTAACCATCTAGCTCAAAGGGGATCTCCTTTTCCAATCGTATACCACATCTTTGATCTTATATTCTTCAATGAATAGAAACGAAAATTGAATTTATTAATTTTTACATTTGCCCCCAATTTACATTTATAGGGTGTACAGGACGCCCGCTTCATTACCGCTACAATACAAACCTACGATATCTAGATCCACAACTCAAGATTCCATCGTGGAGATTGAATATTGAACCTGGACCCGGTTTGAGTTCGGCTATTTGGGCGCCAATACATTAATTAGCAGAGTCGATCCATTCCCACACTCATACGCTCATTGGACATATTTACTTGTACCGAGCGCCTCGAGGTCTTTTGGGCGCTGAGTCTAAGTGGGCCCGGAAAAGCAGTGCTTTAGTGCTGTAGTGATGTGAAAGGTGGGTGGGTGGGGATCGATGGAGACGAGACGCAGGAGGCTGTCATTTCGCTGTGTACTTGTTGGATTGGAGGGTTGTGTGAGGAGGGATGTGGGATGTGTGAATGAGGAGATGGGGGATGGGTGAATGAGGAGATGGGGTAAGTATGAGTCGTAATGACGGCTTTAAGTTTGAAAGGCGCCCGTGGGTTAATTGCGCACGTGTGTACGTAGAGACGTCAACTTGTGACTTGCGACCTCTTGCGACTTGGGGATTTGGACTTGCGGACTTGCGGACTTGGGTATTGAAATCGAATGAGGTATATGGGCCTATGGGCATATGGGCGGTCTGGTGGTAAGTCGGTGGTGTTTTAGTGCCGAAGAGATGTGTCTTCTGAGCTCTGAGAGGTATTTGAAAATTTGAAATATTGAAATAATGCAGCGATCGAGTACTTGAGTACTGAAGTACTGAGTTGCGGTGTTGGGGATGTTATAATGTCCGTTACGATTGCATGTTGTTGTTAAGATCACAGGATTGAGGAGGGCGGAGTCTGGCCTCGGATCTGACAGATATCTAAACGTTATGGTTTACAGTTTTCAGTAGGTCACAATATACTGTATAACAGAGCAGGTAAATTTAAAGTACAAGAGTATGCAAGGGAAACGATGGACAAGCGATAGTGATAGCGATATCAATAAAACAGCAAAACAGCAATTGAAATGAATATTGAGCGCGCGAGGGATTTTCTGTTTACGGCGCCTGTGGAAATTGTCGAAACTTTAGCTTCAGCTTGCTCTGGACGTGCGCGTGAGAGTCTGGATCTATATATAGTCCAGTCAAAAGTCGAGAGTGTAAAGTCGGAAGTGTAAAGCCAGCCGTCGCGTCAACATCAACGATTTGGAATTTGACATTCGGAAAGACGTCGTGTCCGTCAACTAACAACTAGCTCGTTCCTTTCCTCCATCCCCATCCCCATCCTCATCCTTACCCCCGTCCCTGTCCCCGTCCCCCTCCTCATCCTTTCCCCCGTCCCCGTCCCCCTCCCCGTCCCCTCCCTCTTCCCGCCCCACCAACTCTAACCTTCCTCCCCTCCTCATCCCTTCCCAAGAGAGGGTACAAAAGCTGTTCATCTTTCAGATGAGCGAGATAGGCGCGGATGAAGGGGTCGTAGTCGAATGTCCGTTTGATGTCGTCTGTCTGTGGTGTGATATTGTGATGTTGAGGGGAAGGAGTGGGGTGAAGTGAAGTGAAGTATCTCGTCAGCGCGTGTTCAAGTTCAATTTGGATAATCCACCACCACATTACACCCACACACACAATCACAAATCACAAAACACACACAAAAAAAGAAAAAAGAAAAGAAAAGACACAAAACACACACAAAAGGAAAGAAAAAGAAAAGAAAAGGAAAGGAAAGAAAAGCAGAAAACACACTCACATTCGCACGCACACCTTTCACAATCTCATCTTCGAGCGCGATCTTAGCTCTTATCCCATCGCGCACGCATTTTTCCCATTCGCGCGCTAGCGCTTGCGCTTGTACTGGCGCTGGCGATTGTACGGGTACCGCGCTTTTAATACCCGTCTCTTTCTCCTTCTGTGTCTCGGTCTCGGTGTCGGTCTCCATCTTCTTCTTCTTCTGCGCGTCTGATGATTGCGCGTTCGTCTGCACCTCTGAAGATTGCGTGCTGCGATCCAGGTCTAGCGACTCGGCGAGACGCATAATGTGCATATCGCGCGCCATACGGCGCGAGGCGAAGTCGTGCGCGAACGGTTTGAGTGTGAGTGGGCGGGGGGTTGATGGTGTGAGTGTGGATGTGGATGTGGATGTGTGGTTCTGCGCGTGCGTTTGTGTTTGTGTTTGCGTTTGCGTTTGCGGTGCTGTGGTTGGCTGTGGTGATGATGATGATGGTGGTGTTAGTGGAGGAGGAGAGAGTGGAGAGAGTGGAGAGGGGTCCTTGGAGGTATCGTGTGCATGTGGGTGTATATGAGGAACAGGTACCGATGTAGAGGCAGATGCAGATGGAGGGAGCGGGTACACAGGCGGTGTGAACGCCGCGTCTGCAGCGGCGAGCAGAGTAGGATCGACCTGTAAAATTTAAGGTTTAAAGCGTAACACACAATCGGTATAAGCGCGTTCCACAGCAATGCGCTTTTTCAACGAACAAAAACTCACCATCGTCTCCCATCCACTCTGCATATCCATGCCCGCGCTGCTCGTCTTCGTCTTCGGGATCGCGCTCCCGCTCAGCGCCCTCTGCAACCCCACCCAATCGCGCCTGCAAAACTCCCACTCATCCTGCGCCGCGCAATACGCATCATCCACGATAGCGAGGAGGCTGAAGCGGATGTTGCTCCCGCCCGCGGCGGAGCCGCCGTATTTGTCCATTTTGAGGCGGAGGGCGGGGCGCGCGATGTCCATCCATCCGTTATGCGGGTGCGGGTTCGTGTTATGTGGGTGTGAAGAGGAGGAAGGCAAGGGGGAGGGGGAGGTAGAGGTGGGGGAGGTGGATGATGGGGAGGACGAGGACAAGGGAGGTGGTGGGGGAGGAGGGGAAGGGAGCTCGCCGACTTCGAGCGGACCGGATTTGAGCCCGTCGAGCTCCCATACTTTCCCGTGTGCGGGGACGTACCCGATGAAGTGGTACGTCTCTTCTTCGGCTTGTTCGCCCTTTCCTTCCTCGTCCTCATCGTCCTCATCGTCTGAACCGCCGCCATCATCATCATCTTCTTCGTCTTCGTCGGGTATTTCGTCTTCGTCGTCGTCGTCTTCGTAGTCGTATTTGGACTTGGACTTGCGCTTCCGCTTCCGCTTTGCTTCCGCTCTTGGTTTGGCGTTTGCGGACGCCTTCTCCTTCTCCTTGTCTTTCCCTTTCCCTTTGCCTTTCGCATTAGCATTCGCTTTCGCAGAGCCTTTGGCCTGTGTTGCACCAGTTTTAGCGCGTTTAGCTGGTGGTGGACCATCTTTCTCCTTTTCCTTGGCTTCCTGCTTTGCTTTCGCTTTAAGACCCTTCTCTTTCTGTTTCTCCGCGTCGAGTGTGGTGATTGCGAGGTTGCTGATCGAGGATCGGATGTCCGCTGGTCTGTGGCGCATGTAAATAACATAAAGTAGTAGAGTAATATGAATAAACGTACCTTGCTAGTGAATTGTGTGCAGGGCGGATAATACGCGAATTCGTAACGGCCAGCCCGCGCATCTATCCCATCCTTCATCATTCAACACTCCCAAAACCCCACACACGCACAACAACAAAAAAAGCTCAAAAGCTCAAAAAAGCACGCACCACAGGCGACATCCGCTCCGTCTCCCTCCTAAACGCACTCAGCTCCTCTCCAAGCTCAACACGCGGGCAATTCAGCAAGACATTAAGGATGGCATGTGTCGCGCACGCGTCGTCGCTCAGCTGGTGCGCGAACCACACGCGCTCGGCGGCGGGGTCGGCGAAGTCCGTTGGGCGGTGCGCGTCCTTTTTCCAGAGGAAGCAGAGGATGAGGCCGTGCGGGTTGAGGTGGTCGACGGCCCAGGGCTCGATGTCGTAGAGCTCGATGAGCTCGAGGCCGGGGATGCCGAGGCGCCGGGTGAGGGAGGTGAAGACACCTGTGTGGGGTGAGATTGGCAGGGTGATGTGGTGGGAGGGAGAGGAGGTTACCTGGATCGGACTCGATTACGGCGAATGGGCCGCCGACGAGGTCGATGGCATTGGGAGGAGATGCTTCTGGGTGTTGTTGTGGTTGCGGTTCGTGGTGGTGGTCGAGTTCCATGGTAAGCGTCGATTTCAAAGTTGACAAATTCAAATTCAATTCAAAGTCCTTTAATGGCACTTTCCCATGCCCACCTCTCTTGCTCTGCTCTGCTCCAAGCTCCAACCCCTTTATGCTAGCAGCTACACGACCAATTCCCAAATACACCCATGAACATGAACATGAAACATCCCAAGCCTATTCGTAATTGACTCTCTTCTCCACACAGCCGGTGAATTGTCGGTGTGGGGGATGTTCAGCTGGTCCCCCGCCCTCCTGGCCCGGTCCGCTGCACCCCAGATATCCAGAACGTATATCCACTCTTGGTATCATCTTGCCTTCTATAAAAGCCTGTTCTCTCAGCCTCAGCTCAGCGCTGCTCCTAACCGAGCTCCTTGTTCCGTTCCCTTTGCCTGATACTCAACTAGTACTGCTGCCATTGGTCAAAATTGAGATATGTCGTTTCTGAAAGTATCTGGGACGAAGCTTGTGGATGAGCAAGGGAACGAGGTGATCTTGAGAGGTGCTGGGCTTGGGGGGTGGATGAAGTGCGTCTTTCTTTTCGCTATCGTTGGTTAGGGGTGTCCTAATGTACTTATGTCTCCCCTCCCTTCCCTCTCCTCTCCTCGATTCGACTCGATTCGACTCGACTTGATGCAGCATGGAGAATTTCATCACAGGTTGATCTTGATTTCTTCCTTGCAAATCTATTAGCATCAATGAGACTCACTGGGATATTGGGATATAGGCTTCCCCGGATGCGAATACCAAATCCGAGAAGCGCTCGCAGAAACAATCGGCGCTGAGAAATCAGAGTTCTTCTTCGACAAGGTAACGCTCATCTTGCACAGAGTCCACACTACTTTTTAACGCTACTTTCAAACTTTTTACTTCTACTTCTAACTTTTTATTTCTACTTTCTATTTTCTATCTACGCACGTCAAGTTCCTGGAATACTTCTTCGAAGATGCGGATGCTGCATTCTTTAAAAGTCTCGGGCTCAACTGCATCCGGCTCCCCTTCAACTACCGCCATTTCGAAGGTGCGCACCTCCTTCAAGTTGTTCTCTGGCTGGCCCTAATAACGAAACGATCAAACATTTCATTCACCATTGATATTTTGACCATCATGCTCAGACGATATGAACCCGCGCGTGCTCAAAGAATCGGGGTTCAAGCACTTGGACCGCGTCATTGACATATGCGCGCGGCATGGGATATATACGATCCTCGATCTGCACACTGCGCCGGGCGGGCAGAACACGGATTGGCACGCGGACCACGGCGGACACATCGCGAACTGTGCGTATTTTCTTTCCCCTCCTCCCCCTCTCCAACGTCCCATATCCACTGTCCACTGTCACTGTGCTGACACCCGCATATCCAGTCTGGAACCACAAAGACTTCCAAGACCGCACCATCTGGCTCTGGGGCCACCTCGCCGCGCACTACGCCTCCAACCCCTGGGTCGCAGGCTACAACCCGCTCAACGAGCCCACCTGCCCCCCGCCGCACACGCACCGCCTCATCGCCTTCTACCGCTCCATCCACACCACCATCCGCTCCAATGACGCGCGGCACACGATCTTTTTCGACGGGAACACCTTCGCGTCCGATTTCACTGCGTTCGAAGAGGCGAATGTGCATGTTGAATGGGACAATACTGCCTATTCGATCCATGATTATTCGCCTTTCGGATTTCCTGTTAGTGAGGGGAAGGGGAATGAGGTGTATAGGGGGAGTGAAGAGCAGAAAAGGAGGATGAGGAGGGGGTATGAGCGGAAGAGGGAGTGGATGGATAGGAGGGGCCTGTGTGTGTGGAATGGCGAGTGGGGGCCGGTGTATGCGCGCGAGGCGTTTGAGGGGGGCGATGTGGAGGAGGTTAATAGAGTCCGCTATCGGGTTCTGCAGGACCAGTTGGAGATTTATAATAAGGTGCGTTTGTGTCTTTTGCTTGGGTGTTAGGATATGAACGTAACGTTGAACGTCTGATTTCGTTATTGGAATAGGACCGACTCAGCTGGTCGATCTGGCTATACAAAGACATCGGCTTCCAAGGGATGGTGCACCTCCCCCCCTCAACACCCTACACAACCCTCTTCTCCTCCTTCCTCCTCAAAAAGCACACGCTCGCAATCGACGCCTGGGGCTCATCCTGGTCGTCCTCGCCCCTCCTCCGGGGCATCTACGACCCGCTGATCCAGCACATCAAGGATCATGTCCCGGAGGAGTATAGGAATTTGTATCCGCACCCTGTGTGGAAGCTTGAGGATCGAGTGGGGAGGCTGAGCCGGAATGTGCTTGTTAGTGAGTTTTTGGTGAGAGAGTGGGCGGAGCATTTTAGGGGGATGGATGAGGGGAGACTTGATGAGATTGCGAAGAGCTTCAAGTTTGAGTTTTGTGTGAAGAGGGAGGAGTTGAATGAGATTTTGAGGAGGAATGCGAAGCTTGTTGGGTGATTTGGATTTTATGGGATGGGTGGCATTGGTGTGAATGATAACGAAGAAATGCCTTCTGTGTATTATGTACGTACGTAGATATTGAATATTCTCCGAGTCAGGTCTGGTTAATTTCTGTTGTGTCTGTGAGTCTGCCCCTGCTATTTAACTGTTACTATTACTATCAGACCATAATTGTGTTGTACGCTCTGCTCTACTACTATGATTGGGTGCAATGATGGATTAGCAAATTAGGTGCATGGAATACATGGGTGCATGGGTGCATGATGCCACATGGGTCGACTTGCGACTTGGAAGACTCGGAATCGAAGAATCGAAATTCGACGTCAAGTTACCAGTTTCTCACTCGTTTACTTACTTACTTACTTGCTTACTTACTTGAAAATAGATTTAACAGACGAGACTCTTGCAATTTGTAGACTTGTCTCTAGATTCCTCTCAGTGACCGAATGGTATTCCGACAGCTCAGCTCAGGTTTTCCTCGGTCTTTCCGGCTTCTTATATGTTACTATTGGAATTTAGGAGGCCGCTAAACTGACATAGTGGTACTTATATAAGTGAATGGGTGCAAATTATGGAACTTGACTGGGTATAGTAGAAAATAAACTAAAGACAAACGAACATCATGATTTCAGGGGTTCAGAATCAATATGATTATCACCAACACGGGTTTAATGAAGACGGTTTACATTTGAAAGAGACGGACTCGATTCTCTCTGCTCTTGAGTTGAAATCACTCGTTTATTACTTGTTTTGGACGAGACTCTCGTCTCTAGACTCTCAGTGACCGGATGGTATTCCGACGCTCAAGCTTTTCCTTGGATTTTCCGGCTTCTTATGTATGTACTACGATATCATCTCGCGTTACGCGTACGGATATCGGTGATTTCATGTGGGCCTGGGACCTGGAAAATTTATGATGTTGTTGTTGTTCTCCTTTTTCCTTTACTTACTTAAGTACAATTTGTCTCAATGCATGGGGTTATCACTCATTAGCTTGTAACCTTGGTGAGAGAGAGCCTAGGAAACCATAGTACATACATAATAGTTTGGTCTCCCTCCTAAGAAGCTTAAAATACCTCACGTAAACAAAAAATCCTCTGTAGCCGCCAGCGAATGTCGATACGAAAATACCGACCGGGAATCGAGACTCTATTTCATCAGAATATCGCTTGATTACACTCAAGATCTAGCATGCAGGGTTTTCGTAGTGGGTTTGCACTGTGCAGGGTTTCGTCTGTGCAGAAATTTTAAAGTTCTCATTTTATTCCCAGACTGTTACCGTAAGTAACAGTGATCAAATTTCAGGGTCGAGTATGTTTAATTAATAATAATAAAGGCGATGGCGCTGTATCCGAGTCCGATCCTGATCATGATGGGACCTTCAATTTTCAAAGGCATCAGAGAAAAAAAGGTAAAGCTAGTTGAAGAAGATTGGGCGCTGTACTAGAGCAAACGAACGTACTTTCTATTTACTTTTTTAGTTCACTTTATCAAGTGAGTTTTTTGAGTCTTGAGTCTTGGGAGTTGCTTGGGAATATGTGAACATGCCCAAGCCGCTTGAATCAGAACTTGTTAGATTCTTAGAACCAGTATTTCGTGCCTAGTCGTAATCTCGATAAGACAATAACGTAACGAACTCGACGTGGCAAGATCGTGGTTTTTCGGTGACTGTAAAATCCTGAGCATCCCGCGAACAGTGAACGCTATACCCATATTTGACTCTGACCACCGAACCTATTGTGCTAAGTGCTTTCGTCGGTGTAGCACACTGGTGCGAAAATTAATCTTTGCCATACAAGGACAAGCACTTTGAGTTGTTTTGATGTAAGTAACGAATTGACATGAAAATGAAAGAAGCGGTCTAATAGGACTTAAGCGCAACGTTAAGCGCACAGGGCGGCGGCGGCGGCGGCCAGCGAGCGTCGGCGTCTAAAATGCCATAACTGAACGTGAGAGTCACCGTCTTTCCTGCCCTTCACCCACACCGGCCGGCCACCGATATGTACTCTCACACAAGGGAAACTGAGACAGGAGGCCCATTATGTACGTGCTAGCACCAGGGGGCACCAGGCTAGCACTATGTACAAAGCTAGCCGGCTGGCTCGTAGCCTGTGCATCTGTAAGTGCCATATATGTAACTCTCTGCCTTCTCTAGCAATGAGCATTGCCTAGTTACAACGCGGAGGACATGTCTCACTTCGGATGTTCAGACAGGTTCGGATTCAAGAGCGCATCGCGTGGCCGCAATGCGCACGCGCGCGACGCGTGGCTTGAACCGCAGTCGTTTCACTTGTGATTTTAGCAGCGATCGATAGCTACTGTCAAAGTCTCGGGACACTTGGATGCGGGGAAGGGCGGGGAAGGGTGCTGTGGCGTGTGTCACTTGCCCATTTTCGTTAGCCGAGTAAAAGGGCGAGGAGAACGAGGAAGAAATATGGAGAGAAGAGCGGCGTTGTCAGGGTTCGCTCGATATGAGACAGGAAATGCAGTTGTTCTTGGAGAGTATCGTCACTTGCTCGAGTGGTCGTTCCCGAGGGCGAACCGTGAAAGATGATGTGAAGAGAAAAACGTATAGTATAATACAATCGTTTGGCCATAGCATCACCAAAGCCGTAAAACGTCAAACCTCTAATAATTTTCGCTGTAATATTCAGCTCTCAAATAAAAAAGTGCACCATGGAGTTCACGGCCTCCTCTGTCGTCATAAGGGTTGTAGTCCGTCCCTGCGCGATAGCGGTAAACATTAAATGCCTTCCATGCGTTGCCATTCGGGCGACGGGCTTTATCAACGCGCGCGTCGATATCCAGCAGGGCAGTTTCAAGCATCGTAGGGCTATTGATAGTTAACGAAAGGGTTGCAGGTCCGGAGGACAAGGCGTCAGCGTCAATGTCCATGGATGAAGAAGAAAGGACATGTTTAGGAAGCTCTTTGGTAGTACCGCGTGACGTGAGCACTGCTATTGCGTGCGTCTTGGGGTGTATGGATTGTACCTGACAATATTTTGAGATTACTAAAGACTAGAATGAAAGGAGAAGCGGGAACGGGCTTACGATGACATCTTTCTCAACCACGATATCTAGCATTGAGAAGGTGCGTTTGTACGCAATCACATCACCTACGCGAATGACTTTTCGTTTAGCTAGAACATTTAATTTTACCTGACTCGCACCGCTTTGAATAATATCTAAGTAAGGTTATGATTGAATTTTACAATGAAAGTGAGCTTACCCGGCTAATGCACCAGAAAGTGCGGCGGATCCAGACCCAGCAGGCACGAGCTCAGCGGCCACTGATGGTGTAGACACTGGATTGTCACGCTCCCAGACCTCGTCTTTCCATGGAGCGGCAAGTTTACCTGATATGATTCCGTCTGTGTACTCTGCAACTTTTCGTGCGTGTGTGTCGGAAAAGTAATTGAGATATAGATGGTCCTGGAATGTTCGAAGAGCGGCATGGAAGTGGGAATCGGTGAAAAAAGACAAGGAAATCTCAGAGGAAGAAAGGGGATGTGTCGGCATGAGCGAATTAGATATAGAATTCGGAGCAGAACATGTGTTGGAGTCGGACGGCATGGATTGTGGGAGAGAATCGTCATCGACGACCATCGCATTTTCTTGATCCTTCCCATTCTCTGTTGGCATATCCACTGATCTGGCTCCAACCATCTCTTTCGCTCGCTCCACCTTCATAGATAGGCCCTCCAGCGCTGGGTGATCCTCACCGAGGGTCTCCCGCCAATCTTTGAATGCTGTCGGGGGGAGCAACGACTTCAAATGCAACTTGGCGTCTTCAGAGAGCACCTCCCATGTATTAGCATTGATGATGTCCTATATCAAACCCAAATATGGATGAGAACTTTTTATCAGTTCAATTTTACCCTGCAACCTTCATTCCTTGAATTTGAAGCGACAAAGCGGACCGAATGAACGAGGAAAGGGGAAGCGATGAAACATATGGATGCAGAAAACCGGCGGATGTTCAACACATGGGCATGGGTGGATTGCTATTCTATGCACTTACGTTCATATCCATTGATACCAACTGGCTTTTCGAACTCTGCATAAGTGTTTTGAAAAATTTCTCATGGTTGATTGGTGGCCCTGCAGTTTTAGCTCTTTCTTCCCCATCCGGTGCAGTCTTGCGCTTGTAGACTCGTGCAGGACGCGTAGTAGGACTCGGGTTTGTGTCGTTTCCGGATGGTTCTTCTTCTGCCTTCGGTTCCGGTAATGGTACGATGAGCTGTGGCGCCTTAATCGGCGCGCGGGTGTTACGGCGTGGCCTATCCATCGTCCAGCCAATGCTTTGAACGCAATAAGTTCAAGATATCAATTGAAATCGAGGCTCCCAGTTTGTGAGGTGATACTTGAACTCAGAGAGAGGTTTAATGATACTGCAATTTGTTGAAAATTGAACAGAAATCTTGAAGGAGCAGCTGAGTCGTGGTTTGGTTCAAGTTTTGAAGTCGTTGAATATCAGAAAGTCTGTGACTGTGTCGTGTGTGACCGGAAGTATTTGTCAGCTGCCGATATGCCGTACCATTTGACGCCCCTAAAGACCCCTAAAGGCTAACGGCCGCTTAGTGAAAATTCCTCAAAGTGTAACGGATATGCAACATTTCAAGAGTGGATTTTTATATCGTACCTAGGGGTTTTACAGAAGGGTCTCCCCGGAAGTATAAATACACACACCATAGATACTCTCAAGGCGGTGAGTAGTGACCATGTTTTAACCTCAATTCAATAACAATTGAGAGAATCATTGAACTGACATCGATATTCTATCTCATCCTTCATTGGTAGTGGCGATGAGATTTCTTTCTTCCTCCATTGCAGTATAAACTCCCTGTGACTGGGAAACGGCTATGTCAAGTTTGGGAGCTCATTGGATGTGTGTTACAAGATATTAGACGGAGAAAAACCCAGGCACCAAGAATAGGCATTGTCGATGCTTGCGCATATTGAATGCCTTCCAATACGCACTCGGGAATGGCGATCAAAAACCATTTTCCAGACTGTTAAACAGTTAAGGCATTCTCACATCTGAAGCACTCTCTGTAAGTCAAACTCGTCCCCATTCCATCAGAATGTTGTACGCAAAGGACTGACGGACCGGGGAACCTAGATTGGGATGCTTTTTGGCAGTCCGAAGCTCTTGTAATCACTAATTTTTTCGTATGTATGACGCCAAAGCGCTTTTTAAAAATATACAAGGCCGTATTGAGCTAAGCTAACTCATCGTACTTACGGATCACTCAGGATTTGCAAAGCTACAAAATCCATCTGTTCAAGTATGCACCAGCTGGCTGGGACTGTTATTTTAATTTGAGCGTGCACATGCTGAAAGAAAGTTTGTTAATGAAAAGGTGCCATCCAAATGAAGTCGGATGTCGTTTGAATATGACAGAATTTGATTCCTTCACAAAGTAAGTCCCTACACATTACTTCATTTGAACTGTCACCATCGAGGGTCTGGCAGAACAGAGAGTCATGCGGTGGTGTAAATGATACTGCATTCCAACAAATTTTCCAGCTTCCAAATGGTAATGAATCCAGGTACAAACAAGCTACCTTACTACAAGTGATCACGAGTCTCTCAACTTGAAACTATTTAGCGATTGGCAGCAGAAGAATGATATAAGGACATGAATGGTTCTACACGGAGTAGTGGTTCTAGAAAACTTCGAATGACCCATTTAATTCTTTGACAGAGCATACACCTGATACTTGTTCGAACAGGGTTGACAGACCACAGGGAGGAGATCATTAACTAAAAAAACGTTCGAGTCAGTAGCGACAGAGATTATATCCATTTGTAAACTCCAGCTGTACTCCTTAAAATGTGGGGCAATACAGTTCGGCGTTGTGGGGAATGTGTAACGCCTGTTTACCAGTGCAAACAACCCATCCAATGGTTGGCAACTACACCATAATAAAAGTCGATTTAAATGAGGAAAAGTCATGAAATTGGACATACGGAGTAGACCGCTCCATTTTCTGTAAGTAAATTGGGAGCATTAGCAGAACTCGCTAATTGCAACCATGTTTTGCGACGGGTACAATTTTAATCGACTGAAGACAAATGGAAGGCAATAGTAAAGCTTCGGAGTTTCCGATGTTCCAAATAGCATTTTTTTATTGTTAGTCTCTTTGACGACTTCTAACATGTGGGTGAGCGCGCCATACCGGAAGATATAGTGCTATCTACATCCACATCCGATTATTCCACACTGGCCAAAACTGGCCGCTTCAGCGCTCGAATAATTTCTTACACTTTCCAGGCGTCCCGGAATGTCCGAAACATTTTCTTCTGAGTATCCAAATTACAGGAAATAGTTCACTACAAAATGCAGGAAGGCGTTTTTCTTTGACCGCCATGAACATTGAGAAGACGGCAGGCGCGGCGGCAAGCGGTTTCCAAAATTGGCGCCATTGGTACAGTTAATTACTTTCTATGGCATTTGGTGGTTCCCAGATCCGATGACACCGGCGGTACCGGTGTCCAAAATGGCACTGTACACAACCACGAATCGGCACGTAGTACCATACGTCAACATCGTCGACATTGAGCATAATTTTGAGTTTTATCACTGTAGAAAGAAACAGGAGAGGAATGCACTGATGACCATTAAATGTCACTTTTCTCCGGCCCTCGGGAGCTTAAAGTTGGAATGTTATGGAGAAATGTTGAACATGGACATGAGCGACGGTGACTCAGTTGTGGACGCAAGAAAACAAACGGACTCAAACACCGTATGAGAATATTGCACTTTCTCCACATAACTATTGGATTTGTGTTGTTGCCCAGATCGTGAGGATCGACGAAATTGCACAAGCGCTCAAACGGGCTAAACCATTACTGGATAAAATCCATTAGGTCTGTCTTTCCTGCGACCTTGCATTGGGTCCGATATACTAGAGCTGGTCTTGAGATAGACTTCATTTTTGTAACGGGTGCTTTATTGTATGGGCTGAACTACTACTTGCTTGGGATGTCCATCCATTTACTTTGACAAGGAGGTTGTATATCTCCATACAGCATATCCAGTTGAGTTGAGGTCTGCCACACTTCTTTTACAGACATTCTGATATGATATTTTTGTGGTGACAGTTCTGTTTTTACCCCGTTTTCCCGCAGAGTCGCCGCATTCAGGTATTGTTTACTGATGGGCTTCGTATCCTCAATCCACTGGAAGATTCTGTTCGACCCGGAGTTAAAAAATTCTGGCTATCGTCAGATAATATTGGACAAACTTTGCTGCCGTGTTACCTATGCTGTGGTCTTTGTAGATATGTTGTGTTTCTGTCCTTTCTGTCGTCAAAGAATGGTGTATCAGAATGACTGAAACAGGTGAGACACGTCGGGATCATAGCTTTTCAGCCTCCGTCAGCTTCTCCCACAAATGTACCGTTTCCCTCTGTCTGCACCGCTATTCTTAAGCGTTACTCAATCAATCAATCACGAGTCCAACTTGCTACAAACTTGAGTCTTGAAGTCCAGGTTTGACAGCGTTTAAAAATATAGTCATCATGCATCATGATTTGAACGTGAATTCAAATTGAATGAACGGTAAATTGAGAACGAATTGGAATTCAATAATCCCTGGGCCTGTATCATTGACATATACACGGATCCGAGAGCTTATATTGAGACAAACTTTGTAAAGGGCTGTAGCTTGAAGTTATAGGTTCGGAGCATAGGATGGGGTCAAGGTTTTGAACATTATAGAGTGTTATGGGAGTGTTTAGTTGATTTACGTTGCATGTGTTGACAAACTTCACGGGGACTGTAGATCACAACAATGTATATTAAGATCTAGTCATTGACCAAGTGTGCCGCCGACGAGCCTGGCGATGGTCCGATACCTACTACTTGTGCACTTCCTAGAAAATTTGGAGTTCATTCTGAAGGCGTTCTAGTCAAGAGAATACTCGGACCGGTCGTTCTAATTGAATATAACACCAGCTTCTATCATCCGTACCCCACTGTAGCCTAAAGTTAGCCTAAAGTGAGGATCCGGTAACGTTAGAACTTTGACGGATGCACTTCGATAGCTTAGACATAGATATTCAGGCGTTCAGTAAGGAACTTCTCAGGGTGAATTGACGTCGCGAGAACGGGAAGCCTCTGGATGTCGACGCAGTCCTTACTCGTCGCACCCTTCATAGAACCCGAACATGATCCCCACGCGATAATGCTCAGTGGGCGAAGCCTCGCTGAGCCAGCCTGGGGCACTCGCTCCGCTCTAGCCGTGGCCCGACCTATCCGATATTCCGTTTTCTCTGGGTATGAGTGTCAAATGAGTAACGTTATTTTTAAACCGTCAGCTTGAGAACTCGAAGTGCGGTCGTGAAGATCATGAAAATCGGCTTGGGATCAAGCCGCTGGCTAGGCTCAATCAAAATTCTAAAAATAGTTCGTGTTTTGCTCTTGGAAGTTCTTGGAGAACCGACCTCCTTGTGGATGGGCAGATCCAGAATTGTTCGTATCCAGGCTCCAGGTTACAGGTAAATGCGGTAAAGCCCAGACGTTTTGTCCAATTTTTGTTACGTTATGAGTTTGTTTTCATTTTGTGTGGATGTTGTAAGTAATTACAGAACGAAGCTATGCCAAGTAACGACGAAAATTAGAGAATAAAGTAATAACTAGGTTTCCCGTGGATGGTGGTAGGAAATGCAGATTTTGTTTGATCGATGGGTGGGTGCGAGTTTTTAGGCAGGTCCGTGTGCTAATACGAAGAAAGTAAGGAAGTCCGAATGATATATGGTACAGCGAGCCTGTGTGTGGGGATAGATACTGTCCGTGCAGCCCGAGTAAAAAAGAATCCTATGCAAGAGTCCGGGGAGAGAAAGAAGAAAAAGTCCAACCCGAAGCCCAAGAGGGTGACGGTATATGCAAAAAAATCAAATAAAGAAAGTAAACCAAGAACCGAGACACAACGGCAGTGAATGGAATCAATTATTGACCCACCGAGTGCCTCCCTGAGCCACAGGACATTTGTGGTTCCCCAAGGTCTTTTTCGTGGAGAAGAAACGGCCACAGTCTTCACAAGAGAACTCGCAGACCTTGCCGTGTTTCGCGACTTCATGACGAAGGCGATCGTGCTGTCTCGAGAAACGCTCAGAGCAGCCGAGAGTGCAGGGGAACGAAGAGCGGGGCTTGGGCTTGTGTGCCTCCATGTGCACCTTTAGGGTGTACTGGCTGGTAAATCTTCTCTCACATCCAATGATGACACATGGGAAGCGACGGCGTTGGTTCTGCGCGTCGGTCTCTGCCTGCGACTGGGAGGGGGAGGGATCACGCGATTTTGAAGATGGCTTATGTTCATTGGCATCGATACTCGAGCAGGAAGGTGCCGGTGAGTGAGACATTGATGAGCGGGGAGAATGATCGACAGTGAGAGTCTGTGACCACGATGACGATGATGACGATGAAGGGAATTGCTGTGGAATGGCATTGGTGAAGTCAAAGTTGAACGAGGAGTTGTATTCGTGGTATTGGGGTTGTGGTGAAAGTGATAAACCTGGAGCAGATGATAAACAACGGAGAATGGGAATAAACGCGTCGAAAACCCACTTTCTGAGCGAGGAGAACATGATACCACAGAGACCGATGGTGAGAATGCATTTGGGAACGTGCTCGGCTCCGGTATGGAAGAAAATGAAGCATCGTAGCCGCTTGCGCCATCGTAAGGCCAGCTAAAAATATTGCTGTCCATCGAATCGTCTGGTTGAGAGTAATATGAGCCACCGTCAAATTGAGCGGCGTTGAAGGTTGGAGGACATTGGGCTGGAGGTAAATGAGGCATTAGAAATGACAAAAATTGTTGAATATGCATTGCGTTATAAACTAACCAGATTCAAAAATATCAGACTCGGGATGCATTTGGCCGGTGCTCATCCACTGTGAAAGAGGCGCATGGATATCTGGAGTAACAAACAAGCGTCACTTTGCTGTGCGGTGAACAGTGGAGATGACAACGCACCATCGTAGCCATCATAAGACGGGAACTCTTGCCCGGGGAATGGCCCATCAAAAGACGGAGTGTGGATCCTGACATAGGGGGCCTTTGCGATGCGCGAACTTGAAGCAGAATAATAATTCATGTCGTAGGGAGGATAGGACTTGTGTGCTGTGCACAAAGGGTATTAATACCGTTGAGGAGTGTCTTAATTTACAAAGGGAAGCTCACCGAGAGGTAGAGAGGGAGTTTGGACAACAGGCATGTGTTTTGGTAATGACGAAAAGATTTGCAAAGTGAGGACCACCTAGTGTCAGATCGAGTGGGCGCTTCGGGGTAATAGGTCGAGACAAGTCAAAAAGTTGCAGCCTCTTATCTACGGAGAGAGGACCCAGGGTCACGGAACAGGAAGGCAATATAAATGGATATAAATGGCGAAGGATTGATCGAGAGCGAGAGATGTGGGAAGGCACACTTTTAACACGCGAACAGCCTCCGACACGAGTTTGGGAGACAAATTGGAGACAAAGAGTAGAAACCAAGCAGAAACGTGGCTTGGACATGGCTTGTTCCAAATCACACACGGTACTTTGGCTTTCCAGGTGTTCAGAGACGATACTCGCCTCTTGCTAGTTTTCAAGAGCCAGACCAGTATGGCAGAGAGTGAGATTCAAAGGGAGATTGAAACATTACATAAGATACGGAGGAGAGAGAGAGACGGGATTGGCTCAGGGATGTTTATTTATTTACATATGTCCTAATTAGGACTGGTAACAAAGAAAATAAATTGAGACAGATCGATAACCATATACGGCATGATGAAGACTAAATATCACAGACTATCCGAGTCTGGCCAATGTCACGCAGGGTCTGTCCGTGTGCCTGGCTCGGACAGCCACTGCTCCGCGCTTTCAGGAGATCCATTCTTCGTTCCTGTTTCCATTCTCTCTAATGTCCCACCTCGCGTCCTCCCTCTTGGAATGCGACCAGCCATTTTCTAGTCTTGTTTTCTGAGTCCTCAGTTCTAGGTTTCGTTTCTTATCGATCTATAAGCTACCCTCACGGGGTCACAGATAGCCTCGATGTCTCCCACGTTGCGCGATATTGTCTGTGATTTTTACCCTCTGAATTGGCCTGTTTCTTTGTCTTTCAGCTCCGGGTTGTCTTGAAGCCTTTCAAGCGCGCTGGGGCGCATCAATATGTCAGATCTCATTGATTCCCATCTGGGTAAAGCACATGAGTTTCCCTGCTTGCAGGCATTCCGGAAAATCTTGCGCACTTCATCGTATTGCTCGATGTTACTTTGCTTAAATGTCAATGACACGCACAGCAATAATTACACTCGGAAAAGTTTTCTGGGCAAGTATGGTTACTTGTATATACCGTGTTCAAAATGTATACGCGTCCCAGTCTCTTCATAGGTATGTCTTTTGCACCTATTCGTGAGTGTTTTGATTCAAGCGCGCTGTGTCTGAAAGGAAAGTCGGTAGGCAAGTTACGAGTCCGGTGAATTTCTACATAGGATTTTCGATGTTTTAATCATCATCATCATGGGGTTTACCCTGCTTATCTACGCGGGACACATGTCGACATCGTTTCTGGAGACGCACCGCTCTGTCGCTTTGCACACTCTTCATACGAGTTATATCGTCCGTTTGGTCACCTGGCTTTAGGAGCATAGGCGCGTAATACAGTAATATGGAATTTATTCATTCGACTCAACTCGAGTCACAGCCTTAGGCTGCACTTTGATGAGCTCGATGTGGTCATTAGATGAGTTGCTGATATATTGCTTTTTTTTACTTTATCTTATTGCGCCCACCCACAGTTTGTTATCGATTTTGTGATTTATTGGGCGGGGATGTGAATTATCCTCGGAAAGGGCTCATCGATAGGGTATACAAAGTATATTTGATGGACAGGTCAAATCAAAAAGGCATTAATCAGTGATTGTGTGTATTCGACTACATGATTTTTACCAGAAACACGAACGTTCGCAGATCCGGGACCGCGATGGCCCCATGAAGGTTGCTGGTGAGGTACATTGCTCGACGCCGCGACGACAACGAAGACAACGACCAGACCATTTCCGGAGAATAGACAGTGGACCTACACGTCGTCATCGTTTTTCCCCCTCGTTGATCGGCGCTTTCGAATCAAATTTCCTGTTTGCGTTTGGGAGACCTACTTTTTAAACGACCGACGCGAAGTGATCTATTTTTGGATTTGAAAGCCTAACAACGGTGTGTATAAGCCGTTTCTTTTTTACTGATTGTACATTTTGTGAATATGCTGGCGAAAATGGAGTGTACATCGGATGCCAGTGAGCGGACAGTGGATTGGTGGACAGTGACATCGCGTATCGGATCTGAGGCTCCTGCGAAAACTCGGTCTCGGAAAAGAAGGATAGCATTATTTTCAACTTCGGATTTTGTATGAGGGATTTCCGTGGATGTTTTAAAGTTTGTGACTGTCATTTTCTGATTTGTTTGTTTGCTGGAGAAGGGTGGGTTGCTGGAACTTTATGGGTCAAAATTAATGTAGATCCTCAATGTATGTTTGATCTGGTTCTTTGACAATTGGGGTATGCAGATGCATAATTTGTTACATAATTTTCTTACCGCCATAGAAGCGGCCTTCAGTATTTCCTTGCCCATATGATAGTTATAGATATATGGAACAATGTATGTATGATATGGTTTTCATGATTTTTCTCTGAGTGACATGTAAAACCACTTTGGGCGTTGGCGTTACAGGCAAGCCGGCGTTCATGCTTTAGTATAGTTTTGCACAGAAATCCATCCCGATGATACGATATTTTACCGCAAACTGTCAGCGACCTCAAAACACCTCAAACGGAAATGCAGGGTGTGTAGCATTGACATCCTATAGATAGGATGTCGGTCAAATTTATCCTCCAGAGCATCAGACGCCTTGGTTATGTAATTCAGTTCTGACTCTAAAGTGATGCGAACTGATGATGCGATGTGATGCGATGTACAAATGTCTTCAATGTAATGTAAGTTACGGCGAGGAGGACGGTCATGGTGGCGTTCTGTGAGTGGGCAGTTACTGAGTTGTTTGTGAAATGCTTCAGATGAGAGCGGAATAGTGTCGGGATTATAATTTCTCAGGTGCACTTGCCACAACGCCATTGCCAGTTGTGTGAGTGCCGTGGACGGAGTATTCGTTCTGACAAGTTCTCAGGCTTGGCGGATGCGCGTTGCGCTCTCGGATTTCGGGTGGAATACCGGGGTGCAGAAGGCATATGCGCTACTTAGCATGAGAGACCCGTGAGTGTCGAGGGCCGATGTCACTCAGAGTAAGCGTAGGAGAGTACCTGGCTATTGTGCAGTGACACATTGGCATTCCGACGAGGCAGGAAAATCCCTCGGGCGGGTGTGCCGGCTCTGGTTTGCATGGGTCGTGGAAATGCAGATGTCGTGGAAACTGTTACGGTCGGCGAAATATCTGGACGATGTGTTTTGCAGTTGCTTCGATGTGATTGTGGCACACTAGCAGGGAAATCGCACGCCGTTCCCGAAGCATTCCGAACCGGGTGCTCTCGCCGTCTTTGGTTTATGAATAGGAATAGGAGGAGAATTGGAATAGCACGTTCGACGCTTCACGAATAACAAAGAGTCTGCCTATACTCACGGTGCGCGTATACTTAGACAGCTCTTGGTCGGTGATGAAGAGCATCAACTGCGAAAGTCTACCTCACCTTCTTTTTCGGTGGGTGCGGTCCGACTCGAATTCTTTAAGTTCTGGCTTTGTTTCCTTCAACATCGGAGGAGATGTGTGCTACGGTACGGTTGTGCGATGTGCGTAGCAGAGTGGCAGATGCGAGAAGGGAGTCGTTGGGTTGGCGGGCACACAGGCTAGACGGGCAGTGTAAACCATTGGTGACGGTAGCGCCAGATGGAGGACACACTCAACCGATGTTTGGTGTGTGGATGAGTAGACGGATGTGGGATCATGATCCGACAAAGAAGAGGCACAATACGTCCTTACGGCTCTTTCACCATGAGGAAAGAGAACCTGTTGGCACAGATAGTATCTTCACGGATCATTGGTTTTGACCCCACATCGGCATTCAAAGGATGGACTGAGCGACATTGTGAATGTTCTCTCAATTGATGTTTAGTGTATGGACGACTATACAGTTGCAGAATCATAGTCCGACATGAAGGGCCATAATATGTCCATATGGCTCTTTACAACGAGGAAAAGAGAGCCTGTTGGGACCTATGATGCATTCACTCCATTATGACCCCGCATCGGCGTTTAAAGTTTAAAAATCCACTGTGAAACCTGGAAGTATTCATTCGGTGGCCGTAATTCATAACCAAGATCAAGAGATGTCGAAGAGGCTCAGCCAAATATTTCTGCACGAAACGTTTTCACGCCATCATTGATCAATCTAAGGAGAGGCAAAGCTCCTAGAGATTCCAAAGAGAAGCACAGTAGAGAAGAGGATCTGTGCAGTAGCTACTTACCTCAGTGGAGAAGATGGGTTATCACGGTGATCATGATAGTGAAAATGGTGGTGGTGAGGAATCTGGATCGACAGAGATAAGGTATGGTGGTGGCCAGCCCCTGAGGTCTGTAGGCTAGCAGGCGTGATGTACCACGATTAGGTGCTTACAGTGTCGATGAATTGTGTCGGGTTGATGGTGTTGATTATTGTCGTACGGCTCCGATGTCGTTGGTTTGATAAGAGAACTCGTGAGCTGCTTGTGCTAGCCAAACTTAGCTTCAGCTCAGGTTCAGATTGGGACGCCGGCTAGCTGGCTCACAGAGGCCGGCCGAGCCGTCTGGAGAGATTTGAGCGGAGCCGTCCCGAGGAGGACTTCGATTGACAGCGTACCTGTCAGATTCATAGAAGAGATGGAGGAAGATGGAGGAGTTACATACCGAGGCACAAGTAACGTAGCAGTGAGACAGGCAGGTGCTATAGTGGTATGTCCGCATGTATGTCGAAACTTGAATCGAGAATTGATGTGTAGGCGTCGCGCCCTTGCTCGCCTCCCTGAAAATGCGTAATTTGAGCAGATGTGACACGGGCAATGAGCGAGATGGGGCATACAGACGTACAGTACACAGCACAGTATGTAGCTGGCATTAGCACTGGCAGCAGGCAAGTCATTTGTAAAGTTCAAGCGACTAATACGCCACGGAATTGAATGCCTTGACAGATCAACTATTAGGTGAAATCTGTTGCCTGGCGCGTGATGATGGATTCATTGCATTGTTTGTGACGTTGCATCGCATAATGCAAAAGTTGGCGTGAATTGAGTTGGGGGTTGAGTGGGTGTATGTAAGAATTAGAGTAACGCTGGAACGTGAAGCAGAAATCCCAGACGATTTGATCGTTGAAATGCTGAAAATGAAAGGGGTGGCGGCGATGTATGATACTTCCCAGATTACGAAATGAGATGACCCCTTTGGGAGCCAACAGTGCAAGGAAAGGGCAGATTTTCTTCGAAATGAAGTCTCTTTTGACGTCTTCAAGTCTTAAGAATGTGTGCATTTCATTCTGTGCGTTCAATATTGCTGAAGGCGAAGTTTAATTGACGTTGGTGGATCTGCATAAATACGTACCGATATTTTCGGGCGCAGCTCTGAATTGGTGTGAGGGATTCATTCAAAAGACCGTCAAAGCAACGTACATTAACCGGGAAATTTTTCTTTGCAAGGAAAACATGCGTGTGAGTAACTCTGGGTTTCCACGCCTTTGCACCATGGGAGGTATCGTTTTTCATCGATGGAATAGAGATCCTATATGGTGGGAACCAAGTTTAAAGACGAGCGCCTGTGCTGCCAGACGATCTGTCAAATGTCAGTAACATAGCACGGGCGATGTGTGAAATTTCTTGGTACCCAGGACCCAGGTCGATCCTTTCACACAAGTCAATAGTGGGCGTGTTAGAAAGATTTGTTGACAGGACTGTGGATGAAGGAGTTATCGGATAAGATGAGATGGACTCTGGAGAGGCCTGGGGCGCAGATCGCGTGACTTTGATCCGGGCGGTGCACGGCCTGGTCACACCTAGCCTCCCGTTGGAACTCCGCTAGGTCCTGCCGCCGTGAATCTGACTGGGCCCTCCAGATCCAACAGCGAGCACACAATCAGCCCTTCGTCGGCCACATCATCATCGACTACGAGCAGGGGTTTACTAGCAGCTCATTCGCACCACGAACTCTTTTCAAATTTCACCGCAGCTGTGCCAACGCCGGCTTCAAGTTGTCGCGCAGCCGTAGGGCGTCGGCAATAATTCAAATGGATTCATTTTCTCGAGGGTCGACTCTGACGCCCTGTAGGTCGCCTACGCCATCCATACCGGTGCAACCAGACCACTTCTATGGATCTGAGAACATTCAGTTACCTCCTTCTCCGGATTCCGATGGGAAGACTTGGCTCGACCCTGCTGATGACCCCATGGCCAATCGTGGCATCCCCGTCTTCAAACCTACCATGGAGGAGTTTCAGGACTTCGAAGGGTACATGAACAGAGTTGAATGCTGGGGTATGAGGAGCGGGATTGTGAAAGTGATACCTCCAAAGGAATGGTGAGTCAGTGTTTGCATCTTCGTCAAACCTCTTCCTTAATCTGTGCCTGTGACACAATCCAGGTCCGACTCATTACCATCAATCAAAGAGCAGCTGAAGAATGTCAAGATCAAGACGCCTATTGAGCAACATATGCTCGGTAGCGGTGGTCTCTTTCGTCAAGAGAACATGGAAAAGCGCAAGCTCATGAGCGTCCGCGAATGGGTAGAACTTTGTACAAAGGACGAGTTTAGGGCACCTGGAATACAGGAAGTTGGCATTACCTCACGCAGTGCTTATGTGCCTACAACCAGGCCTAAACTGCAGCGAAAAGCAAAGCAGGAGGAACCGCAAGTAAAGGTTGAACCATCCGGCCCGGGTGTGTCTAAGGTGGTGGTCATTAAGGAAGAGCCAATGGACGACTATCACTCCCTGTCCGACGGGCATTCGGCTGCGCAGGCCGTTGCTACGCCTCCTAATAGCGAAGGCTCTCCCCCTGCAGCTGGCCCCAGTAACACAGCGAAAGGGAAGAAGAAGACAAAAAAGAAACCAGTGAAACAAGAGGCTCCCAGGGTGAGGCCGAAGCGAATAGGCCAGACACGAGAGGCGCGTGAGGCTGGATTGGCAGAACGTGCTGCGCGCGATCTAGCGTTCTTGGACGTGTTTGACCCGGAGAGGGAGTGGTTGCCACCTGGCACCCAGGCATCTGACTATACTTCCGAATTCTGCCAGAAACTGGAACGTCAGTATTGGAGGAACTGTGGACTGGGAAAACCTGCGTGGTATGGCGCAGATACCATGGGTACGTCTACGCTGAAGTCTTGGCAATTGACCTCGATATCCTTATGATGATGTCTTTTTAGGTTCCCTGTTCACTGATGCCACGACGGCGTGGAATGTAGCTCATTTACCATCTGCTCTGTCTCGCCTACTTCCGAGTTCAAGTCAGGGTCTACCAGGAGTTAATACTCCTTACCTATACTTTGGAATGTGGAGAGCCACATTTGCATGGCATGTTGAAGATATGGATCTTTTCAGCATTAACTACATCCACTTCGGTGCTCCAAAGTTCTGGTATGCTATTCCTCAGGGAAGAGCATCGGGACTGGAACAGACGATGCGAGGTGAGACAACCATCATTGTTCTCTTGTTTTTGGGGTTACTGAGCAAATTCTGTATTAGGTTATTTCCCAAAAGATGTTTCGCAATGTCATCAGTTCCTTCGACATAAATCGTTCCTTGCATCACCAAACATCCTTGCCAACTCGTCCTGCAGGCCTAACCATCTAGTACAGCAGGCGGGTGAATTTGTAATAACATTTCCGAGAGGTTATCACGCTGGGTTCAATCTTGGACTCAATTGCGCGGAGAGTGTCAATTTCGCTTTGGAGAGTTGGCTTGAAATTGGAAGGCATGCTAAAGCTTGCGAATGTATCAGTGATAGGTGAGCTTTTACTATTTCTAGCATATATTTTGGATGCTAACAACAGAATTGCCAAAAGTGTGCGGATAGATGTTGATCAACTATTACGGGAACGAGAAGAAGAACGGGAAGCCGCTGCTCTTGCCGCTGTCGCATCCAAACCTTCTTCTCCGGCCAAAAATAAGAAATCCCATAAAAAAGCGGTCGTCAAAAAAGAAAATGAGGAGGTGGTACTGCCCCCAGTGCTTCCAAAGGCCTCTGCTGCGCGGAAGCGAAAATCTGATGCAAAACTCGACGTTCAAACAATACCCACACTCAAAAAGGTAAAACTTACGCATTCGCCATCGAAGGCCATTGGTATGACCTCAGGAACCGCGCCAACGACGACGACGATTTCCATACCTCCATCGAAACAAACCCCGACCAAGCTTTCAATAACACTTAAACTGGGCCCCAGGATAGAGCCGTATCCTTGTTGTTTATGCGTGTCAATGAGCAAGGACGGCCTGCTCAAGGTCATGGAGCCTCCTACGCGGAAGGATGCAGTGGATGCTGCTGGTAATCCGAAAGTCTGGATGGCACATGAGTTCTGTGCTAGTATTGTTCCGGAGACGTGGGTCGATGAGGTTGATCAGGATGGTGTTAAGCAGAAAGTTGTCTTTGGTGTTGATGGTATCGTTAAGGATCGGTGGAATCTTGTGCGTGTCTTTTTCCTATTCTATTCCAATATTTGGAATATGTATGTTGTGACTTCGGGCGATGATGCTGACCTATGATTTTTGCCTTTTTGTTTACAGAAATGCACCGTGTGTACAAAGTCTAGGCCGAAGAGCCACGGCGCCCCTGTTCAGTGCACCAAAGGCAAATGTTCGAAGGCGTTCCACGTCAGTTGTGCAAAGGACGGAGGATCAGGATCGGATCAGGGAATTGTATTCACCATCCTTGGGCAGGTTGAGAAGGAGGTCATCTTTTCAGATGGTCCTTTGTCTCACCAGCATCAAACTCTGCTTCAAGCAGCGCCAATACAAAATACTTCAAATACTACCGCACCGGCGGTTAATCCCCCGATAATCGATCAAATGCAGGTAGATAATCCTGCTCCCACACCAATATCGGCTGAGGGCGTTGGTGCGGTGGGAGCTGTTGAGAAAGCAGCGCCCAGTGACAATGATCCTTGTGTGTTCAAGACTGTCAAAAAATTGGAGGTGCAGATTCTTTGCACGCAGCATAATCCTGTGCGTTATTTTGCACCTTATTCATTCTGTTGATTACTGACGTTAATTACCCCTTTTCTTCGTTTTCCTTTCGTTTGCTGCTTTATGTTGCTTTACTTTGTTCTTTCCTGTTCTCAAGGCTGTGGCTGCTCAAAAGCGAGCGAACAAGAATGAGAAAATCCGGAACGATTTGCTGGCGCTGCCAAGCATGTCCAGGATCAAGATTCGTGTCAGTGCTGGGGTCTTTGAGGTGTCTCTGATCAGAGTCATCGAGGAGACAAGTACAGTCGAGGTGTTGTGGGACCGGGGCCAGAAGAAGGAGTTCAAATGGGGCAGTGTTGTATTTGGATTCACGGATGGCCCCGTTCTTCAGAAACCATCGGATATCGCACCCCCTGAACCGGAGCGCGGCGTACAGCACAACCAGCAGCTCCAGCAGCCGGTGTATAGTACACAATTGTTGAGTATGTTTCTTGCCTTTTTGTGTAATTGGCATACTTGGATATTGATCTTTTTCACGCAGATGTTCCGCCGGGCGCTATGCCTGTCACTACATTCCCGTCTGTGTTAGCGGCCACGGCTAGTCAACAGTCATATGCTTCCGCGGGGGCGTACCCTGCGAGCATGTCTGCGACTTCAACTTCAGAGGCGAGCAAGGCGGTTACCAGTGGCGCGGCTACCCCTGTGACCACATCATACCAGCCACATGCGGGCCCGTATGATTATTGGGCTTATGTCTCAGCAGCCCAGGCTCAGTACCCGTATGGATATCCTGGATATTATGCGAACCCTGCTACTTCAGCTACGACAGGTCCGACCTCAGCAGCGAATGCTGGTGCAAGTGGATCACGGCAGCCGCAGCCGCAGCAGGTGCATTATAACCCCTATTCATATGCTCATGCGTATAATGCTGCACAATATCGGGCAGCAGTTACGGCTGGGACGACGGCTGGGACGAGTACAAGCGCTGGAACTGCAGAAGTAGCGAAAACGACCCCGGCAGCGACTACAGCGACTACCCAGTTGAATTGGCAGCAACCTTATCAGGGCCCAGCCCTTGCTCCTCAAGCTCAGAGTGCTGAGCCAGCTTCGACGGCTGGGGCCTCACCATACTATCGTGATCGTTCACAGAAGGCGGCAGTGGATAGCGCTGCCAGCGGTTCGAAGGCGAGTTCTACGCCTGAATTGGCTACGCCGGCACAACCTCCAGAGGCCGTGCAGGCATCCTCTTCCAATTTGTCCTCTTTAACGTCGTTGTCATCCGAATCAGCAACTCCGAGTTCTTCAAATCCACAAAACAGCGATACACCGACCTCAATGATCAGTACCGTCCAGCAGCTGATTGCGATGGCCGATCTGAAGATCGAGCCGGAGCAATTGATGGAGATTCTGCGTAGTAATCCTCAGTGGCAAAACATCATTATGGCTGCCGCTGCTAATGCTGGTGTCCAACCCAGCAATCCTCCTTCGACAAGCTGAATGCTTCGAAGCTTTTAGATTGCCCCTCTTTTATTTTCTCCCTTCCCAATCCATGCACGATTGTTATGCTATTAATCCATTACTGTACTATCACGCTATATCACGTAGTACATACATCCTTTGCCTCTTATCCCCATCGCAACCCACTTTTCATCGATGTCTTTTCCGTTCTAGCTCTTACACGACTTACACTCGCATTGGTAATTTATGATGTTCATTCTTTTTGTTATACGTACTGTTATTGTAACATTATTTCATGCTGTCAATCTCCCACCTCTTGCATAAATGAATACTCTACTCATCTCGGTAGCGCAATGGTCCACACTGCTGGCAGCTATCCGTATATGACGAAAATATACGAATTAGAAACATGTTTCGTGTTTAAAAATTGATATTTTGTTGCCAAATATGTTTTATATATTGCCTCAAAAAAAGTATCATATACAAAATGTATTTTCAACCTATAATTTTCGACTTTACTGGTGATATTTTGTACTAATATATGTAATAGTATATAAAAAGAATATTGATTCGTATTTTTTAGATAAATTCGTGACGCTTTTGTCACAACTTTTAAATTAGATATACGTTATGTTTCTGTCAAGTATTTTGGAGAATTTTCAATCATATATTCTGCCGATATTTTTTGTGCAAAAGAATATTTTCAAATTCATAAAATGTATTATATATTAGTCACTTAGTGAGTCACTCAACAGTAAGTGACTCACTGAGAAGTGACCGCTTATTAATCAATGCCAAGGTATAGTGAGTGGTGAGTCGCTTTTTCAGTGAGTTTCGTAGCGACATAACACAACCTGAGTGTATCCATTTCAACTCCTTATCATTGTCTTAAAGGTCTACGTGTATCTATTTTCCTTTTTCTTGAAGTCGAAGGTAACGTTTTCACTAAGTACATAGCATATAACTTGATTCTTTGACTTCCGGTAAACAGTGGAAGGAGATGGATTTATAACTTTTCTTGTACAGTGATATTTTGCTAACACTGGCACTCTCAGCTATACAATGTGGATTGATTTGAAGGGACACGTTTCTTCAGAATAGTGCGTGATACAATTTATTGTCATCCCGCAGGCCCCCGTATTTGTTATGAGTGAGTCTCTTTTTTGTTTGTGCTTCAAAATAAACGTCCAAAGCTACACCCTACAGACCCGCTCTATATTTTAGTGCATGAACTCATCACCACCCATACCGCACCCAAACGCCAATGCATTCTCGTGGTATGTCAATTGTATGCGCGCACCCAGGGAGGTCCAGCAACACGAGCTCAGCAAGCAAGCCGGAAAAGTATGGAAAAGCATGTCCGACGAGGAGAAGAAACCATTCTATCTTGTCTGCAACGGCTTGCAGTTTCGCTCATTCGTGAATTTTTTGTCTGTGCAATTCTGCAGCGACCGTCTGACACCGTCCCTTCTGTCGCACTTTGACTCACCTTTGTTCTTTGTCGCCATCTTTGGGATTGTCTTCTTGTGTGCCGCTACTGGCCTTTCGATTCCAGTTGACGACGATATCCAAAACGCTCTTCAGCCTCAATACAAATTGGGGTGGTAGACTGGGGAGCCTCATTTGCACTGGTACACATACATACATAACCGATCATAACTGTGGATATTTCACCGTCTACGTCCCCTTTCACACCCGGTACACCTACCCGCCAGGAGCGCCATATCATTCCAGTACTATTAACACATCGCGGGCGTCCACACAAAATTGTACACGCTCACCGTTTCCGCATCGACGGCTACTTCAATCCTTTAACCTAACCCCACATAGTTGATACTCTAATGGCTCCTCGACTCCGGGTCCTTGCAGGTACATCTCCTTCCTCGATGGTTCCCATAACACACCTCGTCAACACTCCACATTCACACCCTATCCGCTCCGATTTGTTTGAAGGTGAATTGGTAGCGCAGATTCAGGGCATGACGGACGAACAGGGAAAAGTACACGAGTCTGAATATTTCAAGAGAGAAGATCGCGGCGGTGTTACATGGAGTATCGTTGTCCGAGGTGAGTTTGGTTTGCCTATTTTTGGTATTTCGAATTTGCACGATGTTCGAGTCGCGAGAAGGGGAAGGGTTATTCGTGTGATTCCGTGTGCTGACTTTCGGTGTTATTTTACGTTGGGTGGTGTGAAGGCCGGTTCCTCGTACTCTATTCAGCGGACGACATTTTATTCGGAAACACATTCGATAGGCCTCTCAAATTACCATGGGGAACAAGCGCGGTACTTAAATTCATGCAGTACGCTCATTTTATTTTTCTCTCCATCTCTCTCCATCTCTATATTTTTAACTTCAACTGATCTCCATTTCTATAGCTACATCGACCCAACTCTCAAACACGACCTCACATCTTCCACCAAGCCATGGGCACTTTCACCACTAATATCGACCATGCCTCATTTCATGCACACGAGGATTCCACCTTCTTCCTCCTCATGTATGCTACCCCCCTTCTCAGCAAACCAGTCCATCCAAGACAGGAACTCTGGGCTGTACCTTGCCCTCTCTGATGAGCTCGATGAGGGAGATTCTGCATCCAGCTCATCAGGAACATCATTCCGCTCTGCGTCCTCCTCCTCCGACAACGTTGCACCGGTAAGCCCGAGTCCCCTATCGACCGCCAGATCCAGCTCGAAGGGATCCTCAACCGGCGGCTCGAGCTTCTCTGTCAAATCCGCCATGCGCAAAGTCAAACCGAAGCGTGCGCGGAGTACGCTTAGCACCGGCTCTTCTTCGTCGTCCGAGCAAGGAGAACGCCGTATGAAGCGTGAGCGGAAACTGCAGACGCTTTAGACAGCGTCGCAGCGGCGCAGCTACTTTGCGCAAAAAGCCCGCCGGCAGGTCTTCGGCCCGGAGGATGTGATCACGACCGATTTTTGTTATGGGTTTATCAGTTTTGCGCCGACGTTAGCTCCTGCAACTGCCCGGGGGATTGTCTTTTGACTTGATGAAGTATTGGGATGGACAGCCGGTTCGGTTTGTTTGTTGTGAGCGGGTGCGGAAGGAGGAAGGAGGAGAAGATAGGAACGGAAAGGAGCCATGGGGAAGGATGTTTTGGTGTGTAGCTATCGAGATTGTGGATGAGGATGAGGATGTTAATTGAGCTGGGTGGACTAGTCTTGGATTCAAACATCTTATAACATTTGTAAGGGACACTGTCGGACTTATTGGATAAAAAATCTATTAATATACCCCCAAACTTGCGGTCCCAGGTAACTTTTGAAAGTTTCAAACGGAATGTCGTAGAACTCGGAAAATGAAATTTGGATAAACTGTCATTTAATTGTTAATCTGGATTGGCAAATATCTCTACACAAACTACCCTGATGTTTGAAGCCCACATGACTCGGGCAAAGCTAAATGGTCGAAGTCGCCAATCATATACAGGTTTAGGGTTGTTGCCCGGTTTCACTGTGTTCGAGGTCACCATTTCAAAGTCAAGCGTAAGGAAATAGCTCAGATTTTCTTCTTCAATTGTGACTTATGTAGTAAACTTGGATTATTTGATTTTCAAATAGGATACCCGACGAAACCATGGGCCTGCAAAACGTCGAGCACAATAAATGTCCACCTGATAATGTGGTTCTTCAATTCAAAGCATTGCGTCAGGCGTCATAAATACAAATTCAAACGATAAACGCCCAAGTAAAGCGTCTTAAAGCTAAATTAGCCGAACTCGAGGGAATTCTGCACATTATTTTCGAGCAATGCTTGACCGCGACTTGTTTCTAATACATCGTTTCAATGAAATAGAGCGTTTTTTCTTTAATGTTGAATTCCATTTATCTGTAAAACCATATGCTATCTGATATGTAGTTTCTATTCTTTTCAGAATAAATGATGGCTATTAGTCCTTTAGTACAGGGGTGGACGCCATAACTTGGGACAGTCCTTCGGGTCCAGAGGATATGGTACAACTCTTGAAAACTATAAAATTGCGGTCAACGCTACTCTCTCCTTATTCCAGTATCCCAAGGTCTTCCAGCGCTCTTTCAATCATTACACTCCTTGACACCGTACTTGATCAGCAATATGTTTAAACATTCCTTTTTCACCTTGTCGCTCTATATTCTTCAAATACTGAGTGCTGGAGTCATCCAAGCACTCGGCGCTCCAAATATTCTTCGGGGTAGAACAGCCGAACGTGCAAAAGATATGATATGAACTGGGAAAAGCATAAACACTGTTGCTGACGGTAGATTCTATTTTCAAGTACCGGCCTCCAACAAAGTAGGAGGAGGAGGATATGACGACGAGTCTTCTGCCTCGCCTCCATGTCATAAATTCTCATGGCGTCCCATCGTCGAACAGAGAGATGACTCAAAAGGAAACGCTGCACTCGAAAGTACGCTCAACGATGTAGGAATTATGGATGGAATGTCTCTTATGCCGCGGATGACACGTCAGAAGAACATTGAGTCTAAGCGTAGAAAATATCGTCACCCCGGCAAGAAAGGCGACGGCTCGGAGCCTGACGACCAAAAACCGGACTTGAAACCTTGGAGGCATAAGGATAAGAAGTATGGAAACGAGAAGCCTGAGGAAAAGAATGCTGTTCTTTTTGACGTCCAAGTGACCAGAGAACAAGCACATTAAGACTCCCAGGAACCTGCTACCACAACAAAGCAGCCGGCTTCTGGAGGTTGTTTTATCCAGGATGTGGTAGAAGTAGAAACTGGAGCGGATGGAGGGCGACGGTGGGACGTACATCAACATTAACTGTATTCATTCGCTAGGTATTTCTCGATCTAGTGTTTCATTCTTTCTACCCGTAGTCCTTTAGGCTTTGATCTGGTCATCTTTCGTTCGTATGTGGTAAATTACACGCTCGTTTTGTTTTGATATTCAATGGTTTCGTCGATTGTATGAATTTCATTAATTATATACTTGGTTTTCACCTTACGGTCTTGTCTTTTTTTGTGAACGAATTCGCCTATGTGCCACACAGCCGTTGAGCTGCGGAGGAGTGGGATTGAAGGGGGTAAATGGCCAATGGCATCAATAGCTAGATAACTGATCTGTGACGACGGCTTCTTACTTACCTTGGTCGGGTGGGTATTGAGGTCGTAAATGACAACAGGCTCAAGACGGCATGGAAGGATTGTTGAGCCGCATAGCCCTTCAACTCGTTTTGATGTTATGATATAATTTTACTGGGTTATAGGTGCAGAATGGAAGAGAAATAGGTGGGGCAGGCAAAGGGTTGATGCAGGTCCAAGGTATGTCCATTGAGCTATAATTCAATTTGTGCAATGGCGATTGGATGAACCAGAAGCCCTTTTACGCAGGAAACTTGTTCATTCACTGGTCATATCCCTGGAGATGCGGTATGTTGATTGTACTAGGCTTGGAAGTGTTCCGATGAATGCACGACTCTGCCCGTCATTATCTGGGTGATGTCACCAAAAGGCGGGGAGGATCCATGCGCGAGCACTGTGTTTTCTGGAGGAGAAAGACATAAAACATATGAAACGCAGTTGTTGTTAAAGTAGTGGTTGCGGGCGAAATGGCAGGAAAGGGAAGTCGGCGTTGACTGAGTTTCAAAATGGAAAATGCGCGTTGGGCACAAGTCCTCTCTGATCGGGGCCATCACCGGCTGTGTTTTGTATTTTGTATGTTAGAGAAAGGACGCCCGCTTCTCACCCTGGATCCGTGCCGATTCTGCAATAATTGCTCGGAATTGTACTTTTGTGCGTCCTTTTGCTTCAAGACCCTGCTTATGTCTTGAAGCTGACCGACCACCACCGCAAAGACCGCGTAACGAGCGTTCGTTTTCTCCTTTTCTTTCATCTCAACCAGCGACCCACCTTTCGCCCACCGATTATCACACGTCTTTGTCATTCTGCGCGGTTGAGTCAGCGGAGGAGGCACAGTCGGCGTCCCCACACGGGCTACAAGGTGAGTTGAACCTTGGTTCACACATTGCGTTCTGCAAGTACTGTATTCAAGTGCTCCAGGTTTGGTTTCCAGTGCTAATTTTGCTTTAATCCAATCAGTTTATTTTCGACAGAGACAAAGTCCGCGCGGGTGCCCTATCTGCGCCAACCTCGAGGCGTGCTTGTTCTAAACCAATTCTGAACTGCCATATACATTCCTGATCCCCCATTCCCCCGATTCCCACATTACATTGTGAGCTCCCCGGCTTCGCTGCACCTGCATTCAGAAAGCAGTTGATTGTTTCATTTGCGTCATTCGGCTTGCTTTGGCCTTTTGACTGCTTTCGTCTTGAACGTCGAAACAAACAACAATCGCTCAAACGAGCCCACGACCCCCTTCAACATAACCTGTACATGGAGGTCTCAGCGATACAGCCTGTGGTGTCGCCTGTGCCTAGCGCTCATAACGGACGCTCTCAGAACAAGGTCAGTCACTTTTTCCCAACCGTTATTTGCACATGCACCGATCGTTGCGTTCAACTTTGTCTTTGTACTTACTCTTTATAACTGCTATGTTGCTTGTGTAGACCCGTGGCTGCAGCACACATACGAACAAGCTTTCCTTTTCCCAAACGATCTCGTCACTCAAGGGCATCATTCGGATACCGAACCGCAGGAAGCTTTCCACACCCCGCATTCACTTCCACTCTCAGTCGCAAGATGATGCGGACAGCACCAAGTCCACCTCCAACCCCCATTTCACCTCCAGACCGCGGCCCACGCACGGCCTCTCGCACTCGCTCGACACGCAGGCCCATCTGCACTCGCGCATGCGGAGCACGGGTACTGCTGCGTCCAACGGGAGTGGAAATATCGACGGCATTATCTCTGATACTGAAGACTACGATAAACAACAAAGGCGGAGGAGCAACATCAAGAATGACCCGTATGCGCAGTTCTCGCGCACGGCAGAGGGCCTGAACTATACTTACAAGCCATATATGTCCCAGCCGATGCTTGGCGCTGAGCTCTCCCGGGGCACTGGTGGGGATGAGTTGGTCACTGGTTATGATTCAGAGTCTGGCTCTGCTTCTGGGTCGGGATATGGAGGGGGTGGTCGTTCGCCTGTTGGGACAGGTGAGGGTGGAGGGAGGACTCCCTTAGGGTTTTCGGCAACGTCACCACTAGCGCTGCCATCCCCATCGCCCTCTCCGACTCCAGTCTTATTGTCATCTCCTCCTGCTATACACCCGGCGACGGAGGTAGCCTTTTGTTTGGGTGGAAAAGTGGAAGATACGTTAATCCAAGTGCAGCACGGCGATCAGGGAGATGAGGGGGAGAAGGAGGGGGATATTAATGATCTCTATGATGGCAAAGCTGGAGGTTCTCTTAACAACGCCGCACCTAGCGACACGAACACGGACACGAACACAAACACGAACATTGGTACTACTGCTAATACTGCACAATCTACGACTCTAGCTCAAATTTCATCGTCTACATTTACACCTACGTCAACTATTCAAACTAATTCACATGCCCGCTCCAACTCACCCTTGCCATTATTACCTCTACCTGATGGACCCTCTTCGTTGACATCTGCGTCTACATCCGGGGCAGCATTGCGCCCGCGTAGCAGCAACGGCAGCGGTAGAACACCTGCACCCAGACGTGCGTTACCGCCTCCGCCACCTGAATCACCAATATCTGCATCTTCTTCTGCGTCAGCCGCCCTCTTTGTTGATCATTTTAACAGGAATTCCACAACGTTAAACAAAAGCCACCTTTCCATTCAATGCCCATCTCGATTACGTCCCCAGTCAGGCCGCCTACCTACAACACGCCCATGATCTCTTATTACTTCGTATATACCGATCCTTCCTTGCACTTCCGACGGATTGTTCAGCCAGAGTCCAGAAATCATGTAATTCGGCCTATCAGCTTTCTTCTCTAGGCAACATACAAAACTGGCCACCCAACACCGTCTTCTTCGACTTGCGATAATCCTTACCCCCGTGCCGACTATCTGGCACTAATGAAGCACACCATCTCAGAGCGAAAGCTTGAAGGAAAAAACTTGATGCAGCAGTATCGAGGTGCTTGTCGAGACAGCTATGAACTTTGTTGGGAAAGATGACGCACAGATCTCGAAGATCACTCCAGCCAATGTGCGTCAACATTCTTCATCTTCAATGGAAGCCAGCTGGATGCAAACATGATGGGTGTTATACAATACCAGTGTTAATTTGGGATGTCACTAGTACCCGACGTTGTGAGGAAATGCCTGAGTCCCAGAGAAATGCTCGACTCCACCTCATGGGCGGCATCTTGTGCGTGTTCCTCCTTTTATTACCCATCCACTGACAATGCCATAATAGTAAACCAGGAAAACCTGAAGAATGAGAGCAAATTGATTGTGCGTGAGATCATTGTCGAGCGCCCCCTTCGGTGAGTTTCCTTTTTTTCTCAACAAAAAACCCCTCCGACACAGCCAATGAATTTTTAGTGTATTTGTTCTCACTCCTCATTCCCGATATCCATCCAGTTGTGATTGTAATGATCTCGACATAATCCTCCACCTCTCCGTCTGCCATCCACACCATTAAACATTTCAATTACTCTTTCAACTTCCTCAGGCGTCGAGATGATTCCCCTCCGTTGGAACCAAACTTGTGAAACAATGGAGAAATTTGCCTGCGGGCATTACGCGTCGGGTGACACAACAAAAAGAAGTACGCGCGAGTTGGGCGGATTCCAATGGCGACACATCGATGATTCGCTTGTGTTCAAGGGTGTGCTGTTCAACAAGGACATCCACCTGCATATGCAGCGTAAACTCAGCTTTCAAATCCCGCCATTGTACATTACCGACTGCTCAACGACCGCTATACGGCGCATGCACTCATTCCAATCTAGGGCAATGGCGGGATTAGTGCCAAGGCCAAGGCGGGACCCCCACGTGTGATTGTGGTGACGTGACTACCCGTTCCAACGCGTCAGCACCCTTGTCGCCACCTGTCTCTCACCCCTCATCGAGTGCTCTCTGTTGCCGCTTTTTCGACGCCATCCACCAGCCACATTCCTATCGCAAGGAGTGACAACTCGGAGGATAGATAGGCAAGCATTGGGAAAAGGTATCATATTGGGTTCTGGGTGCGTCACTACTCTTCTTTTTGAATGTCCCCACCCTTTCTCGCAATGGCAGCCTAGAAATACTCATGCCTGGGCATACACTGGGCTGCTCATGCTTCCCTTTTGACAATCACATTGCTCTTATTACTCTTCTGGGGTCACCTTTGTTCGCATTTACATTATCACTACAGGTATGAATACACATTGTCGACTGGGGGCGCCCAGATGCAAATTAGTCTAGTAAACTACTGGGTTCAATAGGTTGTAAATCATCAGTATCGAGATCACCCGATGTAGCCTTTTCGTTTCCCCAATTGACCCACGTTTCAACATCTTTCCAATTCTCTTTAAAACGGTCCCGCAAGCCTGATCTCAGTGCTGCTTGACGTTGGCAATAAGCACTCATTCCTTCCATAGTAACGGAATCGACGTGATCCAGTTTTTGTCCATGGCCTTTCCACCAGTCGGCCTGCCATTCCAGGAATGCCGGCGTATGTCTCATTTCTTCTTGAATCAGAGTAATCTCTTCACTCCAGCGCATTGCGCGTGCGCAATTTTTACACATTCGATACAAAGAGCTTGGAAAGGCAAATATCAGACCCGCCTGAATCACTAGAAAATTACACACCTTCATGGATGCGCTCACCTTTGTCCTCAATCGCGGAAACATTCTCAGCAAGCCGATTGGGTATCCACTTTTGTTCTGTGCTTTCGTGCTCGCAATTTTGAGATGCAAGTCCTTTCATCTTGGATTGTAATCTAGAATTATGTCGGAATCGTTCAATACCGGTACAATATAATCTATCTCTTTTTCCAACCAATACACACTTCAACGTTACAAACTTCTATAAGAGCCGCTGATGTTAATCTACATCATCGTAGTCAATCCCTTGTTTGTTTCAATAACCGTCGAAAATTCTCCAATAATTGCCGCCAACGTACGATACCTTGCTAGAACATCGATTGCCTCGGGGGTTTGGTGCGACGAGATGTCACATTGATCAACGTGCGTAGCATCGGAAATCTGGGCGATTAGCCTTGTAATAAAATCCTCGACTAATCGTTCTCTAGATTGTTGGGCTTCGGACTGGCGCAATTCGCGAGCAAGGGCGCCTGAAATACAGCCTTGGTTAGCCGGAGTCTGAGCAGTAACCTCACACTCACTGGCCAGAGCATTTTGTGCATAAGCAAGGTCTTCGTCGAGCTGCTCACGAGCTGCTCCCTCATATTCCAAGAGAATTTCCAGCTCATTTAGGGTTTTAGTCCGCTCTTCAAGGGTCCTCTGCGCTGCAATCGCCTCGTCGTGCATTATACGAAGCTTTGCCTCGGACCTTTGGTAATCAAGAAGAATAGACTGGACGTCTTTCCAATAGGTAGCCTTTGTCGCATCTAGCTCAGTCGACAATTTATGGATAATTGTTTGAAAGTATTGATTCTGGGAGTCTGATGCATCTTGCGCCTGTTGGAATTCGGAGAGCAGTGTTGCATAGTCTAGCATGGAAGAAGTGAGCATCATCTTTGTCTCGTTCAATTCCTTTCTCTCAATTTCACGGTAATGATTAATAGCATTAATATGCTTCTCGTAGTCGCGTCTTATGTCTTGAAGGCCAGCACACGGCCCATTATGCATGTCTCGACAACTGACATGTAGTTGGTTTAATTCATTAATCTGGGACTAAACACGTCAACAGTGAGAACACAGAGGAAGGCAGAGAATTTTCTTACCTCTGTCTCCGGGATTAGGTCCGCCTGCTTATGCGATACTGACTGTACACTATCGGGCACTTGGTGGTCAAGTAACATCCGACTGTCGTTCTGCAATCAAACAGCCGCCACAAATATAACGAGTCAGATATCAACACATATCTTGGGAATACACGGACCAGGGAAACTTACTTGTTTCTCAACAGATTGACCAACAAGATATGTGGCCGCAGACTGGGTCCGGTGCATCTGAGACGCGTCCCTGTCCTCCAATCTTTTATTGGGTCTGTAACTCTATAGTGGTTAAATCAGAAAGATATAATGGCGCAGACAAACAGCATTTACTCGCCTTTGCGCGCTTAGAACGACGTAACTGTATTTAACGCGTCAGAATTTAACGTATTTTAACACAAAACGGACTTAACGCGTGTCTGCGGTCCTAACAACTTTGGAGACTGTGAGGGGGAGAAATCTGCGCCGTAAGACGTCGAAAGAGGATTTCGATTGACGCTGTGTGACATATTGAGGCAGAAGGCAGATAACAGGAGTTTTCTATCACGCGAATAAAAATCGAGTATGGTTGGGTGAGGTTCGGTGAGGAGGCGCCTAGCTCGATTTTATATTTAGATGACGAATTTCCATAGATGGAAAAAGCGTCTGGTCAAAGCGATTCATAGTGATACCCCGTTGATTTGCGTGAATTGCGTATGCTCTGAATGGAAGGCATTGTATGCTCTTGAAAGGCTTCAAGTTAGAAGTCGCGTCACAGTGCCGAGTGGCAATTTCACAGGTACGTGGACGGTTTTGGAACAAGGTTGGTTGTTTGGTCAATTATTAAATCTTGTTTCTGCGGTCACTTACTTCGATAGAGTGAGTCGTCGTCAGCTTTAGTTGTGCCTCTTCCCCGAGCAGTCGATCGGCTTTTCCAGGTACATTTCAGAGTGTGATATAAACCTAACGATTCGCCCTAATTAACAAGATTTTCAACTGTTGTATTCGAGGGTACCTGGATCTAGATACGCCCCCATGGCACTTCATTTTCTTAATCGAACATCAGTGATTGTGACACACTTATAAGTCGCTTATTAGGAAACATCATTCTTGGCAGTAGAACGGCTGACTGACCATGAGCTAGACATATTTAGATATTCATTTTAATCCTGAGAAATGTCTGACTGACTTGAAATTTGAGTCTGAACATATTACATAGTTGCACAGTAAATAACAAGCAATATTTAAATATATACACACTTCCTTCTTCCTTCGACTTCCCTCCCTTGAAAGAATACATCAACAAAGTGAAAGCAGCGCGCCGGTGCCAACAATCTGTGGAGTCAGTTGGGGTTGTTTGGCGTCGCTAATTTACAACATTCCTCCACAACGTGCTTTGTTTGATGGTAGTTTATAGCTAGCCTCTATTCGCAAACGTTTTGCTGATTAACAAAATGATGCTAACCTAATCGCTTTGTTTGTGAGATTTTGATTGCAACATTTTATCCATATAGAGTTATATTAGAGAGTTCGGAGCCCAAGCCCGTGTACATACGTACAATCTAGCTACGTAACCTTGAAGGAAAAAATCGAGACGTCATTGATAACCATGGAATCATTGAACTAAGATAAGTAGAACTGTGAGGCCAGCAGCGAGGGTGGCGCTGATAATGGTGTTGGAGGTTGCACTGTGAAAAGTTGCTGCAGCAGAGCTGGATAAAATTGCGCTCGATATGGATGAAGAGGGTGTGCTTGTTGGGTTGGTCACTGACGAGGTAAGAGTAACGCCCTGCAAAGACAAGACGACAGTGTCTCAGTCAGCGCAAAAACCAAAAAATATTAAGAGTAACACGTACGACTTTGAGGCACAGACTGCGCGAGAACGCGAGCGCATCTTCAAGGCTCTGACCGGAACAGGCCTGGTAAATACACAGAGTCGTGTTGTTCACGAAAGTAGGGTCTGTACAAAGACAATGTGTATCGGTCATAGTTATACATTTTCCGACGTCGGCATTGGTCACGCAAGGAATGGAGCATGCTGGTGCATCAAAATTGAAGCATCCCATATGATATTTGTATGTGTTAGCAATGAACAAATAAGGTGAGGAGATAGGGACTCACGGGGATAGCCGTCCCTCTGCACGATGGAGTTTGCACCGACAGTTACATATACCAAGGCCAGAAATGTGGAGAGACGCATTTCAAAAACGTATGCGAGAAACGACCCGGAAAGTGGATGAAATTAGTAAAAAAACACAGAGGCGAACTCGAAGGCGACAGCATCTATCAGACAAAGTCGCGCGCTTTACTTATACCTACATCCTGCAAGCTCATGAATCGCAGATCTTTAGATATGTACAGGGCGGAATACAGATGCCATGATGTAGAAAACGCATATCAAGATTCACCGTACCTGCTGAGATGTGCATATGACACATCGTAAACTGTATGATGTTAGACCAAATCTCAGATCTCAGATGTACCTTTACGGTTTTGATGATTCGGTTCCAACTAAGCGCGCCAAATTTGGCATACCAGGCATACCGTATGTCTATTGACTGGTCAAGTGCTTATAATCCGAAATTTGACGTTCCTTGCAATTGTAGTGCTGCAGTTCAACAACATTTTTACTTCTTGAATTACTTCTTGAATAATGAAATCGTCGACAGGACGTTAGGCCAAGATGTACAGAAGCCATACCTACTACTTATATGTGGAAATAATGCTTTACATGGAGTCAAACGCCCATGTCTGAAGAAAAGGTCCCTCCCGAGATCCAAACTTGTATTATTGACGCCATCGCCGCTTATAGCGACCAGTTCGTCCTCAAGCCGGAATGCGCGGAAACGTTGCGCACATGCCTCAAAGTCTCGCCTAGCTTCAGGTGGAGCGCGAAGCAGCACCTTTTCAGAACTGTTCGCCTTTCGGGGGACAATGAAGAGATGTTTCTCTCAAGAATTAAACACCTTCGAAGTCTTATTGATCTCCCAGACGTGAAACTCGGCATACTCAGCCACATTCAAAGTTTCCAAATGTTTTCGCCAGCAACTTCATTCTATGGCATTCCAGCAACCACTCTATGTGAAGAAAGCATTCAAGGCATAGAATTTATTTTGGGTTCCCTCCGTCATTCAGAAGCTCGGGTGCATACCTTCGAGTTTCACGGTCTGGCATTCTCTTCTTTGCCCTCTCGTGTTCTGCAATCCTTGCTCCATACCATTCAATCTCCTACATTGGTAGCGCTTCGGTTCTGCAACGTGCGAGATCTCCCCAGGGACATCTTAAAAAATACGTCGATATCAAATTTGACGGTTATTAACTGTGGTTTATCCAGATCTGCAAGCACTGTGGTTTCGAACATCAGTTTCTCACTTCCACGTCTCCAGATGATTGAAGCCTCCAGTATTCCGGTTGTTTGCAATCTCTATCCAGCATCTCAAGAAAGCATCAACGTTCAAGGACCTTGCCTCGAGATGATGTATCTACGGATTGATCAGACTTCTTGGACATTTCGGGATATTAACAAGGAATGCAACTCTTTGGTAAAACATTTCCCGTCGATAAAGAGTTTGTACATCGTATTTGATTCAAATGGTACGTTATTTTCGTATCCTGTCAAGCTCTTCGCGTTCATGATATCGGTTCTACAGATATTTTTCAACTTTTTTTGACACCAACACTGATATATTCGTCGAAGCTAAAAAAAATCAACCACTTAACTTTGCGCTACGGACCCACGGATGGTCGAAAGTCAATCGCGCCATTACCGATCAGGTTGTACCTGCGGCACGTGAACACGATTCTTCGAGCGTGGCCGGGAAACCTTCAACGTTTTACACTGATTTTGGACCATATATTCTTCTCCGCACAGGACGTCTCCGCTGGCCCGGTTGAGGCATGGTCAGTGCTGGACAACCTCTTGAACATGGATAGGTTTCCTCTTTTAGACGGCATAGACCTCTTGGCGCGGTATCCAGGCTCTGCGGAGTATCTCAGTGTTTACGACCAACAACTCGAGATAGAGACGGCGATAAAATTGGTACTTCCCTCTCTCGAAAATCGTGGAAAGCTTACAGTAACAGTTTCACCTCAAACTTAACTAGAATATACTATACACAAATACACATTATGCAGCGCAGACTTGTAGCAGTACAATCTAAACCTATGCCAAAGGAAATAAAACTTGATTAAATGACTCAGTCCTAGACCAACTACAAATCCCGGTACGAAAAGAAAATCAAGTTTGAGGACGTACGCACAACAACCCAACAAAATAGGTGTAGGCGCATGGTTTCCATATGGGCTGGAATGATATTACGGATTTCCTCCATCATCCTCCGATCCTCCTCGTCCTCCTAAGCGATCTGGGCCTCTTCCAGCGACTGCCCTCGGTTCGAGCTATGTCTCATGTACAACCTGCATGCGCAGAAACCTTGTCCAAGTAAATTACAAGCAGCGCATCCTGCACCTAAATTTCGGGACCCCTCGACCGCTAAGATCGGAGTGGAAATGAAAATCTGATCGTCGTCCGGGTTAGCAATGATATCCTCGTCTTCAACGAACGAAAAGAGACCGAAGCAATAGGAGCGGGGGTTTGATATCATTTACTAGAGCCGAGTCAGAGCCTATCACTTGTTGCTATCATTGAAACAGACCGAAACACCACGAAGAGCTGCCGGTGTAAAACTCGGACTCGTATTCGAGCTCGACGTCACGCCCATGAATTGACGGACCCAGCGCGCGTATTCTCTTTGTCCTTCTCATTCTCTACTGACTGTATGGTAAAGGTGCCCAAGCACACGAAGAATGATAGGCGCACGTGTCATTTTCGCTGACGTACTGTGTGCGTTTGATGCTATTGTTGGTACTAACGTTGCGGGAGGGCGTCGGGTGAGGGAGAGGAGGTGCGTTCAAGATATCAGCGCTGGATCGACGACGACGCGGGGAAGATATAAAGACGTGCAGAGCTGGAATTCTTGGTGGAAAAAGCCTGTTTATGAGTTGAGCTGGGAGGCACGCAATGGTCTACGTCCCCGCGTGTTGGAGCTGTCGTCGGTGTGCGTGGAGTCACAAAGGGTGTGGATATAAGTGTATGCATAGGCATAGGTAAATAGGCGGCAATAGAATGACCAGCGTTATGTGGCAGCCTCTGAGTACGAAATCGTGATTGCGCAGACCTCCATAACGACAACAGCTCGCCACAACCCACCCAGGCATCCAACCACCTTCTCAAACCCTGTCGGATGTACTCGTGAGTTTTACTGACCGTAGATCCGTCCCATGTCGTGTCCATACCATCATAAAAATAATCTGAAGGAGGGCGAGCGTGTATGCGCACGACGGTAGGACGATCGAGCCCAACGTATGTGACAATACCGACGCACCTTGATAACACACATCCCATATGCACATGTCCCTTATCACCATGATCTTGTCTCCGGTCTCCAGTTTACCTTGCTAAAAATTACAGTTGGAGTATGAGAAAAACAAGTACCCATTCGCTTTGTGTGCAGGTGTGGGTATGCAATGCGTTAGGAGGATGGGATATGAGTGTGGGAAGTGGCTGTGTTGCCAAACATCCTATGGGGTGAGACCCAAAGACATTAGTACTGGTTGTTGAGGATGCTTAAGAAATACGACATAGTTTAGTATCCAGAATATGTCAAGCTGTGTTAGATATGTCTACACTAGGTCCTTCCCCTCTTTTGAGACGTCTCCACACAGATCAGTAATGGTGACATTAGTGTGACCATCAGCGTTTGCCGCCCCGGCAACACAGCCACTCCCTTGACCTCAAGGGAGGGGTTGTTTTGTTTTCTCGGTAAGCTCCGGTGGATGCCCCCTGGGTGAGACTTGTACATTGCGCAATCATGCGCAATACTTGCCGTCGTTTCCCACGCATTTGTTGCGCGGCTCGCCATTCGCCTCAAAGAATCAATAGTATGATCTGAGTGGTAGTAAACAAGTGAGTCGTCAATACGGCAATGAATGCCATGTACAGAAATTCTACAAGGATATCTTCCAGAAACTCGGACAAAAGACAGAATTATGTGCAGTAGAGTGAAATAGCATGAATGACACGAAGGAAGTACACCTTTGAAGATGGCTTTTAAAGAGCTCGCTCAATAAATATTATGGCTCGCTGGAGATATGCTAAGCTCTCTGAGTCGAATTGTGAGCCTCGCAACAAATGCGCGGTAAACAAATGCAAATTACTCAAAAATATTGCGCCAGCATGATTGCGCGGCTCGCTCATAAATGTACAAATCTCACGCCATAAACATCCACCGTGACAGCGAGACGATCGCCACTCTCAGAACAAAGGAAGGAGGCTTGTCGCTTCAACTAGTACGTAGCTGTGGCAGTTTTAACAAACATTGAATTTGGCTAACTCGCACGATTAATTAGGCACATTTACCCCTATTCAGGTGACTATCATGGCCCATATCCATGTGCGGCACCATAGGGCTGCAGCGCGTAGGGGGTATAACATCATGAAATTGCTCTTTAAAAAATGGTGTATACAACTTCTCAAACCACGAGGTGTTGCACACCAATAACTACATATACAGTATAACATATGACGAGAAAGGCCCACTGAACCTGGGAAAGAGAGAGAATACACATCTCACTTTAACTCATCTCCTTTGACCGAGATGCTGGATGGTTTAGTTATTGACTTTAACCCGGCGCACGGCAACTGTCGGAAGAAGATTAGACAAAGATATAAATGTCAGGAAAGTTTAAAAGTTTTTCACCTTAATCGTCAATCTGTGTTGGGCCAGTTCATCGTTTCTCTCCTGCTGCGCCTTTGAGAGGGTCTCACGGCGGTTGTACAGAGTCGTGTCAGACAATCGTACGCTCGCAGTTTGTACACCACTCATATCGGCCTGAGAATTATGATATGAGTCCATTGATATGAATAAAAAATGGTGGTATACTCGTACCAGGTTCCCTGCGCCGTCCACGTTTCGTGTCCTCAAGGTAGAAATCAATGAACCTAAGAAGTCAATGATTAAACCCTTTCCTCTCATATGCGTGCAAAGTTCTTGAAGATGGAAAATGAGATTGCGAAGTGTGAGGAACACCGTATGATAGCCATTTTGCGAGTGCACGGCCGCCCCTTGCGGTGGTTCTGTTCCTTGAGCCTTGACCTCGAAGTGATGCTCTTCTGCTTTACCAAAATTCCCATGATCAAGCTGGGTACTGAGTTCCTCGATCACGGCTCCGACCGTCGCCGCCGTCGCACGTTCTTCTAAGAACCGTTGTGTTTCTTGAGCAAGGATATCTTAAAGCACGACAAGTTAAGGTTGCGTCACCGTGACAAACATTTAGCTTACCTTCCATGCATCTTCGCATTGTGTCGATATTCTTGTCCGTCTGCTCTCTAGAGACAGTCTCGGACTTTAAGCGCATGTCAAGTCCATGTTGGATCTTAGCTTGCTCCGCGATGAACCTCCTTGCCTCTTCAACCTCAACTGCCAAGCTATGAATCTTCGCTTCGGACCTCCAGTGTTCCGCAAATGCATGCTCCACCCCCTGCCGATAAGCTTCTTTAATTGTAGTCAGCTCAACCTTTGCTTGTTCGAGTAGGGCCTCGGTCTGTTGGCGCTCTAGGATTGATGCTTGCGTTACCTCGTGGTATTCGGTGACCATCTTGTCATAATCAAGCATAGAAGAAGCAAGCATCATCCTCACATCCTCCAACTCTCCTCTTGTTTGGTGGAGGTCAAGGCTGACAGCGTGAAGACGGTTTTCATACGCGTATCTCAACGCATACATCTCCGCAGAATCTCCGACTTGCGCGGCACTGATTACAGTGTCTCCCGGAACGGCGGTATGTCCAGCTACACGATGCTGCTGCTGAATATTCTGTGCAGAGCAGGGAACTGGGGCCCTTTCGCTTTCCTGATTCTAATTTAATATATTGTTTTGTAGTTCATGTTTTCAAGTAAGCTTACCTTATCAATGATTGGGCTGAGAGCTGATTCCTGATGCCAGCGATCAACCTATCAATGTCACCACGGAGACTGGATAAGATACTAACCTGTCCCTCGAGCTTTTGAGACGCAGATCGAATGATCCTGACCGTCGATTTACTTTCGGGTGTCTGGTATCGAAATTGTATCAGGAAAGTGTTAAGAACGTCTAGTATATGATACTGACATCATGATGTGTCATCAGCGCAAGAATCCCATCCTGTGATTAAATATCAACGTCCAATGCTTCTGGAAAAGAAATAATTCGCTTACTCTTACGGCCACGTCGTCAGATGGGCGTATCTATGTCGCAAGAAGACAAGGTAAGTTTTAAAACGTTTTGAGCGGATGCGTAGAGCGCACATTAGATGTTATTTCAAGCGTCGGAGTTGAAGGAGGCGTGTAGATTGGACTCCGAGTCTCATCCACCATGCGCAGGGTGGACGTAAAATACGTGTCAGTGTTTGGTGTAGACATTAGGATGATTCAAAGGTGTTAGCAAAGAGAAGTAGATGAAGGAATAGGATTGAATACAATGAAACGCGATACAGGACACTCTCGAGGCGCTCGACTATATAGAAAAGATGTAATCTGCGACAAATGGAGATATTCAGCGTTTATAATTGCGTATAGGTGCGCCTCTAGGTCCAAAATGTGACCGGATACGGGTGCGCTATTATGGAACAAAGGAAATGCTTAGCAGGTCCCTGTGTACCTCCAGGATTGGACGATTAAGGTACAATGTGATGCCATCAAAGCCACATGTGTGTGATCGCCACAATGCGTACACCATGTTCAAATGCAGTAAAAGATATGTGTTGTCGAGTATTACAGATAAGTAGAGATCCGTTGTCCAAAGATCATGAATAGAGGTACCATCTGAGAGTCTCAGGTTTGCAATCAGTGGCACCCGCAAGTTTCTCTGTTTCGGATCCCGATGAGGGGACCACACACTTTACTATCTGAATCTGGAACGAACGTACCTTACTGACTCGCCAACGCTTTATCAAACATAGGAACAATAGGTATATGAGTGAAATCGACTGCCAAGTGCTCAGTTCATAGCAGTTTTGGGTGAACCGCAAACAACTATGTACACTCTGGGAATGATATTTGTCGAGGCTGTGTGTTAATTACGCCCACACGAAGAGATCAGGTTTGTTTCATCGTCAATGACTCTACAGTATTTCAGGGAAAGCAACTTACTTAACTTCCGCCACTGTAATAGCCTGCACCGCTGCCACTGCATAAAATCAGTGCCCCTGGGATTTTACTCTTCTTATCCGCAGTCCTATGATCCGCTTTAGACCATGCTATCTATGATTTGAAGTGAGGAGATGATTTTACTTTCCATATTTCACAGTGGAACAGTGGATTTTTCAATGTTCAGTATTGCGGCGTGGGTGTTCGAGTAGTGCTGCGGTTACTTGTGTGTCCCATGACTGTGATGCGCCTTGTAGTTGATGGTCTCGCATTTCCCGTCTGGTTGGATATTTCTTCATTCGTTTGTTACCGTATATCTGGTAAAGTAGCTACATTGTGTGTCTATACCCACCCAATTCTTCAAACTAACAAGCCCTCAATCTCACATCTCATCGCCATCAGTGTCCCTAATTGTCAACGCCGCGGTTGCGCACCCTCCCTTTGCTCCGAATCAATTCACAGGTTGCTGCTGAAGTATCCCAATCAGAATTGTGAAGAGTTTAACATGCTGACGCTAACCGATTGTTAGGAACATTAAAATTCAGTATTCCTCATACTGAGCGAAGTGAATGATTGTTATATGTAGGATAGTAGGTCTGTGGTATCTGGCGATGTGAAAATAAATATATCCCAATGGATGTACGATAGTTCCGCGTAGATCTGGCTGAAAATTGAAAGAGTTCGGAGATCGATGGGCGGAGGCTATGCAAAGCAAATCAATTTCATACTGAACACGGAGGGTTAATATTTAAAAGAGTGGGATACATTGCTCCACTGTAAACCCCAATTGGTCCAGTTTACTACTCTGCAATGTCGGAAACGGTATGCAACCTCCCTATCCATACTATGATTAGAACGGTGAGCATACGCACGGTGTCAATTAGTTATAGTGTGTAATTCATGACTTAGAAACTTGATGCGAGATTGAGAGAACTCCAACACATACGAGAAATTTACAAAGAAGAACTGCAATCAAAACTCTTGGCTTTCGAAAAGGTTAATTCATGTGACCTTCATCGTCTTACCCATGGTTTCATGTCCCATTTAACAGATAGAAAAGGAGTTGGTCGATTGCAAGAACGTAGGAGCCACCTGTACAAAGGCCTATCCCTTTTCTGATAGCTCTAGCTAGAATGTCACAAGCATCGAACATGTCATCAGAGTTACCGAAGCTTTCGGTATTGAAGTCGGAAATGTGCGTTTGAAGTTTCTTGTTGCGTCGAGCATAAAGATTTTGCTAATGTTAGTGATTTTCAGGGTGACGTGTCCTTCAACAGCGGTTACGCGGAACAGTACGCAGACCAATTCGACGCGGTTTGTGCTTTTACAGAGAGGAAATGATTAACTACTGACATCCGTAATGGAAGTTAAAAGCTTTGATCATTCGTCACGCACGATGTTCACTATGTTCATCGATCATCAAACATTCGTCACTGTCAGTAAATTTTCTCTATTCGACTTTACGGCTGAATCACTAACTGCCAATTAGTTCATTCGAATGCGGACATGGGTGCTGCAATAGATGCATATCTCAATATGAAAGGAAATGGAGAGGATTCAGACGAATATATCTCTGTCCAAATTGTGGTAGAAGAGGGAAAATAGGAATGGCTAACACGGTATTGCGTGAGCTCATGGAATTTATCAACACCACAGACGGACAGACTATGGGATAGTATCGTTGCCAATTCATGTACGAGAATAAAACATAATTACTTAATGCCCATACCTTGGCCCATACCCTTAGCATTCCAACGTGGAATTCAACGTTCATGTGTCATATCGAGTCCCGACATATACTAAGCGTGGATTTTGAAGCTTGAAGAGTGGTGTTACAAGTAACACGCCACCCAATCCTCAATTGTGTATTTTTCAATTCAGAGTTTGGGTACCAATAGGAAAGATGTACAGGTAAGATCAAAGAACGGTTTGTTATCCCATTTTACATTTAAATTACCCTTGAAAATCAGAGCCTTGCTGAGGCTTAGGAGGGATACTAATAGTTGTACATAATTCTTGTAAAATAATCTGACCATTTGTGCGCAGTGGTCGAAGGTTGGTCGAGTTAGTCGAAAGGGGAGGTCTCTGTTTGGTCCAGAGGGTCATTGGCAAAAAACGTACCTTTCGCGATGTCGAAGGAATAATTAGGCTTTGTTTGGGAAAAAGCTTTGCATCAAACAATGTACCTTCACTCCTTGCCCCATCGCAGACACCGTTCTACTGATCCACAGACGTTGACAACGGGCAACGCGACGCGACGGGAGAGTCGCAGACACGTACAATAGTGAGTGCTTATCTGTGGGATGTACGCCGAATGCTGGCACCTCTCCGAACAACCCCCAGACGTGTGTGCACCACGAATGCGACTGCGAATGAGGAAGACAACGGCGGTGACAAGGTAAGCTGAACTGACTTGACATGTCTTTCAGTGCTGACGGTGGGTGCACAGCTCTAACGACAAGCTGACGCGCTGGGTGATGCACATCGGACGGTGAGTGCTGTGTACGGTGTCCACGACTCACCTCGGTAGACTCCACATTCCACTCTGACACTATTCCGGCGCCATAGACAGCGATGAGAGGGAGACGACGGCAGAGAGGGTTAGTTGAACCATTGCGACGTGTCGTTCAATACTGACGTCCCATTGCACAGCGACCATGGCAAGCTAACCCACTGCCTAGTGAAGACACGAGGGTGAGTACTATGCACAGTGAACACCACTCACCTTGACAGTCTGCCTGACGCGCTCATCACCACCACCACCATTTCTTCGCGTCGTGCACGACTCCCGCCCCCAAACCTGACCCTCTCCCGCAGAGACCGACTGGACACGCGATCCAAGTTGAACGAGCGCGTGATGGGCAGCCAGGGAGGTGCGCTGTGTAGGTGGTTTTGCCATGTGCCTCTCGCAATCCCGTGGACCTCTTCGTCGTTCTACGCGTCGGTTTTTCGTGTTTCGCCGATGTACACAAGTGTGAGAGGACGCGGGCGGCTTTCCGTGGCTTTTGAAAAGGAAATTGAGATTTGATTTGAGCATACATTACTCATGTATTTTATATTTACTCACTTGGGGACACAATTTTGGAATTGAACTCGACAGGTCAAGCTACACCTCTTCTGACACCAATCTTCTCCGCGCTCTGCAGAATCTAGGGTGTCACCCCCACTGACGCACCGGGGACGATACCTCCCTCTTCAGTAATGGCGGTCGCTTCGACGATGGCCCAGTCCAGAGGCTTGGATGGGTCCCCGTGATTGCGGCGGAGGGAGTAGTAGCCGTATGTGAGATCTTGTGGAAACACTATTGGTTCATTGGGAATGGAAGTGAGTGGGGTGTCGGAGAAAGGAGGTACAAAGAAAAGACGCACTGAACAAGTGTTTATCTGCAAACACAATCCTTCCTGCATTGATTCCCTTTGCTATGTCTTTTCCGACCTGATGGGGGTACCGCCGCGCGATCCTAAACGTGTAGTCGTGAAGTAAATGTGAGATGAAGCGTACATATCGAATCTCGCCCATCTGTCCTCCACTTAGGGCCAACACTGGATCCTACGAAAAGGTTGAACTTTTTCTTGGTGGCAGGATCGTCTTGTAGGTTGTTCGCTTCTATATGGTTTGCGATTGGCCTGGAAAATGACACGATTTCACTTGAATTGTCTCAGGTAGTGATGATGGAAACACGTACAGTTGGAACGGTCTTGGGGTATCCAACATTTGTGAAGCCAGACCATCCAATCTGTTCGCAGAATAACATTTGTCTGAGATGTAAGACAGGGCATCAGAGAGTAGCTGTACAAACATAATCATCGTTCTACGAAAACATCGTCAGAACATGAGATGACAGACATTCAAGTAACACGCAACATACATTGAAAAGAGGGGCCAACTCTTCTGCGGTCATCAGCCTCTTCAGCAAGGCAGGTCTTCGGACACGCTTGCGCAGAGCAGCAGACGCCCCTGTGCTTCAATGCAAGTCAGTAGAGATTCCCCACTACACTTACCCCGGGATGCAGATGTTTGAATCTAAGTACATGCTAGATGGAGACAAGGAGGCGAGCTACTCCCCAATATATCGACTCGATTTTGACGTGCTGGGATACATATTCTCGATGAACACAGACACGCTAGGTGAAGGGAAACAGAACTCAACGTTCCTCACTCTAAACATTCTACGCTCATGCTCACAAGTATGTCGTCAATGGAGACAACTAGCTTGCGGATCCTCGACATTGTGGGGACGAGTCATCCAGGTAGACTTGTTGACGCAGAGGGAGGCTTATTGGAGGGATTGTGTGATGCGCAGAACGGGAGATGCACCATTATGCATATCGGGCACAAGGTGGATTTACAACGAGTTGGTATCATGCGATTACTACTGGTGCCGGAAACATAGCTCATATAGTCGGGTTTGAGTCGCTGATGCGCATAGCTGGGCGAAGTTGGCGCGCCACGTGTCGTTGGTCCACGTAAGTAGTTGTTTGCATCGTCACCGTGTAATAGTCTTATCGCGAGGCTAACCGTGCAAGTTCAAGGTAAATATAAATATAGTGAAATGGAAAGGTGCTTGGATGAGACCATACCGTCTCCTAGGGTCTTTTATTTTTAGCGCACCACGTCTTTGCATAATGTTCACGTTACACATCCGTGTCTCCAGACTGCACCAAACTTGAAGGTTTTTTTATTCAGGTCCATAATGAAATCTTACTTCACAACAAATCTTGGTATGATTCTACTTTGACAACTTGTAATCTGTCTTGCTAACCGTACAGCACAACATATAGAAGGAGTGGGGATATAACGATAGAGATACAGGACAAGGTCAATTCCAAAACGCCCTCACGATTTCCACATTCAGTAATCTTTTCCCCACTAGGCGGCCTTGCACAAGTGCTCGTTCGTGTTACTCTTTTTGATTTGATCGTGAATTCTCTGGGCCGGTATGCGACTCGCTGAAATCTGACAAGTAAACTCTGTGCTTGCTTCCAGGTCGGGGCAGCGTTACATTCCTTGGGGCCTTGGATTATTCTGGTCAAGAGCATGTTCTGGGGCATGCATCGAATATGGAATGGGAGATTCCGCCAAACAGGTCCCATAATTCCATTTAATGTCTTCATCTTCTGTCCATTGCCAAGGTTATCCTGAATGTCATACACCGCATACGGAATGATTGGCAGTAGGACACGCCTGTTTTGTATGATCTTTGGCTGTACAAGTATTTCACCACAACGATTGCTGTATCGTTTTGAGTTGCATCTCTCTCTATAAACTGGCAGAGAGGTTTTTCCGCTTGGCTTATATGTAGCATGACATTTTGGACAGACTGCGTATATTGTGGCTTCACTGTCAAGTCGAAACATCAATGTTTGGGTTCTCACATCACGGGGAAAAAGTGAGAGTAAATTGATGAAATATGGTGTCAGTCGACCATTCCCAAACGCTTTTTCGGCGGTTCCCTGTACAATGAACGCGCACATTTCGAAAAGCCAGAAGCATCCACGTCGTGGTAAGCCAAGTATTACATTACACACGACCACCATCAACGATGCGAGCTGTATGATAGGTGACGTCCCTACAAATATAGGTTCAAAATGCCGGTCTTAAAGGGCGGAACTGTAAGACTCTGCTCTACATGAATGTAGAAGGGAGACTTACCAGTATTATAGTCTGACTTTCCCTGGCGTAAACGTTCGTATTCCTGACGTTCAACCGAGGCCGCAATCCACGACCTTTCAATATCGTTCGTAAGTGACACGAGTTCATCGATGTCTGTGTGCAGTGCCTCTCGCATGGCTATAATGGATGGCTCTTTACGGAGAGCGCTGGTTTGTGCCGTATGGAGCACTCGGGATGGTTGCTCTACAGACTTCCGAATTTCCGAACACTGGTGAAGGGAATGCTCAATCTCATGAGCCGGTGGATAATTAATGGGAGCTTTGCCGATGCTTGTGATATCTTTGAGTAGGGCCTGGACATCTCTGCGCGCTAGGCTGATATTATCTATCAGACGTTTTTTATGGTCGGCTCTGTATTTGGCTTCTCGGGTAAAGGATGAAAAGGAAGCAATGGGGTCACTCGGGGATATGTTGTCTAATTCCAGAGCTATTCGGTCTTCTTGTCTCTCTATAGCTTCTCTTTGAAGCTTCAGATAGTTCAGGCCTTGCTGGTATTTCTCCTCCCTTGCCTGATGGTCCTTGTAAACACGGCATGACAGCGTGACCCCATTCGGATCGTTTCCACAACCCCGAAACGTGCAGTGACACACATATACTGGAGGCATATGGCGAATCAGATAAAAAAGACGAGTTTTCTGCCGTTGAAAGTCCACGCGGTTTGAGGTCTTTTGTGTCGCCGGAGAAAATGGTAGGCCTTAAAACCTTTGAACACTCTCAGTTTTGCTTGTATTTCACCACAATCAGGCAGCCTAAAAGGAAATCGAAACCATGGATACTACTACAAAGCTCAACACTGTCACTTTTGCTTGTATCTCACAACAATCTGGCAGCCTAAAAGGAAATCGAAACACAATGAATGTGATACTTACAGTCAAAAGATATTTATGGATGACACAATGACTGAAGTCGTAAAAGGAAATTTATAATTGAGCCGGTTGATCGGTTGCGGGTAACCCGAACACGACACTATGCAGTGATTTTGAGAATAGAGAATACAGTGTGAACAAAGTCAGAAAATATTGCAGTTCTGTGAGTGCGAGGGTCGGATCGTCACTAAAAGTGACGAAGTCGGAAGATACGTGAGCAGCAGAACAAGCATTTCAAACTCCGACACCGCCCACTGCATCAATTGGTACCAACGCGCCCCTTCAACCAGATCCGGGGTTAAGTCTATTCCTCGAATCTCGAACGCTGGTTGGCATTCGGTTCATGGCGGTCAATGTTATAAGTAGCTCTGCGGAGGGCTCATGCCATCGCTTTCCCTTTTTCTTTCGACTTGTTTCTGTTTCGCTTTTAAGTCTCGACTCCCACCGCACCACGATCGTCAGTTGTAACCCCGTACTCCACCCAACAAGTCCGGGTTCGACCTAACTGCCAGAACTCTCACATATTTTTTCAATCTACGATGTGCGTAACACCACGTCTGCGCAATGTGCAGCTCCCCCCAACCTCGACGTCACATAAAGACTTGCATTGAAGCACAGGGGTGTATGAAGGCAATGCAGACCAAAGGTGAAGACCAAAGGTGAGGCATGTTCGCTTGTACACGTTGATCGAGAATTGTAGCCCTATGGTACCCAATCACAGTACATCGGCCATGAGCTTAGACATGAACCACCTCGGAAGCGTCGATAACTGGCCCTTAACAGCCCCTGTCCCTGAAGGTCGGCAATGCTACGCCGATTGCTATTTTTTTTTCGGAAAAAAAAAATTCCCAGCACGAGACTTATATGATATATACACGACTACACGACTGACAATGGACGCGCGTCACCCCTGCATACTGGCGGTAGGAGTTAAGGTAAAACCATGAATAATTAAACTGACGTCCACACATAAGATAACGGAACGCAAAACCATCAATTTTGAGGGACCAGTCTCTGAATCCCGCAAGCCGTATAATAAAATAATACACCGAGCTATCATACAACTATGATATGTAGGAGAAATCATGACATCATGTCGTCTGTTATAATAATCCAATATATAGCATGGGTGGAATAATGTAAGTGCAGAGAGGAAACAGGGTCATGATAACTCACAGCACCCTCCCCAAGTCTCCCGCTTCCAACCTGTTGCCCTTGTTTCCGTGTCCATCAGCTTCCGACATTCCGATACCTCCCGGAGGGCCTTCCTTGGTCAGACCAACTCCGCCCTGCAGACCCCTGCTGGGGTCCATGTCCACGGTAATCTCACGTCCCCCAGGACCGGGTTTCACAGCAGCCCCAGTCGCGAACCCGAACCCACTTTCAGGAGGCAGTGTATAGCTATCGCTGGGTGGCGGTGGAACGCGACTCGAAGCCCGTCTGTAACCCTGAGTGCCTTGGAGATCAAGTTAGGCATGTTCATCATCGTTTGAGGAGCTTGGAGACCTCCCGCACCCGCGTCGCCTCCGAATCCTGCTCCAACACCGGGGGCAGCCGTATACCCAGGGACCGCCTGTCCATTGACGCCATTCGGCTGTCCGGCGTGCTCGATTTGCTTCTCTTCAATGGCACCACTCGCGAGCGGCTTGCGTGCCTGGGCCGCCTTTGTTTGTTCGACAAGGTCGTAGCGTGATGAGTAACCAGCAGGAGCCCAGGAGCTGGATGTCCAAGGCTTGAAATGTGGCTCATTGTACATCTTTTTTCTCATAAATTTTGACTCCGATTTCATTCTCCGCTGACCGCTCCCGAAGATCTGGGGCCGAGATTAGAAAATCAGGTCACCTCAGAAGGTCTGGCTTGCGAGACTACCATTGCCAATTGATGCAGTGGACGGTGTCGGAGTTTGAAATGCTGCACTCCGTGCCACTCCGGTGAGGCAGACCGTAGCACTCAGCTGCAGCATCTCCGGTGATGCAGACCGGCGGCACTCCAGTGGTGCAAACCTGTCACCTATGTCACTTTCAATTCAAACTCAGCAAGACACACAGTCGGATTCGCAACAGCGACAACACACAGGTGCAAAAGCAACACGGACATCCAAGGCAGATGCGCGACCGCGACTTCGATTCGATGATTGTCAACGAGCCTCCGCACCAGCAGCAGCAATGCTGTCCTGTCGCGTACACTGTTCCATCAAGAACGTTTGAACACAAGCCACGGACCAATGGATGACACGAAGGACAAAGACTCAACCTCCCAACTTTCACACCACCAACCCACCCAAAGCTCATACACACATCTCTACACATCAACCCTAACGTATTCGGCGCCCCAAACCCCCCAAAAAAGCAGGAAACAATGTAAATGGCATACAAACATCCTCCACGTACGTATCCTCTTCGAAATGCTTCACTACAAATTTCATTTCCGTCTGTCTTCTGGACATTGGGCGGGGCCGAGAAACTTTGGGCTAGTGCCAAGGAAGTATGGAAACGAGAGAAAGCTGTTGGAATGAGCGACATTGCGGTATTGAGGCGGAGGCGAGGAACCGGAGGTTATGGAATCGTCAACTCAAAAACGTCTGGGGGTCGCTTGACCGATGTTGTGGCATCTATAAGGGTTAGGTATTAGTGTATAGAGTACGATATAACAGTTACTTGGGTGTACGATGCTTGTATTTTACAGAAATATTATTAGATGTATTGAGCCTCAACATTTACAAAGCTAATCCATAGCCACTACAAGCTAATAAACTCCTTTAAAACCTTTTATTTCAGGGCTGTTGAACGCGTCTGCAATGCGTCTGGCCTAAGGCTCCTGCCCTGCACGACCATCACGTCAGTAGTGCAGATGCTCTCACGGTTGCATATGCATGGATCCACGCTGAATTCTCTTGCATGCGGATCTTCTTCCCATATCTTCCATTCTCGTAAACCTCTCCAACACCCTTTTCCGTGGGGTAAATCTGCATTCTCATTCCGTTCCAAATTCATACATCCCGCCAATGTACCAAGAGAATGCGCGTGCAGCAACCTTCGTATTTTATGAGCCAGATTCAGGATCATCTCCGGTGTGCATGGGTTTCTACATCGGGGAGGACATTGGTGGCGTGGATGGCATATAGCTTTGGTGGCGTTGGGTGTAGTTTGGAGAACGAGTTGTGGATTCATGGCCGACACCAAGTTTTCACGCTGTAATCGTGCAAACGTCGAAATATACAGATGTCAGAGATAAATCCGAAAACATATTACACACAGGACTCAGGATTGTGTAATGCATCATGCTCGTGAGTGTAATAGAAATTCATGAAATTTGGAAGTCGATAATACTATATTAATTATAGGAAGTGGATTCTTGATCCTCCACACCCTAAAGGAGTTAATCTTCATCTTCCTCTCCGATAAATGGGCGAGGGCTAGTGGGTCTCAGCACTCTAAATTCTGTTGCTGAGAGCTCGTCCAAGAAATCAGAGTCGTAATAATTGATGGGCTTTCCAACAGGTGCCGGTGCTGCACTGATTGGTCCATAGCTATCATGATAACGGCGAGGTCTTTGTTGTGCCCCTGGCAAGCTATTGCCATTGATATTTGTTGTTCTACGGCAATCATTTGCCATCTTTATAACGCGTCGTAACTTTTTGTTTCGCCACAATTTTCGTCTTACAAGGTAGCCTTGTCCTCTGGGGACGCTGGTATCCGTCTCGTCAGAGCTGTAGCCATACTCTCCGAGGCATTCGATGGTTTCAAGTACTGGTGCGTATGCTGGATCTATTTCGGCACGTGCTTTTACATCGGCTACACGGCGGTTGTAACCCTACATTGTGTAAGTTTGCTTCGAAAAGAGGTTCATAACAAGGATTGATTTACATTATATCGCCGAGTATTTTGACGGACGGCTTTATTTTTTCTTGCTGTGCGTTCTTGACGCTGTGCTTCGGATTCCCCTGCTTTCGACAATGCTAGAGAGAGATGGGCTTTCAAAGAACCAATTCGTTGAATAAAGTGAGTCGAAACTTCCTCCCTGTGATCTTCAAACTCAGGATTTTCAGCGACAAATTTTTCAGTGAAGTCTTCAGCCAACAGTGCATTGTAAGAGCATTTCGGCTTTTTCCAATATGGTCTAAGGAAGTCGATGGAAATATCCTCAAAATCCATTGTGCCTTCTTCAAAAGCTTCGTATTCTTCCTCGGTAATAAAGTGGCCATTTTCATAGGCAGTTGTGATGCTGGAATCCTGCTTAATTTCCAAAAGTTTATTCATGTAGCAACGGACTTCTCTCTGTATAACGTTTAGTTTGATGCTCAAAAAAAATTTTGGAATTAGCACACCGTTAAATCATTTCGATGGACTGTCCGCGGACGGGGGGTTGGAGACTCGGCTCTAAAGGGACTATTACGAGGTCTTGTTGACTTTGATCTCGTGTCTCCACGAATTTGGATTACAAGTTCAGAAAGCATGGCTTTGATGTCGGAATTTGTAGTTATGGCGTCCTCTTGCAAAAACGGGGACGCTAGAGATTGACTCGTGTCCCTAACCATATGAGAGTCTGACCTTAATGATGTATGCGAGTTTGAAAAAGATTGTCCTGCAGTAGGGGTGGACTGCCTCGAAGCTAGGTAAACACTGTTCCTCTCCGGAGTCCTTGAGTATCTGTGCGAACCGGGTGGTAGAAGAGGCGGGGATTGTTCACGACTTGAACCCTTGCGGGACGGGCCAGCGGCGACATGGGGACATGGAGCAAACCTGACGCCGCGTGACTGAGCATAAATTGAAAGTTTGGTGATCCATCAGCCCGGAATTCTGAAAGTAAAGAATATGCCTTACTAAACCGGCGCTTTGCGATGATGATAAGGACGTGGGTGGCTGAAAGCCTGGGCTAGCCTATGAAAAATATCTCTGAGACTCTCTGAGAAGACAAAAGACGAGACGCAAAGCATACAAGCATATGGTCTAGGACAGGTGTCCTTTCTCGTTCTTTACCCTTTCCCTTGTCAACACGATTGGGGTGACCGTGTTCAGATGTAATAGTGGTATTATTCTCTACTTCATAGATATCCTCGCTCTTTTGAGCATTTGTAAGTCTTTCCACTTCGCGATTGAGTGTCTAATTAAAAGATGATCAGAATGCGACACACTAGCATTGCCGGGAAATAACGAACCACTACCATTGATTCTTCTTCTGCGATATCCTTGGCTTGCTGTTCAACTATCTTGGAAAGCTGCTCACATTGACTACGAAATTGTTCCAGTTCATTTTGCACAGTATTTTGTGCAGTTACCAACTCCTCCTAAAATATTTTATTATCCATGAATACAGCAATTCATCATCATCATTGCAACATACCATCTTCCTTGCTTGATTATCCAGTTCCGTCTCCAAGCCGAGTTTGGATTGTTCTAATGAGATGACTAATTCACTTTTCTCCTGCAAGAGGATGTTGACATCCGCAAGCTGGTTTTTCATAGCTCTTTCTTCTTCCCGAAGGCGATCCACCTCGATTTGATGCTCTCGTGACTGGGCGTTGAGTTTTGAAGAGTGATCAGTGAGGAGTTTAAGGCGCTCTTGTTCATTAGATCTTTTAGTGGCTCGAAGTTCTTCCTCTAGTCTTCGTTTGTCGGACTGCTCGTTACGACCCGATTGTCTTAGTTGGGCTTGCAGGTCACGAATAACTTCATCAAGTTGCGAGATCTCCAAGCGATGGGCCTCTGCGCGCTCCCTCTGATCTGCTAGTTTACCATTGTAATTCTTCTGGATGTCATCCATTTGTTGTAGGATACGCTCGCATTCACCCTCAAGAAGTCGCCGGCTTTCAAGGGAAGCGTCCAGCTCATGTTTCTGTTGACTAATGGCTAGCTTTGCTTCCCGAAGTTCGACTTCCTTGGATGCAAGAGCATCTTGGGACTGTTTTGCCATAGCCGCCGCTTTCTCGACTTCGGCCTTACATTTCTCGGCTACTTCTCTCCTATGGCGGTCTTCCAATGTAGCTTCATATATCTGAGCAGTTTCTTCAACGAGCAAGCAGCTATCCGCGAGTTCTTCGTCTGCGCGCTTGATAATTTCGGCTATCTGCTCCTCATTTCTGGCAGAAATAGTGTTGCAGTGATTCTTTTCCTCAATCAAGAGGGTCCGGTAGTATTCAGCCAACTGGTTGGCAGAATATAGAGCATTCATCTTTTCCATGTCGGACTTTTCGAAGTCTGCCTGCAATTTTATCAAGCGTTCCTCAGAATCAATAAGCCCACCCTTTGCCTCAGTGAGTTCATTTGCCATGTTCCGTAGTTCAATCTGAGTTTGATGCAATTTCTTCTCCATTTCTTGTGTCGCAATGTTCGCATCCTGTAGTTGTTTCTCAAATAGCTGGTATTGCGCCTTTTCAGAATCAAGTGCTTCCTGTGGCTTCTCTAACTCGGTATGTTCCGTCGTAGAACCATGGACTCGAAGCATTTCCACAAAGGTTTCTTGTATAGAATCTCGTTCCTGCTGGAGACTGACGTTTCCATTCATTTCATTGGCCTATTTCGTTGGATTAGTTCAATATATTGATGGCTATTGCTCTCAGAGGCTTACAAGATCCTCTGAACGTAAAGTACTTGTATTGGTTTTCTGGGTGTCCTGGGTATCCTGTTGACATAGGTGATTAGCAATTTGATACTTCTAATGAGATATAACATACCTGTTCACGGCTCTCATACAACCTGATGATAGAATATGCATTCTCAAGCTCTTTTGCCAGACTGTGATTTATATTACGTGCCTGAAGTTACTATTCAATCACTGCATATTTCCTGAATTATACCATTCAACTCACGGTATCTTGGATATCATCAAATGACGTTGGCGCAATAATTCTAACTTTATTCCTATCGTCATATTCCTATGGGAAACAAACTGAGCGTTGTCCTTATTAGAAGAGCCATGCACCACTGACTAAACATTCCGCTCCTCTGGAATCCTTAATGCGATATTTTAAGGTCAGAAATGTTTGAGTTGTAGAGGAGTCTATGAAACTAAACCTACCCGACCTTGCATATCATTTGTGTTTTTAGTATCATCACGCGACCTTTTAAATGAAGGCGGCCCTTCAAGTGAAATCTAAGTGCGTGGAAGTACCAATGAATATGATCTATGCAAGTTACTCAAAAATAACAGGGCATACATACCCCGATATCAATGTTGGTGTTAACATCAGCCGGTTTATGGGAATCCTGAGCTGACTCCGTATTCCAATTGATCTTTTCCTTGGGTATATGTTGATACACCGCACAATCAAAGGATTTTTTACTTACCATCAAGTCAGAGTCTTCCTGCCGTTTACGCTTGGATCCCGCACGCTATTTGATAGAATTCATTGAAGAAAGTCAAAACCCAGTTACTTCGTAACTCACCTGTAAGTTCGTGGCACGATATTCTGAGTCAGCGTGTTCTTGGCCCTTCTCTCGGGAGTTCTTGATGAAAATGTTATCATTTTTGTACCACTGCCATGGAGAATTAACATCACATACCGAAATTATTCCTAGAGTAGTTTCGATCGGCTCGCCCTCTCCATCAGATCCAAAGTTGAAACTACCAGGCTGTCGCACGATGCATTGTGAGACGTGTGAATGCTCCGTTTATGAGGCTAAACTCACGATCATGCGTGCTGCGGTAACAACATCTGATTCTTGGTATCCACCCTATGTTGTATAAGCATGTCTCTCAGCGTATACTTAGCTGATATAACACATACGAGAGCCTTTTCACATATCTCCCTCAGGCAGTCTTGATCTGTCTCCGTGTTTTCGGAGTCTAGGCTTCCTGCTGCAGAAACCTAAATCGTTCCGGAGCCGCAGTGTGAAAATTTCTGGCAGCTCATACTTATAGGATATAGCGTACTGTATTCCGAAGGCTTCCAATTATCAACGGACGCCCAGAGGTCCCACTATCTATCGGCTCTTCGGGTCGCTCCACCCCCGTGTCGCCCAATATTCGGAGCTTTGAACGAGAGCGCTGATAAACATTAGTCGATTAAGCAGTATTGGCTGTAAAATTCTCAACTTACAGTTAAGGGGGAAGATCGTCTTGTCCGTGAGCCTCGACGTGTCTTGGGTTCCGCCTGGTTCCACAACTTTTAAACCGTTTAATATTTCTTAGAGTATTGATATTATCTTACAAGGATGTTTGCCTCCAGGTGGGGTATTTCCTCAGGGCTATGATTGTCAGAACCAACGGCATCAGATGCCCCAATGTCAGTTCCGGAATCCGAAGGCGCTGAAGATAGGCTTAAAAAAAGTCCTCTGAGCATTTAGAACGCTACGTTTGTTGAAGGTACTTGGTTGGGTGTAATTGGGGAGGAGGCTTTAAACTCGCAAAACCTTTATACAAGATTCGTAAGCTTGATTTGCACGTTGTACAACCAAATGCCATTTTAATCCTACACTCCGAAAGTAGGTGTCCGAATTGGGTGATGAGTTTATGGGAGAGAACAACGTCGCAGCTATGATGAGTCGTAACTATGACGAGTTCCTGGTTATTTGCTGGTTTTGGACTAATTTAGATTGTGTACGTGACCCAATGATTCCAACTGCAGTTGCGCATTTGCAAGAGGTAGTAACCGGGTGGAATGAACATAGGATATACCTTCCGCACCTGGACCATTATGGTTAGCGGTATACTATAAGGGCACTGCGCAGCAATTCGTGCGTTGGAACTAAGTATGGAGATAATCGACACTCGCATCGGGACCTTTATGCATGTCCCAAACCACAAGTCTAATTTTGGCACTCTGCTTATTCTACACCCCAGTCGAGAAGTGGATCACCTAGCAAATTAAATTTGTGAATTTCTTTAAATAGAACTGATAGTTTCTGGGTACTCTCATGACTCGTTTGTATCGTCTCTCTATTCACTTCAAAATGACGTCCTCTCTGGCTCTCCCTCCTTCCAGAGCATGCACTGAAAGTGAATTATTGCGTGCTCATCTAGCAGATATGATGCACATATACCAAGCCGCAGAAAAGGTTTGGATATTTAAGGGTAGTTTTGAGGCTGGTGATTGATCAAGCCTTGTAGGATAACAGAGAACTTCTTGCCATACTTGGTCAGCTTCAACAAGAAGCACAAGCTACAAGAAAAGCGCTTTCACAAGCCGAAAGTGTCATCGAGTTTCAGAATAAAGTATGTATATTTGATGAAAATTTGACAAAGAAAGAGTTAATAAAGGATGTTGTGATCATGCTGGACTTACTATAGACCAAATTTGCGCTTACAACGCAGATTAGGGTATATAAACTCAGAAACAGGCTCCTTTCCGATGCATACCGCAAAGTCACACATAAAGAAAACCACAAGAGGAACTAGAAGATTATGCCGCGGTAGTGTCATATTTGTGTACTACATGGTCGCTGGTTGAATGATATCTATTGAGACTTCGCAAACATCCTGACATACAAGCATCTTTGCTATTTCGACACCTTTTGTTCACAGTTTAGTTTGAGACTTACGCGCGCGATAACAACGAGTTGAATTAACGTGCCCGTTGTTTGGCCGGCTGCTACGACACCGCGCGTATACGATGATCATTGATCATTCTGATCACCGATCAAAGCTATTCTCTAACGCACAGAGCAGGGCTGATTAAAAACGAGAGAGAATGAGGCGTGTGACCTCCAGCAGGGATGTGTCGTTCCTCCCGTCACCTTGACAATCACCTTGACAAGTAACCGCTCTCTGTGGCTCTCCGGACGTCCATATGTTGCGTCGTGTTGGGTCGGATAAAGGTCACATAGACCACGCCTCTGCCAGACATCAAGGGCATACTGCGTCGTGTCGCACGTCATCCGTTCAGATCGTCATTAAACGGAAAATCTTCGCCATTGATGCATCCAATCATTCATCTACACAGTCCCATTCAACAAATTTATTCGCCATCGGTGCATCTAAACATCTCCACGGACCCTGATTTCCTATGGTTATCGATCCAAGTAGATCCATGTTCCAATAAACAAATTTGACATCCCCTCAGAGAACAAGCCACTCAAAATCCGGCTATGGTTTTATGGTTTTTTACCTATAAAGCTGAGGTGTTGAACAAACGCCAATTCTTCTCGACGCCCAGTTTGTACCATTTTAGAAACCTCCGGAAGATTTCCATGAATCACAATCACAATCAAAGCCATATTCAAGTCAGTTCTATGAAGATAATCATTATACTCACCTTTACTGATCAATCACCAGAGAATACCGCAGGAAATACAGGCTTCCATGACGCTTATTGAACATGTTTGTCGAAATAATTACTTTTTTTTCTTTTCACGCAAGCGGACAGCACATAGGAAATCAGCCAGTTGAAATTAACCTACAATAAGGATTTACAAAACGTTGAACATTCCCGACTCCATGTGATTCAGGCAAGAATATATATATCCTATATCTAAGGCCTATACTTACGGATCCTCACGGGAAACCTTGACCTTTGTTGTATAGAGAGTTGAGGCCATATCTAATGTTCAAGCCGTACGTTTTTCTTTCAATGTTCAACATGGAATGTGATTTTAAGATGCTGAGCCATGGAACAGGGCTTACGAGACCTCGGCGAGTCAATAAAATTACTCGAAACCACTTTTAGTGAACAGACACTGACGCAGGTATGTGTCGCATCATGTCTATGTGCAACCATATCAATAATTATATTACTATTTGAAACAGGCTACCATTGGTGATCGACCACCGTCTCCAGGTATCAACAAAGAGACTCTGATTCAAGTATGGAGAAGCTACGCTATTATACTGTGTCCAATTTTTGATTCTTGCTAGCTGAGAGATTATGTTCGTTCACATAGTCAATGCCAACTATGCCAGAGGCTCATCAACAATCCCATCCTGTATGCTACCTTCTCTTGATCTTTAATCCATCCTCATTTCTATTCCTCAATTAATATACAGTCTGGCGCGCTGCGGGCATCAATTTTGCCATGATTGTATCATGGCATTTAAAAAACAATTTAGGCCATATTCCAGGTTACACGTCTGCCCCAGGTGTGGACGCGAAGGCAGCCATTCTAATAAAACAAACTCAATCAGTGCATTAGTGGAGGTCGTGATTTCCCTCAATAACTTAGTGGATTAAAGTTGTATCCTTAAATATAACTTTGAGTACCATATAATTAGACTTCGGTGATTGTCTATTTTTGAGATTTGCGTCGCTACTCAGATCTGGAAATTTGTCTTGGAGTAAGGACCATTCGAATTTAAAGGAGTTAGATAATGTGTTATGTTTGCTATCCTACAATTGCCGTGTGGAACGACGCCGTCAGAGCCGCATACCCTGCCCCTTCCCACCCTCTGTTGTGGAGTTCGGTTCGCCGGCATGCCTTAGCCAGAGTTTGATTGCCGCTCCTTAAGGCCTTAACGGCCTTAACCCCCAACCACAACTACCATGCTGCAGATTAATTAAGTGGTATTTGGACGTCCGGCGAATGTGGTAGTAAGTGGTGGGTGACAGGTTTGTTGATTTTCTGGCACTCAGTATCTGACTTTATGTTGCAGTTTATATCTCTTATCTACCGAGTTCTGGCGAACCAGATATGCTGAGGGATCCAAATCCACATCTACGTGTCTTCGCAGATCTAGTCTCAATATTTTCTAAGACAACACCCACCAGTGCCCCCCGCTGTTTGATGTTGCAGTGCACCACACCTCCCCCTCGCTATTGCATCGTCGGCTTTCATGGCCAAACTCGAGGCGCTGCTGCTGGCGTGCTAGGGCACCAGCGGTCCAGATTGCGGGTTACAAGTACCCTCGACATCACAGAACTCCCATATCCAGGCTCAACTACAACAACCCCAATGATTGCCACCGACTTACTGCGCTTCATGGGCTGGGAGGTTATCGTACAATGCCGTGCACGCGAGGTGGGCAGTAGTCTGACGGACGAGGTCACAGGCAAGGATAAATATAGTGTGCACATCGTATTGCCGGTGTTGGTCGAGCGTGGGGTCGTATTGGGTAAGATACGGCAATATGTCTTTGCCTCTTTTTTTCACTAATGTTGACAATCTCTTTACAATTGTTCAACTTTCAACACAAATGCCCAGCACACTACTTGGCTGACCACTTTACAAGAGGGCGTGACCTTGCTTAGGGGGCAATGGCGTCCATCTGAGTACGAGGCCGCAATACATTTCCAGTGGTGATGGGGATGAGGCTCGGACTCCCACAGCAGTTCGATTTCAACATGAATCAAGTGACGATGATGGAGAAGAAGAATTGCTGATAGGCACCGGAGCGTGCTTGAAACACGCCCAGGTCAACCTCGACAATACGCACAAAAAGGTGTCCAGTCTATGACATCGAGTCCAGAGGAGACGATGTACTGCCTGCGTCATCGGATGCAGTGGGTTCTATACCGGAAACTGCAGACAACTTTGGTATCGAATGGGCAGGTAGTGTTGACCCTCCACTCATTCTAGGATGTTTGTTTTTCAGTGCCACTTCTGATATACCATCTCGCTTCAGAATGATACCAAAGATGGCAGTGTCCTTAGTTCATTTGGCCTCCAACTACTAGTAAGCCCTGACTCCGTTCAAGATTGCAACATAAACATTTACTATCTTCCGGTTACACTAGTTCCTCCTTGATGAAATTTTCAAAATCGCACCCTCTGGGATCATGGGTATTCACGGTACCATCAAAATCAACATCATACGTTTTCGCTCGTATCTTATCTGCCACTTGTTTACTCTGAGTCTGTCATCGGGATCCTTGTTGGCACAGTGTTTATCAGCACCAACCATCCCAAAATTAACGCAATGCAAAGCAAAGTGAAATGATCATGATCATTTTCACAATAAACAACGCCCATAGCTATTAGCTGTCGATCTTCCCTCGAACACGCCACCATCGGCATCACTATTACCTTGACCGTTCTTTCATTCGCAACACTGCCAATAATAACTCCGCTCCAACGTGACTCGAGCGAAGGTTTTTCTTTTTTTTTTCAACATCTTGTCCGACGATGAATTGCGACAAGGTGCACTGACCTCCACCACTACCTTTTCCACCTCCATGCCCACATCATCTTATCCCTCCCAGCTCAATTTGATACAACACTCTGCCTTCCTTGCCCCTCTACGAGTACCTCCGCCGCCGATTCAACTGGGAACAAAGGAAAGTCATCACAGAGCCACATACCGGAACATTAGGTCTGCCACATCCACAACACGCCAAACACGCCAACGCCGTCTGCTCAGTGCTTCGGTGTTGACTTCACCCTACTTCACCTCCACTACCTCCGACAACACAAGACACAGCGATAGAAGCAGTACCGACGGACAATGATGAGAAATGGCGCAATGCAATTACCGCGCTGTACTTTGAAGGGAAGAAGTGAGAGCAACTTGCACTCCGCATACGATGTCAACCGGTAAATTTACCTAGACGACGCAAAGACGAGGATATCTTCCCACTATTCTACCCCCGCACATGCCCACATTCTCCCTCCGTCCAGGCTCCACTCGTGAGTTTGAATTCTATGGATTTTCCCAACTTCCTAATTGTCGTGTTTACCTCATCTAAGCCACCAATCTCCCTCCCTCCTTTCCAGTTCCTTTTACACGAATGTGTTTATTTGCATCAAATCCACTGAGCTCCTAGTTGTCCAACCCATGTGCTTCCTGAACGACCGCTTCTTACCTCTGCGTACCAAGAACATACACCCCAACGGTATTTCTTCCTCTGTCGCCACCACAACACCTCCAACGATCCGGTACACAAGTAGAAACCGACAACGGAAGGGGAATGAAAGACGGTGTGACGAGGTTTCTGCGTATTTGCTGCAAGGGAAGAGGGAGTTGGATAACACCGTACACAACCGCATTCGACATCGTGAGTGTAAGGTAAGGGAGATGGAGGAGTTCAGCACAGACGTGGTGAAGATGGCGCATTTACGCTCCCCACCCCTGTCCCGTCTTTCAAAGTTCATTGGCCCCTTTTCAAATAACCATTGTGTGTCCAACGTCCTGTATCCCTGCCCCCTTTCTATGCTTTTAATACACTCTACCACCACCGCTCGTCGTCTATACCGTTCCCGCAAGTGACACACCCTCACAAATGTCGCAATTTGCCTGCTTCATCCGGTAAGTTGGGACAACAGCTTATCACGCCTCTTTGAAAGGCACCTGCCGATTCTTCACATGTACCCGTAAAAGTGTCAGTGAGTGTCCGCTTTCCCTCCCCACCTCTTCTCAAGGCGGCTGGTTAAGCAGGTTGTTGAAGGTAGAGTGCATGACACGCTTTAACAAGTTCGGATCTGATATGTTTTTCATCCTATGTGTTACATGCATGTATGGTTCAATGGATTTCTTCAACGGTGCCTCCATCCATCAACACCTATCAGGCCCTTATTAATATTTTCCAACATCGCACACGGAAAACGATAACAACTCTGGAAACTGCGCTCTCTTGTGTCAATTGTGCGGTTCGGCCGCACCCGGTTTATTCCCCTTTTTTGTTTCTACACCCGTTTTGCGATTGTGCTGTTCAAGAAGCAGTATACGGACTCGCTGACATCCTCCCTGCAGCACAGAAACGTGAACCGATGGTCTGACGAGCATCAGTTCGTTCCTCTATGGTCGAGCAGCTTTAAAATCACTTTCATACCCAGTCCATGCATGCTACCGAACCTTTCTGCACCACCGCAACCTCGCCTTGACATCAACATCAACACATCACGTGGAATTACTCTCCGCATCCACAGTCAATCCTGCACCTCCTCCTCGCACTCGCATTGAAGACCCAAACTTCTCCATGTTTGTCGTATCTTGATGCGTGGGTGGTTCTATTCTTTCGATGGGTTCTATGGGGGACTCGAGTGGTTAGCGTTCCAAGAAGGGCGAGGCAGTGCGCGAGGACTGTGATGTACTTGTTATACATCGCTTCTACCAGCTATCTGCCGTTGTTGTCTCACGTATCAGTTCTCCGATCGATTGAAGGTCGCTCCGACTGACGTCCCTCAACCCGGAGTAAACTGCTAGTCATAAGCTTTTTGATCTCTTAATTAGGTGTATATTTTTGTGGTGTGAATAGAGCAATGGATTAGACAACAAGAAAAGGTACAAAATGGCATCAGATTATATGACATGGACCCGGGAAAGTGAAACCACTACAATAACTTCAGAACCTGCCCAATTAAACTGGCATTTTGAATAATGTGTTTCCACCTGAGATATTGGTATAGCTTCAATATCTTCCATCAAGTCCAGCCCCCATATTTTTGCTCGCAAGTAAGAATATTTTGTATAAGGATCTACTTCAACGGGTGCCTTTTTGTGCCGTTGGACTAAAAGCCATGTTTTACCGATAGTGGTGTTTTCAAACTCGAGAATTTGGATAATCGAGTAAGGGATGTCGGAGCCCCTCCTGAGTACACAGCTATTTCCCATGTGTACTGTGTTTGTACAATATGAAATTCCGTCAATGACCCTTCGATTCTTAACGTACGCTGATGTTGGAACACGCTTATAGGGGTCTTCAAGGTTTGCCTGTATGGCCGATATTTGTTGAGGAGAAAGGCTCGTCTTGCGGTGAGATGTTTGCTCGACAAATGTCATATCTTCGTCATCGGTGTCCGTATCCTCTGCAAGCATGTTCTTGTTCTGAGGCTTGATCAGTGTGTTAAACATCCTGACACAATCTCGAATGGCCTGGGGGCAAATATTTTTGACAAACAATGATTTGAAATTTGAGGACAGATGCCAAGTCTTCGAAATGGTCTGTTCAAATTGCCCTAAAATTAAATTGACTTTAGTCTCTAATGCCAGCACTTTAATTTTATCTATACTGTTACCTTTCTTGTAGTTGGTGTTTATGCCTTGTAGAGTTCCAATCATTCGTTCGAAAGGAAATGTCCACCATCCATGTACGGGTCCATACAAACTAAGAAACTCTCCTATATGCATAGCCATATGATGGTTGGGATGACATTTGTATCTTGGAAAGAGCCGCTGGAGCTCTTTCCGATATTGTATCATGTAATTATTATACTCGTCAGCTTGACCTTTGAGAGAAATAGTTCGAGACGTCACTATACAGATTGCCGAGCAAAGTAACATGGTAAGATGAAGGAGGTCCTTCCGCGCTTGGGTTTGTTCTTCTTTCCCCCATAAACGCAAGAGAGAAATAGGCAAAAAAAGGGTGCCAATGCTTCGCCATTGGTCAGATTTGAGCTTTGGGCCGATCGAAGTAATGGTTGGCGGAACCGATGTTGCCCAAGATGGTTTGACAACTGTTTCGATATCCAACCATATGGCTTCAATTTCGTCCTGAGTGAAAATTACCCCAGGAACCAGTTGATTATTCGTATCAGGAGCAGAGTTTTCTACCTGCTGTAACCTCTGACAATTTTACTATATCAATACCAGTTTCAAATTATGACATTGCGAATATTTACCCATGTGAGGAGCATATGTGCCAGTTTTTTCTTTGTAAAGCGACGCTTTCCGGATAGATCTGATGTATCCTTCCCATCAGGCATCACTGACCGAGGAATGCAGCCCAATCCTCTACCGATGAATACTAGTGCTGATGAATGAACAGTGCTCCAGCGGCTGACAGCTGCGTCACACAATATTACATCATCTTTACTGAACCCCAGTGGGGCTTTGAGATATGCGAGTAACCTCCGAACTGATGCCCGTTCTTTTGTGTGATCTGGCAGCGGGTTGTCTGGATCAAAGGTGAGGTTAACGGAGATAACCTCTTCCGGATTCCACAGTTCTGGCCTCCTTCTATCCTTTGTGCCTTTTGGTATATATCCAAGAATATTTTGGAAGTGCTCCTTCAGTAATCCTAGAAACAGGTTGTGCATAGGGTCGATAACAAGATGTTTTGTTGGGTCAAAATACGGAAGCCTCCAGAGCTCAGAGTAGCGTATTCCTGATCTGTCAAGCAAACTCTGTGCATGCTTCAAGGTCGGGGCAGCGAGAAATTGAGCAGCGCGATTGTGACATTCAGAGCGTGTTCTCCTCCTCCACGTCGACACTTCAAAATTATTGAAGGTATGTTCTGTTTTGGTACACCAACAGACAGAACAGAAGTATTCGTGAGTGCAGGCCGCAAATCCGCCTATTTTTCTGGCAGCAGGTAGGTCACAGATGATGGCAATCAATGCGCATACTATAATACGCCCAATATCATATTTTGCGGTACGCGTTAGTTTTATGCCTCTCCATAGCAGCAGAAAGACGTCAACAATTGGCCGAATGTATGGATTAATGGCGTCAAGTCGAGGTTCCTTGGGTCCTGGAATTATTCCGGCCAAGAACATGTTCTCGGGCTTATATCGAAGATGGATTGGAAGATTCAGGCAGACGAGTGCAATAATTCCAATAGATATCTTCTTTCCATTGGCAAGGTTGCGAAGCGGATTGAAAAAGTCAAAGCCCATTGAGAAAAGGTACCTCCCAGTTGATTCATCTCCGGTTAGACTGAAATGTGTCTTGTTATCAGGACCTTTGAATTCACGAATAGCAGTTCCTTGAAAAATGTCTTCAATGATTCCGTCGGATGGTACATTTGTCCGTTCCCATGCATCGTCCATCATTTGCTCATATCCAGTTCGAGATACGAGGTTCGCCATCCAATCCTGAAAGTCATAAACCACATACGGAATGATTGGCAGTAGCACACGCCTGTTTTGTATGATTTTTGGCTGTACAATTATTTCACCACAACGATTGCTGTATCGCTCCGAGTTGCATCTCTCTCTATAAACTGGCAGAGAGGTTTTTCCGCTTGGCTTATATGTAGCATGACATTTTGGACAGACTGCGTATATTGTGGCTTCACTGTCAAGTCGAAACATCAATGTTTGGGTTCTCACATCACGGGGAAAAAGTGAGAGTAAATTGATGAAATATGGTGTCAGTCGACCATTCCCAAACGCTTTTTCGGCGGTTCCCTGTACAATGAACGCGCACATTTCGAAAAGCCAGAAGCATCCACGTCGTGGTAAGCCAAGTATTACATTACACACGACCACCATCAACGATGCGAGCTGTATGATAGGTGACGTCCCTACAAATATAGGTTCAAAATGCCGGTCTTAAAGGGCGGAACTGTAAGACTCTGCTCTACATGAATGTAGAAGGGAGACTTACCAGTATTATAGTCTGACTTTCCCTGGCGTAAACGTTCGTATTCCTGACGTTCAACCGAGGCCGCAATCCACGACCTTTCAATATCGTTCGTAAGTGACACGAGTTCATCGATGTCTGTGTGCAGTGCCTCTCGCATGGCTATAATGGATGGCTCTTTACGGAGAGCGCTGGTTTGTGCCGTATGGAGCACTCGGGATGGTTGCTCTACAGACTTCCGAATTTCCGAACACTGGTGAAGGGAATGCTCAATCTCATGAGCCGGTGGATAATTAATGGGAGCTTTGCCGATGCTTGTGATATCTTTGAGTAGGGCCTGGACATCTCTGCGCGCTAGGCTGATATTATCTATCAGACGTTTTTTATGGTCGGCTCTGTATTTGGCTTCTCGGGTAAAGGATGAAAAGGAAGCAATGGGGTCACTCGGGGATATGTTGTCTAATTCCAGAGCTATTCGGTCTTCTTGTCTCTCTATAGCTTCTCTTTGAAGCTTCAGATAGTTCAGGCCTTGCTGGTATTTCTCCTCCCTTGCCTGATGGTCCTTGTAAACACGGCATGACAGCGTGACCCCATTCGGATCGTTTCCACAACCCCGAAACGTGCAGTGACACACATATACTGGAGGCATATGGCGAATCAGATAAAAAAGACGAGTTTTCTGCCGTTGAAAGTCCACGCGGTTTGAGGTCTTTTGTGTCGCCGGAGAAAATGGTAGGCCTTAAAACCTTTGAACACTCTCAGTTTTGCTTGTATTTCACCACAATCAGGCAGCCTAAAAGGAAATCGAAACCATGGATACTACTACAAAGCTCAACACTGTCACTTTTGCTTGTATCTCACAACAATCTGGCAGCCTAAAAGGAAATCAAAACACAATGAATGTGATACTTACAGTCAAAAGATATTTATGGATGACACAATGACTGAAGTCGTAAAAGGAAATTTATAATTGAGCCGGTTGATCGGTTGCGGGTAACCCGAACACGACACTATGCAGTGATTTTGAGAATAGAGAATACAGTGTGAACAAAGTCAGAAAATATTGCAGTTCTGTGAGTGCGAGGGTCGGATCGTCACTAAAAGTGACGAAGTCGGAAGATACGTGAGCAGCAGAACAAGCATTTCAAACTCCGACACCGCCCACTGCATCAATTGGTACCAACGCGCCCCTTCAACCAGATCCGGGGTTAAGTCTATTCCTCGAATCTCGAACGCTGGTTGGCATTCGGTTCATGGCGGTCAATGTTATAAGTAGCTCTGCGGAGGGCTCATGCCATCGCTTTCCCTTTTTCTTTCGACTTGTTTCTGTTTCGCTTTTAAGTCTCGACTCCCACCGCACCACGATCGTCAGTTGTAACCCCGTACTCCACCCAACAAGTCCGGGTTCGACCTAACTGCCAGAACTCTCACATATTTTTTCAATCTACGATGTGCGTAACACCACGTCTGCGCAATGTGCAGCTCCCCCCAACCTCGACGTCACATAAAGACTTGCATTGAAGCACAGGGGTGTATGAAGGCAATGCAGACCAAAGGTGAAGACCAAAGGTGAGGCATGTTCGCTTGTACACGTTGATCGAGAATTGTAGCCCTATGGTACCCAATCACAGTACATCGGCCATGAGCTTAGACATGAACCACCTCGGAAGCGTCGATAACTGGCCCTTAACAGCCCCTGTCCCTGAAGGTCGGCAATGCTACGCCGATTGCTATTTTTTTTTCGGAAAAAAAAAATTCCCAGCACGAGACTTATATGATATATACACGACTACACGACTGACAATGGACGCGCGTCACCCCTGCATACTGGCGGTAGGAGTTAAGGTAAAACCATGAATAATTAAACTGACGTCCACACATAAGATAACGGAACGCAAAACCATCAATTTTGAGGGACCAGTCTCTGAATCCCGCAAGCCGTATAATAAAATAATACACCGAGCTATCATACAACTATGATATGTAGGAGAAATCATGACATCATGTCGTCTGTTATAATAATCCAATATATAGCATGGGTGGAATAATGTAAGTGCAGAGAGGAAACAGGGTCATGATAACTCACAGCACCCTCCCCAAGTCTCCCGCTTCCAACCTGTTGCCCTTGTTTCCGTGTCCATCAGCTTCCGACATTCCGATACCTCCCGGAGGGCCTTCCTTGGTCAGACCAACTCCGCCCTGCAGACCCCTGCTGGGGTCCATGTCCACGGTAATCTCACGTCCCCCAGGACCGGGTTTCACAGCAGCCCCAGTCGCGAACCCGAACCCACTTTCAGGAGGCAGTGTATAGCTATCGCTGGGTGGCGGTGGAACGCGACTCGAAGCCCGTCTGTAACCCTGAGTGCCTTGGAGATCAAGTTAGGCATGTTCATCATCGTTTGAGGAGCTTGGAGACCTCCCGCACCCGCGTCGCCTCCGAATCCTGCTCCAACACCGGGGGCAGCCGTATACCCAGGGACCGCCTGTCCATTGACGCCATTCGGCTGTCCGGCGTGCTCGATTTGCTTCTCTTCAATGGCACCACTCGCGAGCGGCTTGCGTGCCTGGGCCGCCTTTGTTTGTTCGACAAGGTCGTAGCGTGATGAGTAACCAGCAGGAGCCCAGGAGCTGGATGTCCAAGGCTTGAAATGTGGCTCATTGTACATCTAAGAATGTGTGGTCAGCCGAAGTCGGGTCAATGGGATATTAGATTTGAATTCGATTCGAAAAACAACACGTACGTTATCGACACTCTCTAGCGAAAGGTCCGAACTCTCGTACAAGAAGAAAAACACAATCACAGCTCCAGTGAGGTTACATGCTGGACAAAGAGAATTCAGTTATATCGCGGAACGATTTCTATACAACGTGAATGGGTATCTTACCCGCAAAGACGAACCCATATCTAAAATTAATTGCGGAGGTAATGAAAGGCGTGAAAAACGCAATCAAAAAATTCCACAACCAGTTGCTCGCAGTCGACAGCGCAAAGAAAAAGTTCAACCTTTTCGTAGGATCCAGTGTTGGCCCTAAGTGGAGGACAGATGGGCGAGACTCGATATGTACGCTTCATCTCACATTTACTTCACGACTACACGTTTAGGATCGCGTGGCGGTACCCCCATCAGGTCGGAAAAGACATAGCAAAGGGAATCAATGCAGGAAGGATTGTGTTTGCAGATAAACACTTGTTCAGTGCGTCTTTTCTTTGTACCTCCTTTCTCCGACACCCCACTCACTTCCATTCCCAATGAACCAATAGTGTTTCCACAAGATCTCACATACGGCTACTACTCCCTCCGCCGCAATCACGGGGACCCATCCAAGCCTCTGGACTGGGCCATCGTCGAAGCGACCGCCATTACTGAAGAGGGAGGTATCGTCCCCGGTGCGTCAGTGGGGGTGACACCCTAGATTCTGCAGAGCGCGGAGAAGATTGGTGTCAGAAGAGGTGTAGCTTGACCTGTCGAGTTCAATTCCAAAATTGTGTCCCCAAGTGAGTAAATATAAAATACATGAGTAATGTATGCTCAAATTCCATAGCTTCTGTCCCCCGTAGCACACAGAATTTTTTTTTTACTCAGTCTCGGTTCTCAGTCTCGGTTTTACTAGAATTATTTCCTTTAAATAAGCTACGCGTATTCGGTGTGTTAGTCCAACCTACTTCTATCTACTTCTTTTGAGTTTGATGTTAGATCACCCTCACGAATCCCACTTTGAGCACTCTTTCTCCTTCTGGGAGGCTTTCCACCAGTGCTCATTCTTGCTACTCGTTTTGTTTTGAGTCTGACTTCCCTGGGCCGGTACGAAACTCGTTCAATTGCACCGTACGATGGTAGAAAATTTTTCTCCATTGGCAAAGTCCCCCGCTGGAGGACTTTTACGTTTTTCGCCCAGATCTCAAAGGTCTGTAAATGATATTCATGAGATATGAATGCGTACCACATATGTAGTTGCTTACATACCCGACATGATCTAGGTGTCCCAGTGTCCGATATAATCACCGAGTCTGTGACAGTTGGATATACATCAGCTAAAACCATGGTGTGTGGGCGAAGTTCACTCTGCAACAGCCAAGGGGGCACCATGTGACCGTAGCTGTCATATATGTTGGGTTGAAGGAGGACATCCTTTCTGTAATTGAAGACAGGATGCGATGCATGATCCATGATACTGGGGTGGTAAGTAGCCCCGGGTACAACTGATGCATATTAGATATAGTAATATGTAACCATATTATACAAGAAACAGACATACCTTGGCTTATGTCTCGCCACGTAACAATTCCGTCATCTCTTTCCCTTGGCTAATCGATGAAATGCGTCAGCTTAAGGCTATAAATGAGAGAGAAAATGTACCCTAATTTTGGGGAACTTGATATCAATGACTGTTTGTGTGCTGTGAGGCTTTAACAATGGAAATTGAAAGTAGGATCCCTATAGACGATTTAGGAAATCTAGACCACAATAACTTTCGTCACAGTATCCTTACGTTATCCGTTTTAGGCCTATACCTGGCATTCATTGTAGATTGGTACAAGCAAAGTTTATTAATCTGAGCGTCCCATATGTCATCATAAAATGGGTCCTTCTCTAGCGGTCTCATTAACGTCAATACACCGTCAATGGGAGTACCGTCACACAGAGGAGCATTCTGGGATCCAACATCAATCAAATTTCATATAATGGGGTCTATGAAATTGTACTTACCGCGATATCAGCATCCCCAATATCATGTAATGCGGTACCCATGGAGGCAGGTGCAACAATACCAACAATGAGAAAGGATTTCAACACAGGACTGAGAGGTGGATTCAGAGTGAGCGCGGGGTTTACTTGGTAGAGGAACCGGTGGCCCTGGCGTTCAATTGCATCGGCAAGAACCTGGAACGGTGCATTTTTCATTTTGGGATTGTTCTTGAAAGGCTGAGAGTTTATGGGATGTTGGTATAAACTTTTTCATTTGACTTTTAAAGGAAGGGCCGTTATCTTTCCGACTACAGTATGCTCAAATGGTCCAATGATCTGGACGTTAACATGCAGGCCAATTCGCTATGGTTCCACCCCTGACGGGGTTGGACCTGGAGTTATTGTGCTCAATTTGGCATAAAGCATCAGGTATTAACGCATCAGGTACGTCACATTAAGCACGTCACAGTCAAGTTGCAACCAAGGGGGTACGGAGGTAGGTTGGACAAATTGCCCTCAAAAAAAAAAAACCAACGTCGTGTCCGATTTTTGAAGATCGGTACCCCCTTGGTTGCAACTTTGAATCACTTTTACAGGTTGACATTCGGTGGCTATGAACATATACTACCTACGCGTCAATTGCCTTTGTTGTCATACTATGTCATCTCCACGAACTATGACATCGTGCTCGCTACCCTAAGCCAACGCTTTGTCGGCTTTATCACGTTCAGACTTGAGCGCAACTTTAACTGCACTATAAAGGGGCCAGTTATTCTCGTAGTTTTGGAGGAGTTCACTCCACCTTTGGTCTCTAAGGACCTGTCACAAACCATTCCATTGAGAGTAGAATAAAGTGATAAATCTCAATAGACAAACCTCGGCACAAATCTTTTCTACATTTTTCTTCTGACTGCTGTAAGGGAGCTTTACACTAAGCGTGTCCTTGACTAAAATTTTCACACGTTCCTGTTGATGTTTGGTATCAGCCATCATTAAGTATATAATGTAACTGGTCGGATGACCATATTTGTCTAACCCTGAATGCTGTTATATCACTTTCAAGCCACCCATGAGACAATAGGGTTTCTTTAAAGGGGTACCCGTTTGCACGACGACTTGGCTCGCCAGGTGGCTTGGGAATTTTTCGAACGTCGCTGGATGGTGTACCATTATTCTGGGATCTCTGACCCACCCATTCGCGAATCCTCAATCCCTGTGTTTGATCAACAACGGATATGGCGGGAGAAGGAACTCTTGGTTCCTGAGTGGGGCGTTGTTGAAGCTCCTGAGTGGGGCGTTGTTGAAGCTGCTCACTTGGCCCAACAGGATTAACCACGGGTTCTTCCTGCTGGACCTGAACTTCCAAAGCTCCCGACTCTTCCGGAGTTTCTGGGTCTGAAAATCAACTTTGTCAAGACAAGGCAGAAGCATCACGGATAGTAGAACATACGTATACTTTCTTCGTCTGTAAGTAAAGAGGATGAGCTGGACTCTGAAGAGTCATCAGCATGGTTACCACTATTAGCACTATTTGATTCAAGGTGGCTGGCGTGATCGAAATTAATCCTCATAAGAATCACAGGAAGCTTGGGAGGTGGAGAAACCTCGAACTCGAAGCGCGCCATGATAACAGGGAGAAGAGGCTGGACATAAAAACGAGGGCTCATTTTGATAACTTCAAGTTGGTACGCATGTTGCTCGATCCTGTAATATTTATATATTCCCAATTCCGAAAAGAACTAGAAAAATGCTGGCAACATTTAGAAGGATTGAAATTCCAGTGTCAACGGTTGTTAAGTCGCATATCATCAACGCCGGAAGTAGCTGAAAAGGCTCAAAAAATCAAGCCACTTAATTAGAACTCAATCTCGGGTAGTACTTACGTCTTCCCTCAGCAACCAACCAACCTTCCTTTTTCTGCCGCTGACGACTTTGTTGAACAACACACTCTACCTGGGCGCCAAGAAATTTCTATTTATGGCGGACAATGGATATATGGTCCATTTGAGAAAGAGGTTTATAAACCCTTTTTATCAGTCTTCGAGGGTACCTTGTCCCTGGTATTCCAACTGAGAGTATATATTACTGGACCATAAATCGTATTCAATATCGAACACAAAGCATCATGCACAAATCGAATGTAAGAGCTATTGCTAATTTGTTGTCATTTAAACTGTCAACCACCAACTTACTTATGATGAGTCTCTCAGATAACAAACTTCGAGTTTTCTCTCAAAGGGAAATTGGACATAAACAGCTCATTGGCAATTAACTCGTTAATATTCAGCAAAGGGGGGAAATATTTGTTATCTGGAGGTACGCCTTCAAGTCTTGGATGTCACGGTCAATTAGCATTTATACATAAGAACAGGCGACGATAGAAAGGTCCGAGTGTGGAGCACGACAACGTTGCTATGTCTTCAGACTATTGAGAATGATAGTTGGGGACAGGTCACAACGTTGTCCTTGCTATACCCCGACACCTCTGTTGAATGTACATCAGGTACAGCATTACTTTGCGTTGGTTCTGCTCGAGGGAATCTCTCTTTTGTTCCGTGGAATACTGGTAATCGTTACGTACGTTGCAGTGATCTTACACATCACATAATCACTGAACTATATTTCTCCAAAGCCATTGAATGTCTCTGAAATGACCACATCAACCGTCTTTCAATACAACGATCCTGTGGAATTTCATGCTTACGACCCAATCCACTCCCGAATTGCAGTTGCGAGTCAATCTGGTGACTTGAGGGTGTATACCGTCGATAAATGTATATATATTCGTTCCACGCGCTCTCTCCTCGCTGATAGGCCACTGTAGCACTAGTGCGCTGTCTCTGGATGGCTGATTATCGACGTAGTGCTCCAGGAGGACTATCTTTCTGGGGATCCGAAAACCAATTCCTTCTTACGTTTGCACTTCACACATCGGAAGTGTACGTCTGTTTTAATGTTCAAATATTCAATATTGACCCAGTTTTTATATTCAGTGTCTGTTGGGATGTATCCAGCGGCAACGTCGTTTGGAGAAGAAGTTTGACAGGCGCAATGTAAGCTATGTATTTTATGATAGCGTGATTGAATTATTGATGCGTCTATAGCGGAAGTGCCTCTGTATCCGACGACAGGTCACTTTTACTTGCCTACAATCTTTCGGACGGAACATCCGAACTCTATCGACTGGCACCCACGGTGCTCATAAAGACTCTACCCATTATCTCATCGCGAACTTTCATCAAGCAGTGTCGATTCATGGACAACGATAAATACGCCGTGTGCGGCAGTGACACAAACAGAATGTATGTGGTCGAAATATCAACAAATGACGTAGTAGCGTCGCTGGGTACTGGAGAAATAGGTATGCCAACGCGATCACAGCTCATTACTTTACTTACTTTCCTATGACCACACAAAATCTTAGAGAGCGAAATGACACAGACAGTTGCTGTGGCACAATCCATTGGTAGCTCCTCTTTCCTGATTTCTGGCACATCCGGAGGGAAAATTTACCTTTGGGAGAGAATAACTGCTTCGCTGAAGGATCACAGGACCCTTGAAGTATCATCAGAAAGAGCCATAGAATACGTACCTCCAACAAGGGTGGAGGTTGGTGCCGTTGTTTTGTTGGTCTTTCTTCTAGCTGTTCCTTCTTGGAAGCCAATCATATACGACGTAAGTATCTTTTATTGAGCGTTGCACCGACTAATCAATTGATATAGTGCATTTCTTTGCTACGGGAGCAAGCTGGCTGGAATGTTTTGCCGACATTAAGGGAACTGATGTGATAGAGTGATATTGGGACAAAGATTGAACCTAGAGTAGAAAATCCATTTTCGCATAATTCGTTAACTCTGAACGAATAATAGTTTATCAGGTGTGAAGCGCCGGTAAAATGAATTGCAGAAGCGCTGGTCACAACTGAATCGTAGGTCATTTCATCGGGTAAAAAAGCTCGGACCAAAGGACATATCAGCCTGGTATTCTGGGGCTCAAAGAGACAAACCTGTCAGTTTAATCACCTGAATACAGACTTGGGCGTCGTGTGCCTTCAAACTTAGCTATGCGAATACATTCTCTTGTGTAGAAAGGAAGCTTCGCCGCGATTACCGTGATATGTACTACATCGGGCACTGAACCGATTACCTGAAAGCTGTATGCTCCGTCACTTTGTTGTAGTTATCAAGTGCAAACATGATTACACACTGTTCTCCTCTAAAACTAAAAATCGTTGTAATGAATCTAGAGGTACTCTAATGGTGCGCGAAGCTCTACTCACATACTAAGATTATGGGAGAAATGGCGCTGACGTCATCGAATTTTGAGCGGAGATTAAACGTCTTCGGCTGCACAACAAACACAACGGTGTTGGCTTTGGGCGGCGCGAGAGTTAAAGGCCTCATGCATCATGCATCATGGTGCGTCGAATCGGCATATGCGCGACACCGCAATCATTTCACTCTAATTAGCAATCGATCCCATCCTCAAGCATGCACGAGGCTCAAATGCATTCATTGACCTGAACATACTCACCCTATTCCACCTAGTGCCGGGTCAACGACGGCGACGCTGTCTGCAAGCCAACGGTGAGTGCAAGCAGTGACCCCTATCCACCATTGTGGCGCTGTGTGGTGTTGTTTGGTGCTGCCAGGTAAGTGCGCGTTCCTCACCTTTCTTCGCTGCAGAGCACGACGACGAGCAGAGGAGGGAGGGGGGAGAACGAAGGGAAGGGTTTGGAAACTATCAAGGTGAGTGTTGGTGTCTTTTGAAGAGACGGTGATAACTGACGCACCCCTGAACATCACACCAGGTCGACGTCGCCTGACGCGCTCATCACCACCACCACCATTTCTTCGCGTCGTGCACGACTCCCGCCCCCAAACTTGACCCTCTCCCGCAGAGACCGACTGGACACGCGATCCAAGTTGAACGAGCGCGTGATGGGCAGCCAGGGAGGTGCGCTGTGTAGGTGGTTTTGCCGTGTGCCTCTCGCAATCCCGTGGACCTCTTCGTCGTTCTACGCGTCGGTTTTTCGTGTTTCGCCGATGTACACAAGTGTGAGAGGACGCGGGCGGCTTTCCGTGGCTTTTGAAAAGGAAATTGAGATTTGGATACACCGATTTGATCATAAAAGAAGCTTGATCATGAATTGATGTGTGATATATTGAGACCGCAGTCAGGAAATTGGACCAAAATGATTGACCTCTGGAGAATTTTGGCCTGTATTATCGGGATGATTGCATTGCAACAACACGGTCTGGGTTAATAGGGATAGAAGTATTCCCAATGCGATCTTGCGTGTGCTTGATCAACTGTAAACGCCTATTCAGTAAACTTCATAAACTGATGGGACACACATAAGGCTGTCTGTGAGGCGGCAAAAAGCTCTGGTTAATATCATGCAGACCTCGAGGTTAGGAATGCGAGTGTTGACTCTGACACTGTCGTCCCCATCATGGTGGTGGGTGCGGATGCTCAGCAAGGGTGTTGGGGTGATAGGAATGACGCTGGGCATAGAAAGAGGGGAGGGATGGATTAGCACACACCTTATTACCATATATTCATAAATCCGCCCTATTACATCCATCCTGACCCTATCTAGCCTCTACTCCACTACACCTCTGTCATCGTGCACCTTTACTCGACTTGGTAATCGGATTGTAATTTCATCCATATGATACTTCCCGCACCTCGTACCCCTGTATACTTTAAGTCCTAATCGTGATTTATTTGAGCGAGTGTGATCCCTTCAGCCCTTCAGTTGAGCACGTCTTCATCTCGTGTGAGAAAAGATGGCCTTGGGTTGAATTCGTTCAAGGGTCACAGATATCCAAATTTCCGGACAATAAGTTCATGGAGGCAAAATAGATACAGCCGGTAGAACACAGAATCAAATTTTACTACCCAGCCAGTTTCGCCGTAGCGAGAACGCCGATCGAAATAAAAAGTACAGAAAATAAAACATACCTTCAAGACTTCAATATTCCCTCTGCGAATCAACTTTACAGCAACCTCTTTTCCCCACTGGCTGTGCAACCCGGGTTTAACCTTTCCGAGCCCAAACTTGGGGATGGTTCGTCTCGGATGGGCGGCGCTGTACGCTACCGCCGCCGGGTGCGCGTACACGTCGGGGTATTGAGGATTTTGGGTGAGCGCAGCGCTCGGCTAGCCGTCAGCGTGAGAATCGGCGTTGTTGCTGTGATGGGGCACCGGGAGCAACGACGTGTGCCCCTGGTTCGAATATAGCTGGTGATGGTGGTGATGGCTGTTGTGGTGGGCCGTTGGCGACACGACGGTGTGCGAGGCGCGTTGCCTGCAAGATGCAGATGATGGTGGTGCTGGGCTCGCCATCGAGATCGCTGTTGCTTCCTGTGACTGGACGTGTGTCCTGGTTCAAGTTGTTGGTGTTCGTAGTGGATGTGCTGCTGATGATGATATTGAACTCTTCTACAGAATGGCAGTCAAGATGGACGGTGTAGGGATAGAGGCGATGGGATTCTGATAATAGTGGTTAATGTTGAGTAGTTCTTGGGTCGCAGCTCGTCATCACCCAACTAGAGATCTGCTCTTCCACGTTCCCAGGTTCACGGCTCTTCGGACAGTAGAGAAGAAGGAAAAGAGAAAAAAGACGGATGTGAAGGTGTAGAAAAAGAGAAAATACAGACGTCTGTTTTGTGATCGTTGATGGTGGTTGGTAGTCAATGTGTACTCCGTGGCCATACTCTAGCCCCTGGAAACCGTGGGAATTTCAATTCATGACAAAAAACTTTGCTTCCGCCGTTTTCGACTCCGTCCTCCCTCCTGAGTACTGGAGTCCTTAACCCTTCTTCCACAGTTCGACTTCAAATTCGTGAGCTTCATACTATTGGTCAACAAGATCTGTCCAAATAACTGCTATTCAGAATATTGTGTTTGAGAACATCTCTCTGATATTTGAGACCATTTTCTTCTCCGACACTGTGTCTGGCAGATATCCAGTCTCTACTCCCGAATCCCGAGAATCAATATTTTACCCCAGTCTCTAGCCCTGTTCTCTGTACACCACTTTTTCGAATACATGCAGGCAATCGCAGCCTCGAGGTTTCGTGTAGGCCACAACTGAATAACCTACACGCAGTGATCTCCGTATCAATGTGCATCAATCATGTCTGACGAACATTAGACACGACAGATATGTTATGTTCAGGTTTCTTCCTCCCTGCTGCTACACCACTATCAACCGAGTAAAGTATCCTTTCCCGTCGCGCTCACAGTCGCCGATCACAACTTTTTGACCTACGAACCACCAGCAACGGATCATCTCTTCATAACAAAAATATCCCATAGCATTCTAATTCATGTGCAAGTACACTGCTGCTGAGACCAAGGCTAAGCAGGTTCTCTCCATTTAAATGCATACATAAAAACTCATAATTACTAGTAAAAATGCATACATAAAAACTCATAATTACTAGTAAAGATCCCACCGTGCATCAGGCGTTCCTAGTAGTAATTTTGCTCACAGCTCGTCATCCGGGTCGTTCCTAAAGGAGGAAGCCGATGACAAGAATCGCCAAATTAAATTGTGGGCGCTGTCAGACAACTCCAATTGCGAGTTGCAAGGGTCAACTCAAACTTACTCCGGCGCCTTGACACGAGAGGAAGAGAGGGAAGAGAGGGAATAAACAAACCAAAGTAAGTGCCCTTATAAACAGGAGGTCTGATAAGAGTCCGCGTGGTGTTTACCGTCCCAATATGACCACAGCAATGCACAAACAAACATCTGATATTTATGGGACCTAACAGGCTTCCCAGTTACATCATCATCTAAAAACATAAGTTGCCTCTGGAAGGATAATCATTGAAAGTCGGCATTGGTGAGTATTGGCGCCCACTTGAGTATCTTAGCGGGTGAGCTATTTACTACGGTCTTTTACAGCGCATTCAATAAAGTCGTATATGTAGGTGATGGAGATTAAACATCTCACCTGTTCAACGAGATTAATGTCGGGTATATCTCGACAATGACGAGCCTCATTTATTTCGGTCAAAATTGTTGGGTGGAGGAAGTCGGTCTCACATTCTGGCAGTGTGAAATCTAGCTGAGTGTTACGCAGAAACTCGTAAGGATAGTACAGTGAATATATGTTGTCTTGGAAGGTAGAGTTACTATATAATTGTAGTAAGTATGAGGTCGGGATACTGATACCACAGGAAATTAATATTATGTACGTACTGCAAAGAAGCTGCTTCCATAACGGCTATCCAGTCCATGGCGGAAAATTCGTCTTCCGTGTAAGATTTTCCCATGTAAGGTTCGTCAATGTAAGGCTCGCCCACGCAAGGTTCATTGGTGTAAGGCTCGCACACGCAAGGCTCATTGATGATGTGTGACTCGTCTACGCAAGTCTCATCCAGGTAAACCTCGCCCATACAAGGTCCGTCGATGTAAACCTTGCTCATACAAGGCTCATCAGTATAAGGCTCTTCTGTGAAAGTATTGTCCATGTAAAGCTTGCCCATGTCACAAAGCTCGTCCATGAAAGTGTCGTCTATGGATAGGTCGTCCATAAAAGTATCGTGCATGTAAAGGTCGTTCATGAAAGTATCGTGCATGTAAAGGTCGTTCATGAAAGTGTCGTCCATATATATATTCCCTATACAAGGCTTGTCCATGCGAGGCTCGTCCAAGTCAGGTTCGTCACTGTCGAAGTCGACAATCGTCTCTCCTGGCTTCAAGCTTGGCAATAATGCTACTCGAACATTACGGGGTATAGGCTGAAACTTATAGTTCGGATATTTAATTGAATGACTGATCTTCTCCTGGTCTGCCATACGAAACCACGGTTCCCTTTCATCTGCAGACATTTGTTTCCACACCTTCCCGCATATGCGTGATAAATTACGATAGTCTTTCTCTACTGACTTCGGGATCATCTTCTGTCGAATACACTCGGATCGAAATAAGATGAATGCGTTTTGTGGGCGCGGAATGTGATTTGCAGGCTTTTTTCGACGGGGTGGTTTGGTTTGGCTCTCTCCTTTGTTATTGCTCTGGGTTGCATCCTTCCACTCAATAACAACCAGGGATGACTTGCGTTTGTTATACTCCATGGCGCTCTATAGTAACGGTGTTCTAATTGTCGGGTTTGACATTAAATTTAGAGGTTGACTGTGACTGGGTAGTTAATTTACCTCTTTCCCGGTGGTTTCCTGAATCTATGGCAGAATGATGTCCTGGTGTCTTTAAATATCTGTCAGATCAACAAGTCTTGGTTTGAGCTACAGTGGGTTCCCCCTTGTATGCGTGGGATAGATCCACGCAGCTTGATTTATAGAGATCTGGTGTCCTGATATGGTTTTCACCTTTGTTGAAAATACCACAATGACATATCTAAATGACTCAATATTCTACGATTTTCATTATACTAGCATCTCAACATTAGAGATTCATCGATCTGCAAGGGTGAACGAAGGTACCATTTTAACATCACGTCAGAGGTTACGACCTGAATCGTACAGCGTGTTTGAACCCTGCTTGATCCGTTTGAACTAGAGGAAGACTTACTAATCGGTGCATTATATTTTCGCTACGTCTATACGTAGATGTGACTGACGAAGAGTTCTTCCATAAGTATCAGCTTTACTAATTGGTATGTAATAATAAATGGATGTAGACTACAAAAATATTGAGTTCTAGTCTTAAGTTTAATTGGCGACCGACGGGACGCAAATTATATTGAACTAAGACAATGTCCAGAACCCTTTAGCTTCAATGTCAACGATTAAGCAGACTCATATTCATCGTCGTTTGAATCGTCTGATCCTGCAAGACTCTGGTCGTCTTCGATCCCGCCATAATCATGACTCGGATTATCCACTTCATCTAAACTGTCCGTGCCTCCTGTCTGAAGTACTCTATCATGTTCCTCCCCATTGTCTTGGTTCTCTAAAGGTGCCGGTGATGGTTCATTCCTGGGAAGAACCAACCAGAATACTTGGCGAACGAATCGAGTGGGTCCGTCCAGTATGGGCCCGCGCTCACGACAAATACCACATTTGTGGTCACTTTCCCAGATGTAGTCATTTAATTCTTTGACCTTTCCGAGACACGCCGCGCAAAATATATGCCCGCATGAGAGTCTATTAAGATAATTCAACTACCAGGATTTTTTTGTTTGGTACGGGCTTACATTGCAGGGTGCACCATATAAGACCAGCATATGGAGCAAATCGCCATCTCTGTTAAGCAATTGTGTAGATCATCGTACCGATGATTTACATCCGCAATGCTACACTGAAGTTCTTCGATGGTTTTACCAGCCACAATATTGGTCTTTTGTTAGAAGAGTGTGAATTTTAAGCTCTGGAATCAACTTGGGAACTCACAGCTTTCAATGTTTCTTGCACTTGCTCTAATTTCTCTAGTTCAAGGATTCTATTATTAAGCTCTGTATTCCGCTGGTTGATCGAAAATGAAGCAAGTTATTGGGCTTTCCAGAGCACACATTGATTTTACTACGTCGAGCTTACCTGGCACATAAGCTCCTGTTCCAGATTAGCATGGTCCAGCCTTCTCTGGAGCTCCCGGTTCTGTTTAGCTAGTTCTTTGGTTTCCTTTTGATGTCAGTAAGTCATGTGTGAGCCTCAGTCCGTGGGACAAAAAAGATACTTACCTCCCTAAGCTTCTGATTCCCGATTTGAGTCCCAGAATGATTAGACTTTACAGTTGTCACTTCAACCATTGTTTGGCTGGCATGATGGCTTGTCTGTGCAGTCTTGTCAATTTTATTAGTTTTTAATGGTATGATTCATGACAGCTGAGACTACCCTTACTTTGTATTCAGCGTAATTTGAGTTCCTTTGTCGTGCTTTGTACTGCTCATAATGACGCTTTCGTTCAAGATATAGAGCAGACATGTGGGATGGGGCAGAGGAATGATTTATGGTGTTGAACTTTAGCTGCGTAAACAGTATAAAAAGGCCCAAGGGTACGTACTTTTGAGGTAATCACTATCCATAATCGATCGTCGTGATGTACTAAGTGTGCAACCATGAGAACGTTTATTGTGCAACCATGAGAACGTTAACTATCGTACATTTCTGAAGCTATATTCGACTAATTTGACTGTACTCGTTTTTGCGCTGGATACGATTGCTTTGATGCCACAATGGTGACCTTGTTCCCAACTATATATGGAAACTGGAGTCTTTTTGGTAACCTTGAATTAGAAACTTTGAATTCTAAACGTTTTCCGATTGACTTGCGTTGCAATTGCCATATTGGTACTTCCTTGTTCTTTGTATCAACCCAACAAGTTTATTCGCTCTCTTAAGCGACTCTGGCAATTGCTATAATAAAGAAACTTATGCAACTTCCATCCCTCAGTATCTCCCATCATTTCATTGCTTTCAAGTCATATATCACAGAAAATTCAGCAAGAGCGCATACACAATGCTGACTGACAGGAATGTAAGCTCATCATCAGGTTCCATCTTCTTTTAGAGCGTCATGCTGAAGCCACCACCACCTTCAAGTATGCAAGCAACATCCCGACTTCCGGGGTTGTTAAACCCATTATATTATCTCCAAGCAACTCCCCACAAGATGAAGACATCAACTCTAGTGACCAGAAACAATATATTGATAGGAATTTAACTATGGTCCGCAATACATACCGCTGCATAGTAGCTCAATGAGCTAATTATTCCCGAGTAACAGGTGGGGCCAATGATACTATTTCGTGGCAGGAGTGGCATTAGGAATGAAAATGTTCAACAAAATGAAAACAATTCGCATCATACCAGGCACATCGAATACTTTCTTGAAAGAACGGAGGCGTTCAAGCTGGAACAACGCTTGCAATCCATAATTATTGAACTTTTCCAGGCCAGGAATGACATTGACGATTCCAGGAGAAAAATTGTATTCTTGATTATGGGGTGCGAGAAGATCATTTCTGACATTTCAAACATTCGTCGTATGAGCAAAAGGTTTCGAAGCGCCCTTCGCTCCATCAAAGATCATCAGAACGAGCAACAACTTGCCATAAATTCACATTCTCAACGAAATTGTGAAGAGGCATCATATTTACGGCAGAATCAACACTCCATAATGGACGAGCTCGAGAAACTTCGCACCGATATGAAAATCTATCAGGTCAGTGTGTTGTTATGAATTTCCTACCGGTAACATGCTAATTACACTTATAGGCCTTTCAAACTGAATCCAACCGTCGACGCGCTGCTGATATAGCAAAATTAAACCGATACTTTGATACCCTTTCAAAGGTGGCATCAAAGACTGAGCAAAGGCTTGCCTCTTTCATTCCCTTTGTCATTACTACGTTCACCTTGCTTTATATCTTGATATTTTCGACATCTTAAGGTTGCTAACAGTGACTCCGCCGGTATATGTACAGTACTTACATAGTAGTAGTGATCTTGAAAATTATTATCTTATATGTCACTTACGCTATTGTGTATCGCTCAATTATCAAGTGACTCTTCTCCGATATATGACAGAATTGAGTTGGAAGTACTGCGCACGAGGGTACCCAGAATGAACCGCCTTCGCCAAGTATACCCTAGTTTCTCCCTCTTTACTACATTTGCTATATGCTTTACCGACACACCTTGGAAGTGGATTCCCCGCCCGGCTCAGTCACTGCAAGGGATACACTGGACTATTCCCAAATCCCGCTGACACGGTGAGTCCTAAAAAGGATGCCTGCCGTCCCCCGGCCGCCTCCAAGGCCCTGAAACTTGGAGACTCCGGGGGGACTCACCGCTCCCTCACAGATACGAATAATCGACCCACGTGTCCGCTGAGCGAAGATCTCCCTGGTCCGGGTAACTTAGAGCCCGATGTTTTACAGGTTTTAAGTAGCTGTAACTCGTCCCTGTGCCTTGTGTATAACATGTCCTCCGTGTCTGTTAGGCTGTCTAATTCATGATCTTCCAATTGGGCGACTGACGGTGCTCGCTGGATAGGCTGAAGGCAACGGCTACCGTCCTCTTCCCACCTCTGTAACAATCAAAAACACACCTCAGACATACCCAACAGACAGCCTTTCCCCCTCGCCTTGCTACCCCTACCTACTAGACGATGAGCAGCAACGCCTCCCCTCTAGTCAACAACAACAAACAACTCAAAACGCTGCTAAATTCTCAATGCTCAACATCACAGGAATCCCGCTTCAATTGAATAGGCAACCTTAGTTGATAGCTCTCCTCCAGTACTCTACTCGCGTCTGAATTTTGTGAGCCCGATGGTCGAGTGCTTGCTGGCCACCACTTGCATCATAGAGTCCTCAGCGTGCGGGTCCTATCAAGTCTTCAATATCTAATCAAATGCCTTCAACATAAGATGGATATGAATTTTCTTATTATTTATGGCTAACTCGGATTCTGATTCATGGCACACTGAGATTGAACTTGTAATATAATTATAGCACCATTGTTCGTCTTCCTGCTTGAAGGTCTACTCTTCCTCGCCTTCAATTTTTGTTTCATTGTAACATGTCCTCGACCTCGATGCTTTTCTCATTGTATATACATCTATTACATATATGACACTGACTGGTCGGTCATCCAGCTTTTATGTCCTGTACACACATGCTTGTATCTGCGTTTTTTGATTGTGGATTCACATTCCCGGTGTGAATGATTCAGTCTGAATTGACAACTTTACAGGCCGCAGATAATGTGCACCTGGAAATCCACATGAAGGCATCAGCAAAGCACGCAACACGTAACACACACACACACACATTCTCTTACTTTTACAAGTCACCCCTCATCTGCCCGTGTCTCTCGCTGCCTGCCAACTTGTCATTTGGACAGTTTACTATTCCAATGAATCGAGAAACAGGGCGTCGGCTGAGCACCGAGCTCTAACAGCCGCCTTGCAAGGTGCAAGGTGCGTCCAGTAATAGCATGCCACCCCTCCGTTCCACGAGTTCGGTTCCACGAGCATCGTGTACTGGATTCATATCCAGACCGTGGAGCGCTAGAAGCATCAGTGACTCACGACTCTCGGTGGGTTACACCCCCAAATCTGGGCAGAGGCATGGCATACGATCACTCAGGAGTCAGGCTCGACGAGATATAATTATGGACCACGACGGGAGAGAAAGGGAAAGAGAAAGAGAAAGAGGATACACAATTCAGTATTTGTCGCATCACATACCATCGTGATCCCATCCCATCGTCGTCAAATCACAAACTTTCCACAAACACCAGACACCAGACTCTAAACACCATCCCATCACCAGACACCAGTTCCGCCACCAGACTTTAAAGCCAAGGCACAAGACACGCGGCACAAGACACAAGACGCAGACGACAGATGTTCGCCACCACAGGTCTATTCGCATCCCATCTCCAATGCAGACCCGCTTGCACCTCACCTCCCTCGTGTGCGTTCGGTGCCACCGTCTACCGTCCGCTGTCCGCTGTCTCTGACAACTTTGGGTGCAGGTACAGGTACAGGTGGAGCAGTAAGTAGCATCCGCCCGAGCTGTGGCGCGGATCTGCCAATTGGACGTAGATACAGAGGAAGACTAAGGGAGTGGGAGAGGTTAAGAGACGCGCGTGTGTGTGTGTGCGTGCGTGTGCATGTGGAGGCGCGTGGTGGGTGTGTTCGCGACTGGGTAGGCGCGCCTGCGTCTGTCCGTCACGCTGGTGGGTAGGATGAGTGGGGGTACTGAGTATAGGAGCAGTTAAGTCATTCTGTCGAGAATTCGACTCCATTTGTACATTTGTCGGTTGTGGATGGGAAAGCCAAAAATAAATAGAAAAACAAGTTTTCGGATAGTTGGGTTGATCCCAATTCCAATCCCGATTTCGAACCGTATGCCTGTGATTATTCCCATGCCTATGCCAGTGACTATGCCTATGCCTATGCCCATGTCTTGCGATGGCGGCGGCGGCGGCGGGCCGTGGAGTATCCCAAGCCACCATCCAAATAGCTATGGCTATAACTATATTTAATCCAATCAAGCGCCGAGGCCTGAGGCGTCGACCGTTGTGCGCTGTGGGTATCCCAGTCTGACAGTCTAGGAAGGAAATCATACATAGCAATATGTCACAGACGAGTTTCCACGATCCGTGTGGAGGCGCTTGTCTGCTTCCCACTTGGGAGGGATTCGGATATGAATTAAATGCGGAAGCGTTCAAGGTGTGATGTGCGCGTGCGTGTGAGGGTTATATAAACGTTATATGACAGTGTATTCCCAACTTGATTCTGATTTTGACTTTGACGCAGCTCCAGAGCAGACAGATCGGACAGACAGACAGGCAGCCACAGAGACGGATATGGATGTCAATGGGTGGATCGCGCACGCAGACGCAGACGCTGAATATGAAGTTGAAAATGAAAATGACAACGACGGGTGCCACAAAGTTCTGTATATTCCGCGGTCCTGCTCTGCAGATATTTTCGGTGGCTTCAGAATTAGGCCTTAGAATGCACTTGTTCTAAGAGTAATAGCTTTCCAATGAATTGGTGATGAAATCGTTATACGACTTTAGCTGAAATGTACGCTTAGTTGCTTTGCGCGCCCGAGATGATCGAGATGCCTGTATGAGTGTCTTCGTCCATCACTTTTCAAAGATTTAAACTTCAAAATTCAGGCTTGATTCAGAGTTCAGAGTTCAGGGTGACGCACCGTCTTGAGTTGGCTGAGAATTCTGAAGAGAATCTGCGCTATGCCATGACATGACAGGTGCAAGGTCAAGGTCTGGTCATTTGACCATTTGCGATTCCGAGTCAGAATCAAGAGAGGGTGCGGGGAATGAGAGGGGTGCCCGTGGGAGGAACGCGTGATAGATTAGAGCAATCAGTGTAGCTTATAGATGGAGGGTGTCATCTAGGTGTAGGTGTCGTTGTCAGCGTCAGTGTCTCCTGAGTCCTGAAAGAAATCGAAGTGGAAGTTGCACTCGCAACTCACAATGGGATTCGGGAGGTGGATTACCGCAAACGCGCTGGTCAACAGGGACAAACTCAATGCAAGGTAGGTAGGTAGACGGATTATTGGTCCCAATATAGGAATGCCCGTCGGTCCATCGGCCGCCCCCGAGACCTGCTCAACTCGGGTGCTCCGATGGGACTTTCGACTCCCTCGCAGCTGTGACGTGGTGACCGTTGCCGGTCATTGATCTCACTGGTCCGGGTGGTCTCAAGCCAGTTGTTGTTTATCCAGGTTTTTACGGTAAGAAAGCTGTTTGTCTGTACATATAGATTATTACACGCGATTGGCAAGTCTTTCCACCTCTACACGTAGCTGTTGAAATGTCTGTGCTTCGCGTACAATGACGTTGGAGCGAGCAGGCGAAGGCCTGGACAGCGTATTAACTCGGGCTACTAGAGTGTTGATTCCGGTGTAGGCGCGGAAGAGGCGACCGTTGATTTCCCTCAGTCTAACCTCCACCTCTGATTCCTGCCTCCGTGCCTCCGCTATCAAGCGTCTCACGAGCATCCTGAACGCGTGGCCTAGTACAATCCGACCCCCATCGCTGTCTTCGGTGTCCTCGTCTTCGGACGTGTCTGTAGTTGCGTCAGACGCCTCCCATGGTGGGGAGACCAGTATTGCGCGCCCGCGGTTGCTATTCATAGGGAATGAGGAGATGACCGCACGAGCAGGCATTGTTGTCGTATAGTGTAGCCTTGTCCCTTGGGTATGCCTCTTCAACCCTTATAGCTCGCAGGCGGCAGGTCCTACTACCGCGATCTCTGCTCTGCAGGCACAGGCAGTTAGCCTGCGCTTGCTCATTTAAGGGTTCCTAATAAGGGCGCTTCCGCCAGGATGTTAGTGTTTCAGAGACAACAGCGCCGAGCTGAGACTTTCGAGCTCGTCGTCTCCAACGTCTGGCAGGGGGTACTAGCGCAGCCCTGTGATGGATAATGCGACGTGCAGAGTACTGAGGGGTACAGGTCGATGTTTGTCCCGCGGGCGAGCACCACATTGAATCGGGATACATTGTCTCCCCGGTGGCACGCTGTACTGCGTTGCTAAGCGAGCTTGGCGCTGCGCTAACTGGACGCTGTAGCCGAAAATCAGACTTTACAGATGTAGACGTAAGCTGGAGCTACAGACGCTGTCGACTGTACCTGATGCCAGGGTCGATGCACCTGCCAGAGGGCAGCTCGAGTGCAATCTTGTTCTTCGATTCGCCGACCCGAAGGCAGCTAAAAGTGGTCGATTCGTCGGATGATAGCAGAAACAGTAGCCTGGCGTGAACAGGCTGGTCGCGGGAAAGCGATATATGGTGTCGGAGCAACATGGGCATAAACTCCCCTTCTATTCTCAATACCATCCCTAGCTGTCGACGTGTAGCCAACTGTCAGTCACCAACCCTCTTCCCAGCATCGTTCTCCGGACGTTCAAATCTTAAACTGAAGCCTGAACACATCGTGAGCATCGTGAAAACTGTGTTGTATGGTGCCGAGACCATTAGAAGTACCGACACCGCCTCCAGGCTCCTTCTCTGGGCAGTCATCATCGCCAGTGCCCCAAAGGCAGTGATTTACACTGTTAAATCCCCTCTGTCGATCAGATCCTAAGAATATCAGAAGAACGGAGCTTTCGTAGTATTTGTGGGGAGATGTCATCTTGTCGGAAGTCGTTCAGCATTGTTTTGCATGTGGTGAGTTGCCTAGCGATCACTCGGCATACCTGCCGGACGATGTTTGGTTTTTGTCTGGGCACGCTCTTCCGGCTTTCAATAGGTTCGGCCGCTGAGCCATCGCTGCAGGGGAGACGCTTTCGGGGGGGGAGGGGGAATGAGGATGTTACTGATGTTACTGACTCCTGCCGGGGTACGGTTCAAAAAGATGCGCAGATGCGTTGATATGCCCAGAGAGCGTCCATTGCGACCTGATATTCTAAAGCTACCGTTTCATTGCGTTTGTAGAGCTCTTCATGCCCACCTCCAACCCAAGATTGTTTCCAATTATGCGCCTACGTTGATGCGCAATGCAAAGGGGCACATCATGAACATCATAGACGAGCCTCACCGGCACCAAGATCATGCTTAACGGTACGTACATTGTATATTAACTCATTTTCGACATGTCTCACACTTTGAATCATCATTCATCCGACAATGCTATATCTTATATCGTTCTTACTGATATCACATCCTCCTCCACCACCTATTGCACAATTGTGATGGAAACAACACATTCACTTTCCGATGCAAATATACCACATATGCCGCTGCTGTAGTTTTGGCACTTGCGTATGCAAAACAGGCCAAAACTTACGAAGATCCCAATATTCAAGCTGTCAACCGCTGCCTGACGCGTCGATGATCAGCGTCACGGTATTGGCAGCCGCATGCCATCCCGAAGCGCACAAACGTATCCAAGAAGAGCTAGACGCCGTTTGTGGGAGGTCACGGCGTAAGTCTTTTTAATGATTAAGGTGCCTGTTCGAATCTTCAGCTGTGTATTGTTTTACGAAGCATTGTTATATTTTATAAAATGGGAATAAAAAATAGAATGGACTCGTATCTGCCATACGTAGCAGTGGCTTTCACTGGACAAGTTGTTTCCCAACCTTTCACATCTCGGTTATATTGGTTCCATGGAGATTTTAATCACAGATTCAACCTTTTGAACAAATTGCGTAGGTCCTTCCAATATATGTGTCCGCGAACGACAGATATTGCATTTATGATCATCCGTTCTGCTGGCTGCATTGTCATAGTGACTCTTCAAAAAGTCAATGCAAACTTCGCAGAAAACGTGGCCACAACTAAGCCTGCTTGATGAATACATTCATGAGGAAAATCCAATCATCTATATATGTACGGTTGCTATTAACACTCACATGGTAGGCTGTTTGACAGAGTCGTGGCAAATGGTGCACGTCAAAAGATATTTAAGAGCATTGAGGCATCGTTCCTTCTGCTCGAGCTGTTCACGAAGAACAGCAGCAGTGTAGGCTTCCTGTAGATTTTTTAGTAGGTGAACAAATTAATACGCTGTTGCGTTAGATAAACCTGTATTAGCAGCCTGTGAATTTCCCTATTCCGAGCTTCTACCTATACAAGAGCTTAGATGTGATCACAACTCTAACCAAAAAATGACTACTAACTTCATGGACATTTCGACGAGCTTTGTCCACAGAACGCTTAAGATAATGTAATGTAACATGTAGATCGTGAATTTCCTAGGCCGGACAATGAAAATGTGTTAGTGCTTTATTGGCTTTACTAAGGGAGCAGAACCAACCTCAGCATGATTATCAACAATTGTAAAAAGATTATCGAGTCTGAGCTGTAGAGCGGAACAAAGGGAATCAGATTTTCATTTTGTAACAAAACACTTATGATCAGGTACTGACTTCAGCAGCACTTTCCACTACCATATCAGTCATCTGACGTTATGAATAAGTTATATATTGTACAATGAGACGGTTTATCATGACAATGGCTTACGTTGTTTCCTGGTAGAGAGTTCATTGAGTCGAAGCTCATGCTAGGAGTTCCTGAGATGAGTGAATAATAATGTTGTCCGATCTGAAGAAGGCATTGTTTGATGGTGTGATACAGAATTTTCAAGCACGTCACTATTGCCATGGTAAAGATGTAGAAAATGCGTGTACCATTGTCGCTTATATATGTACAAAAGGAACCTAGAACTATCACAAAGAGGGTACTTCCTGTACAGTGTGCTATTGGTCGGGTTTGAACGATGTGCCTGATGCAGCTTGGCAAAGTAAAGTGCGCTGCAATATTGGATCATGTTGTCAAGTTGTCAAGTACACTATGTACAAGGAGGAATTATTATAGCTACATTCGTTGTCCTGTCGAAATACTGAAGAGCAATTAATTTTCTTAGCGGGAATTTCAAGAAGTACAGATAAAGATCGGATAGGGGCTAATAGGGGCACCCTTTCCTCCCTGTCTGTGGCCTCTGATGGTGCCTGCGCCTCGATGGTAAGTCGTTTTGGTTGTGCCTGTTGCCGATTAGACTCGAACCCAGTCTCTATAGGTGATAGCTAGCTTACACATGTGGCCTCCGAGTATTAGTCAGTTTAAATTATGTGATGAAATTTATCTGGATATACTAGGAGGGACGAGCGCCAGCTATTTCAATACCGTGTGAAACCTGGTATATCCGGATTGTCTGGAGTCGAGACTAGTTGCCGATATTGATGGTGCTAATGAATAATGTGATCTAGAGTCTTGACGCGGCAAAGCGGACTACGACAGTGAAACGCACTGGTACTGACCCCACTGGCTCAGCATAGTCGAGCATTGAAGCCACACAACACCCTTTGACGGTAAGCCGCGCAGTTGTGTATTCTGTCGGCAATAGGGCTGAACCTGTGCTTGACAGTCTTGACGCTAGAGGATAGGTTACAACGGTGTGTTGTACCCTCTCGACGACGTGTTGGTGCTGACCTGTACTCTGTGCTTGACAGTTTTGACGGTGCAGAGTAGGTTACGGTGGTGAGCTGTACTCTTTTGACGACGCGCTGGTACTGACCCCGTTCTTGCCACTGCGCAGGTCAAGGACCTCGCTAAACATTCAACGATGTGCTGGTGCTGACCCCGTTCTCTTTATACACAGGTATTGTCAGCAAGCCGCAGGCACATAACATGCAGAACAATGACGAGGTATCTTGACATACCTGCCCACGACCCTCCCCCCCTCTATTGTCACTTTGCAGCTTGGTATTATCAGCCAATCCAGCACGATGCATGCCGCCCTCACAACCCAATCCCGCTGACCAGTTAGAATTGCCCCTTGGAACCGGAGAATACTGTAGACATTATTGGACTAGGTCGGTGAGCTAACCCATCAACAATGAACTGGTGCTGACCCCGCTCTTATTGCTACGTACTTGATGGATATTATCAGCAAGCAGAACAATGACAACGTACCTTGCCATACTCGCTCATGACCTTTACCCTGACATGCTCAAGTCGCACCTGTCCAGGCCTCCCTCGGTGAGTTGTAAACCCTCGACGGTGGGCGGGTGCTGACCCTCCTGTTCACTATGCACTCTCTCCCCAAAAGAAGCACGGGCGCCACACGACACAGAAAATGCTAGCGACGCACCTAGACCGACGGCTCTAACACCCAGGCATGCTGGAGTCATGACTGCTCTCGTCGCAGTGTCTGCCGAGTGCAACAGCACAGTGAGTACTGAGTGTGATCCATGATGGTCATGAAGGTGGAGATCATAGAACAAAGGCTGACAATATGAAGACGAGTGAAAGGATTGTGGTAAGCAGGGGAATGAATGATTATAGTGGATTGTACAGACGCACCTTGAAGCACATCCAACATGTACATTGTATAAGACGGCGCGGTTCATGAAGTTGACGTTGACGGGCAGGGGATGTTGGAATACGCGCTTTCCGTTCATCATCTCCACATTCTTTCTTTCCTTTTTTATATTCACACCTTCCTTTTCTGTCTTCGGACCACTCGATCCGATAGCTCCTATTCATGCACACTCTTTAGCAGTTCACTTTCCTTCAACATACAACACATCACCTTCTTAATTTTCCTGATTACTTCTGTAACTAGGTGTTCCTCACATATAGTCATTTGTCTCATTTCTGATACCTCAGCCTTTGTTTCCTTCCGGCTGAGGTACATTCAGTTTTGTGTTGCTTGTAGAACATTGACTGACTTAGTTTACAGACTTACGTTGTATTCAGGTTCACAATATAGCCTTTGTTTCCTTCCGGCTGAGACTTACGTTGTATTCAGTTTCTTTCAGGGGAATGGACGGTTGTTCTTCTGGGTGGATTCATTTGGCTGGATGACGCACTGTGGTTTTGATCGGTTAATATCATAACAAGGGCACGACGGGATAACAGCAGCAGTCGCGCTTTCTTGGGCATAAACGCTGCACGTGTTGTGACAAGTGGTTCGTAATTATCGCACCTGGGGCCGAAGTGGTAAAATTAAGTAGTATATTCCACGATGAGTGCTGCGCACTCATCTACGGATAAGAGATTAGCGAGAATTTGATTTTTCTAGTTGAGCGCTTCATCAATCTTCTATCAGCTTATGATTTACAATGTCTACTTAAGTGCCTGACTTTGTCAGGTTTCACCTTGCATCACCTTCTTTTATTTTCTAGTACTCCTCTGTGTATCTGTACATACATCCTATTTAAACTATGAGCCTCGTTTTACATCCCTCACCGTCTTCGTCTCTCTCCCCTTACTTGTCAAGGGTGCTTGTTAAACTCGTTCGAATTTCTCCTTGCTTTTAATTTCTTTTCTGCCCAAGGGGTACGCGCCGGCAAATGCCGGCACACAGGGTGGGGGGGGAGGGGGGGGCCAGACCAGGCTTATCCGAATTAAAAGTCGCTTTAATTTCATAATTGTTTTTATCCAATTTTGAAGCATGGTACATGTAATAAAACCACTCTACAGTCATTTTATTGCTATTCCAGCTTTCTAAAGGTTGTCGTCAGTTGTCGTTACAGGTTGCATTGCAGATTTGTTGCATTTTGCAGCAATGATCAGGGGTATCACATGCATATTTTGTCACAGTCACGGATTGTCATCGCACTCGATTTTGCCACGATCAACAAACAACTTCCCGCTGCTTTCCAATTACACCTACCCTCGTGAACCGTTGCCGTTCTGCTACTCAAATCTTGGACATTGTAGTGGGCATTGGAAATATGAATAGTTGGCAGAGGTAAGTCATTGCATCCTTACCCTAGTAACTCTAGCTGAAAGTGCACCACCAGACATTTCATACATTTATCCCCTTCCCCCATTTTTCTATCGTCCACATCACACATTGGGGGCATAATGGACGCATGTGTATTGATGATGAATGCAGAAGAAATGGAGGAGGTAGAGTCAATGGTATTAAAAAGCGCAGGCGTTGCATCCAGTCCCTAGTAATGTCCGGCACTCTTACTTATTTAGGAGATTATCACTCTTACTTATTTAGGAGATTATTTGTGAACGCGTGCACCTACACGTGACTACTTATTGCCAATTTAGGAAGGGGGGGGGAGGGGTCTCGGAGTCCTTATCCAAATTAAACAACCCCGTGTGCCGAATTTTTTTTTTCAAGCACCCCTTGTTTCTGCCCACCCTCCTCTCCCTCTTTATATTTTTCCAATGTTTGGTACAGCCACCGTTGGATCCCTTTTGGTTTCCACCTGGTTTGACCCAAACATTCAGGCCTTTGGCGGCCCACATCTCTCCTCTACATCCTCTCGCATCGCGTTGTGTCGCGTCTGTCATCTCGAAGGCAGCCTCTCACGTGATGTCTCAACCTTGGTCTTTTCAGACCTCCCGCCAAAGCTTACGCACCCACGGAATATCCAAAACAACGGATTTCTGACATCCTTCCTTGTCGAAACTTCCATCCCGATCTTTAACACCCTTACTCTCAACATATCTTATATAGAGGTTTAGGGGCATTTTGTGGCCCTAAAGCTAACGCGGGCATTACAAATCGTGGGCGGGCGCAAAATACAGATACAGATGGTGATCGTGTGAATAAATTACGTGGTGCAACACACGAAATTTAGGATGGACGCAGAAAACCTGCAGAAAACCCACTACTATTCAGTCGTGGGAACCTCTTTGTTTTGTTTCAATGAACTTCATTGGATTGGATGCGTCCTTCCATCATGATCCTGTCGCAGAAACAGAAAGACCCTCTCAGAATATGGAAGCACAAGTGCGCTCACAACGGACGCCAATATCTGTTTATTCGGGGGCGGTATCACTGGCGTTAGTGCCGCCTGGCATTTGTCCAAGTTACTCCATGGAATTTGTCCAAGTTACTCCAGGACAACTCTCTCAAAGAGTACGAACGCCAGAGGAGTGTGGTTATTCTTGAAGCGCGTCAATTTTGTGAGCTTTTTCTTATATCTGTCATGTCGAATTTTTGAATTGAACGTTCAAAGGCTCGGGTGCTACAAGCAAGATTCTTAAGATTCAATAATGGATGGGTTCGAATGACAAAGTTTAGGAAGAAACGGTGGACACCTGACTCCCATTACCTTCCACGGTTTCTCGGCTCTGCAAGCCCGCTACAATACAACAGAAGCGTTGAAATCCTTCGCGTGAGAAGCTCATACATCCAACGGGATGGTCAAGTCCATCAAGCAGAATGGACTGGAACATGAAGTCGATTTGGTCGAGGCTGGTCATTTGACGTTATTCAGAAACAAAATAGAAGAGTAGGCCTTTCGGGATGACTGGGAGAAGGTCAAAAGCGCAGGGATTGTTGGCCGGACGCGAAAGTTGAGTGGATAGACAACGAGAAGCTGAGCAAGGTCAGCCTACTTTTCCTTGTTACGTTTCGACCTGATTCGACCTGCGCGCAGAAGTAACATGTGGACCCTAAACTTGGGTACTCTGCTGTTCATCTACGGGGTCACAATCTCTGGCCATGCAAACTCGTTACCCATCTCTTCAAAGATGCCCAAACTCCCCTACCCAAGGTGACGGTTGAGCTGCACATCAAGACCCCTGTTACATCCATCACGAATATCGAGCAGGAATTATCAAAATAGCCGTGCCGTCGTTGGAACTTGTACATGCCCGAGGAAATACTGACTTGCGAGTATGTCATACACGCCACTAACGGCTACGCTGTACATCTCTTGCCCTTCCTCGCCGGACTCGAAGAAGAAGACGCGGCAAATATTGTTGATTACGTATTGAATGAGAGCCTGGATCTGTCGCCGGTGGTCAGGACGTAGGTTTGTTCTCGACGGAGTCCCAACTTCCGCGCGGGGCGTACGCGATCAAGCCTACAAGAGGACAAGTCAGCGCTGTGCGTTCATCTGTCAACGCGTTTTCTTTGGGATGGCTGACATTGTGGGACGGTGGTGACGGTGGTGATGAGTATTGGTTCCCGAGATACCAGGACACTGAACACAAGAACTCACTCATCATCCTGGGAGGCGGCAGGTACGCGTCGGAGGGACGTACGAAAGAGGGGTGTGTGGGACGACTCTGTGCTCAACCTGCACGTCTCGAACGCGATCCGGACGTACCTCCCTGTCCTGTTGAACACCCGGAGCAATTTGCGAAAGATGGAGAGTGGGAGATGTAATAGGTGCGATTTTATTCTTCTTTTTTCGGTTGCTGATTTACCGTCTTGTTCAGAGTAGTATCATGGCATTTACTAAGAGCGGCGATCCGTTTGTAAGTAACAAATTCGCTGATATCTGTTTTCAATTTAACGTGTTTCCAGGTTGGACCTGTGCTATGGCTGTCCGTTTGCACATTTAATACCAATCTATAAACTTTTTTTCCCATACATAGAAGTCGCAATTATGCACAATTCCATATACATAATCTGGTTTCCAGTATAGAGAAAGGTGGTTTCCGAACATATAAATCCAGTATCCATACATTCATAGGTTGCACCCTCGGATACAATTTTCAGTACCATACATATAGTTTTGGTGCCCACATATACAAATCACAATCCCTTACATAGAGCAAACACTCCCTCTTATACATAATTTGTTCCCTCACTTATATCTGAAGGTTCCTTGTATGATTATTCTTACCTTTCTTCATCCCGAAGATATACAGTCATTTTTCGGCATTCTGTCTATGCCGTGCATGCCTGGACATCGGTGTTTATATACACTGTACAGCGCACTTTCTACACGGGAAAACTTGTAGATGGGCCACCACTTCGTATGGCATGTACGAGTCTTCAAAACCCCATTGCCTATATGTCTGTTTGTGATTATTCTCCCTTGACATATAATGAGAAATTCTTCCTTCTCAGAGTCTCTACACTCAATAAAACTTATGGTCACATCTTTATATATTACGGTGGATGCAGGCATATGCAGGCAGAGCCGATGAAGTGCCAGAAATTATTTTGATTTGTGGTAGTAACTCTTCATCTTTGTTTGAGTTTGATTTCAGACCCGACATGCACCTCGATAACAACTCCGATCTCTTCATCAGTCGAGGTTAAACAGCCCCAGCTGGGGATGGAATTTGGCACACCATTGGGTAAAGGAGATTCATATGGATTGAACTTGTCCATGTTTACCCGTGTTTCACTTTCAAGAGAGGCATGAGTATGGTTTGAGTTGAGTTCTTCCTGGGTATCATTATTTTACCAGAGCATATATACTGAATCACATTTTAGATATTGCATACTTCGAAGTTACCTACTGGTATTAGAGCTAAAGATAATCTACATCATTTTTTTATTGATCGCTTGCTTCAATGACCGTAGAAAAACTTCCAACAATTTCCACCAAATTACGATGCCTCTCTATAAGATCGATGACCTCCGGGATTTGGTGGAAGGTATTCTCATATTTATCAATAAGTGTAGCATCGGCGACCTGGGCCCTCATCCTTGTAATAAAAGCCTCCATTAATCGCTCTCTAGAGCGTTGGGCCTCGAACTGGCGAGATTCCCCAGCAAGGGCATCTAAAATACGACCTGGGTTAGCCGGAGTTTGATCTGTGACATTACACTCACCGGCCAGAGCATTCTTCGCAATAGCAAGGTCATCATCGAGCCTTTCACGAGCTGCCCTCTCATATCCCAAGCGAGCTTCAAGTTCGGTTATAGTTTTTGACCGCTCTTCAAGGGTCCTCTGCGCTGCAATTGTCTCGACATGCATCATACGAAGGTTTGCCTCAGACCTTTGGTAATCAAGAAGGACAGACTGGACGTCTTTCCAATATGTAGCCTTTGCTGCGTCCAGTTCATTCGATAATGTATGGATGATTGTTTCGAAGTATTCACGCTGGGAGTCTGATGCATCTTTCGCTTGTTGGAATTCGGAGAGCAGTGTTGCACAGTCTAGCATAGAAGAAGTGAGCATCATCTTTGTCTCGCTCAATTCCTTTCTCTCAAGTTCACGGTCATGATTAACAGCATTAATATGCTTCTCATAGTCGCGTTTTATGTCTTGAAGGCCAGCACATGGCCCATTATGCATGTCTCGACAATTGACTTGTGGTTGGTTTAATTCACTAATCTGAACTAGACACGTCAACGGTGAGAACACAGAGAAAGGCAGAAAATTTTCTTACCTCTGTCTCCGGGATTAGGTCCGCCTGCTTATGCGATATTGACTGTACACTATCGGGCACTTGGTGGTCAAGTAACATCCGACTGTCGTTCTGCAATCAAACAGCCGCCACAAATATAACGAGTCAGATATCAACACATATCTTGGGAATACACGGACCAGGGAAACTTACTTGTTTCTCAACAGATTGACCAACAAGGTATGTGGCCGCAGGCTGGGTCCGGTGCATCTGAGACGTGTCCCTGTCCTCCAATCTTTTATTGGGTCTGTAACTCTATAGTGGTTAAATCAGAAAGATATAATGGCGCAGACAAACAGCATTTACTCGCCTTTGCGCGCTTAGAACGACGTAACTGTATTTAACGCGTCAGAATTTAACGTATTTTAACACAAAACGGACTTAACGCGTGTCTGCGGTCCTAACAACTTTGAAGACTGTGAGGGGGAACAATCTGTGCCGGCAGACATTGAAAGAGGCTCTCGATTGACACTGTGTGACATATTGAAGCAGAAGGTAGATAACAGGAATTCTTTATCACGTGAATAAAGATCGAGTATGGTTGGGTGAGGTTCGGTGAGGAGGCGCCTAGCTCGATTTTATATTTAGATGACGAATTTCCATAGATGGAAAGAGAGTCAGGTCAAAGTTCAATTTAGAAGTCGCGTCACAGTGCCGAGTGTCAATTTCACAGGTGCGTGGACGATTTTGGAACAAGGTTGATTGTTTGGTCAATTACCAAATTTCATTTGTACGCTCTTGACTTCGAAGTCACAGTGTGTCAATTTCACAGGTACGTGGACGATTTTGGAACAAGGTTGATTGTTTGGTCAATTACCAAAATGAAACCTTTATTCAGTCGCATTTGTACATCTTTCACGAGTCGCCAATGAGGCAAGGTACATTTTGAACCTGATCAATACCTGAAGGTATGCGACTCGCTTATTTTTTCGTTTCTAGGATGAGCAAACCAAAAGAAGCAATATACGCGTGGGAAACTGTAATGACTCCACTCTCGCCGTGGCTCATTATGCACGATAAAACGATAAATGCGACCAATGTAGTATTTCCAGGTACGTGATGCGTATTTCCCTAAGGTCGGTTGTATCGGGAATGGTTGGTTATCAACATTTGCATAACCTAAGTTTTCGAAGTTGGCAATCGGCGCTAATTTAGCGACTTGTCGCAATGTATACAAACTACTGATCTACAATTGTTGGCGAAGATGTATATAGAAGGCCAAGACTTCGAGAAACCATAGTTACATTGGATGTTCAAGCTCCTGGCATCCCGTGAACCTACTATGGTTTTGTTTAAATTTGAGAAATCGTACTCGAAATGATGTGAACCCCCATGTCTCAAGAAAGAGTCCCCCCAGAGATCCAGACTCAAATTATTGATTCAATTGTCTCTGACCATAGCGGTTATATAATTCTCCAGCCGGATTGTGCACAGACATTACGCACATGTCTCCGTGTCTCGCCTACCTTCCGCTGGAGTGCAAAACGATACCTCTTCAAGTTTATCAGCCTCTTTGAGGATGATGAGGATGCGTTCCGTGTAAAATTAAAGCACCTTCGCAGCCTCGTTGATCTCCCAGACATGGAAATTAGCATACTCCGCCATATTCGAATTTTTCAAATGTCTGCCCCCATTACTTCCATTCTCGGCAATCCGGAGCCTAGTCGTTGCAAGCAAATAATCGAAGACCTTGATTTCATTCTGAATGCATTTCGTCACTCAGAAGCTCGGTTACACACCTTTGAATTCCATGGCCCACTTTTCTCTTCCCTACCATCCAAGGTTGTGCGATCCCTTCAAAACCTGATCCGCTCCCCAACATTGCTATCTCTTAGGCTTTGCGAAGTGCAAGACCTTCCCAAGGACGTCTTACAAGGGACATCAATAATTCATTTGACTGTTCTTGATTGCAACATATCCGACACCATGGGCGCTATGGATGTCCATCTTCCTCTCTCTCAGATCGCAACCATTGAAACTACCGATCTTCCTATGGTTCATGCTTTATATCCAGAGACCCAGCGTTCAATGATCAGCAATGGAGAAGCTTGCCTCAAATCTGTATGCCTGCGTATCGATATGAGAACTTGTTTTTTTGGGGGTCTCAACAAGGAATGCGACACAGTGGCGGAGCTCTTTCCATCCGTTAAGAGTTTGTATATTGTGTTTGATTCAAATGGTATTATCTGCTACCTCCATTTTAACCCTCTTGTGCTCATAACCCATGACTCAACAGACCTTGTTCAACTTTTTCTAACTCCACCAATGAGTTATTCTACAAAACTCAATAATTTCAACTATTTGACCCTGCGTTACGGACCCACAGACCTGTCAAGGACGTCATTGCCAACTAAAGCATACGTCAGCCATGCGATCACAGTTCTCGCAGCGTGGCCACCCTCTCTTCAACGACTAACACTCATTTTTGACAATCTATTTTACTGTGCAGAGGACATATCGCTGGGTATGCCAATCGAGGCATGGACAAAACTTGATGATATTCTACTAAACGTGGACATTTTTCCACATCTCGGTGGTGTCGACATCAAGGCGTTCTGTCTATTTCCTAACAATATTATGACTAACCACAGTCGCAAAGCGGAACAGCTTCGGATGGAGCAGGAAATCAAACTGGCTCTTCCCACTCTGCACAAGCAGGGCAAGATGACAGTAGCGGTTTCATGCCGTTAGCTGGCTACCAAGGTGGTCATGATCACTTAGTTATCCACGCGCTGTGTCGATGGCATATCATCACGTAATAATTTATATGTATCCATTGTCGAAATGTCGAAAAGGTTATTTGATGACCGACCGCAAAGATAGCAAAGGACACCAATGTACATCGCCAATAGAGCATGTTCCCGATACATCTTTTATATGAGAATGAGAGGGGAACAAAAATGGATTCAATGTCTCGATTATCGCTCACCTACAATGATCCCAGGAGCCTCTGACAAGCCACGCGGACATCATGGTTCGTAGCGCAGTCTTTATATGGTCAGGAGTATAGCTAGAGTCCATTAGCATGAGTTCACATAATGTGACTTGCATGTGCTTGGTATGTACACTTGAGTTGCAATAAGGGAGGGTTTATATACAGCTGTGTGTTTGGCACTGGACGAAATGTTTAACTCTACTTTCATTTATGCCGTAGCTCTCCCGAATACCTGGCATACAGGAACAATATCTCAATCGAGCCGAAGCCTACTAGCTATTCCGGCCAATGACTTGTGGCTTGATTAATTCCAGGATTTTTTTATACTAGATTTCCCTTAAGTTGTCCAAGTCCAATAGGGCACGGAGCTTGCGATCACGATCAGGTCATTGGAGCCCTTGTATGTTCTCATTACTCCCCAAATCGCACACTTCACATCTACATGTCAGCAAGTTGACACCAAGAATTGTTCATGTCAGGGCGTTAATTATATGATCAGCCATGGCATCAATATATCAATCAGGGCGTTAATATTTTGCTCTACCCATCTGATGGACACATAGAATATATTCCGACAAATTCTTTCTCATTTCCTTCATCTCAACACCCCCATGTCACTAACCTTCGTTGCGCAACCCGAAAATGAGGTCTCCTCGCCTTCATTTCCTTGGCCCGAACACCGCCATCTTTTTGAAACTATATGTGTGGCGGGGAATAATGCACTTGAAATCCATTTGAGACTATTCCTCCTTCGCAGTTTGCTGGAATTTCGTGATACTGGTATTCTTCCAGGAGTTCGTATCCTCTATGTGCAAGCTCAGGTCGGCACCGTGTATACTCTGACTCTCGCTATGAAGATCCAAATTCTCCAAAACCTCAATATTGTTCTTGATATGCTTTGTCACCCCAGTTCGCAGGTGGAAACGCTCTATTTATCTGGTCCCCTGTTCTATTCTGACTGGTTTATGCACCAACGAATCACAAGATCCTTCGGAAATCTTCTTAAATCCAACCAATTGGTATCGCTCAAGCTCAACAACGTAGAAAACCTCCCAAGGAACATCCTCGACGGGACATCAATTGTAGATTTGACTCTCATTGCCTGTGAGGTATCAAATACGATGACATATTCGAATACCAATGCCCTTCGACTCCCAAGCCTTGAAACCATTGAGACCGACAAGTTATCGGTTGTTCGGACAATATATCCGGTCGGCCTCCATTCAACGGATGGTGAAGAACCTTCTCTGAAGATCTTATGCCTACGTATCGACCAGACAGATACTGCTGGGCCTCAGGTCCTCAAAGAAGAATTTGATATTTTAGAAGAACACTTCTCATCAAGCATTGAGCGCCTATGTGTCATGTTTGATCCATGTGGTGCGTTCCATATCATTACCTCGACTGTTTCATTTTTTACTTAATGTTTATGTTTATGTTTATGTTTACGAGATTACCAAACAGCCCTCAACAGGACCGCCCGGTGCGTAGCAGCGGAAGGGGCCCGATGCCTCCCCTGTCCTACACAGAACGTCATGGCGCATGCAGTTGTGTCACGGGCGACAAGGGCAAGAACATTCCTTGCCCTGCATCCGGCTCGCTGGTTAGCGTCCATGAGTCCAAGATTAACGGGCAGGTTTGCTTTCATGATTGAAAGCTGTCGTCTATTTCAGCCATTGTGCATATAGGAGAATACAAATCGTCAATTGACTGCCTACGTTTTTACAATATACTTTAAATTTGCGGGATACAAATGGGGGCCTCTTCAAAGGCCTGTAGCACATGATACACAAAGCATGCAAACTTTGGAAGCAACTCGTCGTGACCCAGAAAACGGCGAAGCAGGTCATATCTGTCACCAGTCTTTTTCACGTCCCAGTATTCCCTCGGGTAAGCCTCTTTTGCTTCATTCAAGAGAATCAGTCTTCTCAGCTTTATTGGCAGGGGGCATCCTAGACATTCCATCAAAGCATGAGGTTCGTCTTCAATATCTGTTTTGCAGAATCGGCATAGTCGTCTTTCCTTGGGGATGGGTACTCCATTTACGTTTCGACGTCGTAATACTTCTATTGCCAAGGGGTGTTCCGCACACACAAGTCTCGCCAATGCTTTCCTATGTGATGAAACCCTTACAATTTGTAGGTACGCACGAAATTTGACGACGTCACGGAGAGAGTGAGATTTGTCGGGGGGAACACGCTTATGAAGGAGAGGGAGCCTTGGACAGCCTTCGATCTCGCGGTACAGAGACAAGGCACAGGACTCTTTCACTTTTTCGGCCAGCATGTCCACCGCGGATTCATTTGCAACATTTGCTCGAGTGATCTTGACAGGACAAGGCAAGGAAGCCAGTGCCCATTTTAGATCACCAAGCCAGCAGGATTTCCCATCATTAAGGAGGGTCCAGTTTTGAACCAGAGCTGCTTTAGCTAGCCTGTCTTCCGGTAGTCCCATTAAGTGTTTCAAATAGCGTAGCGCAATGAGGAGTCTCCTGTATCGAATGGGCATAACACCAAGCTCTGTGAATAGGACTGTCGTCAAGGAGTGGTCACTAAGTCCCAATATTTTTCTGAGAGCTCTTGTTTGAGCATTCTGTAGAAGTGAAAGTGTACTCATGTCGACGTCAATTGCTACCTCGCATCCGTGAATGAGGTGAGGGTCTACTTTTCCCATGTATAAACGGATTCCCAGTCGAGGCAATACATCTCCCATCACCGATTTCAGCATAAAGAGGATATATGTGCACTGCGATGCTGTTAGAGCTTTGCGCATCCCATGTTTTTGGAACAAGAATTTTGATCCAGATTGGAAAGTTAAACCCACGTAATCGAAGCAATCCACCCATTCTATCGTCTTTGTCGAGTTTGGGAGAGAGAGGATAGGGAGTAGGGAAGGAATAGGGCCCCATAGCATTGCTTTTGTTTTATCAACATTTATGCGAATAAAGTTGGACCTGCACCAGGATTGCGATAGGTATTGCAACTTGCTATGCATTGGATTTGGACCCAACTTTTCTACCAAGATCATGTCGTCGGCCAGGAGGAGCATAGCTATTAGTTTTCCAGCCAATCGAATGTCGTAGTCGGATTCTGGGGGGTTGCAATCTGCAATGTAGAATGTGAATAGATCTGGAGAGAATGAGTCACCCGCAAGTATTCCCCACAGCGACCTGAAGAGAGCCGAGAATGTCTTGTTGCCCTCGTTGTGTACCACAGTATATTGCATCCTTCTGTAAATCATTCTCATCCAGTCCATGATGGGTCCATTCGCACCGGCATTGACTAGTTTAAGCCATAAGGTGGGCAAGTTTACGGATGGGAAGGCGTTCTCCAAGTCAACAAATACGGCAACGAGGGTTTCATTATTAGCCAAACACGTTTCGATCGTTGTTCTTAGGACAAAAGCGCAGCTGTTTGTTCGGAAGGTTGGACGGAATCCATGTTGGGACTCTGGCAAAATACCTTGGGCGCAAGTCCAAGATCTAAACCGTTTTGCAATGAGCAAGGTTAGCATCTTCAGAAGACAACATTCCAATGCAATGATTCTGTAGTTCTCTGCCTTCTTTGGCGATTTTCCGGCTTTAGGAATCCCCACAAGCATTGTTGTTAGCCAGGTGGCCGGCGCATCAAGGGTTTGGATGCACTTGTTGAACAGATCAGCTAACTTGTCGCTAGGGATTCTGAGGATTTCCGCGTTAGATATGCCGTCTATACCTTTCGCACCCGACAAATGAGCTCTCAACGTTTGTTTAGCGTCATCCACTTCGTCGGATGAGAAAGGGTCTGTAAAACTTGGGAGTGGCGCGTTGTCTGTTAGGGCTATAGGCATCTCGTTATAGGCATCTTTTTCTGCAGAGAATTTTGTTGAGTCAAAGCAATCTGGAATTGAAGAGGGAGGGTTCATTCTGGTGATGGTCATGTCCACTAAGTCCGTCCCACTAACTTCTGCCCCCACAGGTCTCTTTTCGGTGTGTTCCTTGACGAATTTCCAAAATTGTTTAGGGGAGTCGCTGGCCATATTTTCAAACCTGTTCAGATTTTCTACCCAAATTCGTCTGATCTTCGCACGCGTTCTATGTCGAGTCAATACTTCTCTGTCCGCTTTTTCGCTTTTTATGTCAAGCACCGCAGCCTCTTTCGGCCTTTTACGCTTTCTTTGATTTTCAGAATTACGTGCGGGTGGGATTTGTTTTGATGTGACCTTTCCCATGAAGACTTTAGAGGCCACGTTCGGCAACGGATCCTTATCAGGCGGATAGAACCAGCAGGGGATATCCTCGATCCTTGGAGGCAACCATGTTATGTCCACACCGTCGGTTTCAAGGCCAACTAGAGTTGATTGTACCACATTAAGCTCCCACTGCTCACCCGGGCTCGAAATCCTGGGGATACGTATTTCGGTAGACGCAGGACGGTTTCTCAATAGCGTGCAAGTCAGCCTTTTCGGGCTGTCCAATTGACCATTCCAACCATTCAGAAAGAGAGAGCCAGCCTTGGTAGTTAGGAAGTTAGCCACTTCAGGGGAAGAGACATAGATAATAAGCGGCATCGTGGGAGGTTTTTCGAGGAGCAACATTGCTATCGCCAGTTCCCAAATGTTGTTACGCTTAGAGTGTATGGATCTGAGCACGACGTTTTGGTTTCCTAGTGTTTTGAAGCCGACGCTCCATTGGTCACGAGAGTTAGAGGCCGCAATCGCCATAAAGACTTGAGTTGGGTTGGAGTTAAAAAATGTGGGCCCATATAGGTATTTTGTCGCATCTTCAGGGGACATAGCACATGAAAGGGTATGTTGGAGACAAGCGTCTAAGTATACATTTCGCTGGAGGCCATCCAGAACATCTTCTTTTGAGAGGTCGAGACTTTTCCATGGTTCCTGAGACCAACTAGAGTCTTCGAGTGTGAGGCACACTCTAATGGCAGCATGATCGGCTCCCTTTTCTACCTGGAAACACTCCATTTTGTCTAGGCAGGGCAGTAGGTCTGAGGAGATAATTGCATAGTCCACAACCGCATTTCCCGCATTTTGAAATGACGTCCAGTAAGGTTTGCGGGTAATGTCGCAATCTGTCCCATTGAGGATATGCAAGTCCAGGCCGGCGCAGACGTCAAGAAGCCAACGTCCCCTAGACGAACATATTGTATCTGGAGAGGATCTGACCAAACGGGAGCAATCTTGTTGAAGCGATGCTGTTCTAGCATTTAAATCCCCCAGTACTATTATTGGCTTCCCTTCCAGAGCACACACAGCAGCAGCATCCGCTACACGGGTCTTAGGATCTACCTCGGACCAAGATTCCCAATAACTGTTTTCAGGGACAATGTATGCAGCAATTATGACGAAGTTTTCAAGCTCGAGAACCAAGGTATCAGGGAAGGACAGATCTGCTCGTCGTGTGTATTTGACTGTTTTTCTGATTATGGCAGCGACACCTCCTCGTTGGCCACCTGTCGAGTGCGACCAGGGTCTTGAAGCCGCTTCAGCTCTGAAGCCTCTAGGCAGTTTTAGCGATTCGTGTTGGTCAGGCCCCAGGAAGGTTTCTTGAAAGATGGTTATGTCATTAGCCTTTATAAGTGACTTCCAGGCTTTAGATCCTATGCATGCCGCGAGGTGACCATTGCAATTCCAGGTGGCTAGGGAAAGGTGGGTAGGCAAGTGGTCAATGCCTCTTGCATCTTTCCTGTAAGCCGAGCACGCCCTCAGTTTAGGATTGTCAGAGTTATGGATCGCTCGTATGAATTGATGAGCCCTTTCAGAAGTGATAAAGTGAAGGATATAGAAGTTTTGTCTTTTGGCGTTGCAGACGTACAGCACGGCGTCCTCAGGAAGCAGTGTTTCCCTCATCATCCATTTGACATCACACTGAGGGTCGTTTCCTTTAATGGGACCCACTATTACAGCCACCGCACCCTCAGAGTCAAGCATTTCTGGTAATCTTAGCATTAGAAAGATAGTTTTGGGAGAGAGAAACGTTATTAGTCACCGGTACCACTTGTCAGCTTGGAGTACCAAGTTGAGCGTTTGTTGTCAATGGTCAATGTAAGAGGCAGAAGTTGTATGCGTCAAGAGTTTCTAATTCAGATCTGTCATCCCGTAATCGCAACTCAGCTTCCAGGTTACACACCTGTGTCAGTCTTTTGATCCACGCAACCGTGGCAATGTCCAGACTGGTGCTGCAGGCGGAGCTAACACTAAAAGTACCTTCGAGTTACAAGAGGCCCATTGGTATTGATAAACAATTTCATACCTGTCAGCGGTCAAGGTAGGGGACAAGTTTTAAGAAAACACAATTTTGTACACCTTGCGGCAGACAATCAGACACTCCCAGTATATGATCACTGCCGTCGTCTCGATGAGGGTGTAGTAGACCCGCTTCAATACTCACGTCATGTTACTTTAAGCTAAACAGTTTCAAATGGAGAATCCATAGGACAAAGGATGAGCGCAAACAATGATTTCAGACCAGTAGGAATACGATACAAATACAACATTAATATAACAAGCAGCGTCCATTTCGCATTTCACCAATTCCAAGTGTTAGTACCTATTTCTGTGTCACAGAAAAATCCTTTATAGTATGAAATGAAATTCCGTCAACCTAGGCAGCTAGAGAGTGGGGATGGACATACACACATGGGTTCAAGGCTTGATGGTAAAGATGCCCCTGACGTTCAGTTCTTCGTCGTGAGCCACCCTATTCACAAATTCATGGGCAGAGTCCTCATCCATAAAGGTTACTCGGAGGAAGCCCGGGCGGTCTTGTAAGTCCATAACCTTGACTCCATCACCTTCCAGCACTTTTTGGGCCGCCAGCAAACGGTCCTCTGTCCCTCTGCGAGTGAATTCGTTGGAGAAAGGTCCCATCATAACATCGACAGAAGGCGGTGCATCCTGGTTTCGTCTGTTTCCGTCGGCAGGGCCTTCTTCAATAGCAGCCAACCTTGCCGATATGCATGCCAGAGTTAGGGCTACATTCGCATACTCCTGGTGCCGCTTTTTCTCAATTGCATCCAGTTTCTCCTCAAGAGCGTCTTTGGCCGACCTGAGTTCCGGAATGGTTGTTAACGCTGTTCCCAATTCTTCAGCACCTCGATAATCGCGAAGTACTCGTTGGTGAACGATGTCATAGACGTGTCGATTGGTTTTGCCCAACAAGAGACTTAAAGTGTCTTCGATTCTGTGGACGCTGAAGGCAAGTGACGCAAAGCGAGAGTTTAGCTCTTCAAGAGAGGGCGTTGTCGTCTCGCTCATCAATTGGGCCCTACGAGACCGACGACGAGAATTTGAGCTGGACGCATTGTTGGGAGAGGGGTTGGAGACGAGTGCAGGGAAGTCCATTGTTTATGATTGTATGAGCTGGCGCAACAAGAGGGCATAAGCTTACTGTTTTGTACCCTTTTGAAGCTTTGTGTTTTAACTACAGAGTCCATTGGTATGATAAGACAGGTCGATTACAATGGAGGCACCTTTGCAATGATAACAGGTCTACAGCGGGGAAAAATGCAGGTGTCTATACATCTGATGTAGACATTGTGAACGGCCGCAATTAATATTTGCCCCCTATTTTATTTAGTAACCTATTTCGCCAAACAGCGGCCTAGGTCACGTTTTAATTGATTTTATTAGGAATAAGGCAATATTGAGTCCAAATGCTCAGTGGTCGAAAGAGAAATCAACGCTACAAATAAGTGTCCGAGGTTGTTGAAGTACACTATTGGGTCCATATAAAGATCACAGGCGAAATGGTCCGGAAGACACAAAGGAGAGATGCAGAAAAGTCCGAGACAAAGATAATAATACAATAAAGGTCCAATATTCCAGTCGACATATCAGTCAGAAAATCAGAGTAATACGAACCATAGTCCACAACGAACATAACAACCCCCATTTGTCCTCGTCGACTGTCAGATTGTCAATGTTGATGGAGAACTGTGCTCAAGACACAAGAGAAGTAGCGCATTATCAGGTATATTTACCTGAAGGGAGTATTGGTGCGAGTATTGACAGGCTCACTCCAATATGCCGTTGTTCCCAGCAACCTGCCTATGCCCTGCTTGACTTTGGATAGGAAGGCGTTTGCAGGTTCCGACCCTCTAAATCGAATGGCGATAAAACCTTTCCTGCGAGCATGAGCAGCCGCCTCCACAACATCAACCGACAAACCAGCATCTTTGATAGCGTCACAGGCTCTTGTCATCGGGTCGCCTTGTGCAATAGGGCCAAATAATATCTCGGGGAGCAGATCTCCTGGAACAGATCTTCTCAGTCTCGTAGGTGGTGGCATGTGTTGCACGTCCATTGGATCCGCATCGTCTTGGTTGAAAGGGCGCTTCCCTAGAGGGGAATGGGGCGGAAGATGTGTTTGTTGCATACGAGGATATGTGTGGGGGCTGCTGGGAGACACGTCGAAGTGAGGAGTGCGTATGTCATCATCCAAGCGATCCCTTAATCCATGTACTTCATCAGCAATAGCAGCGACCCTGCCTTTCAATACAGCCAGATCGCCCTTGGAAGCTGCGCAGTCGCTTTCGTGAGTGATTCTCCACTCCCTGAAGTTATCCATGTTATTTTGTAGAGCGCTTCGTAGATCAGTATGGGCTGAACACAGTCTCTTGAACAGAGGGTCGGAAGACAGAGGTTGTGAAGAGGGAACGGGTACTTGGGGGGGAGGGGCAGCAGATCGGTCGCTCTCAGACTGTTCCAGGGCAGCGAGACGACTATCAAGAACTTTCACAGTATTCACAATGTCCAACACTTCCTTGGCAGTACCTGCGTCGAGCGCCATACTGGCTCTTGTAGCGCGCTTTGACGAGTTTGCGTGCGCTGTCGGTTCTGCAGGTTTTTTGGATGGTCTGCCTCTCTGTGTGGTCTTGGGAGAAGCCATGCCCCCAGCGGCCACAAAAGAGGCGGACGACTGCTTTGCAAGAGAGCGGTTGTTTGAAGGGGGGGGCGATGGCATACGGTCATGAACTGGTGCCTTCGGAGCCTTGTTCGACAAGTTATTTTGCGCGGGACGCATACTTTCGGATTCCGTATTGGTGTCGTCTGCCAAACCCTGGCTTTCGACATGATTCGATGAGGCCGTAGGTGGATCAAATGAATTATCGACAATACTCGGGAACTCGACCAAGCTTTCATCCAACTTCCCTTCCCTGTCATCCTGCACGGCGGACATGTCTGTAGTTGCAAAGTTAGAGGTAGGCGATATATTTCTGTTTAATTTCATACCCTTTTCAGCAGACACAGGCTTAGGGGGAGGGATAGGTTTCTTTCTCGCAGCCATTGTAGAAGGAGGACAGATAGGAAAGATGGCAATGCAGACAGGAATTGGGGAGAGTGCGCGTGTTTCCGAGATATCCGCACATTCATATATGCGGAGAGACATGAGACTGGGAACTGTCCAAGCTTGGCAGTATAAGATCGGAACCACATTCCTTGCTAGGAGGGGTTTTGTTTGGCTATGACCGCAGAAAATCACAATAAACACTTGATTTGTGGTTTATTTAATCGTAGATCAGTTTGTCAGGCCAGATAATCATATGCCATACAAGAGGTAGACTTAGTGAGTAGCATAGATCTTTCCAAGGTACGCATAAGACACGCTGAAGGCGAGCCATTTCAGACAGCGACAACACAGTCATGTTTTAGACGAGGGCGTTTCATTGGTTTTTAAGCGCCAACTTTGCATCCCAGTACATTTATCACACTTATCCACATCTCGTCTCCTTAGCTTATACATATCGATATATCATTAAACGCATCCATATGGGCAACGTTTTTAGCTCACTATTACCAATCGACGATGGTCCAGAAACAGAGGTATTTATGCTAGTCATAGATTGCCTCTCGATTATAGTTCATGTAGACACCACAGGTTTTGAGATTAAGGAGCTTAGAGCCACTCACAGACTCTAATCCTCGGTGTTTCGTTCTTTTTCCCATACGGGAACCATTGGTGATGTCCGTCCTATTGAACCATTCCTTATTGCTGACGGTTATTAGATATGGTCTGCATATAAGAATGCGGTTCATGACAGGCTGTGTATAGCCGAGCAGTATCCCGCGGAGTTAGACACAGCTGCTTATTTCAGGCAGGTTAACTTGGACACTCGCGTTTCGATTCAGAATATCTTGCGTCTACTAGTACCGACTTTTGGACTCCACCAGCCTCTACTAAGTCGCTTGTCCAGTGAAATTACATCAGCAGAAGTGCGCGCGTTTTATGGGTATCAGGTCGCACAGTAAGCATTGTTAATGTTCTTATACATTTCCTTTGAAACCAAGATGTGTATTTCAGAGAAAACATACAGATGGAGATGACCGGGTTGTATCTACAGAAGGTCATTCAGCCCTTCGAAAACACAGCTGCGTACTATTGTCCCGCTCAATTCCTGGGGATGAAGGAGCTCTTTATTTCAAAGCTTCTGTGGGTACAAGCCAGTACACGCTTGCCTGATGTCAGCCTTGAAATGGCTGTTGTACGAATGGCAGTTGTTCAGCGAATCTTTTCGGTTAGCGTCCTCTCACTTTCTGAGGCCGTTGTACCGCAGACGGATTTAGAGATCTTAAAAAGCATGACAGCATCAATATTTCGTCAGCGCAAGCAATCCGAGAGCTTCACATTTCTTTTGTACCATCATCTGCAGTCTACACCACCGTTCGAGACAGTGTATGAAGTTGTACAGGAGGCTGTAGAAATCGAAAAGAGATTCGGATTAGGCAAGTTATATATCTTTTGCCTGTTTAATGAATGCGAATTTATTAACCCACCGATCTCACCTTCAGCCATCTTGGAACGCTATCGATGCTTTCAGTATTGCCAGGATTATTTACTGTTCCGGATCGAGGTAGCTGCGGATCAGACGTTAGCAGAGTTAGGGATTTATCCTATATATTTTCCATGGCTTAAGGTATGTGTTTCTGTTGAGAACTGCACATTGTACTCATATTTAGGGACAGAGCGTCAAAAGGAATCAGAGACGCGGAAGAGCACATCAGGCAAATGTACGTCAGGCACCCCGCTTGATCTACGAACCAGTCAAGCGCGGGCGCCCAAACCTTTTGGGGGACCTGTTCGGGCAATCGCCGTAGATAATCGAGGCTTTGTCTAAGTTAGACATTCATTGCTGCGTGTGCTCTTTTTGTTTCTTGCTCTGCACATATAGCCATAAGGATCATCGTTCGTGTATAAATAGAACTTTGGTATTCCCACTAAATTTTACTTGTTTTCTTTTTGGCGCGCGTGACAGTGAGTCTCCTCTAGCAACACTATATTAATCACCCATTATTACTCTGACACTTTAGGCGACCCAGCATAGGTTACTGATTTTCACCCTTGAATTTTAACAATGTCTGCTTCCACCAATCCTCCTCGGTATAACCGATCTATTCATGTTTCTATTTCTCGACTGATACGTTTTCTTACAGATACCCTCGATCTCTTCGTGCATGTGCATTTAGCACCGATCTGCCACCCATACCTGAGGCCACTAAACAGTTCATCAAGGATCGCATAACCATTGTTGAACGAGCAATAGGCGACAAGTACCTTGCTATGCTAGCTTTTCATGAAGTCTTAGACTTGATGGAGGCTACCGAGCCTACCGGCGAATGGTATGGTTATTTTGTCTCGGCAAGAATAGTCCAAATTTTTGCCGAGATACATGCAGAACACGCCAGTCATTCCTAGAATGTTAATGTCTTGTGTAGCTTTTAGGAAGGCAGTATTGTATTACCGAATGTGCTTCTGCGAAGAGCCTTGAATTGATAGCGGCTTAAACTTGTTTCATTTGGTGCATATAAGCGCGCGTTTTTCAGCCTCGCCCCAGCTGCTTTATCCAACCTTATACGCTTCTCAGGGTGTCATTTATTCCAAAGTCCTGTGTGATAACCACGAAGTGTAATGTCGTTGCGATTCCGAGATCAAACGTGAGTCAATTTCTATCTGAAAAACTTCGTCACTTATATCAATTTATACGTTTTTAGCCAGAATCCCCCACGCCCTCGCTATCCGCGCCTTATGGAGTCCTGCGTCGGAGATCACCATCTTCCTCCCATTCCAGAGGAACTCAAGCAATATATACGATCGGAGATAGATATCATTATCCGTCCAATTACTTCTAAATTCCAGCAAATTCATCACCTCAAGGGTATGCTTCGGGACCACACCACTAGTTGTTTAGAGGGGGAGTGGTATGCTTATTTAATAGGAGCTCGCGTCGACGAACTTATGCATGAAGCATTTGTTGAGCGTGGGTGGCGATCTGGGTCTACGTAATACATAGCCACTTAACTGTTATAAAAACATAAACATAAACATGGATCTGACGGAATATGTATCTTACAATATCAAATGATAGCCAGCATTTTTACTCCCGCCTTAATATCTGATCAACGGTCTTTATCACAGCCACTGATATTAACATAAGCCAGTTAGTGAATCGTGACCAGGTCCCAGCAGAGCTCTTGTCTACTGAGACCACATGTCTCAGCCGCAGTCTCTCGCAAGTCGCGAGCCTCAAAGTGGAAGAGTTGGGCATCGTAGGCATCGATGAGTGCGTAGAGTAGCATAGAGAATCACTAATGCCAAATCATCTTGTGGACACTGAGCCATTCCAAGATTCCCTAAGAGCACAATAATACGCCGTTCAAGTCTTTTGAGGGCATGAGAACACTTCCAAATGTTCCCAAAGGGCACGATAACGGGCACAGTACACTGTCGTGAAGTCCCCGGAGGGCACGATACCCCGTCGAAATGTCCCCTAAGGGCACGATACCCCGTCGAAAAGTCCCCGGAGGGCACAATACCCCGTCGAAATGTCCCCTAAGGGCACGATACCCCGTCGAAATGTCCCCGAAGGGCACGATACCCCGTCGAAAAGTCCCCTAAGGGCACGATACCCCGTCGAAATGTCCCCGGAGGGCACGATACCCCGTCGAAATGTCCCCGGAGGGCACGATACCCCGTCGAAATGTCCCCTAAGGGCACGATACCCCGTCGAAATGTCCCCAGAGGGCACGATACCCCGTCGAAATGTCCCCGGAGGGCACGATACCCCGTCGAGATGTCCCCTAAGGGCACGATACCCCGTCGAAATGTCCCCGGAGGGCACGATACCCCGTCGAAATGTCCCCAGAGGGCACGATACCCCGTCGAAATGTCCCCGGAGGGCACGATACCCCGTCGAGATGTCCCCTAAGGGCACGATACCCCGTCGAAATGTCCCCGGAGGGCACGATACCCCGTCGAAATGTCCCCTAAGGGCACGATACCCCGTCGAAAAGTCCCCGGAGGGCACGATACCCCGTTGTGTAATGTTGAAAGAAGGATGGTTGCATTGGTAGCAAGACGGGCCTGATGAGGTTTCCTTCACTGAATGCTGACACCGACACAATCGGAATGGCAGAATCCAGAGGATGAGGTTATTTGTGAGTCTGGACGTCAAATGGACAGCTGATAGTCTGATGTTCATGAGCGAATATTGATCGACAACCCCTGCGGCAACAACGAAAACCACACGCCCGCTTTTGGACTCCGAAGTTCGTCCTAGTGGTGCCAAATTGCGCTCGTATGGTATGACAGGCATCCATGCAGCGAGGATTTGAAATCATGGGGTAGGTATCAGACCAGCGCAGAGGGGCTGAGGGCACAAAACGTCCAGCCGAGGAAGAACAGGGTGTTTGACCTGATAGATCTTAATCGACATTTTCCCGCGCGCCTAGCATTTAACTTTCCAAATCATGTTTATCTCACTGATTTGACTTTACACTACGGACATCGAGACCATATGCATCCAACCACGAGAGCCGTACCGATAGGGCGCTACATTGCACACATAACCTCGATTTTGGAAGCGTGGCCAGACAATCTACGGCATCTGACTATTGAGTTGGACCAAGTTAATCTTTCCAGGGCACACATACAGTCCGACCTGGGACCGTGGACAGTTTTGGACAGTTTTCTAAATTTAGACATGTTTCCAGACCTAGAGGGAGTGGTTATCCATGCACATTGTTGGAGTTCGAGAATCCTCGGTGACCAGGAGCGAGAAGATGCGAGGCATCAAATCGAGAGAGAGATTGAACTCGCACTTCCATCTGCGACTACAGATTGGGACATTATGACAATCATAGTTTCATTTCCTTAGCTAGATTTTGGTTTAATAGCATACTAGTTTCAACAAAATGTTAGAGAGTTCTTCGAAAGAACTTAATCTTTTCTTTTCTTCATCAATATACCGCAAATATACCGCGCGTTTTTCGTCGTTTGAGGACCGGCATCCAGGCCGGTTCCCGCTGCCCGAGTGAGCTCGTGACCTTTAATGGAGGTAGCACCGTCTCATCATCTAAGCCGCTGGTCTCGTACTTGCCACCACCCACCCTGTTTGTCTTCACGTCGCCTCCGACCCTCTCTGACAATAGAGACAACAAGCAGCCATTTGGCTCTACCCGTTGTCGCCCGTCCCTTCCCGCCGCTCCCTCAACGACGTCAAGCAGTCAATGCTTGTCACGCCCATCTCCCACCACCACTCCTTCAATTTGACAACGAGTAGCAGTATTCCTGTTCGTTGTGGCCTTTTGCCCCCCGCCGCATTCTCAGCTTTCCAAATAACAGTCGAAAGGTGAGCAATGAAGTACCACTGGCCGCTGGCGGAAGTCAGATCAGGTACTCTTCCCCTTTTGAAACTGTCCCTTTGTTAGTATTTCCCAGGCAAACGGTGGGAGGAAGCCAACAACACCATCAACGGTCTATCGTATCACGGTTACGGAAGTGGCGAAGACAACAGTTCGTTTCCATTTGATTGTCTCTTATGACCTATAATTTTGACTCGTGGCTCGAGAACTATCTTAGTGCTGGGCAGCTTCATGATGAGACCGTTTTAACCGTTATCATGGTCAATAGTACATCGATGATTGTTATTAATGATGCATATAGCACCCATATCATCGCTGATTTATGCTGGCCACTCAATGTTGTCATTCACATGGAACCAAATTTGCCAGTGGTAAGTATTCCACGTTCCTTCTTCATTTCTGCAGACAGGCGCCGATTGATACAGGTATGGAATTGTGGCATGGTATTTTTCAATCTAGTATCGGTCTTGTCTTTGAAATCCTCGTCGTCGACATCGACCTTGCCACCGCTGTAATTTACCGACCACAGCATCACTCTCGTCTCCCAATTCCCCTCCTTAAACGATAACTGCTAACTCCGCCGCTCTTTCCATCCACCACGACATGCATGACACTCACTTCGGGGCGCATTGTGTTCCCTATCCTTCTGTGCTGCTTATGCCCTCTCCGCCCACCGCGATAGGCACGGCGGTGTGTATTCTGTTCTGTACCCCGTCTCCTCAACTCCTTGCCCATAACGACACAGAGCGCCTGCACATGTCTCCACTCTCTGCTACAGCAACATGCTGCGTCTTACTGCATGCCCCCCAACCCCGCCACACTCTCCGCTTCACACAACACGCACGGCACTGCGTCACGGTTTTGTGCTCTATACACCGCCGCCTCCCGCATATCGCTCCCAGGCAACTCACCTCGTCCCTGCCGCTCCCCCAATGTGACACGCAGCGCTTCCACGCCACCTCCGCTTTCACATTACACACGTTGCTTGCTCCTCTCGCTACAACACGACACAACGTATCCACACACACCCGCCACCACAATACGCATTCCGCGACTCCACTTCCATCTTCTCTGCCCACGATGACATGCACATTGCGGTCCACCCCTTCGCGACCGCGTGTCGTTTCCTCCACTCTCAGTCCACCCTCTGCTCCCCCCGCTGCTTCTTCCGTCGCCCATAACAATACACAAAGCACTTCGTATTGTGCCATCCGCCGCCACTGTTCATCACGACACGCACTCAGCTGCATGTCGTGCTCTCTTCCCTGCCATCCCAGCTTTCCATATCCACGAACGCCACAGGGCACCCCCAAGCCCAATCCACCTGAACACGCAGTGCCCCGCGTGCAATCCTGTCATGCTGTGCGTACCCACCACAACACACACTCTGCCGCGTGGCTGGCGTCAGGCAAACAGCGGGGTGACCTTCTTAGCACAATGTTTCTTGAAGATTCCGCAATCCAGATATATGGTTATTCTGGATGTTTTAGTGTGCGTCATGGGTAAAACAGGTTGTCTTTTGGACAATGCTGTGGAAGGCTGCAGTTGTGGTTCCTACTACACAGGTAATTTACTTCTGAGTTCTGTATCGACGTAGATAACAAGGTAAATTACACGTCACTTCCTGGACGGTGTGTATGAAGTTAAGAAGCCGTAGGCCTCTGTTCTACAAAGCAAGTAATGTATAATATATATCTCATATTCTCATGATCTAGCGGTTTGCAAAGTAATTCACAATAATCCGAGGCGAGAAATCATCATGATACTTATGAATTTTGATGTGTAATACATATCGTAATGAAAATCCGTCAACAGTATCATGATACCGATATATATTTCTCACTAGTGGCCGTCTCCGTCGGCAAGCGCCTTGCTGTCCTACTACACTGTCGATTGTCAATGAGGGCACGATATCGAATTGCAGTACCCAATAATGGATGGAATGGGCACGTATATTTCTCAATTTGTAGTAGATATACTACTAGTAGATGTAATATGGAGATAAAACAGACCATTTTGAGAAAACCAGTAGAAGGTTTTCTAGAGGATAAATCAGTACAGTGCAAGTTTAACTATCTTTATTTGACATTGGGTTAGATTGAGCCCAAACTTCATCCCGTTGAGGCTGGGGCTGGCACTAATTCCTCGTTATACGGTACTTAATATTGCTATTACACATGAGATATTAGTAATAATGCCCTTGCAAAAATACAGTCAAACTTTGGTTCAACATTCTTACATAATTATGGGCTGGGAGAGCCTTACTTACAGCAAGGCGATATCATGTTGTACGGCTATGGTAACTCATACAGACTCATTCCGATGCCTCTTTGCCGGCCTCCCCGAGCCGGGAGACATCAGCCAGTGATTCGAGATTTTTGGTAAAATATTTTGCTCAGATTTGCTTTGGCCCCTTCTGAGTACCTGCACGCGTCTACCCCAAGCTTCGAAGCTCTAAACGGATCAGTATTGATACCTTCTTAAACGATGTTAGGTTTAAAGATGACAAACGCACCCGTGATGCATCCGTGGGTGAACTAAAGTCGTCTCTGGGAATCAAAACGGCTTCAACCATAACAATTGATCCTGGTCGCAACTCGTTTTGAAGAAGCCACGGCGGGACGAGATGACCCAAATCGTCATATACCTCAGGTTGAACAAGAACATCGTGTTCCAAGTCAAAAAAAGGCGATAGCTCGTGGTCCATAACTCTGTGAGAATACACGACCCCGCTACGAACTAAATATCCAAATAGTCAGTGTGGGTAACCTAGTTGTTCGTTATAGGCACTCAAATGCGCACCCTGTCCGACATCACGCCAATAAACGACTTCATCGTCGTCTCTCCTTTCCTTACGAAGGGAATGGCTCACTTGTGAACAGTACATTGTTTGGAGAGATGAAAAAATACCATACTCTAAACTTTTCGAATTTGATATTCACGATATCCTCTTCATCCACCTTGCTCACAAAGGAAACAATTCTTGAGGCACCGAATCTCTAGTTCAAGTTAGCTCTGTGCCGCGCAACCAGGTCCAGAGAGAGTGCTTCATTTACCGTAAACGGTATGTATATCCGGTTGATCAGATTCTCCAAATTCTGAAAGCGCGTAAGTTGCGCGTCCCATATAAAATTTGTTTCTGCAATGTTATTGGACGGCCTGCGAAGGGAGATAATAATCTGAACAGATGTTCCATCTTGCACGGTACGGAGTTGGGTCCCGTTCTATAAATAATCACTACGTCAATTTAGCAATTTGCAAGTTAATAATATGACTTGCAGCAAGGTGGATTACATTCCCTATGTCTCCGAGTGCTGTTCCCGATCTAGCGGGTGCGACTTCTCCAACCAAGATAACCTGCTTAAGCCATGCTGAATCTGAAAATCGTGTCTGGACTACCAACGGTGCATTGGCGACATCTTCCAAATTCGAGTACGCAAGGAATTGATGTCTGAAGTGCAGAAAGTAGTGGTAAAGTGTATTCAAGTAGGAAAAGTGAGACATGGGGAACCTGATTGTAACTCGTCGATCTTGGGGTTGTTGAACTAATATTTATGCTTTATGCTTTCCCGCTCAAATTTAGGGAAAGTATAGTTCCTATGGTCACCGACACACAGTACCAGTACTCCGTCTGTAATAATCGAGTCGCAAATGATCGCTTACTTTACATAAACGAGATCTCACACTGTCGTTGTGACCATTTGTGCAGTATACGCGAAAGTTGTTTCCATATTAATTGCATTGACTTTATTTCAAGGAAATAATAGTCTACCAAGACTGTCCGATGCAAGTGATCGGCCTGACGGAATCTTCAATCTGTTGCGAAGTGACCACTATATCAGCAACCCTGGCATCCCTGTATGTTGTATTGACCTTTATAGAACAAGGGTTGTTGTTGTTGCATTGGATATATGGCATGTTCGCAACCATGTTCAGTTCCTGGCGAGTCGCATTGCGCTTGTTCAACAACATTCGAGGATATCTACACACGGTCACAATACAGAGTGCGAACATGATCTGGAAATGTCACTTTCTGGTGGACACTGGAGACAAAACTATATAAAGAAACTTTATACCATTGATTATAGCTCATTATATACACCACTGCTCCTTCAGTTATGTCTCTGGCAAAGTTCAAATCCGGTTCAAGGGCACGAGGGATACTCTCTATGCTTCTACCTAACACCAATAAGCCAAATGTCTCTTGAATCTGCCATCAATTAATGACACACTAACCTTTATGCAGAATGTACCAGAAACTCAGCAGGATTTTGAAATGGAGATGAACGAATTGGAGGTTGCGTTGGGTGCATCGGAATCCTTTCAAAGATATAAGGCAGCGCACCAGATGTCTAAGATACAGGGCTCAGAAATTGTGAGTTTCCATCATTTCGCCGGTCAATCGACCTTACCTTGCCGTTGTAGTGTCTTGTTGAGCTGGAGGAAGAGAGAGAAGAAGCTACATGGCTATTACACGAGTTTCAGGCAGACGCTCAACAGGTATCTATTATAACATCTCTGCTATTTAGAACATGTCCTAAGCTATGACGTGTGGGATAGAAGTACCAGCAGTTCACCGAAAGCCAGCAGGTACGCAATGGTTATTAAATGGTCACGCAGTTTTCACACTTACAGTTGCATAGGAAATTGATAAGCTTGAGGTGCTTGTAAAGACATTAGATATCCTTATTTCCGAGACAAAACCAGTGAGAGCTATATAGCGAAAGTTTGGACATATTTATAAATTCAGGTCAGGATTCAACTGGTCGGAACACAGCAGAAGAGAGACTGCAGGATGTATGTACCATCTTCGCAATATCAACCCCCTGATTGTTCTGACGCCGGAAGCAGTTAGAAACACTCATTATTCAGAAATCATCGTGCCCAAAGTGCTATCAATTGATGGGAAAGGATTCGGTGATACTGTGCGTCTCGAAGTTTTAATTGCTTAACAATTTGATACTAATATAACCTAAGATTTCCTGGATGCGGCCATCTATGCTGCAAATCCTGCGTGTTTAATCTCAGAAAAAAATCCAGGCTTGGAGTTTTTCATATAATATACTCATGTGCGACGTGCGGGAAAAAAGGGTTACCTAGAGAGACGGAAATACCAGCGTTGAAGGAAATCTTCAGTTTCGTTGGTTTGGAATATTAAAGCAGGTTACACACAACTACTACAGAAACATTATCTACGTTTTACATGTGTACAGCGAAATACTTGTGGAATTCTGAGCATAAATGAATTTAAAGAATTTTTAGCCTGCCACTGATCGGCTTTGTAATTGGACCATAACCGACGAACTCCTGATCGCCTTTCTCAATCAGCTATCAAGTACCCCACAGCCACACACCATATTCCTGGAAATTGCATTCTCGCTGATGCCGCCGACATCAATCGTGCTAAGCAGATTGAGCTCGAATACATGTGCGTCGATGACTTGAAGAAGTGAGTACTGAAAATTATCGCAGGGCGAATTAGCCATATTGACAGATTGCGTTTTTTGAAAGTGAACAAGAACCAGAAGCTCGCCAAGAAGGACGATGCTTTCCTTGCTTCCGAAGCCCTCATCAACCAGATCCCCCGTCTGGTCTCTCCAAGGGTCAGTCTCGCTCCAATCTGTTCATACGTCCACAGTTGCTGACATATCCATTAAAGCTGGAAAGTTCCCCACCTGTCTCCCACGCTGAGGATCTCACCAACAAGCCCACTGAGGTTCGCTCCACCATCAAGTTCCAGCTCAAGAAGGTTCTTTGCTTGGGTGTTGCTGTTGGCCACGTCCAGGTGAATGACGACAAGGTCCTCGGAAACGTCATGCTGAGTGAGTCGCCCTGAACTTTTTCAATTGAAACTCCTTTAATCGTCATTCTTTCTGCCTCAGGCATCAACTTCCTCGTTTCGCTGCTCAAGAAGAACTGGCAGAACGTCAAGTCCCTTCACATCAAGACCATCATGGGCAAGCCCGTCCGCCTCTACTAAGCATATCGCCTCGTCATCATTTCTCCGGCACCATGCGTCGGTTGAGGAGGGATGAATATGACGGATCTTGGATGACGATGATAGCACCACGTTAAATGGGGGACAAGAAGCGATCAAGGAGGAGGAGCAGGAGAGAGGGGGGCAGCAATGCACAACACGAAGCCCTGCACGCTTGTACCAACGGTTTCATGAGAAGGGAGCCGATTGGGAGCTGATGTAGCTCTTATCCATTTCCTCTCTTTATTTCCTGTTTGCTTGTATCGTCTTTTCTGTCTTCCATGTGGTTGTTTGATTTGCTTGTAGTTTCTGAGTATTTCATTTTTTTTATTTGTTATCCTTGTGTATCTTTCGGTATTGGATTGAATTAGGACCCACATTACCATACAGCCTCAAAGAAATCAAAAGGGAAGCATGAACAGCCCAGTGTATGCCCAGGCATGAGTATTTCTAGGCTGCCATTGCAAGAAAGGGTGGGGACATTCAAAAAGAAGAGTAGTGACGCACCCAGAACCCAATATGATACCTTTTCCCAATACTTGCATATCTATCCTCCGAGTTGTCACTCCTTGCGA